>NC_142625.1:26021039-26632130 GCF_059453375.1 Lepisosteus platostomus | reverse complement strand
GGCACAAGTGTAGTAAAGAGGAGGCCTGGGACTGTATCCCGAGTGCGAGGGGAGACTCCAAGCCCGAGGTGTCTGTTCTGGTGTGGTCGCATTGGGACGGATGAGTTTTCCAGAAAAATAGATCCATGTTTCAGATGCGGGGTAATTTATGCTCTGAAACAGCTGCAGGCCAAGGTGACCTGATGTCTTATGTTTTAATTGTGTAAGCCTGTGAAAATAATATCCAAAGGCTTTGGAAAATGTTACGATTCTGCCAGAATCATTCAAGACTTTCGTACTGTATGTGGGGTTATTATCGGGCCGTGAGGAACTTCAACCTTTTTTTCTATTTGCCATTCAGGCAGCAAAGCCTGACGATCCTGAAGGACCAATGAAAAGAACTGGTGTCTTGATTCGGGTAGAAGGCCCTCTGTTTGATCTGCACGTTAAGGTGCGTCTTATAAAAGAGCACAGGGCAGCTCCTTCTGGTGGTTTTATTTGTCAGTTTGTGATTCACTTCTGGTCTGTAGAGATGTTTGGTCGCAGGGTGCTGGCACGCTCAGGGAAAACCATCCCAGTTATCGGAACAGCCGACAGGGAGATGTACTGTTAAAAACCTGACACGTCATTTTCATATTCAAGGTGGTGTGAGGAAGCAATTAAAATGGCAAACAGTGTTAGGATGTGTAGCCGGAATTGCAAAATTGAAATTAAGGGATGTTAAAATTGCACTTTGCCCCCATAAGCCGTGATAGAATAGTGGTTTTATTATTGGTTTATAATACACAGCCTGTTGCTGCTCTGGAGTCAGTTCAGTGAAGCCTGACCACATACTGTCCTGCACGGGCAGGCTGGAGGAGCTGAGCTGTTCTAGACTTGCACTGGAGTCTGTGGGGGTGGTATTCCTCACCTTCACTTCACTGCTCACACAGGGAGGTGTGTTTATCTTCAGCCTTCTTAGCAATCAATTTGAATCTTAAATAGAAGATTCTCGCAGTAGCCAAGTAAACTTTTAAAACCTCCACATGCTGCTGAGGACTTATGTAATTTCCTAGATGTTAAAACAGATGGTGCTCGGGTTACGGTGCCAGTGTGGGAGGTGCTCAGAAGAGTTTCCAGGCTCGGACAGGGGCGTGCGGGTTATCTGTGTGAACCTTGAGAACCGGCACTGAGAGTAAGCGCTTGGAGAGTATCTTGTGCATCAGTGGTTCTCAACCAGGTGTTGAGGGACCCCTAGGGATCCTGAGAGGCTGTCTGTGGGGGTTTTCGGAACTCGGACGCCCTCTCGCAAATGTGCTCTGACAGCTCTTAACATTTATCAGCTGATGTGCTTTTCTGCTTTTAGTGGGTTTAAATCCCAACGGTGGATGCTCATAAGAATGACATTTTAATGTTACCATAGGCTCAAACTGGGCGTCTCAAGACCCCTGTTCATGGACTTTGTGGTGGGGTTGTCCCTGTTCCTCCACTGGGGGGGGGAGGTTGAGAGACCAGCTTGATTTCATCCTTTCACAGCTCTGCTGGCGGAAGCAACTGTCCGAGATCTTGTAAGAAAAGCCTTTCGGGGTCATGCTGGGAAGAGAGGAATTCGCCATGGATTATGGGATATATGAAAATGAATTAGCTCAGATTGTTTCTCGACGTTGCAAAAGCAGAACTACACAAAGAGAAGCTAGTCCCACTGACTGACTAAATGTATACAAATAGAATGAAGTCTTGGTGGCTCTGCTTTCTAACGCTAAATGGTCAGCTAATTCATCTTCCTGTATCCTATAATGTACGTCTGTCCGCAGATCTGCAGGCGCAAGAGGTTAAATGGAGACTCAGTACAGGTCCAGCCGCAGTATACTGGGCTTTCTGACAGCCCAGATTCACAGGGGACCTCATGCTGCCTGGTCAGGCTGAAATAGGCTGAAGTTTGTCACAGCTGGACTTGAACTTTGAGATGAAGACCTTTTGGTCTGACCTCCCTGTAATAATTTTGTAATAAAATCCCAGCGTGGCTCTGGGGCCTCAGTAGGGGGTGGGGAAGGGGACTTCATTTGTTTTGTTTTTTTCCCCCAACAGAGTTGGTTAAACCATTTCACATAAAAGGTTTTCTAATAGACTGTCCCCAAGACACCAAGACATTTGTCATCTCCAGCTGGCGGCCATGGTGGCCTGTCATGGAGTGAGAGGTCTCAGTTCATTCCTCCTTGATTATAAAACCATCTTCAACAGAATCAGAGGACAGGGGAGGCTGCCTTGATACTGTCTTTTGTCTTTTTGCTCCTGCTCAGAGCCAGCAGGCGGTCAGGCTGGGTTTCGTTTTCTTTGTGTGACCAGTTCGGCCCACCAGCCTGAGGCCTCTGCCTCAGAGAGAAACTCCCCGGCTCCATGGCAACCAGCACTGCATTGTGGGCCGTGGCAGGTGAAGCAGGTCTCCTTGACAGCCAGATCACAGCACGGTTAATCTGCAACCACAGGGCAAGGTGAGCCTGCGCCAGGCACAGAGGCATTGTGTAGCAGCTCAGGGGCCGTTCAGAGCTATTTTTAACAAAAACAATTAACAATAGAGCCGGCCGTTTTGATGTTTCTTTGAAAGTTCCATAAACAGTGGTGACTAGGCGAAACCGAAGTTCGAAAGTAACATGCCCCTTGCCTGTCTCGCCCTGGCTTGCCTTCAATACTTGATATCCGATATGAAGGTTGGAAAGAAAGGGGGTTGAGTGGGATTAAAGGAGTGTCTCAGAGGAGAGAGCTTGTATCCCAGCGCTAAGCCGCTTTCTGCTGACTCCAAGACGCGTGAATGATCTCCAGCAAGAGCTGAGCACTACAAGGTAATCTGTTAATACCGGCCTGTTTCACCTGCCCCTGCTGAGGCATTCAGACTCTCCGACATGACTCGGCACCGGCCCCCAGTCTCTCTCGCTCACTCTGGCTGCCAGCTCCTACCATAAAGCTCCATTAAAAAGACCCGAACCGACAGCAGCTGTAACACGAAGAGCTGGACCTGTGGTTGTCTCCTTGTTCCCGTGGGCTGTGACCAGCTCTACGGGAGTTCTGATCTTTTCACATTCATGTGAAAGACATTGCTAGATATCTAGATCGGAGCTGGATGTTTTGCCTCCTGTTACAGTCCAAACCAGGATGGTTCACAAATCACCCTTTCCAATCTGCTCTGCTGACTTTAAGGCCACCGTCTCCTCGATGTCTCTACTGATCCTGCTGATCGTTAGTTAATAATCGGAGAAACGGGCTGGTGCTGGCGTCTCCAGCGCAGTGGACATGGCTCAGTTCTACTGAGCACGGGTTCAGACTGAGAGGCGAGTCCACCATGTCTGTCTTCAGACTGCATTGCTTGGTTGATCGCGATGAACTTATCAGTTCACCTCAACAAGTGACTTGTTTTACAATAAGCTTGGAGCTACAGGTCCAAAATCAAGAGCTGGGTGGTTGTTTCCAGGCAGGGACTGGAGCTGGAGAGGACGGAGTGGGATGGAGAATGTGCTGTCACTCAGGAATGGAGCACTCCTGTCTCTCACCTCTCATCGTGGTCCCCTTGTTGCACTGATCCCATGGATATGAAGCCAAATCAGCTGTTAAGCTTTTAGCTCGTGAACAGGTGCTAATTGAGAAAGACCCGCTTTGCCTTCAGGACTCCTTGAGGGAAGGACTTGCCCTTTCCTGCTCTACAGGAGAGCTGAGTTGGATGTGGGTCATTCTTCAGTCTGGCACTAGGTGCCCTCAGTTGGCTAATTTCCTAGGGCTCTGCAAAACAACCTTTGATAGCGCGAGGAGCAGAGGGGGTGCACACCCTGCTTCTGGAGAGCGATGAGGTCATGTGGCCTTCAGTCCATGGCACTTCTCAGTTACTTCATTGAGGCCATTAGTGGCTTAGTGGGTCACTAATGAAGCAACCCCTGGCAGTGATTAACAAGAGTCTTATATCCCTCCTACACCTGCGCAGGAGACACTGTGCTGAGACTGACCAGTGCATGCCTCTGCACTCCTGCGTGAGCAGCTGCTTCAGGCCCTGCTTGATGAGCACAGTGTCCTTCTGTGCCTGTGTCTGCTCTGTATTAATGCTAGATCTGGTGTCCAATATATACTAGCTCATGTGGCAGAACTTCTGTTGGCACAAAAAAAGATGTGTCATGTCCTGTTTCTTCTGGTCTCGCTGGAGAAAGGGGGTGCACACGGCCGCTAGCTATACTGGAGTGCTGATCAGCTGTGACCCACATGGCGCCTCCTGCGGTTTTTCACGTCCTGCTCGTGTACAAATGCAAAGCCTTCAGCAGGTGTTTGTTTTTATCAAACCTCCTCACATGACCGCACTGCTATCAGCATTTAAAAAACCCCACCAGTAAGTAAAACAAAAACCAGAAACAAGAAGTCCTAGGTATTCTCAGAAATTAGAGCTTGTTACGCAGTACTCTGTTAGGCACTTTTTTTCCTCTCTTGCAAGCCAGCGCGAGTGAACACAACGATCTTATCAGCTACCCCCCGCCCCTGCCTCTCAGCCCTGGAGCCCCTTCCCCACCTTCCAGAAACCCAGACAGCGCGGTTCTGCCCCGCCGGCCGCGGCCACCTCCGACCTCCGACCCTGTGTGCCGCGGAGCAGGCGGGAAAAGCTGGTGAGGGGGGGCGGCCGGGTTCCCGCGCTCGCTCGCTCGCTCGCTCTGACAAAGGCAGGGACTGTTCCATACAGCTGTATGCAAATCCCTGGCCCGCTGCCACCTGCGCATTCCTGCAGCTTGTGGAGCTCCCTTGCAGGAGGAGGGAGAGCGCCAAGGCTTTAACTCTTCGCCTGTCCCAGCGGGCTCTAGCCTCCTTCGCGCGGCTCGTGCCCGCTGTGCGTGTGGCCAGGGACAGGCCGCGGCACGGGGCTGGGCTCCGCGTTTCTCTGGGGAGAGGGCGCGGCCGTGCAGGCCGGGGCTGGGGACCGCGGGCGAAGCGCTCACGTGCCCCTCTGACTGGCACGTTGCTGTAATGGCTCCCCGGCTGGAGGTCGGGGGTTCGACCCCAGCTCTGGGCATGAGTTTCCTCAATCTCCCTTCGGGATCAGTCAAGTCTTATCTATCTGTCACAGACCCACGGTGATCGTGCACATCAGGCGTGGCTTAATGGATTCAGCTAGATCATGCTGGGCTCAGGTGTTGGGAGAGCCCTGACGCCTGGGAGACGGGAGCTGGGGGAGCAGGGGGCCGCAGGGGCTCGTGCTGCCCAGACCCGAGGATGTTCACTTGCCTGGAGCTTCAGAGCACTTGTGGGCTATTGCATTTGAACCCGGGGCTTTCATTGTTGGGATACCTGAAAGTTGACTACCAGCTATCAAACATGCACAAATGGACTTGTTAGGGCCCCCCTTTTTGCCTGTGACAGTCTGATCTGTACTTCAGTGCCGGGATTTAACCTAGAGGTCTGTGGTTCTGGGAAATTCGAATTAAAGCTGTCCTTGGTCGGGTTAGTGCAGGCCGGGCCACGTCTTCGCTTCATGAACAGGTGCCACTGCTGGAAACGCAAACGGAGGGGAGCGCAGTTAGTCACTAAGCAAACGGACACAGCTGGATATCCAGAGAGGAAGAATGTCTTCAACAATCCGGTGTCCAAAGGTCAGCAGTTTGTGGTTTTAACGATAGCGGCAGGAAGTAACGACTTTCCCTGGAACACCGCAGTAAACAGAGGCGAGGTGGGGGGGGTACTGGTGAGGTTAGATGAGTGCCAGTAGGGTGTGTCCCCTGTGCCAAGCAGGATCTTGACTGGCACATGCTGCCCTTCTTCAAATTGAATGGGCGGGCTCTATCTGCTCCTCATCTCTTATCAACTGTGGTGTCCCATTTTCTCCCTGTTCTGGATACTTGGATATAAAGAAACCTTACTTGAAGCAGACAGCCAGCGATCCCCCTATTTCCCAGGTCATGATTGCATTCGCAGAGGTGATCTGCGAGACAGGTGCTCGACTCAGACAGCCTCTGTCTGGGCTACACAGGCAGGAGTCTGCAGTGGAGGGGTGGGGGGGGATTCAGAAAATATTCGTCTAAATATTTGGTTTAAAAAAAACACGGTCCAGTTATAAATCTGCCAAATTTGAAAGTATATTTGCATAAATACACTATTTCTGTTCTGGAATAACTTGTAATATTTGTAAAACAACAAAACAATAAATGTTAACTATTTTTTGTTTAACTGGGAAAGCTTGGAATTTTCTTAGCATTAAGTGTTATTAACCAGCTCGCTGTCTCTACAGGTTACAGGCTTCGTTAGTAATTGTGGAATGCTCAGCAGTTTCAGAACTGAAAGCTAATGAGTTCTTATTTTTGAATGATTAATCTGAAAAGTCAGTGAGAGCTCAGCTGGAATGAAGGCTACTCGGACTGCTGAGTACCAGGAGAGAAAGGGTTAATAATTCCAGGCTGGGTGGGCGGTAATAATCCGGAAGTAACTGTCTCCGGGAATGAATATATTGGGAAGCCAGGCCTCTGCCTGCCCGGAGCACTCTCTGCCGCAGGACTCTTCCTCTGGAATACCACGTCTGGGGTCCAGGTAGCCGTGCGATTCACTTGGAATGCCTCCTGGTTTCCGCCAGGCCTGGGCACTGTGACTGGGGTCCACTGGGAAGTCGGAGTTTCACACTCCTAGCGAACACACACTCATTCTCACACTTGCTTGCTCTCACACTCCCTCCCAGCATGCAGATACTCTCCCACTCACTGGTAGTATTAGTACACACACTCCCAGTCGCACTCTGGGTGCTCCGTTAATGGTTCGTGTGCGGATCCATCTCAGAAGAAACTTTGATTCCACAGTTTGCAGGTCCAGAGAGAGAGAGATCAGATGTTTGCGGCTCTAAATTACTCAATGGAAATGGATTCACTACCCTGCTCTTAATCTATTCCAATCTATCTTGCTCCAGTTGAGCCGACTGTGTTTAGACTAATTGTTCCTGTCAGGGAGATGCTGGAATCAGCTGTCGGTCCATGGCGTTCCTATGTGTGCAGGGCTGTCGTCTTCCTCTCGATACCCTGACCACCTGCACTCAGCAGCCTGTCACTCTCCCCTGGGCCCTGGGCTCCATCAAACACTATTGACCTACCAGTCGAAAAAACCCAGAAAAGCATTCGCTTCTGCGACAGCAAAAGCTTCCCATCTTTTATTAATGTGCAGTTGTCCTGCTGCTTGTCTGTCAGTCCAGCACACCTGTAACAGTGTAGCCAGCCGACAGGAAGAGAGGGGAGTGCTGTTCCTCTCTTCAAGCATGGAAATAAGCTGCTGCCTGCAAGTCATGAAACATACAAATGGTAGTGCGTGCAGCTCCACCCCACTGGCGCCGCCGGAGCCCCAGCTCAGCTCGTGTTTGCACAGCGGCTGCTGGTTCCCTGGGCCTTCAGCGGGCTGAGTGTCCCTTGCACCAGGGCTCCGAGCTGTTTGAACTGCGATAAAGCCTGTTAAACATTAATTCTTCCGAACAGGACAGCAAAGAGCCGAAACCCCACCCAGGGCCTGGAGAGACGTCCCGGCCAATGAGTCAGACCTCTAGCTGAGCTGTAGTTATTGTTTAAGTGTGGTATGAAGTCTCCCTTTAACAAGCGCAGGAGGTGCAGGGACGGGTTATACCCCAAAGACTTGAGGAAGACATTCAGCTGATGCCGAGGGTCATTAGGCACGAAGGCGGAAAAAAAGCCCTAAACTGAAATCATCAGCCCCTGTTCTGCTTTAACATTATTGCCTTATTCTCACTCTAACCTTTTTGATAGTCTCGGTTTCCAGCCTCCACCCCCAGCCCCCGTCTTACACACACAAGTGCTTCCTTAATAATTCATGTGTTTGACTATTTGGAATGGTAATTGCTTTTCAGATTAGGTCCATGCATGTAAATAGAGGGAAACACTGAGGGCATGACAACCCACCAGAGAGAGCGACCCATCAATAGCCTGTGAAATTTGAAACAGGATCCATCTGCAGGCCAGGACAGGCCCCGTGTGTTTAGGGAGAACGAACAGCATCATTGACCTCTGCAGGTCACAGTGAGGCTGAGGATGGCTAGCAGACATGCCTCGTGCTGGTGTCTCTAAACATTTCTCTTTCTCTCTCAGCATAGTCCCTTAGAAGATGATTGTCCAGAGGCCGTCAGATTCTGAGATTTCTCTTCCTCCAGACCCGAAGAACCCCTGTCACAGGCTTGGCTCCAGCTCTGAATTGCTTTGACCTCTTCACGGGTCGGGTGAGCTGGTATGAGGATGTGCATTAAACACTCGCCTTCCTCACCCGATGACGTTTTCAGTGTTGTGTGCTGTCTTCAGCACCGGCTGCCCTGCTGGGCCTGATCTTCGTGGCCGGCGCTGCCGACAGGAGCAGAGCTGTCTGCAGAGTGCTGCTGCAGCAGGCTTCTGACAATCCCCTGACCTCGAGCACAGGCCTTCCTCAGTGCCAAAGAGGCTCCCAAGTGCTGTTTGATAAAACACACCTCTGCCAGAGTGGTCCATTAACCCTAGGCCCCGGCCCCCCTGCAGCTCTGGGGGGCTCTCTGGCTGAAGACCAAGGCCAGGCCCTGCGTCTGAGGGTTGAGTTCACACACTGGGCCCAGAGCTCGGAGACTTTGGGGGGGACCAAGGCACCACTTCCTACCTGCTCTTCCCAGTCAGGGGAGGAGTTTCCTCTCCTGTGTTTAAGGAGAAGCACTAACTGCTCAGCAGTGCTGAAAATCAGTTTTTAGGATGGAAGACTTTGAGAAGACCAGAATGATAGAAATCCTCCAAAGCTGTTAGGTTTCCTTTATATTGTTAGAAGCAAACGCTGCTATCTCACCCTTTGATGGCTGAGCCCTTTGAGGGGAGCGGAAGTCGGACACTTCACACACTTGATTTATAGTTAATGCTTGATTGCATCCCTTAACACAGAAACCAAGAACAAAGCAGGATAAGTGTGCAAATATGGCACATTTATCTGGTCATTAATCATTTCCCAAGATATGCTCTCCACAGCGTGCACTGTGCAGTGAGTTCTTTATCTTGTGATGAGCCTTAAGATCGCTGTGGCTATAATAAATGAGGTATACTTGCTTATCAAGGTTGTGGTGTTTTTGCAGCGTAATCACCTGCTCTAAATAGGGCATGACTTCTTTAGACGTGCGTTGTCAACGCAGGTCTTGGACTCCTTCCAAGAAGCACTTCCTCCAGCTGGAGCTGCGCTTATTTTTCACTGACACCGCCAGGGCAGGACTCGCAATTCAACAGGCTTTGTTCCAGCGGTTTTGCTCGTCTGTGAGCAGCCCTGTTCCGTAAGAGGAAAGAGTCCTTTTTTTCAGACGTTCCTCCAGAGCTGTCCTCGGAGAGCAGTGCCTCGGTGTGTGTGGGGCCCTGGGGTTAGGGGACCCCCTGCCTGCTACTTCGGGGCCTGCAGGGTGTGCTGGGATGCCAGTTACACATCCAGAGAAAGGGGCGCACTCCCAGTCTAGCGATGGTGTAGCCTGAAAAGGGGGTCATTTATTAACCCAGATAAATCAACTGAAAACAAATTCACATTTGCAAGGAATTTCTAGAGGCCCAGCTTATCCACCCGGGCACTGGGGCTCGAACCCCTGGCTCCTCCTCACTCCTGCTGCAAGCTGGGCAGTACCTGTGCAGATGTACCTGCGCCCACAGATAGCGGGGACTTTCGCCGGTTCAGAGGCTGCGTCTCCCAGATGGGACACACTGTAATAGGATCGCTGGGCCCGAGGGAGGCGGATGGAAGGCAGAGTTGCAGTAGGCCCGGATCCCGCACGAGGTTTGCAGCTGTTTGTTTTAAAGCAACAGGGCTCTGTCCTCGGAGGAGGTGGAATTAAATGGGATCCGGATATCTCGTGAAGAGGGAAAACCATACGCACACATGTGTGAGGGTTTTCTCATGATGGAGCAGCAATTTTGCGGAGAGGAAATAACTGTACAGACAGTTAAAAGACTAGAGTTTTCTGTTCAGTTTGCGAAGAGCCAGTTTTTTCTGCCAGTTGGTGTACCAGTTCGCAGGCAGTGCTGCAGAACAGGACCGGGTTCGAGGAATTGGGGAGGCAGTTCTTGAGGGAGAGATCCCCAGCGTGTTTTTGGGGTTAACTGACGACTCTGTGGTGGTTTAAAACGTGAGCACAGAATGTTCCGGCTCCCCTGAGCGACGTGACGCGACGCAGCGAGTTGGAGCTGGCCTGCAGGTTTGACCACTTAGCAGAGGAGAGGCTTGTTCACTCACCACCCTTCGCTGCGCTGGGGTCAGAGGCCAAAGGTCACAAAGCCCATCCCACACAAAACCACTACGGCAATGCTGCACTGAAACACGTCTCTGCAGCCTTTTGTAATCCCTGGTGTTTTATTGAACTCCAGTCCAGCCCAGTTCGCAAGCTTGTTCGCCAAAGTGCCAAGGATTAAAATTAAAGTGTTGCCCTTTATCTATGATTTGGGTAAAGAATGAGCTCGCAGTCTGTATACAGGGTTTTATTTACGTCACCGGAATCTTTTCTAAAGTCGTCCTTTTTCTGGTGAAGATCACTGTGACCAATCTGTTGAATGATCAGCGAAAATGTCAGGTTTGCCAATGGAGCTGACACCCATCGTGTCTCTGTGTGCTAGGAATGTCTTCCTGCCCGATGAAGTCAAGCAGTGCTCATGCAGAGACCTACATGGGCAGAATCTCTGTTCGCAGGGAAAGGCATCTGCTTCTTTCCCCACCAGCAGCTGAGAGGTTCTGCTCTATGCCTGCCTCATGCTGCAAGGCGCTCCATAGCCATGCTTGGGATGAGATTCCACAGGCGTGCTTCCACTGGGGAACACAAGGGGGCAGCATAGAGGAGGATTTCGGACTGCAGACCCCTGCCCAGAGTGTTTCGGATTCATGGCCACAGGTGGGAGCCGGCTGCTGCCTGCTTGTGCAAGGTCCTGTAGCCTGATCCCTCCAGTCAGTCCAGTTGTTTCTAACAGGGCCCTAGCTCAAGGCTCAGGACGCCGACACTAGCATGAGCTTGTGAGGACCTTCAGCCAGTCGAACCTCAATGGGAGCAAAGTCCTGAGGTCCCATCGCTACATGGGAGTGGTGCGGTCCTGACCAGGCTGGAGGGCTTGTGCCCAGGGTGTTAGCGTGAGATCACAGAGTATCTGGCCCGTGTTCAGTATTTGTTTCACTGCATTGAATGAATCGCTGTTGTTCACTTTAAATATTGGTATTTGCTGCTGTGCAGATGTCTTAGCCCACGTTGTTCTGCTCTGTTTATTTGTGCAGAAACACAATTCTGTGGTGGTGCTCTACTGGACGTATTGCCTTTCATGGTGTTACGATAACACTTAATCCTGACAGATGCAATTACAAAAAGTTGACGTTTAACTTCAAATGATATTAATGATGAGGACATTGACATTGAGTCAATTAGATTTGATTGATGAACATGATGGATCTGGCTATTTGTGTATAGTTTACTTTGAGCTCTTGCAATCAGTACTTGAAGAGACTGGTTAATCTGAATTCAAGATTCTGAATGACAAGCTTCTCACCCAAGTCAAGCTCCCCAGACTTGCTGTAATAGTTAAAAATACCAGTGAAGGCTTGGAGTAAACTTTTGATGCTCATAAAAAGCACATTTTATCTGACATCCTCTCTCAGGAGGGGCGGGGTCTTCCTGGTGCAGGTGGGCTGTGCAGTCAGTCTCCCCCTGAGCTGGGGGTCTATGTGTTTTGCAAAGGACAGCATGTGTAAATTATAGCATTCAGCAGGTCTCAGATCAATCTTGCTCAAAAAACGTTCGTCAAGAGTGGAGGCAAGAGTGACTTATCGGAGCTGCATTTTTGTGTGTGTGCGTAAGAGTGTGAGTGTGTCACGAGTGCAGCAGGTCTTCCATTTAGCACTGAGCACCGCCACCCTCATCCCTGGGGCAGACTTTCACTGGCTTGCATCACACGCCGGCAGGACAGCCCAGACGCAGGAAGGGCCTGGGGTTACAGAAACGTGCTCCCGGATTGACACCGAGAGCATTGCGGCTGGGGCCGAGGGGGCCTGTGTCAGCGAGAGGCTGAAGGTAAAATCGGCTGCAGTGCTCAGTGCCGTTTCTCCCTGAGCAAGCAGCCCAGCCTGCACTGGGGCACTGACCTTCCCTGGCAAAGGCAGCGCTGGGAGATCTCAATCCCACGGGAAATATGGGGGCAAGCAGGGAACTTGGCACAGTGCCCCACACAAATACCTTGGACGTCAATTTGGAGAAATCCCGCCAGGAGGAAAGAGGCAGGTACAAGGCTCCTGTTGTTTCAAGCAGGGCGGCTCCACGAGCCCTGCCCAGCCTGCGCTAATCCAGTTTGCTCAGGAGATGAGCCTCTAGCCAGCGGAGCACTTGGGATGAGCGGATATCGAGTGCTGTTTCACAATCCACCCTTTTTCACATGGGAAAACTGGAGAAAGAGTACATTACACCCTCCTCTTCAATACAGAGGAGCAGAACCTAACAAAGACAGGGACAGGGGGCTAGCAGGTGAAATAAGCAGAGCCGTGCAATCCATGGACTGTGAGATCAGCTGTCTCAGGACTATTGATCTGCTTTTAATTTGTATCTGAGGAAGACAGAAAACAAATATTGATGCATTTCTTTGTAATGTATATGTGCATATATCTGCTCGTGCACCTGTTCATAAGTTCTTATCTCATGCGTCTGGCATTTCTTCTTTCCCAGCAGGCTCTGGAAAGAAAGGCTGCTGTATTTGAGCAGTCCGGCGCAGTGCGGCTCAACTGCAGCATGGGGTTTGCATAGCGAAATGGATTTAAGCCTCCCTGCAAACTCTGAACATGCGCCCAGCCTGCTGTCACAGCAGCATTTTCCTCCTTAGTCCTGTCTTTAACGAACGCCTCATGATCACATGTCCACAGCACTGCAGAAGAGGCCCACTCTCTCGTCTGATGTAAGCTGAGGCACAGGTGCGTCCTGCGGGCCCGGGTTCGAGCCCGGGCTCGGCCTTCACCAAGCAGGGGACTCTCCGGGGTGGAGGTGGTTCGGGGGGAGGCCAGGAGCGTGCTGCCGACTCAGCCCCTCCCCACGTCGATTGTCAGAAGAAGCAGAGAGGAGGGGGAGGGGAGAATTAACCACACCAAGAAAACAAACACTTCAGGTGAACGCCACAGCTTCCTGTTTTGCTCTGTTTGACAGTGCAGGACAGACGAGCGCTCTCGAGGCTCCCCTGCTCCATCCGCACGCCTCCTGAGTTCGCTTCCCTTATTTGCACATGCACAGGGAACTCGACATCAGGAGCCCCAAAAAAAAATGAAAAGCCAGACGATCGAAACTTGAAAGAAACTCTGTGGCTTCGTCTGCTGCTTGGGACCCGGGCCCGGCCTCTCTCCAGCGCAGCAGACAGGAGGTGGGGGCCCGCGGGCAGGCCGCAGGTCTCACCTCTTCGGGTCTGACGTCCTCTCTCAGGAGGGGCGGGGTCTTCCCGGCACGGGTGGGCTGTGCAGTCAGTCTCCCCCTGAGCTCGGGACCACCAGTGACGGTCCACACACCCACGGCTCTTGCCATGACATACCTGCGGAGAGCAGGAGGGCGGGCAGAGCTGCCGTGGATCACCTCTCCATGCTCCTGACTCAGAGCCTGGTTCTGGTGTTGGTTCTGATGTTCGTATTGGATGTGCCCACACCACAGTGACCTTCAGCAGCTGCTCAATAAGGAATTGAATGCGGTATTCCCTCTTTTCCTGTGTCAGAGAGCTGCTTTCACAGCTCCTCCAGGTTTTACTGTGTGAGACATACCTCTCTTGTTTCTTCACAAGTGTGATGCTAGTTCAGGTGTCTTCTAGTGATGACCATGTGAAGAGAGACCAGGCCATTGTGGTTTTCCAGTAATCCCACATTTTGAAGGCACTTGTCAGTGAGGGATTTCACATCGTAATGCTTTGGATCAAATTCATGTATTTCGAAATAGTCCTGTTTTTTTTACAAAAATCTTTTTAAGATTTGCCTATTTAGTTTGTATCTCCTGAGTTTAACAGCATTTTAATGTATTTCCCAGCTGAAATAGAACAACCCAGATCTGCTCAGTTCTCTGTAGCTGCACAGGGCTCATTCTGGACAGCGCTGGGAGGGGAGTTCTCTGTGGAAATCAAGGCTGCTGCTGCATGTGGTTCTGGTGGACCGGTAGGTGGCTCTCTTTCCTCTGGACCAGAATTTCCACTCTAATGCTCAGGAGACACGGTAGGTGTGGTAGGTGGGACTGTCCTTCGGATGTGCCGTTCAACCAGGGTCTGAAGTAGGCACAGCAAGAGTAGAGGCGCTGACCCTCTCTGGGCTGTCCACTCTGGCCTCTCTAATGTCCATGAATACACTTGGTGCCGCAGTTTCTCATTCCTGCCCTGGGCTGTGCAGAATCCATCAGGCAGGGCTGCACTTCAGGCACAGACTGCCTCTCCCTCCTGTGGACAGTACTGTATATAGAGCAGTGAGTCTCCTGCACATGTAAAGTGCTTTGCAATGCTTTGGGCTGAAAAGTGTAATAAGTGTAACAAATAATGCAATTACTCTTTGGGAGAGATTAATGTAATTAGATTTATTAAATGCTCCCCTAATTCAGAGTTATGTTATGAAAACATAGTTCTTAAGGGCTTTGCACCTCCTTGCTACCCGGAGCTTATTTCAATTTTCCATTGATGCCAGTGGGAAAAGAAGGACTTTGAACTCTCTGTGCCTTTCTTTGCTCAGATGTTTTTTTTTCATGTTTGCAATGCAGCTCCTTCACTTTGGCCTGGCTGTGCCTTCAGAAGCAGGTTCAATGAGAGAGGGCCTGCCGTGCTGGGAATCCTGGGGCTGTCAGATGCCAGTATTACCTGGCTGTTCGAATGTTCCCCGACAGATGCGAATCAGAGGCAGGCCGCAGACGATGAGCTCTGGCTGATAAGGCACGGCCGGTGTCTGCACTAACACCCTTCTCTGCTGCTGATCTGAAGGGTGGCAGTGGGGCTTTGGGGGTGATAAGGAAGAGCATCTTCTGTGTAGATAAAGTAACCTTAGGACCTGACAGCTGGCGGGCTTCCTATCAGCAGCACAGCAGTGGCTGAAGACAGGTTTCTGACAAGAGAACTTCACAGGTTCCATAACAGCATGGTGCCCTGGACGACCAACACACAGGAGAAACCACAGCTGCCTGCGGCTGCTGATAAAGAGGAGACAGGACCAGCTAATTGCTATTGAACGAATGGCCTTAGTGTTAAGACAAAAGGTGAAAATGACTTGTGTGATGCATCTGAGCTGTTGGTGCTCTGGAGAAGCCTGCTTGGCATTGTGTTACTCAGTCATCCTCAGTCTGGGGATGTACAGTACACACACATCCCTTCTTAAAACTGCACTTCTTTTATTACTGAGAGCCACAGTGCCCCTACAGCCTGACACCTGGGATACTGCAAAGCTGCTCCTCTGCAGGCTGGGTGTGGTGTGTGTTATTGTTGTCCTTACATGCTAGATGCCAGACCATGCACGGTCTTATTGCTCCTTCCTTTCCCTTTGGGAAGATTCCTACTTCATTTCATAGAAAGTCAAGTAGGAAACTGGACTAGAGGAGCAGAGGTAATGGGAATATCTGCAGCAGAACCCCATGTATTTCCACAGGACCCCACAGATACCTCGGCGTCCTGCCTAAATTTCCCATTGGCCCTTACCAGTCATGGCCTCCTAATTATCCCCATCTATGAATTGGCTTCATCACTCTGCTCTCCTCCCCACTGATAGCTGATGTGTGGTGAGGGCTCTGGCGCACTATGGCTGCCGTCACATCATCCAGGTGGGGCTGCACACTGGTGGTGGTGGAGGGGATCCCCATTACCTGTAAAGCTCTTTGAGAGGAATGTCCTGAAAAGCGCTGTATAAGTGTAAGCAATTATTAATTATTATTATTATTATAGATACGTTTCACCCTGCCAGTGCTGGGACTACATCCAGATTCCTGATGTTCCTGTGTCTCTGATCCTCCCTAGCACCCTGCTCCCTCCACTACTGGGAAGTGTAATTCCTGGAAAACTGGAGACTCCCGGATCCTGCGCGTCCCTCCACTGCAACGGTTCTCCTTTCCTTCACCGTTGTAGACGGGGAGGAGGGGCGGGGGTGGGATAGAGGAGCCGAGCAAAGCACAAAGTGCAGATACAAGCGAGTATGAAAAGCAGCTGTGCAGCTCTCCGCCTGCTGCCCTTCGCGAACACTCGCCCATATGACACTAGCCCCAACGACAGGCAGGCGGGCTGCTTGCAACAGACGAAGGTTTGTCTTGTAGGACACCCCAGAGACCCGAGCCAGCGGGGGCCAGAGGGAGCTGCGCCAATAGGCATCATGGGAGAACAGGCTCTGGTTTCACGTCAGCACTGTCTTGGCACTGGAGTCTTTACCTGGGCTCCCTGCCAGCCTTCGTCCCACACACACCCTCCTACAGTAATACCTTTCACATTGAGCGCCTCTCAACGCAGCTTTCATCTTTCGTCTGACAATGAAAGCCTTCCGGTCCCTCCGCGCTCGGTCAGCGAGGGAAGGGCTCCGCTATGAATGCAGAGCGAAACTAGCGGAATGATTCACAGAGCTGTTAGCTGGATTTATGGTTTCAATTACTAATTGCACAAAAATGTCTAATTGAAGGATTGAAGTGCCGAACATTTGCTTTTTCCAGTACTTAGAGCTGGGTAACTTATTTTGGTTGGTGTGGGTATTTTTGCTAATGTCCACTGTCAAAACATTTGTGGTCACCAGAACCTTAATCAATCCTGCTGATGAATACAGAAATAATAACAATTAGATTTTTTATTAGATAAGTTTAATTAAGTCCCTCTATTATAAGATAATTAATCCTGTGAGGGAAATTCACGCAATAATTATTAGCAAACAAAACATTAGCCAATATATTCTTGTTAATAATGATTACATCCACAGTTATGTCATCTTCGTCAGCAGGCTGGGCTCTGAAAGTAAGGGGAAGTGTAGTTCCAGGTGACAGACAGCCCCAGGGTTCAAAGCCAAACAATTACATGTTTTTTTCCACTTCAGCACAGTTTGGGGATTTGCTCCAGGCAGGGGAAGAGAAGAACATTTTGCACTGGAGCAAATCTCTTGGAAAGCTGCCTTGTTTGCGTCTGTATAAGAATTTATATACTGTATGTAGGAATTTGTCTAAAAGCTGTATCAGCTTCTTGACATTTTCAATACTCTTATGAGAGTGTGTAAGAGACTCTGTCTCATTCACTGCGTTCCTGTTTGTGAGAACTTTCCCTTGTTTAGTTCTGTAGCATTTTTATTATTTTACTACTGTTCTTCACTCCTCCGAAATGAAACTCCAACGGGTTGAAAGCAGAGCCACAACAAATAGTTTGGGCACCTTTTGATTTTAAAAGCGACGCCATTTGGCCCATAAACCAGTCGTTTCCTCTGCGTGACTGCCCCGCGGTTCTCGGCTGGAGCCTGCGCTCGGACAGACACTTCCCGCTCCTGGTTCCTGCACACGCTGTACTGAAGCCCCAGCTCCTTCCCCAGGCTGCAGGCTGCGTACATCATCTCTTGCGCTGCTGCGCCCAGAAAACCAATATTGATATCCTCTCCTGGTGGAGCCGCTGACCGCAGGGAGCCGTGGGGAAGCTGTGGGCTCCGAGCGATGGATGTCAGATTCCCGCTTCCTGGCGGTTTGGTCCCAGGAGCCCCCACCGCCCCTCCCCCTCGGGAGCGAGGTGGGAACAGGCAGGCTGGCCGGCGGCTCCACAAGCCAGCAGTCTTGGAAAACGGGCTGGTTTTGCGTTCGTCGGCAGGGCAGCAGGCGCGGCTGGGACAGGAGGAGGGGAAGGAGGGAAGCGCCGGAGGACAGAGGGAGCTTCTTGTGCTCCTGACAGCCGGCGGGATGAGTAAACGACGGATAGTTTGTGGTGGGAAGAAGCTTTTTCACGCCGTTCAGGTCTTCTGTCCCTCCTGGGACACTGGGTCCGTTTCCTCATGGCAGGCTCGGTCCCCAGGAGCAGCGCGGGGCACAGCTCAGGCTGGCGAGGGACAGAAGGGGCCACTTCCGACGGCACACCGTGTTGGAATGAGTCACGGATTCCGCCACAGGATGCGCGAGACTGGCCTGTCTGTCGTTTGCTGAAGCGAAAACCAGTATCCAATTACTTCTCGAGGAAAGAGAGGAAAGCCTGGAGTGGAAGAGGCCGGCCTCCTGAAGGGGCTCCTGCGCTTTGACATCAGCTCAGCTCTGCCAGAGTCCCGGCGTGTCCTGGCGTCGCACGAGCAGTCCAGCGCCAGCGCAATGACATTCCCGCCAGCTCTCACAGAGCGCTTACCAAGCGGCAGGAGGCCGCGTGGCCTGACGAGCTCGTTTGTTCGCAAGTCGTTAATTGAGCTGATGATGCGATCCAGCTGTGTCTTGAGATAGGCCAGGGTGCCCACATCTGCAGAAGCACATGAAACCGAGCCTGAAGATGGGCTGTGTCAGCGCTTACGCAAGCAGAGGTGAATTCCCTGATGAAGTCAGAACGGGGAGAAAAAACACTCAGCTGTGTGTGAAAGAAGAGAGTAAGTTTCTTGTTGCATTAAAAATGGTCAGATTGTCTTGACAAAAGTCATAGATGAACAAACAAACGGATCATTAAGTAAACCCATTGGTTTGAAGATTTTATCGAGGGGACGTGCTAGCCAGCTCTCCTCGCGCTCAGCGGACTCCTCCCGAAACAGGAGCCATATGGAATGGAAATGTATGAAAGCCGAGCCTTGCAGCGAAGAGGATTATCCCAGCTGTTTCCTAAAAGAAGTCAGGGTATCGACTTCAACCAGATGGCTGAGTCACTTGTTCCATACTTCCACCCCCCTTTGTGTAAAGAAGCTTCTCTGTCTTCTCTGTTTTAAATACTCTTCCACTTTGTCCTCATTAGTGTTTTGACATTCATGCTTTTATATCCACCTCTAAGCGAGACATGAGCGTTTCCTATTTTTCCTGGATGGGCCGCTGTTTTTATTTCAGATTTTATTTCTGACCTTTTCAGATTAAAGTAATTGTTTCTGCTGCAGTTTTGAGATATGAGAGCACCATGTGTGCTCTATGATGGACTAGTCTGTTTTGTAGCTAAAGACAGTGTTGACCCAGATCAAAGGACTTTACCAAAAAGACTGAGATTTTTTTGGCAAAACAAAAAAGTAAAATAAGGAGAATTAAAGCTTTTTTAATTGTTTTGTTTTATTTTTAAAAATAAGTCTTAAAAGCTGGGGCTTGTCATCATACCTGTGATGACAAACAGCACAGTAATGATCTCTGACTCATCGACCTTTACTTCTGGAGCTCTTACATGATGTCCAGCTTGAAGTTAGAGGACTCTTACCACACCCAGGCCTTTTCAAAATATTTCTTTTTATTATTTTTGATGCATCGAATTCCAAGACTGAAACCCAAGAAACAGAAGCTGCAAACAAGTCAGAGATTATTTCAATTTTAACAAAGAAAGAGAGTCCTGTTTCTACCCTGAGCTGAGCTGAATGAGTCACAGATTCTGATAAATTCCTCTTAAAAGAGTGACCAGTACCTCAGTGCCAGTCAAAGGTGAGCAGAAAGAGATCTAGAGCTAGATGAGATTTCCCACTCTCCCACTCTCTTTGTTGGGGTTTTTCTGTGATGTTCAGCACGTAAAAATATTTTTTTAAACCACCTCTTGGGCCAAATTAGGGCTTAGTCACACTTAAGTCCTCTGGTGTTTTCCCACCTTCCAGTGTGCCCCTTTCCTCCTCTTGTACACACAGAGCTGACGGCAGGCGCTGGGGGGAGGTCAGAGGTCGTGACCTTTGGAAGGTCAACAGAGCCCTTGCCCTAACGCGGTTCACAGACAAAGCAGGCTGGTTAAAAGGCAGTGTGAGAGAAGGACCGTGTCATTCGATTAGACCAGGAGTGGCCAACTCTGGGCAAGTTTGGGAGCACTGCAGCCCAGTGCCTCGTCTTCATCACCTACGTATTCATCAATGACAAATTTCAAATCAGTTAGTTGACTTTGAGTTAAACCAGCTATGTCACAGAAGACTGTTCTAGTTGATTTCAAACTTAATTAACTTAACTAAGAGCGACTTAACTAAGAGCTTAACTGGTCAGAAACCAATCTGAGAGCTGGAGATGCTGAGCCCTGTGTCCCTTCAAGCATGATACCAGTCTCGGCTTTGGGGAAAACAGGAGGAAGGAATGACTCTGAAAGCGCTGGAGTCCCTTCGGGAAGGGAAACCGCAGGACTGAGTGTTATGGATGAGGATGGAAAAGGCAGAGACATGCAGTCAGACATGAAGCCTCCTCGTGTGCAGGATTCCTCTGCCTTTTCCTGCAGTTATGAGTAACACACAGTGAGCGGCGGTCCAGTCTTTCTCTCACGACCGCCCCCCCCCTCTCTCATGCGCTGCCCGCGCTCTGAGCTGTTACTCCACAGTGCTTGTGGTGCCGCTGTTGCCTGTTGGGATCAAGCACCAGTATGAGAGCAGGTCATTGTGTTTTAGATCTCCAGCTCTTACACTCATCAGTTTGCCTTTGCAATGTGTGACTGGGCAGTTAAAAGCCAATGAATTTTCTTTTATTTTGTGTGTTTATTTGGGAAACACTGTACTAGACCTGCAGCACCAAACTGTAGGGTTGCCCAAACTGCCCTGTGATGGACAGGCGTGCTGTCCAGGGTGTGTGTGTCCTGTGATGGACTGGTGTGCTGTCCAGGGTGCGTGTGTCCTGTGATGGACTGGTGTCCTGTCCAGGGTGTGTTGTGCTGTCCAAGGTGTGTGTGTCCAGGGTTTGTGTGCCCTGTGTCCTGTGGTGGACTGCTGTCCTGTACAGGATGTGTGTATGTCTTGTGATAGTCTGGTGTCCCATGTTGATGCCTGTGTTTCCAAGGCTACAGGCTGATGCTAAATTAGCCAGGAATGGGCAGCTTTGTGATAGTGACTGGATGGACTAATATGTTATCAAGGCTGAGAACAGGAAGCGGTTTGGAAAACTGTGGAAGAAGATTCTCTCAGGCTGGACAGGCTCTCAGAAACTCATTCTGTCTTACTTGGCTGCTCTCCGGTTTCCTGGGTGGAATTCAATCCCTAGAGAAGCCTTGGAATCAGAGCCCGCTACATGGAGAAAGAACTTGGCGGAGATCTGCAAATTCTTCTCGGTTTTCAGATATGTGTTCACACACTCCCCTGCCTGGGGAGCCTAAGGCAAACTTCAACGGTTCTGGAAAAAAACTTGTACTACCGGTCTATTGAATTGTGTACAAAGTTCACATAGAAAAAGATTTCCTGTGTTTCATTTTCACAGATTTCTAGGTTAATTAAGGTCACTGTTTAAAGCTGTGGTGTGTCTCTGGTGTCATGGGCTGCTCTGTGAGGCCCAGAGAGTTTCCCATCAGGACAGTGCTTCAGACTGGCTCTGCTGCACACACAGTAAAGGAAACAGGAAGCGAATCCTGGGCCGTTATCCCTTTATCCGGGTGCTGATTGTGCGTGTTCTGCAGGTTAGAGAGGGTGTGCAGATGTGCACATCACTCACTCCACTGCTTAGGAAAGAATTTTCACAGTAAAGCACAGAGATGTTCAGTAATGAATGACACGTCATTGAACCATGATAATCAGAGATTATATTGATAGTGCGAGTGTAGTCGCAGCTCAGCCCCCGGGTTTAGTGACAGTCTTCACAGGGGAGAGGCAGGTGCCTGTGTGTCTCGTCCTGGATGTCCTAACGAGCTGTCAGCAGGCTGCCCCCCACGCAGGTCCTCGCAGTGGGACCCAAACGGGGCTCTCTGCACCTCTCCACTTGTGCCCTGTGGTGCACGTGAAAACGTATTCACAGTGAGCACAGTGGACACACGACATCTGTAAGAATGCAGAAAAATATTGCAGACAGACAGATCTCGCATCACAGAGCACCTCCTGGGACAAAGGGAAGGAAGGGATTGGCCAGACTCCAGATAGCTCATTGACAAACACCCTGGCTGTGCACAGAAGCTGTGGGAGACAGCAGAGCATTCCAGTTAACAAAACAAACACACCACTGAGGAAGGCCGGCACACATCATTCGCCTTGAACAAAGCAAGTCAGTAGTGAGCACTGTCCTCTCGCACTGACTGAGCTGTCTGCCTTCCTCAAACCACAGAATCACATTAGTCACTTGCATCTGGGAAATGGCAAAGTTTGCATGTCAGTTAGTGGATCTTCGACTGTTACACTACTGGCAGCATTTATGTAAATTATGTGTTAGGGAAACATTTCATCAAGTTTGACAGCACTTATTCAAAAGTCTATCTGTGGATCGTTTTATAAACATCGGTCAGGGCACTGGAGTTATAAAGAGGGAGATGAGGATTCATCCCAGATGTGGCACAGCTGCTGTGCCCTTGAGCAAGGCCTTGACTCAGATTGCCTCGGTCAATGCCCAGCTGCAGAAATGGGCACAAATGTAGGCCATCTTCCATAAAAGCATCAGACAAATCCATGGAATTTTTTCCTCTTCAAAGCAGACCAGGTGTGTCACAGAATGGTGGCAGGACCGCCGAACTTCAGCTGGCTCAGGGCCATGACTCTGTCCACGCTGAGCACTCCTGAACTGTGGGCACTGAACCCAGCACACTTCTTTCAAGAGAGAGCACAACATAAGGAAACGCAACCTGGGAAATTCAGAGTGCTCTTCTCGGTACATCTTCATCCGGGGCGATACTTGTTCTGTGGGTCTCAAAGGTAAGTGTCTGAAAGCTTAAAGGTGCAAAAGGCAAAGTATAGCTTCATACCTGGACTGCAACCCCGAATGCACTGGGCGTTAGAGGAGAGTGGGGTGAATGCAGCTCTGAAGTGAAAGATCCGATGTCCCGCTGCACTGTGAGCTGAGCCGAGGCAGACGAACAGCCCTGCGGACCGGTGCTGTCAGTGCAGAGCCGGGAGAGTCAGATGTGCAGAACCACACACTCACAGTCGCTGGTGAGCCGCTGGCTGTGGCCATTTGTCCTGATTACACGCTTGTTTTTTTTAGCACAGCTGCTGTGCCATTCTTCAGCTCACTTCATGATGTGTTGCTTTAGTAACGCTTCCCGCACCATCTGACCTCTGACCTCTGACCTCCGCTACACAGGCCCCGCTGCTTGCTGCTCCAGCTGTTGGTGCTGTGTCACAGGATGCCAGACCCCCGAGGGCGGGGCTTCCAGCACCCTCTCACAGAGCAACACACCTACAGCGTCGCGGAGAGCATGTCAGGATAGGGAGTGTGTTAAGAGCATGCAGTCACAATGAATCTCAATTTTAAGTAGTCCAATCACAATGCCACAGCAAAAACATGTTTATAAAGTTAATCCCAAGTGTAAAAAAAGATGGACAACACAAGACATTGACAAAGGTCTTGAGCCCATAGGTTGATTTTGCAGCAGGACAATGCAAGATCATGCAGTGGTAAGATTGAAAGGACACAACTTCACTTGTTGTGGGCTTTCTCCTAGGCAGAGTTACTCAAAATAGGAGACAAGCGTCCGGCCTTCATCAGCTGTCTGCAGCTGCACAGGAAGAATGTCAGAACATCCCACAGCAGTCTGTCCAGAGGCTGACCAGGTGTGTGTGTCAACACTGCCAGAGGTGCTCAGGGAGACCAGACCCAGTACTAACACTCAGATTGTTTACTGAGAAACAGTCATGGTTCTTCAATCTATGTTATTTTGTCTGATGTTGCTTTTTAAAATATTTAGTCAAAGCAATTGAATCTGTGTCTAATAATAAAAATAAAACCCTCGTGAGTATCAATGGGCAACAGACTGCTAGGATTAACTGTTCCTCTTGACCATAACATTTAAATATCTATTACAGATATGCAAATTTTGCCACCTGCTTTGCCTGTGCTATTCTACTGCTGTGTTCTTCTTTCTCTTTGTTTATGATTGCCTCAGGATCAGAGAAGGACTGTGCTCTCCAGTTCTACTCAAGTCTTTTCTGGTTTTTAAACTATGACTTATTATTTAGTCCTTCCCTTTCAGAGCGGCTTCCTCTGTCACCCTGAGAATGTCTGATCTGATCACTTGTTCTGGGAGAAACCGAGCCGTTCAGATGCTTTCTGTTAGTCATCACAGTGCTCTTCTAGTCACAGGCAGTTGAATTCTTCACCCAGTCAACTGAGGAAAAGAAACTCACCAGCTCTGGTCACAAGGTAGACCCTCCTGTGACACCTCCTCCCCCAGAAAAAAACGGCCTTACAGGAATTGTATTTTTAAACAAAGAGTTTTTTATGGCTTAAACAAGACCACAAAAAGACCAAGAGTGACCCTTTTGTTCTGCCACCCCACTCCCCCACTTTGGAAAGTGCCTTTAGATCTTGCGTTCATAAGAACAGTAACAAACGAGAGCTCGTTACAGTTCCCTGCAGCGTGTTTGGCAGTTAGCAAGCAGCTCCTCTGGCAGTGTCGGGAGAGAAGCCAGGGTACAGAGGACTGGAGAGCGGAGCGTGCAGACTCAGGTCTCGTGTGCCTGCCTGTTGATGGTGCCGTCAGTCACGTTGACCAGTGTCCCAAGTAAAGTGCACGATCTTCTCGTGGTTTTCACAGGACGTTGTGGTTCTGAATGCTGGGGCGTGTGCGCATGGTGGCCCTGCACACAAGCCCCCAGGGTTCGCCCCGTGGAATCACCCCAGTCGAGGCTGTTCGCTCCCCTGTCACCCCCACTGCGGGCCCAGCTGAGCGCAGGGCTGCAGTTCGCTGAGCCGTGACGACCATGAGCCCCAGGGCAGCCTCTACCTCCCAGCACAGTCAGCTCGCTGCAGGTTCGAGTTCCCCCACAGAAACAACCTCTCTTTCGCCGGTGCAACCTGCGGAGTGAGGTCACCAGCTGGAGGGACGGTATTTCCAGCCCCTTTCATGCGAACGAGAAAAACAAAAGTGCAGTGAGTCACCGCTGTCCTGGGGAAACCCTGGCAGACCCACAGTGGAAAGATGGTGACAGGTCTGTGTGCAGAGCAGCCAGCAGGACGAGCCCCGTCTCAGCAGGGCGCACACGCTGACTCAAGGTGGGGGCGTCGCACAGTGTGCCGCGTTTGTGAGCTGCATGAAGCCCCACACTCTTTATTTTACCACGGGCTTGTTTCCATTAAGCAGAAAGTAGAGATGGCATCTAGGTCAGAGAAGCATGTTACGCGAATCAGTTTCTCCCTGTTTTTCTTGTAAGACTTCAGCGCACCACTGCAGTTCTGTGAAATAGTGTTGAACGCTGCCTAAAACACTCTGACATCAATAATCTCACATCTTCGCCCATCAGCTCATTGATAAAGTTCTCACCAATTTTAGAACTTTAATAAGAGCCTTGTTTTTAACTCTTAAAAGCTTTTTTTTCCAAAGAGCGGACAGAAACAGTATAAAGAAAGAGGAGGGAAGGTAAAGAAACAGCACCAATCATGGCACGCTGACAACTTGCACTGCTGCACATTTTTTGTTTATTCCGTCCTGCATGTCTTAGATAATAAGTGAGTGTCATCTGCAGACCTGACTTCATTGAGTCAGCAGCTGGCAGTGTTTTAGCAGCAGCCAGAGCCCAGTTATTACGAACAACTGGAAAACCTGATGGTAGGCTGGTAGACCACTCAACCCCCCCTCACTTTAGCAGAAATCTAGATTTGTTTATTGGAAATATTAGAATTTGTATCTAAAACTTTGCCATAGCGTTCTTCAGATTTCAGACCTGGACAAATCAGGTCCTGTGAGACAGAGAGAGGCCGCTTTGTGACAGCCTGTCCATTGGAATGAGGCACAATTGGAACTCTGTGCAGAATGAGGCACAGCAGGTGTAATTGAATAATTACCACTCAGAGGGAGTGAAATTCCTCATGAGGGACAGGAGCTGTCAGGATAGGCTATGCATGGGAAGAGCCACGCCTCTGGGCTAATTAAGAGGCTTATAAGAACACCCAGGCAGGAAAGGGCCTCTGTCTGTGTTTAGAGGCCAGTCAGGAAGGAGAGTGTGTGTTAGAGTACCAAAGAGAAGTGCCTATTAGTAGTGGGTTGGACTGGCTGATGTATTTGTGGGGTTCAGGGAACTATAGGTTCTCGAGAAAGCAATTTAAACTGTCCTGAGGGAGTAGTCTCTGGGAAGTGAGTGAGACCTGTGAACTGACTACTATTGAGCCAGGGATGTAAGTGTTGATCATGCGGAGGTATCCCTGGCCAAACAGGATCGGTGGGGGAAGTTAATGATGGGAGACAAGTTACTGGTTGTTAGTGGAGAGTAAGAGTGATCTGTGTTTAAGTGATTGCCTTTGTGTGACATGGGGTAAGTGTAATTGAACACCTTAAAGGCTAGTTGTGATAAAGTGACTCTTGAAGATTAAGAACTGGGTGACCCAGAGTTAATGGGAGTGGGAAAACTTGAGTGCCTGGTGAGCAAAACATTTGTCAGAAGATCAAGTGATGTGAGTAGAACCGGGGAAGAGGACCGTGCAGTCCTCTCCTGAGAGAGGAGTGCAGGAAGAGCTAGGGTCCCAGAAGGGGTCAGAAAGAAGACTGGCGGTGAGGGCTCATGGGAATGTGCGCCAGCTGTCGTCACAAGGCAGCTGTGTGGTGTTCTATTGCAGGGTTCCAGTTGCAAGGGTGGGGGGTTCTGGGTTCAAATCCCTGATGGGGCTCTGCTTGCTGTTGTCTGAGAGACCTTGTTCTCAAAGGACTAGCTTTGTAAAACAAAGGATTAAGAAACATAGGCAGAGCTTGAGACTTCCTTTGCACTTTTTTTTTTTTACATTAAGTTCAGAACTGATTAAACCATTTCCCTGAAAAGAGTTGGCTTTCTGCCTTTCTTTTTTTTTTTTTAAAGGCATTGTTGATGGAATTAATGATTTCTCTATTTTAAGGACCAATGTAATTGTACAACAAAACCACAATACAAGTGGTTGTGATGTGGGTAAATGGAAATTAAAACAAGGGAATGTCTGTGAAGGTTTCTGAGGGTTGGAGAAAGTGGTTGCTTTCCTGACAGTTTGACACCTGCTGTGTGTACAGATTCTACTTGTGCATCCTGTCACATGACCCTTTCCATCTCTCCTGTCTGTGCACATCTTCCTGTCACATGGGTGTGTGCTTCTGAATGATGTCATTGTTCTTACAATCTGGCAACGCTAAGCTCTCCACAACAGCTCTGGTTGCTAAGCCCTGGTGCAGAGCACGGCTGCCACACAGACTGACCGAAGGACTGGCTCGGCCCTGCTGAAAGAGGAAAGCTGGGGCTGATTCAGCAAGCTCCTGTTAGGAGAACAACAGTTTGAGGAGTGCTGAGAGAGATTAGGTTGGTGTGGGTTTAAGTCCTAGGTGGGGACGCTTCTGTTGTACCTTTGCACAAAGCACTTGACACAGATTGATATAGAAAAACACAGCTGTGGAAATGAAGGCCATGGGCAAATACACTTGGAATCAATCATTACGAACATGCACCAGCGTCCCAAGCCTTACAAAGAGTAAAAGAGCAAAATAGTTTGTGTTATAAATCTTAAAGCACTTGGCTTAGTGGAAGCAGCACAAGAAAAGCCTGCAGACTAGCACTGAGCTATTTTGTTTTGTTTTCTCGGTGCCAGTATGTGGACTTGCATGTGTGAAACCCGCATACGTTTCTGAAGGCACGACAAGTCTGTTTTGTGTCACCCGCGGGTGGGAGAGTCATATCTGTGAAGATGAGTGGGGGGAGACGGGCGCGGAAGAGGAGAGAGCTGTGCTGGGGCTGACCGAGCTCGGGTGGGGCACACTCTGGCCAGGTCACGCCGGGCTAGGGCAGGGGCAGGAAGAGGTGGGGGTGTGGCTGAGCTGGTGGCAGCTGGAGCAGGCTGGAAGTCAGACAGAGAACCGTGATGAGTCTGGCTGGGCCAGGGGCTCCCAGTCTGAGTGTGCGCGGTGAGAGGCAGGCGAAGATGTATTCAAACTGATTCATTCCTCACCGCTGAAGAAACACCGCTGCCCGTCCAATCATCCAAAAACAGAAAGCAAGAGAAAATTCAGTTCTTAAAAAATCCCCTGCATTTCACAGTTATCGATTTATCCAGCTGTGGTGTACCAAAAGCGAAGCAGAGTGGTCTATGTGTGTTTTCTGTGGCAAGTTTAAGTACGTGCTAAGATCTTAACAAACTGTAGTTTTAATGCAATTTGTTCTCTCTGGTTTTTAGCACTTTAAACAGTTATTACTCAAGCAACATAAAGTTTTCCAGCTGAAACTGCACTATGATGACACTATTAAATATGAATTGTAATAATAGCACATTTGATGCAACAGAAAAGGAATTGCATTTTGACAGTAAAGTCCAGGTATAAAAGAATTCTCTGTAAGCATCCTGACTCAACAGGTATCCATATAAACGAGCAGTAATAGTCCTGTGCACAGCGCTATGTGGGTCGGAGTGGGCTGAGACTTGGGTACCTGCTCAGGAGAGAGTGTGACACATGCCCACCTGGAACGGCCCCCCCGAGCCTGCAGGACCTGCCTGCACAGGGGAGTCTCACCTGGCTCTCAGAGGAATACTGCCACCCTGGAATCGAGCACATTGAGAGGTTTATTGAGTGGCTTAGTCACAGTGAATTTGGCTTAAGCTGCCTGGATGAGGGCCAGCCTCTTGGCAGCAGGGCGAGGGGGCCGGGACCCCCCCTGCGGGGAGAGGAGTGACCCGGGGGCAGCTGCACAGGAGGAGATGGGGAGGAGGAGGAATAAGAGACATATGCAAGGTGGAGAAGGGGATTACGTACAGAATTGATCATTTCTGAGGAAAAGATGTCAGGAATGATTGCAAATTACCGGCAGTAGAGGCTGTCATCATCCCTCCCCAGCTTTCGTTGAAATCCTCAAAACAGCGGACAGCTGTGGCTTGGCAGAGTGTCTCGCTTGTTCTCCCCTGAATTGTGTTGTGTGAGCATGGCTGGAAAAGGCGATGTGGAAAATGGTCGATGTGTGACGTCCGCACTTCTGTTGAGTAACATCGGCACATGAAGAATCCACTCTCTTCCCACTGCTGAGTGAGATCTCCCCGTTCCGGATCGGAACATGCAGGGCTCTTTCCGGGATGCAGGCCTGCTCCCGGACGGACACAGGCAGCAGTGCTGTGGCCGGTGGGCTTGCACGGCCAGGGGGAGAGGGGTGGAAAGAGTGGACACCCTGCTCAAGGGCACGAATGCAATGTTGGCACTGGGGACTTGCGCCCGAAGACTACACCAGTAACCCACTCTGCCACCCAAGCAGAATACAGCAGTGAGCTGGTATGTTTCCAGGTGTGACACAGGCTCTGAGGATGGTGCATTCAGTTTGGGGATTTTCGCCACACACCTGCCCTCCTTTCCAGCACCGAGAAATAGGAGACCGTGACAGGAATGGGTGGGCGCAAAGTGGAAACCACATTTGTTCTCTGCTGCTTTTTCTGTGCTTCACTCACTCTGAGCACAGTGAATCATCACAGCTGCCCTGATCAAATACAGAGACTCCCACGCAACGCGTAACACCTTTTCCAGGTTGCAGGTAGTAGCGTTCACTCTCTGAGCTGTGGTTTGTGCAGCACATCAGCCTTCTAAAATTAAAGTCACTCAGCCATTTCTATGAGCTGAACACAGGAAACTAGAAATAGGTTTATAAAAAGATTGAGGTTAGGTTATAATGTTCAGCTACTCTTTGTTCTTTTAAAAATTGCTTCTCTCTCTCTCACACTTTCTTTCTCAGTTGAAAAACTTAAAAGATACTCTGTCTAGTAATTTGTAACATCAGGTAGGGTTGTGCATGGAGAAATTAAGCAAGTTTCTGTGAATGCAAAGAGAATTAAAGCACGCAGACCCTGCGACACTGAGTTTAGGAAGAAGTGATATTTAAAAAAATACTCTGGCAATGACTGGGTTGAAAGGGTTGAGGGGCTGGTGGGGTGTTGTCTATGCCACAGTTTCTGTATCAGTGTTTAAGAAGGACTGCATGAAAGTTTTATATTAATACATTTACAGAAACCAGTTGTAAGTTTTACTGGTAAAATGTAACTGACGGTTGACACTATTTGTACCAGAGGTCACACAGGGTCCCTCTAAGTGCTAGAGGCCCCTGTATAGACTACTTGAAGGATATCCTGTTGTGTTCACACTGTTTTTCACAAGAACACAACTACAGAAAGAGAACTGCTTTCATGCGCATAGTAAGTCTTATCTCGGAGTTTATGATAAACTGAAAAAGGTTTTCCTTTCTAATTTTAGGTGTTGTAATTTTGGCTCCCTGTGTTGCTTGTGGTCCAAACTGCGTTGTTAAGCAGTAAAGACATGTTTAACACCGGGGCGCTGGCTAACGGCCCCAGGACAGCGGCGCATTGCGATGGTCCGGGGGGGTTCTGGTTCCGGACGGTTGCTGTCCTGCTCGACACCTCTGGCACCGGTGCCAACATGACGCCATTGGGCTGGCCTGGGCGCATGGGCAGGCTGAACAGGAAGTGCGAGAAAACGCGGACGGACTGTAGTGCCTCACCTCCGCCCCCTGCAGGGTGGGGAGTGCGGTGCTCCGTCTACGAAGATGCGGAGAGTCTAATTCTAATAGCTGCTACGCTGCACTGACCCCCGTCTGTGTCACCTCGGCACCCTGCTTCACAGCCTGAGACTCTCGGCTTCTTCTCTTTTGTGAGTTTCGCCGAATCTGCGGGTAAATTCCAGCCTCTTGAGTGTTAAAGAGAGGTCAAAATAACTTCTGTTATTTCTCGGCTCGGGGAGCTCTAGGGTTAGTAAAGTAAACTGTAGGGTAGTAAGAGATGACTGTCTTTGATGGGACAGCCCCTGCCCTTCATAAAAATCTCTTTTAAAACAGGAATAATCTACCACAATCTAATCACCGACTCAATCGCTCTCTCTTCCTCTCCATTTCTTCAGATGCGTGGTCCAAAGTTACTGCGGAAATTCTGCAAAGCAACTAGTGTAATTTTAATACATCGTGCTCATCAGCAGTTTTTTTTTTCAGCGTAAAGGACAAAAGGATCTTGATTTCCTTATCCACCTGTGGACCTTTGTTTTTGACATTTGGGTTATTTGAATCCAGCCCCTGTCCGGAGCTCAGCGCTCCTGCGCCTGCCCTCAGCCAGGCTGAGAAACTGGCCACTGCCAGCCCCCTTGCGGTCCAACACCTGCAGGCAGCCTGGATTACAAGCCTCCCTTATATTCTAATTCACTCACTTGAGATCGCCCTGGAGGCTGCTGTCTTTCAAGCTCTGTGTTTTGGGGGGATTCGTTTGACTAATATTTCGCTGTCAAGGACTTACTTGGAAAAGAGATGAACGAGGCGTTCCAAGGATTCTTTCCCTGTTGGAGAAATAAAATCGGGTTTTCCGTTCTGGAGCTCGACCGAGCCCTGTGGACACAAAGCCGCTGTAGTCAGACGACAGAAGTCCGGCTGATGGGAGTGTAGAATGATTGAATGGCAGGGGCCGTCTTCACCTTGCTCACACAAACAGGGCTCCCTGCTGCCCCACCCTGATCATGTCCTTCCCCCCAGCTCCTCCTGAGCTCCTCCTGAGCCCCCTCCGCTCCGTGGAGGGCGTGTGGTCCCCAGACCTGCCCCTGGCTCTCGTGCCCCACCTGGGACAGCGGACTCAGGTGTCTCAGTGCGGGGGCAGCTCAGGCACAGACCCCAGGCAGCAGAGTAAGGAAGAGATGCACGTTATCGACCCTGGATGTACAGGACCCGCTCAGCAGAGCCGCAGGGAAGCGCTTGTCTCTGGGCAGAGGGGCTTTAGGGACGGTACGTAGGACAGGTAGAGGACTGGCAGCCCAGAAACAAACATTTTCACCTCAAAACTAGCTGTAAGAACAAGTCAGTCCTTTTGGTCCTTTCATCACGCATCATGACAGAGCTTAAGATGTGTCCGTCGTCTTTGCAATGCTTATTAATATTTTTGTCATCATTTTAAATATGAATTAATCCTGTATTTACAGATACTGTATATCCTGTATAACTTACTCTCCGGTTTCCAATAGGATTCATTTCGTAAGAGGCTTTCAGAAAGTTACATGATGCGTCATTTCCCTCACGGGATCAATAAAGTGTCTAGGCTGGAGAATTTTAATGTGGCTAATTGCTTATAAATGGACAAATTCCATCCTGCTGGAGAATCTGCAGCCCTCGCACTCCTCTGAAGCCAGATTTCAGGAGTGTTGGTGACAGAGCCGGGGGTAAAACTGTGGAGAATTGGGGAATTTAAGACGCCCGAGCGGCCAGCAGCCCAGGGTGTCTCCGGAGAGAGACACGCGGGCAGGAGGGTTCAGGGGTCGGCCCCGAGTGGCCAGAGGAATTCCCCACAGGCCCGTGAGAGAAGTGGAGAGGGGCAGCAGGGAAATCACTCCCGGCGGAGCTTGCCTCAGTTCCTGCAGGTAAAGTGACAGCACGCAGGCTCGCACCGTCGAAGCGCCTTACACAGGTGATCGCCCCACAGATCCCACAAGCACAGGCTGTTTTTTTAACAATTCTTAGTTCCTCTTTCATGTTCAACCACATTAACCCCTCCATTCTCATTTCATTTAAATGCAAATATTAATTCATGTTTTTGTTTTCTTTTTCAAGGCAGCATTAGAATACAATGGCTAGACAGCCTAAAACGTACACGTTTCATGTTCAGTGTGTGTTTATTGTTTCCTATCTTTATTTTTGTTGTTGTAACAAGTCTTCAGGAAGCATGATTGTAAGAACACCGTACAGTATCCGAAGAGGTTAAGCAGAAGCTGATCTGCACATATTTCTAGTGGGGGAAACGAGTGTGAGAGTGTTTATGCAAGTTGGGTGAAAACCCCTTGAATTGCCTGGAAAGGAAATACACTGTGTTCTGGGGTATTTTTAACCAGCTATTTTTGTTTACAGACCTGATAGTAAGCCACCTTAGCAGAGTGCTTGCGCTCTGTACAGTCGGGCTCATCTCCAGCAGGCCATCATCTCAGACGACCTTGAGATGATTTATGATCTGAATGAGCAGAAGAAGGACAGAAAGGGTGGTGTTCAGTAAGAGCAATAGATGGGTCTACTGTCATTGGGCTAGACATGCATGAGAATTGTTTTCAAAACAGATTTAAATGGAATGTTATGAACAGTAGTGTTTCTTCACTATTTATGAAAGGAGATTTAGGCTGCATTTCTGATAACTGTGTGAAAGCAAGGACTCCATTCAGTGTCTTTAGTTGGTATTGGTAACAGGTGGAGTGAGAGTCCCAGATAAATCCCTCTTCATTTCGTAACGCAAATGGGCCTCATGTTTCCAGGGATGTGCTCCTCTGAAAAAGGAAGTTCTCGGATTCTCTGAAGACTCCTTGACTTCCCAGGAATGCTCCCAAGCAGAGGGCCCTCTGAAGGTGTATTAAATGTGCTCTGAACTGAGAGGGGCCCGGACAGGCCTCCTCCACCAACAGGAGTGTGTGTCTGTGTGTCTCTTTTCTATGACTTAATAATAGCCCAGTGAGTTATGAACAATACTAGTAGCATACCTATCGGCAGGAGTGCAGACAACTAGTCTGATCTGGTCAGGTCTCAGAACCTACGCAAAGTTTAATGTGTACAAATTTACTGTAGGAGATGTTTGAAATTTCCAGCCGCATAAACTTGACTGCCGCTGTACTTCCTTCATGGCATGTCATCACAGGAGCTAAGTCAGGGCAGGTCGGGTCAGTACCGGGCCAGGAGACTTTGTGGGGGAGACCGTGTTGCTGCTGTCAGTGCTGTTGGTGGACCAGCGGTGCTCTTCCTGCTGGACTACGAATGTCTAAATCAATGATCTGGTGTTAAGTGAACAATATCAGACAACAGATGTTTCAAAAAAGGGCTTACAAAAATACAGAAAAAAGCAGAGTGGGTTAATCCATAATGAAAATAAATAATCATATCTCCCAAATTGTAAAGACATGCCATCACTCACCCTGTGGGCCAGCAGAGCCACTGCCTGCGCGAGACAGCGAACCAGTTTGCAAGATCCCGGGAAAGCGACCTGCCCATCTGCTGCACCTTCACGCGTGTGTACTTCATGTTTTAAGAGCTTTCTTTTTTCCAGTGAATGGAGGAGGAACGTAACTTTTGTCTAGACAAGACCTTATTGTGTTATTGTGCAGGTGAGAACTTTTCGGCCGTTATGTAAAGAAGACCAAGAAGTGCCAAGCAACTTCCCGCCCTGCCAGCTCCAGCGAGCCAGCCCAGATCAGAAGGGTCTTTTATGTGCTGAGCTCCTGACCAGGAAGGGGTTTAATGTTCACCCAAGAAAGAAGTTTTTTTGTGTTGAGAAAGGGGATACAGATGACCTCTGACCTCTGGAGGATCTGGGTTCACAGTGGGTCAGCCCGCACCCCTCCCGGCTGATCTGTCCTGGATAATTGGTCTCTGACCTGTCGTGCTCAGGACCTGACCTTGCTTCTCATCAAAGGCGGGGGGTTTGCAGAGAAGGCATTTTTCTCAGACCCACAGGTCAGATCAGTCAACCAGCATTCAAAACAAAGCCAGTTCAAAAAGGCCCTAAGTAGCTCTTTATTGGGTGTTTTTAAAAGAAAACACTGTGATGCGTTTGTGTGAGTGGAATCCTGGGAATGATCTGTGTGGAAGAACTCGCTGCCCAGATCTCCTCCCCTCTGCGCTCTGTATCTGGAGCTGACGGCACCCCGTTTGCATTCCTTCAGAGCTGCATCTAACAACAATTAGTAAGAATCTTCAGCAATTAGTCAGGCAGCAGGCACTTCTCCCCACAGCCTCTTGCAGGGACTCGCGGCAGAGCTGCAGCGACACTTTCAGTGCAGAAGAGCTGGCAGCTGAGAGAAGCTCGGATTAAGATCTCCACACCATCTCTCTGGGCAGAACCACTGCGCAGGCTCAGACATTGCAAGAAACGGAATTTCCATCTATTCTTAATTTATTAGGCAGACCCTTTAATTCAAAACAGCTTCCTTTCTAACCTGGGGGTCGCTTTTCCACATCACTGCTGGGAGCCAGAACAGCACAGCTCCCCCAGGCTGCTCTGTCCCTGGATTCGAACCCACAGCCTTCCCCCCAGAAAGCCCAGAGTCTTGCCATTTTCGTTATTCTTTATTCTTGCCTTTTTTCCCCTGGCTGTCACAAAAGAAAAATTAAAAGTAAATTGATCTTAGACAACAAATGTTGACCCATAAATCTTCATAGGATGCCCCCTGTGGTGCTCGAGAGCCACAGGGAATGTTTTGTTCCTTCTGTGTGATGAAGGGGAGCTCTAAGCATGTTTTTCAGGACTTTAAAGCAGATCTAATCTACTAGTGCCCTGGAACTGGAGAACCTCTCTTTCTTCAGAACCACATTGGATATCCATTCATCGGCTTTTAAATGATAATGCAATATTAAACAGCCTCTTCCGTGGCTCATCGGTTTGTGTTAACAGCCTGAAAATCAAAAGATCACGACTTGCCCCCCCGCGCCTGCCCCCCACCATCTCAGCTACTGTGCTGTTTGGCTCTGCGCAATTTATTTCAGCCCATTGTGTGACTGTCTCAGCGCATCTTGCTATTAAATGAGCTCTGATTAGGATCCAGCTGTGCGACTGATGTGTTCTGCAGGCACCAAGCTGAGTCATTGTCTCCCAGACTTCACTAGCACTGTTCTGAGCCCCCTTCTTCCAGAAAACACCCCCCAAACAGCCTGGGGCTCGGGGGAAGGAGAAGCAGAAATACCCTGCCACCGCATTGCACAGCACAAAGGTCAAGAATGAAGGGGTCGGATACCCAAAATAAATTCTTTAAAAGGCTCATTCTGTGACACACAGAAACGGCCTGCAGGAGAGAAGGCATTTCTCTAAATCTCTAAGCTTTCACAGGGAATCCCAGCTCCTCAGTGGCTAAAGTCCTGGGAGAAGCTGGAAAGAGGAGTCACTAAAAGCCATGTATTCACATAAAAATACGGGCCAGATGTTTATGTTAACAGTACCGTAAGAGAACCAGCCAACTGCAAACACACACGCGTTCGAAATGCATTGTTACCCCACTCTGACTTTTTCCGATTGAACTATTTTCTACAAGACCCTGCAGAACTCACAGGGGGTGTGTGTGTGTGTGTGTGTGTGTGTGTGTTTACTGTAATTTCCTCTTAAAAGAAAGGGGGGGGGTTCATTTTTCCACTGGGGGTAAAACGCTTTGAAAAGTTACAGAGCAGTGTTTTCTCGGGGCCTGGGCAGCTGTTTGAAATGCGCCAAACCTTCTTTCATGATTTAACGAGGCGAGGAGGCTGTAAAGAGCACATTCACACTCAGTCGTGGCCGCCGCGCACACAGAGTGGCCAAAGACACGGAGGGAACTCGGGCTGGTGTTTTTTAGCATCTCTTTCTGAGTTTCCAGGTGGGTAATCCACTTTAGTGTCGTATATGGCGACAGTTCCCTTGCAAGTGCACTTCGCATTGGTCTTCAAAATGATGCAAACTAAGACGTTTCCCCCACTATCCTTTCTGGAAAGGGAGGTGGACAGTCCAGCCTGTGTTGTTGGAATTCCAGCCGGCGGTGCCTGAAAGCCGGGCGGCTCGTGCCGGCGCTGGTCACCACTGTTCCGGTGGGGATGGCTGTGCCCGGGGGGGTGCAGCGTCCCAGTCCTGTGGGGAAAATGACCCCCAAGGACCCCCACGGCAAGACCCAAGAGCCCGGGACTGCGGGAGGCCTGACCATGGCTCGGGAATCTGGAGATCCAGCTCCTGACTCTTTCCCGGCTCTACTCCTCTCTGCACCTCTGTCCCTCTTCCCCTGTACCTCAGGACAGCAGAAGGAGACTGTTTTTAAGGAGGTAGATATATATCCATGCTTGCTCTTTCTTGAAAGGAACAGCTCCTCCTTGTTGGTGTTTGTTAGTCTATGCGTGGAGGAAGTCTCCTCAGCTGCAGCCTGTGAGAGGTTCGCAGTGCTGCTGAAAGGCCTAAGGATTTTAAAGTTGCTGTTCTTTCCTCGCTACCTCATCTTCTTAATCTCCTCGTACACATTTGAGTGAGTGAGTGCACTGCTCTCACGGCTGTCCTGCGCACCGTCTGCCTCCAGGACTGCTCGGTCCCTGATCGCCTGCCGGCACCTGCTCTCGTCTCGCCTGTCTGGTTCTCTGGAGACGGGGAGTGCTTCCACACTGCCTGTCCACATTACTGCCTTCTGCCTGCGCTGCTGGAACTGTGCTTGAATTTGTTAAGACACATCCTTCTGCATTTATGTGTTTATTATAACCGTGTTTTGGTCTGATTCGCATGTCCTACATTCTAAAAATTCTGTTCTCTTTTTAAGAATATATATTGTATATAGCTATATATTGTTCCTTCTCTACTGGCATTATTGCCCTAATCTTTATTGCAATTTTACTGTAATAGTAGCTTGTCTGTTGCTTCGTTTTTGTGATGGTATAGAGACACAGAAAAAGAAATGCACCAAGATAATAATAATGATATGTGAGATAGTAAAATGTGTTGGTTTCACTCACAGCCAGGTGTCATGGCTCGGTCGTGATTCCGGGCAGGGCAGCAGAGCTCGCGTGAGCTGGGTCTCTCTCTCCTCGCTGCCTGGGGAGCCCAGCTCTGAGTGTCCCCGCCAGCGGGACAGCCGTGTCCGACGCCCCAGCAGCACATGCGCAGGAGGGACCGGCTGCTGTTTCGGACCTCGCGTCCAGTTGAATTTCTTTGCAGAAGAAAGGGAATTCCTCGGCCGACAGCCGCAACAGACGAGGAAGAGAAGGGCTCCTGGAAGAGTGGATCCCTGCTCCTCGTCCACTCTCTATAGCCCAGATGCACTGGCCTGTGCTCTGCCTGGCAGTGTGCATTGCAGAAGGATCCCTCACCGTCACCAGGGACAGCGAGCCGTCTGGGACAGGTGTTGGGGGGCAGCTCTCCCAGTGCCCAGATGGGATCTCTGTCTCTCTGCAGGGGCAGCTCTCCCAGTGCCCAGATGGGATCTCTGTCTCTCTGCACGACAACACCCTGCCCACCCACTGCTCCCTGTCTGTGGAGATCTCTGCTCTAGTCTGGGGACACTTCCAGCACAGAGATACCGGCCTTTGTCTTTTATATAACCCCACAGCCAGAGGCAAATGGACACAATGGGGGGTAAACACGTCCCTCAACCAATGAACTGCTGAAATGAAATTTAAATAGTATATGCAAATGGAAAAGAACTTGGGAGGCCAGACAGGAGTGTTTTTACACTTCTTATGGCCAAAAGAAACTAATGTCTAGAGATTTGGAATTGATTGCATAAAGTAACATGTATTGCCTGCATGTATTTTAGAGCTATAAAAAGATTTATTGCAGCCAGATCAGATGTCTCTCATCATTATTATTATAATGAATATCAGTAGGACAGGGGTGGTGAACATTGGCATTTAAGTAATCCTTATTTATCACATTGATCTCCAGCCCCCCAGCTGATTAAGCAATTAAGGATCAATTCAGTAATTCAGTTATTGGAAGGTCCAAAGCTCCTGTGATGGTACCGCATGCCAAGTCTGACCTCCCCTGGGTTAAAGGAGTCGGCAGTGACATCCTGAAAAGCACAGCACAGATTCCTACGGGAGAGAACACAGGCATCTCCCTCTCCGTTTCAGGCTTCTCTGTGATGCCTGCTCTCTTTCCAGCTGTGCTTTCGCCACTCATTCACTTCCTCTTGAACACGGTGCTGCGTGCTGTCTGTCAGAGCACGGGCCTGTCGACTGCACCACTGGGGCAAAGCAAGTCCTGAGACACCCCCCTCTCTCTTAGCAGCTGGAGAGCCTGGACTGTTTCCTCCAGGACTGGCCCATCCTGATCTCAGTTTAGTTTAGTGCAGAACACTCACATGTTGCATGAACACAAAGCCAAGTCTTCATGCAGTACGGTAAGGCCTGCCATCCAAGAGCCATGCGTTCAGGGGAACTGCACTTTAGCCTCCCTCATCAGTAGGACCGTCTGTTGACTCTTCCCTTCTCTTCCCTGCGGCGGCACTCTTCCACGCTCAGCACACAAACCACAGAGTCTCCTCAGGACAGGAACCCCTCCTCTGACAGAGCCTCCAGAAGAGAGAGCAGACCCCACCTGTGTCCTGCCCCTGAACCGGACTCCCAGATCTGCCCGGTGGAGAACCTGCTGGACGGCACGGTTCCCTGGATCTCAGCTGGAGCCGGCTGGCCTGCACGAGGAGCACGTATTCCCACCGGGTGAAAGATTCCTTTTCAATCTGTGAGTTAACGAAGCCCCTAATCTTCCTTCACAGGCTACCCGTCTGTCCTCTGGAAGGGAGATGTCCTCCTGGGATGTGGAAGCACACACACTGCACACAGGTTCTCTGTCCCCTTGGCTGTCATTCTTTGTTCCTTTATAAATTAGGCATTCCAGTTGCCAATTATGGTTTACAGCTACTACAGCTCTCTAATTACAGACGTTTAACGAGCTTGCAATTGACTCTAACGAGCTTCCTAATTATCATTCAGCTTATGTTGACGGTAAAAGCCATTACAGAAACTGGAAAAGTGAAGGGTTTGGAAGTTAGAGTCAGTCCTAAATGTTTCCATAACAGAGGAGAGGGGCTTCACTCTAATTGAGGTAATTGCCCCAGATGAGACACAAAACTTCCCTTTGGACACCCACAGTGTGCGGTGCTGCACTCCCCCAGCACTGCAAACATGGTAAAAACTGTAAAGCCGGGCAAACCCAACTCTGACACGTTTAGAACATGAGACAGGTTAAGCTGGGAGGTCATTCATCCCATTTAACATATTTGGTTTTCCAGTAACTAGAATCCTATCCAGCTGTTTTTTTTCAAGATAGCAGCTTCAACAATATGGCCAGGCAACTTGTTCCAGACTCCCAGATCCCTTTGTTGAAAGAAATACCTCTTGGTCTCAGTTTTAAATACACTTCATTGTAGTTTCCACTTCTGTTAGTTCGGATTTCAAATCAGAGCTCAACAGAACCTGCTAAACATGCAAAGTAAAGGCTTGTGCTGCCCGAACCCTCACAGACCTGTTTCCTGACAAAAGATCCCAGAGACCATGAATCATCCAGTGCAGGGGACATTGAGATTCAACAATGAGACACGGATCCAGGAGCTCAGGGAGAAATGCAGAGAAAGTGTATTTGGAAATGAAAACAGGAGGCAGCTCTCTGCAGGAGTACAGGTGTCTAGAATCCTTGTGTTTGTCCAAGGCAGATCTCCTAGGACCCTTCGGGAAACGACTGTCCAGCATCCTTGGATCAATTAACTACCAGCAAAACCAAGAGCGCATGATGAAGTAACACGACCTCTTCTCATTTCTAAACTTATTGTCTGATATTATTCATTGATTTAAGAATAACTTAATATAAATAATTGTAATGATATTCTATCAGAAAAAGTATATTTATTTATAGAACTACTCATAATTTGTATACAGCAGATTTACATTTCTAGTCCAGTATTTTTTCTGCCAATAAATTTTTCATGGTTTTCCCCACCCATCTCTTTTCTAACTGCTTCATCTTCCTCATCCGATTCATGGTCGCAGTTTTTGGAATAATGTTCCAGAACATGTAAGCTGTTGGTTCAATCCCTTTCGCTCATCCCTCCCAAATCTTCCCTCACAATAAGTGTAAAACCTTTAGTCCAGTATTTGAAAACAGGCTGTTATGTAACATTCAGTCAGAGGTTCTTGGCAGAATGCATGGCCTGTTTTTTGGGAAATTCCCTAGCTGTTGCAGAAGCTATATAAAGAGCCTAATCAGAGCAAATTCTGTTCTCAGTGTTGTCAAAGGGGTTCTTTCCATTACTCAGACGAGTTTCAGGGCTGCTCTTAGTGATTTCTGTAGCTCAGGCCTGCGTCTGTAGGAAGGAGCCGCTCTGCAGTGTGAATACTGAGAAAGAGCTGTGCGCTGCAGCTCACTGGAAGCAGAGAGAGAAAGCTTGCCGGGGACTGGAGCTAGCGGGTGGCAGGGAGTGATCAGGCTGTTGAAGGCTGCACCACACTTCAAAAAACAGAAGGGCTCATTCCAAAACCTTTTGTTTGGGGGTCTGTTACAGCTTTGCTCGAGAGAAAGCTGCAAATGTTAGTACTGACACCCTGTGTCTTAAATTAAAAAAAACAATGACTAGGATATTTGTAACTATTGCTTAGTGGACAATAACCATTCAAGACATTAGTGAATGACCTTATTTTAGATACATGGTACCAATACCCTTGTATAGCCAGTGAAGCAATCTGCCTGGTATTGAAATTGGCTGTCAGGACACAAAGGCCAGGATGCTGACTCCACATCTTTGCACACACATGGTGCTCTGTCCTCCAGAGGTCATGACCTGGGGGTCCCTGGAGGGCCGGCCTCACAGGCAGAAATGAACTAGAGCTGCCCTTGAAATTAACTCTTCCTGTACAGTGCAGACACCAGCAGCAGGACACACAGAATTGCGATCAATGCTGGCGTTGAGGTGTGAGGGTGATTATTGCTGGCTGATACCCCGGCTTCTAGAAACGGCTGGATAAGCTCCTCGATTCAGCTGGCTGCTACAAACCCAAGGGGTCAGACGGGCTGAAGGCCCTCCTCTCCTCTGTAGCCTTGCCTGCGGTGTTTGTTTTAGGAATAAACTGTCAGAACCATGTGGTAGTCAGCCATGTGGCTGCCATCTGAAAGCTCTGTGAGATTACAGAAACTACCACGGCTGAACTCCCAACACGGAAAAACTTGTGGGAGGTAATAGTTCACAGATGAATGCCTTAAGTAGCACTGATCTCCTTCCATAGGGCAGAGCTTTTTTGTGCTCAAATCAGCATGGACTAATACATAATGCAAAGTGCAGAGCGAGGGGAGAGGAGAGAGCCGTTTCTTGCCATTTCCAGACAGAGGACCTTCAGGGTCGGAAGACTGGACACCAATGGGCAGGATGCATGTACATGTGCATGGTTTTATTTGTGCAACCTCACCAGCCAGTTCAGCTGTGTTCTTGCGCTAACAGAGTATGCCCATGCCCATGCCCCCTAAAGCAATCCAGAATAACTTCTTACAAGCCAAAGGGCAACAGGGTCATCTCAGAGAGCCCGGAGTATCCCTCCACTGACAGGCAGGAAGGCTCTGTGCCCGCAGTGCCAGTCCTGCCCCCGCGCCTAAGTGGCGATCGTAATCCACTGCTCTCTAATCTAACCCCATGGCGCTACGGCCGTTGTAGAGCCCAGGCCTCCTCCGCGCGTCTCGCCCCTGAGCCAGTCTTTGCCATCCTCTCACTCTCAGCTTTCGGAGTCTCTGCTCACTCCCAACCACTGCTCTGCTACTGGTAACTTTCATTCCATTTCACGACTGAATCAGTGGAAGTGTTAATACTAAAAGCCTTGGGTACTTGATGCGTTTCCTTAAGGAGGTCTGCACTACTGTTGTTTGCGAAACTGCTCCTGCAGGCGCACACCAGCAGTTGAACTCTCTACTGAAGTTTCGAGAGTGAGAGAACAGATGTAATGCCAGTTACACAGATTTCCCAGATTATTTTCTCTGTTTTTGAATGCAGACATGTTTAAATCAGACACCAGCATCTGTGACCTGCATTCCCAGTTACCTGGCCTTAATTGTTGACATGAAACTATTGTCTTTCTCCGGAGAGCTGAAGCAGAGCTTTAGAAAGCCACTTTTTTAGCTCTGTATTGCACTTGCAAACATGGCTCTTGGAAAGTCAAATATTTGGCAGACTCAAACACTTAATGTTGAGGAGCCTCTTACTGACAAGGAGGTCACAGATTGTGACCCACAAGTACAGTGAGTAATGCCGTCCTGAACCCTCAGGGTGTAGTTGAATTGTCAGTAGTCAAATCCATGCAAATGTTCAGAGATGCACAGAGAGTACCCTGGCTGTGTTTTGCATGCGCTGTTTTCTCTCCGCATTCCTTTCAAGACCATTCCTGCAGGCGGCTAACGTTCCCATTGAGATGTCAAGCGAGAGGAATGCCTAACGTCTTGAGTAACGAGCAATTAACAACAAAGCAACAGTCTTTTAACAGCCTACAGCACAGAAGCGCTTGACACCTTTTGAAATGGTTGCCTTTAAAACAACTCCTACAGAAGAATTTAGTGTATGCCCACCTTGCATGGGCAATTGAACAATATAGAAAGGAAACAAAGAGATCCTCATTAAGCTTGATATTCAACCTGAAAAGGTAGAAATATCTTCTGTGCAATTGGCTGTGCTGCGTGCAATAACATGCCAGCCAGCTCTTAGAAACGATGTATCAATTGCAGGCTGAAATACTGTACTTAACTGTAATACGTGGGAAACTCCAGACAAGCTACACAATACTGTTCAAGTTTTTTTTTAAAAGGGTATCTTGACCTATCACAGGCTGTCTCACGCCACTGAGCCAGTGCAGGCTGGGAAATCAAGGACCTGACAGCCTGTGCTCCTTTGATCAGGCGCCGCAGTCCCGTACGTAGAAGAAAGCTGATAAGCAGTGCACACACGCACCCACCTGAGAGAGGCTGCAGGTGCTTGAAGAGAGACAGACGTGGGCTCACATGGACACCAAACAAGCTGGCACACGGGTACGAACCCCAGCCGCCTCCCCGCCCACTCTCCTTGACCTCCCCTCCGCTGGGCCCCGTTTATCAGCAGGTTATCTCTGGAGCTTGTGCAATATCCACGCCCCGGCTTTGAGAGGCCGCTACCGCCAACGCTCGAAATGCACCTTGGACCACCGTAAAGTAAAAAATGGGTTTAACATTTCCTCCCGCTGAGGAATTATCCTGAGGATCTGTTAGGTTGTTCTCCGCTCAAGACGGAGTTCAGAGAAAGGGCGCACACATTAGAAACAGAAGGCATGCTCGCCAAACAACCCTCTGCTGTAGAAACACTTTGAAATGGGCACTAGATGAATTCCTTGGGCTCGTCCAGCGCTTCTCATCCCAGAGCAGGCCCGAGGCGCAGCCCAGCCGAGGGAGGAGTGAGAAAGTTCTGCACCAGCTGCTTGAAGGGGCAACCTCCAGGAGGCCAGGCTGTACAAGCCCAGAGCGAGGACACGGGGTTTAACAGCCCTAGTCCTGTAAACATGATCTTGAATGACTGAGAGATCAGTACCTCAGTTTAACATCATTCCTGTAGCCAAAGAAGGCGGTAGGGAGCAGGTGGAACAATGGAGGTAATAGAGCATAACTTTAAAAACAAACAGTTCTTCCAACATCTCGTTTCAGAATGACCCCACACATCCTGGATTGGAACCAGTCATGCACCAGCTTTCAAAGTGCCATGATTCTCGCCCCCTGGTTACCTGCCCATCACTGGGGTGAAGGTGACGGGCCCCTACCTTCAGTAACGTCACCGTCCATCTGTCCATCTTCTAACAGTTTCTTCCAATCCAGGGTTGCGGAGGAGCTGAAGCCTACGCAGCAAGCAACAGGCACGAGGCAGGCTAAGCCCTGGTCAGGACACCAGTCCATTGCAGGGCACAAAATCACACAGACATGTACATTCCCAAACCAGAGCCAGCTGTCCCAGATGCCAGTTAACCTACCTGTATGTCTTTGGAGCGTGAAACCCACACAAACACTGGCACAGCACGCAAACTCCACACAGATAGTGCCCCAGGTCCAGCACTGAATCCAGCGACACTGACCACTGCGCCACCTGTTGCGTTACAAACTTAATTTCATTCTTGCTATAGGCCAACAATCTGTCCACGAAGAGCACGGGGGCCCCTGGCACAAACTCCATAAAACTCCAAATTAGAACGTCGCCGAACCAGCCTCCCGCCCTGTCAGCTCAGCAAGAGCTCATCCATTCTACACCACAGCAGTCTGGGGCTCTTGAAAATCACCTGCCTTTAGGAAAGTCAAGGTGGTAGTTGTGGTTCAGGCTGTACTGGGGACAGAGTGCTGCTCCTTCTGGAAGCCTAGTGTTGATCACGGTCTGGACTGCTGCTCCTTCATCCCACTTGCTTCTGCACAAGCTAAAGGAATCACACAGATACACGATGGCTGCACATCACATCTGGGAGCTCTTGTCAATTAAGGACTGCAGCAACAGCTGAGCAGTGTGTGTGTGTGTGTGTGTGTGTGTGGGGGAGGGGGGTTCATACCTACAGACAGATTTCAAACTGGTCAATTATTCATCAGAAAGAAAATGTGCAAAACCAGTTTTCAATCCCTGCTCACTTTTATTAGAAATTTCCATAACAAAGTGCCACTACTAAATAACTTTATATTAGAAAAAACAAACTAAGAGAAAATAATTTAATACAATACATATGAAGTTATTGAATATGAGCCACAAATGGTCTGGAAACTGATTTAATAAGAAAATAATTCTATATATTTTAAATTGTTTACAAAATGCAGGTTGACAAACAAAACAGCCCAGATAGGGCAACAAGATGATGGCAATTTCCTTATCAAAACTGAGGTAGACTAACAGAAACTTAAACTACTGCACCATCTCGAGCAGAATGACAAGCCCCACTCCAGAACTACAGACCTCTCCCATCCACTGTCTCACAGAGTGTCTGCTTAGCAAGCACTGAGGCTCTGTACTGGAGGAAGGAGGTTAACAGTAATTAAAGAAAACAGCTCATTACAAAACACTGCCCACAGAGGGGCTCCACCTTTAAATTCTGACAGGAAAAGAACAGTCATCCTTGGACTTGGAAATTGCATCGTTAAAAAAAAAACCTTTAACTGCAAACGCACAAAACACGAGACCTCGTTGTGAAGTTAAGATAATTTACAAAATAAAATTTATAAAAGAACTGTGCAATGACTGGCAGAGATGGGGGGGGGAAAACCCTTAATTAGAATATAAACTGGGTTCCAGCCCAAACTAGCAGAAACAAAGTATAACCTTAATACAAAACATGCTGTACAAAGTTTCATAGAACTTGTGAACAGTGTGGAAGCAGTCAGGTTAAATTTCTTAAACCGGGAGTGTGGAGTCCTGCAACTTCCAGAACAGCTGAGAAGCCACACCTCTCACGTAACTGGCACCCCACCGAGTACAGGAGCCACTATGTACAAGAGTCTGAGGGGGAGAGCTGGGGGTCACAGAGGCTCCTCTCCCTCTCCACGAACAAGGCCACCTTCGGCAACGGCGTCTGGCCACGCACACCCCCCCGCGCCGAGCCGCGTCTCCGCGGAAGAGTCCTCCGGCCCGCGCCGGGGGCAGGACGTCCCGGGACCGTCCGGTCGACACACGCGCGTCCCTGGCAGAGCCCGCGGGGAGCAGGACAGGGAGGGACCCCCGGCCGGCCCCCCGCGCCCTCGCGCCCCCCTCAGGGGGCGGCCTTCCTGCGCCTCAGGCGCCCCAGGCTGTGCTGGAGCTGCTCCTGGCGCCGCCGGGCCGCGTCGCGGGCCGCCTCCAGCGCCCGGCCCTGCGCCTCCAGGCCGCGGATGTGCTCGCGGGCCTTCTTCAGGATGAGCACCTTGGAGGCCTTGTCGTTGCGCGACAGCTCGGGCACGTGGTCGCGCAGGCGCAGGAAGCAGCCCTTCAGCTCGCTGCGCCGCTGCCGCTCCATCACGTTGTGCGTGCGCCGCCGCTCCTCCTCCTCGGGGTCGCTGGCGGGGCCGGCGGCGGGGGGCCGGGGCCGGCCGGCGGCGCTGGGCGGCCGGGCGGGCTCGGCCCGGGCCCGCTTGGGCTCGGGGCGCCGGGGGGAGGGGCAGGGCGCCGCGTAGTTGTGCTGCTGCTGGATGTCCAGGTGGCGGCGCTTGGCGGCCCGCTGGCCCTCCGCGTGCCGCGCCCGCCGCCCCGCGCTCCACGCCCGCCGCCTCCTCCTCACCGTCACCACGTCGATCTCCTCCTCTGCAGGGCGACCAGAGAGGCGGGTTAGACCCCCGGGACAGCGAGCAGGAGAGACGGTCCCGACACCCCCCCCTCACACTGCCCCGGACCCCAGACCTGCCCCCCACCCCCCGGAGACGAGCCCCCAGACCTGACCGCGACTCCCCCGGTACAGTACAGCCAGCTGCCCTATCCCACGCTCATGCCACTCACCGGAGTCGCTGGAGGAGGAGGAAGAGGAGGAGGAGGAGCCGGCGGACAGCGAGCCGTCCTCGGAGGAGCAGGCGCTGCGCTCCAGGCTGTCCTGCGGCGGGCCCGCCAGCGCCGCCCCGTGGCAGTCCAGCGTGGTCGCGGCGATCTCCTCGAAGATGCGGGTGTCGATATCCGAGAGCAGCGGGCTGGCGGACAGCTTCTCCTCGGCGCACTTCTCCGACGCGCCGCGCCACAGGCAGTCCTCCGACACGGCCGGCCGCTGGTCCTTGCCGCCGGCCGGCGGGGCGGCCCCGCGGGGCGGCGAGAGCTCGCCGGGCCAGCCGAGGCTGTGCTGGATCAAGTCCGGGTCCTCCATCAGCAGCTCCGACATCAGCTCCAGCCGATCCAGCGTGGACAGCGGCTCCTCGAACCCGGGCTTGATCGGGGGCGACTGGGGCGGCGTGGGGAACATCTGGAAGTCCTTGAGCAGCACCCGGCAGAACTCCTCGTCGAACAGCAGCGGTTCCGAGCTGCCGTCCCAGTCCCGACACGGGGATAAGCAGCTTTGAGGCATGGTGCAGTCACCGCGTCGCGAACTGGCAAACAACGCAAAAAATAGTGTTTTTGTTTTAGTGAGACACGACTAGCAGCCGGATGTTGCTTGTGTTGTAGTTGTTGGTCCAGCAGCACAGCCTGTATTGTTAAAGAGCCTGCCCCGTCCGCGGTCGCCGAGCGCCCTGGCTGCGCTCACACCGGCGCGAGAAGCCGGTTTTACACATGTTTACATCGTGGCCCCGCCCCCCGGGAGGGCGGTGGGAGGGGCTGTAGTAGTAGGGGAGTGGTTATGCTAATTTAGTCTCTATGATATCATCCGAACAGCTGGAAAGTTCCAGGGTCGGTTCGGAATGTTTCGAGTTTCACCCCCAAAACACTCCAACCCGTCCAGCCCCCCCCCACCGACTGGCGACAACCGCACGCGAGTTTCCAGGGGGGCCGCGCTCCTCCTGCAGTTTGTAAGTTCACGTAACCCGAACCCCCCGGCACCGCTGCCCACGAACCCTGCGGATCTGGGGAGGGATCCGGGGAGCCTCGACCGCAGAGAGAGAAGAGAAACAGCACAGCTCTGGACCGCAGCGCAGGACCGGCCCCGCTGCGCCAGCTGACGAACAGCCCGGGTCCAGGCAGCGTGAGTCACCGCGGACACTCACGCCCGAGTCACCGGCCCCCGGGGGCTCTGCGGAGGAAGAGCACCGGACGGGCAGCGGCTGTCACCTCCCTGCGCGGCCTGACCGGCTGGCCCCCAGCCCCCAGCCCCGTCCCCTGCGTGCCCGTGTCGTGCCCGTGTCCAGCCGGCTGAAAGAAAGTTCAGGCGTGCAGAGGCGGGGGCGGGGGGGGGAACGCGCCGCGCACGCTGCACCCACGCCGAACCGCGATCCTGCCCACGAGCCGAGACAAAGCACGCGCGCTGCTGACCGGCGGCGGACACCCTCGCGCACGCCTTACCTTCTCAAAGAGGGGGGGGGCAGCGCCGGGGAGACCCAGACAGGACGTCAGAAACAGACCGAAAACACAAAGAGCGGCAGGAACGCAAGCAGTCCGTGTAGCTCAGTCTAGCCGTGCATGCAGGGAGCACGACGCCAGAGCCCCACTCGCAGAAAGGGCAGGTCTGACAGCTGTCTCCTCTCCGCTATATAGACCGCGGCACACCCCGTCTTCCTCCTCGCAGCAAAACCCGCCAAAACTGGGGGGGGCAGAAGCGGGCGCTCGGCCGCGTGCCCCGCACCCCCAAATTAACCCGGGCGGCTTGCAGTGCCGGGGCGGCCCGCCCGCGAGCCGGGCGGTCCGGGCGGTCCGGGCCTGGGGCCGGCGAGACCGCGCGCCTAGGTCCGCGGAGGAGTCCACTACGCGAGCCTGCTCCGGCATTCCTGAGAACTGCAGGCGCGTTCGTGGAATCTGCGCCCCGCGAGCCGCGCTGCGCAGGCCGGCAGGGATCTGCGCAGACGGGCGTTCCGGACCGAGACGCACACGACTGGCAGCCTAAAATGGCTGTTCTTTAAGCTCCGCGGTTCAAGCAGCGGCGCGATTTCACAGTGCATGCTGTCATTCGTGAGGAACTGTCGGCGCTGTTAGAACTGTTAGAAACTTCCTAGTGTGAAGCGCAAATGCAAACGCTGATATTTTAGGACATTACTGTTCCTCAGTCCAAATCATTCACATATACGAGCACAGTGGTGTGCTTGTTCCACCCATCTTATTTTTAATGGCTACCTGCCAGGGGTGGTTTTCTGAACTTACCGGTCCCGCGTACCTGTAAACACACAACACTCGCCAAGAGCTCAGTTCTGCCCTGCTATTCAAAGAATCCGGGGCGCTTTGTGTGCTGATGGGTGGGGGTGGGGGAATCGCTTTGCTCAAAGAAAGTAGTGCTCTCAAAGACAGGTATCCCGCACAATTCACGTGACCGAGCACTTCACGGACACGCCGCGAACGCGTGACCCGGGCAGCTGAACTCCCAGGACACGTGAACACGGGACTGATACACTGTTGCCGCCCCACTCGGGGTCTAAAGGTCTCTCTCCCGGCGAGTGCTTTTCTCCGATCGGCTCCGTTTTGTGTTTTTAACGACCCCGAGCCCTGGTCTGCTGTCCCTGCGGGGGGTGAATGCACCGAGAGGAGTGTGGAACTGGGGGGGCTCAGACCTCGTGAGGACAGGCGGTACCCCGAGGTTCCCAGCCCTGCTTTGGGGGATCCCCAACCCTGCTGGTGTTGCTTCCAGCCCAGCGCTTTACTCCCTCGGGTTAGCCGACCTCTGGATTGGACCCCTCTGCCAGTCGGGGGGAGATCTTCAGTTTCCTATGCAACACCAGGCCAGCCCCAACCTGCCCAGGAGCTGGGATAACAATCAGAGAGGACGATTAAATTTTATTAGTAGGTCAATTAAGGGCTATATTACGCAACTGGCAGCTGAGCTGGAATGACAGCAGGCAGGTGGGGGTCCCCAAGAGCTGTCTGGGAACCCCTGAGCTCACGTGTGTGATTATCATACAGGTCTGTTCTGGTGAATCTCAAAGCACAGCCACACCAGATCGCCCCTTGCGCTAATACTGCGGCACCATGGGCCGCTTGTTCCACACTCCTGCCACTCTTCGTGTAAAGGAAGTCTCTCCCACCCCCCACCCCTCCTTCTCGGTTTGAATGCACTCCCACCCGTTTCCACTGCAGCCCTCACGGTCTCGCTGTTCACCGTGAAGACGTCTGCAGGGTCCCCTCACAGTCTCCGTTCGAGGCTGGAGGGGTACAGCTACCTCGGGCTGTCAGGGTAGGACCCCGCTGCACGCCCCGGGGGTGTAGGATGACTCGAGGACCACAGCGATCCGAAGCAGCTGCTGAAACTGTAAACCATTGTGGGTGGAGGTGGTGGGGGGGGGGTGAGGTGACTTGTTTTGGGTGGCTCTTGCGGCAGCTGGGTTCTGGAGAATTTCGCTGAATCCCTGAACGAACGAATGAATGAATGAATGAACGGACGGACGAGCGAAAGGGTTTTGCTTCTGAATCGTTTTCCGCGCCGGAGTTGTCAGAGCTTTAAATTGACCCCTGTGGTATTTCCGAGCGCCGTGAGCCCTGCCCGCAGGTAGGGGAGCCCAGCCTGTCTCTCGGGGTCTGCGCTTCATGGGAGAGCGCTTGCGATCCCACAGCACGCCGGAGAGGGGGGGCAGCTTTCGACACCCGCCTGCCTCAACCTGCCAACGTGCCTTATCTCCCTACCTGTATCCTCCAGAACGGCTCACAAAGTTACAAAATGTTCTTTCTTCCGTGGGAACAGTCTGGACTGCGTGGGAACAAAGGGCGTGGTGTTTTTCTTCTTCATTTTCGGTTTGGACTCTGTTTTCCAGGCGCTGCCAGACTCTGAGCTCCCCGACTTGACGAGCTCGCTTGCTGCGCGCTCACCCTTGTCGTGACGGAGCAGCTGGGAGAGACTTTGATAGTGACCGTGTCGGGACGCTGTTCCGTGACCCAGCTCCATTACTGTAAGGGAGCTGCGTTTTAATTCCCATAAATTCCCAATGTATTACCCCATTATCAGCCGCATGAAGACTTTTGCCCAAGAAACACCGCAAAAAAAAACGGTATTAATTGCAACTTTGGAACAGGATTTTTTATTTTCTTTTTTTACATCACACAGAGTGCAAATCTTACAAAGTGAGAAAGGGCACGGCCCACAGCTAGAAGAATGCACAAACTATTTTGGATCCGAAAGGAAGGAAATGTCATATTAGTATTACTGTACTACCGTCCACCAGATGCGTTTATGATGACACACGGCGCTTGGCTTGCAGGAGGTGAGTTAATGGTCCCGTTTCATTCATAAAGTTTAGCGAAACTCCAAAGGTCATGCAAAGGTTTCCCAACTTCCGCCCGAGTTTCGCGCCACGGGCTTATCTGCAGCGAGCAGAGAGAGCCCAGGACCGCAGCTCGTTTCCACACCAGCGCGGCCCCACAGGAAACCCGTCTCGGCCACCCCTCTCTCCTGCGCCGGGTCCCCCATATTACCACAGCGCGCTGGACGAGAATAAAACCGCACCAGTGAGGTAATAATTCAGAGCTCGGGTTGCAACAGGCCGGGCGCGAAATAACACAACCCGATACTAGGTTATGAACTTGACACTTCCCTGTTCTTAAGGCACGGCTGCATTTCTGCAGGACAGGCGTGTGTTTCCCTGACTGGACTGGATGTACCATTCAAAGCATGTATGTGAACCTTAGCAAGCGGCAAAAACTTTAAATAACTTTACAAAGTTAAGCAACATATTACCCCAACAGCACAGTAAATATAATGCATTATTAAGGTCTCTTACAATAAGAAAATGCAATGTACTACAGTACATTCTGTGCATATACGTACATTGCTAGCTAAATTGAGCAGGGTAGAGGTCTTAAACTGGAAGAGCTGTATAAGTCCACTCAGAGTGGCGAGAGGCACACGGTATAAACAGCCAGGGGCGAAATGCACGGAAGGCTGTAAAAGCCTTTTGTCTGCAGAAAGGAATGCCCGCGCGGGGGGCGGGTAGCATTACAGGACACCCGCGCGGAAATGGCTTCCATATATGGGCTGCGGGGGCGCGCCTGCCTGCAGCCGCCTGCGCGCAGCTCCTGAATGGGCCTTTGTGGAGGTGAGCAGGCAGGCAGGCAGGCAGGCAGCTGGGCTGCGGGAGCTGTCTCGGCTGCGCCGGGCTCCGCGTGTCGGAAATCTGCACAAAGACCTCGGCTGCGCCAGAGTTTAGGAAAGGAGAGGGACTTCCTGCTCGGTGATCTTTGGGAATCTTAAGACTGCGGGAAGCAGATCTGAACTGATGTAACACGACATTTTTTTTTACAAAAGCCTACCGAACCGCAAATAAGGAAGCTCGAGATTCTGAATCAATATTCATGTGCTTGCTGTGTGTGAAAGTCCTGTTCTTCCTCTTGTACTTCCTCTTCGGCAAGATTCCCAGTTTGAGAATTACTAGCTCCCGCAGGCGGTCCCCGCCCCCTCCCTCCTGCACTACAGTCACAAAATAAGTTACATTTAGAACTGCGGTAAGTGTAAAACGACAAATGCCATCGAGCCTCCGTGCACGTCCTCCTGATCTCTGGGGTCAGACAGCAGTACAGTTCGAGCGCGGGGAAAGTGTCTGCCCCTCGTGCAGGTGGGTGGCGAGCTGCGCTCTGGTCACTGCGACCCCCTGGGACCACGCCACTGCACTGCAGGGAGAGCCCTGAACCTCACAACAGCCACTTCAGTGACTCACTGACTCATTGCACTGCTTTGTGTCACAGTCAATCACAATTACTTGCAGCAAAGCCTACTAAACAGTTCACAATGTTGTGTAAGTCAGTCGAGAATTTGATCACCCTTGTGGCGCCTGAGCCAGCACAAGCACTGCAGGTACCAGCGGGCTCCTGGACTTTCTGCAGGGACCCTGCTGCCTAACGGACTGCATGCCCTGAGCAGGACCGCTGCAGGCCGGCACAGGAAGTGGCAGTGACCGGCGCGGCGTTGAAATAAAATGCAATAACGTGAGGAGAGGGCTGGGAGGATGCTGGGCCCGACACGTGCTGCTGGAGAGGGCAGTGAGTCCACTCTGGGTACGAATACAAGGCAGTGCGATGGGTAGGAGCGCTCGGAACACTTACTGCTGTTCTTCTCCAGCCAAGTGTGTTTTATCCTCTATTTTTAGGCACCATTTTGCTGCTGTGCTCTGTAATAATCTGTAGCTTCCTGTCCACGCTGGGAGCACAGACCTCTGACCGCCTTCTCCTGTCCAGGGAACTGCGCACGTGGGGCAGTGGGCTTGCATTCCTTCATGCCTGCGCATCTGTGGGTCTTTGCAGCCAGTTTGAATGGGCCAGGTGAGCTCTCCCGCAGCTGGGCTCGATGGAGGAAGCAGCCAGCATTGACAGGTTTGTGCCTCCAAGTGCAAAAGACAAGCCCTGAAGTTCAGACTGAAGCCTCCAGTCCCATCAGGACGAGCCTCTCTGGGCGTCTGCAGCGGCACGTGAACTGAGAGCACGTGGCCCACCTTGGGCGGGAGAGTTACCCCTCAGGAATGCCAGTGCCCAGTTTTACAACTGGGTGGACTGGAACAAGTGGGGTGCAGTACCAGCTCAAGGTCGTGTCCCTGGCACGATACCTCAAACTCCTAGTGGGGAGTCTTGGCATGAATTCATTCTTTCATCCCCCGCTTAAGAGCAGCCCCCTGCCCAGACGAGCAGGGGAGAGTTTTAGGATTTTCGCTAGAACTTTTTTTTTTACATGGACACAAAATAAAGCGCTTGATGGGAATGTTTGATTTTGTTTTCACAGGAGAAAGAAAGGGCCCAGATTGCTGTGAGGCATCACTGCTGGAAATACAGCTTCACCAGTTACACAACTACAGGTACACAGGGAGCACAGGTGGCCCAGGGCAGCCGGACAAAGCTCACCTCCATGTGCCGAACGCGCTCCTGGCGGAGAGTGTGGGTGTTCAGGGCGGGGGCACACGGGGGCTGGCGCTCTGGGTGATAACGGCCGGCTGTAAGGGCTGGATGAGAGGATTCAATCTGGGCTGGAGACACTCAGCTTCACCGTAAGGCAAAGGCCAGACGACTCCTGGCTGAGGCATGATGTCAAGGAGCTCATCTCCAGCTTGGGAGGGGAATATCAAAGGAAAAGGCTTTTCAGGGGGTGCGGAGAAACTCTTATTATACATATGTGCTTTATATTTTAAGTGTCCTGCGAATACAATTGTATTTGAAAAATACGGCGCACTTTAACAAGGACACTTTTCCCAGTGCGTGCAGTTCATGACTGAGCTGCCTGTGAGCGGTGTTAACAGAACGGGCTGGATGGGCCACAGCGCTGAAGGCTCAGACAGCTCAGGGACCTGATTTCGATTAAAAAAATGAAATTGAAAACCAGAAATCCTGTTTTTTTTTCGAATTGCTCTGAAAAAGAGGCCGTCTCTTCCTGCTGAGGAGAAACGTGGGGAAGGGAGAGGCTGTGATGTAAGAGGCTCAGCGAGACCCCGGGGGGCTGGCGCCGCTAACCGTTGCTCTGCGGTCTGCGCTGGCCGACGGCACAGCAGCTTCCAGGAACGCGGCCCACTGGGCCAGCCTGCAGGCTTCCTGAGCAGAAGGAGCGTTGTGCTTCGTCATGGGGGTCTGCGGAGCGATTACCCCTGGGAGGGAGGGGTCTGCACAGCCCAGGCGACCCAACGGCCCTGTGATAACGTTCCGGAGCGAAAGAGGAAGGGGCAGGATCCGCCGCCGCCGCGCCCGGAGCAGGAGCAGGAGCACGCTCTGTTCCTCTCTCCGCGGCTGTGCTGCACGCGGCCCCCGGGCCAGGGCCCTCCTGATAGCGGCCCGGCTCTCAGCACAGATGCCCGTGTCCGATCCCGGCTTTTGTTGTGGAGATTACCAGACCGGTGGGCTTATCTCTGCTTCCAGTCTGTGTGGGCCTGGGCTGTTCCAGTTCTTCCTCGATTGGGAAGGGTTCTGCGAAGCAGCAGAGAGGTGGTTTTCCCTGGAAAGAGGTGTGAAGCTCTCAGTTTGATTCCTGAGTAAAGTCACACGGAGTGCCCCCTCCCCACCGTGACCCTGACCCCCCCCGGCCTCAGCGCAGGGGATCCTGTAACCGACACTCGATCCTTTAGGGTGGTGCAGCTGTGAGCTGCAGTTGGGCTCTGGCCTGTGTTCATGTGTTTTATAGCGCTGTAGAAAAATCCCACCCACTCCTCAGAACAGAAAAGATGCAGGCAGGCTTGATTTGCAGAAGCCCATTATATTCTCCTAATGAGTGTCTTCTGGTAAAACTGAGGCGTCAGCTGACTCCTAAGTCATTCTGGGGAAGCAGCAGTCCCGTGCCGAAAAACACGTCTCACAGAATCTTAACGCCCCTGGGGGCCACTGGCTCTTAACTGATGTCACTGCTGCCAGGGGGTCAGAGGTCACGGTAACCGCTCCTGTTTATCACTCAGACATGAAGAGCTATTGTCACAGATAGCCAAACTGTCTTCAGGTTGTGTCATTTAAAAAAAAAAAAGTTTAGAATTATCTGGAAGAGCAAAGAAAGCAGCTTCAGCACTTTCCACTTGCTCTCAGAAGAGCAGCTGAGCTGATAAAGTAGCTTTAGGTTCCGTGTTGCAAAAAGACACACTAACTAGAAGTGAACTGTGCCCCACCACACACTGCTGCTGCAAAAGTTTGTACAGTTCAGGCTCCTTTCTGGGTGGTCTGAAGCTCAGGATGCACCTCTTCTTCATGTGATGAAGAGTCACTCGCGCTGCACATACAGAGATTTGCAGCATGAAGGTACTGGTACTGCAGGGCACTTCCCAGCTCTTCTGGCTCTGCCCCAGTGCCACCCAGCTAACTGGGCAACCGCAGGCACCATCCCTTGCCTCCAGACAGACATCTACAGCGCTGGCCACGCAGCCCGGCACAGAGCGCCTCGCTGGAAAGTGCTTGGTTTTCGAAAGTGGTGAGTGAAGAGCTGGGCAGGTCTGAGTGGAGACTTTCACTTCCCCGTTCTCGCTGTCCATTCATGCTGTTCGCTCGTGGGAGCAATGGAGTCTGGGACCTGGAAGGTGTTTCAAAACAAACTCCCACAGATACATGAGAGATCCCCCGTTTTAAGAGAAACTGGAGTTTAATTTAGTTCTGAATCACCGAAGCAGCGGCTCTGCTGTCTTCCTCAGGGCTGAGGCTCTGATGCTGCTCCAGAGAGGCCCGGTGCCGTGTGGAGGAAGAGGGGAGAGAGTTTCTTGAATGAGTCTCATTAGCGAGAGTGCTGCCTCATCATGCTGCACAGCGCGAGTGTGTGGACACAGGCGATGCTGCACTTTAATTGCAGAGGGCTGGATGGGCTGCTGACAGGATAATTGCGCCCTGCTGCTGTCAGCGCTGAGAGATTTTCAGGCGTGGCACCTCGTAAAACAAGAGGAGGTTAACTGGGGAGCCTTCAAACCAGCTGCACCTGCTGGGACGCCAGGGCTTTTGCTGGACCCTTGTTTGCACTTGTGATTCCCTTCCTTAGACTCCTATGGGACACGCGGAAGCTTTGAAGGATTTGTTATAGCAAATCGCTGGAATGCACTGCACACACAGAAAAACACGTGCATTTGAAGGGACAGTAAATGAGATAAAAATACAGTGTGCAGTAAAACTCCAAGGCAGTCAGAGACACGAGGAGACGCCCAGCATGCAGGGTAGCTGCAGTAGTAGTAGTAACTGCAGTGAGGGGAGGCTGGAGACACAGCTGTCCTCCTGAGGCTGTGCTGTACTGAGCTACTGGGAGGGTGCAGGCTGTCTGCAAGGAGGAGGGGCAGCAGGGGCAGGGCTGACAGTGCATTGAGAGGGCAATTAATTACCCCTTCAAAGCCTCCCTGTCAAGAGTGTCGGTGTGGAACAGTGTGAGCTCAGCGCCGAAATGAGAAACAGACCCTTCTGTGATGGGGCCTCGGGCTGCTGCACAGTGCCTCCTCACCCTGCGAGCAACATCTGTTTCTGTGCACAGGGTGAATGTGGAGCCCCTTCCTCCAGCTGACTGGGAGCTATTGTAAACCGCCCCCCCCCCCACCTCTGCTGGCCCTGGCCTGGGGAGGAAACCTCCAGACTCTCGGAAGACGTGTTCTCTTTTCCAGGGCAGCATGTGCAGGCGGCACCAGTCGCATCCGCCGCTCTAGCAATACTGTATGAATCCAAACCCTGCGAACCCGCAGACACCCGAGACGCCGTATCCAGCTGGCAGGTGGAGGGACCTGTGCTAAGCCAGCCTGTCTGGCAGCGATGGGTCAGCACGCATGGCAGGTGGGAAGGAAGCTTCACGAACGGACACATCCTGACCATCCCGAGCCTGCTAGTGTTGGGGAGAATCTGCATGGAAAAGTCCGGGGCAGGCAGGCGCAGAGAACCTCACGCCGGGACTGTCCGGAGCTCCAGACAGGAGGGAGGCAGGAAGACGGAGTCACATGGAGCACGTGTTCCCCGAAGTCAGCCAGCGCTGTTTCTAGGAACTCGGAGCGGCGCGCTGAGAGCAGCGTCCCCCAGACCCTCGCGCCCGGGCGAGAGTTATTTCCAGCCGCTCGGGCCCCGTGCGCGGTGAGGCCTGTCCATATAGGGCAGGTTTCTGGCCGAGCCGACGTGCAGCTGATGTGCTCAGTTAGCAGCAGCCTGACGCCTCCCCCAGCGTCAGCACTCTGCCCGGCCGGCCGCAGCTGGACAGGGGTCAGCGCGTCCCGCCGCAGAAGACTCGGCCAGCAGCGGCTCCGGGGACAGCGCAGGACAATAACTAGTGCGTACACCACACGTCCAGATTTCTCATGGATTTCATTTGTGCGCATACAACACAACCTCATTAAGGATCAGAGAAACGTGTCTCCTTATTATGTTCTATCACAACAGAGAACTGGAGGCACTGCTCTACACAGAGTCTGGAAAAAGCCACTCAGTCACGTTGTGGAAGCTGATTACCAACACTTGTCACTCTGATCAATTGGTTGCTAAAAACCAAACAAGCCAGAGCCCCTCCTCTTCTTTTCACACATTCTTCTGATTTTGTATCAGTGGATGATCTGGAGCAGAGACTGAATGCACTCTAATGGCCTTGGCTTGTGTGGAAATCTGCTGACTCACCCCACAGGTCAATGATCTCAAGTAAAAGCGCATGACTCGGCACTTTAAACTGACTGCAAATGCTTCATCCCAAGAGCTGCTGGACACTTGAATAGTTGGGCTTAGGGCACTATTGTGCACTCTGTGACAACACTGCCTGGTGTGAGGGGATTCAGTATAAACACTTCAACCTCAGGCTGCAGCTGAAGGAGACACACTTACTGAATCCTAGGTTAAACACTTTGGAAACATAAAGATGTCCCCAAATTGACAGTAATTAATGTGTCTCTTAAGTGTCTTAAATGCTTATACTTTTGATCTGCAATACACTAGACTATATTCTGAGAAGTTCCAAACAGCATTTTTTTTCTTTTTCTTAGTTCTTTTGATGGCAATTTCCTATCTTTAACGTTTGCTGTTTGTCTTCCATTCCTCTTCCTGATCCAAGCATGACTGAGCCATAACTGGGAGTTTGGAAGGAGAGGACTCATTCAATCAGGGGGTGTTTCTGGAAACTGGGTCACCGACAATATCTGAAATAACCAGGGAAGTGATGATTCATTTTAAAATCATCCTGGTGCCCGTTGTCTACTGGGTGAGAGACAGCTCCAGCTCATCCTGTGAGGGTTATTGAAAGTTGCTGGAGGGATGTAAGTGAACATTCCTTTAGCCCAGTAGAAGGTCCCGTCTCGGAGGAAAGTGCGCTCTGGGATCCTGGGCTGACCTGACCTGATCCGGACCTCTCTGGCTCAGCGTGGTAAGAGCAGGGTACAGTGCTCTGAGGCTGCGGTGAAGCAGAAGACGTGGCAGACACTAGCGCTCCACAGCGCTGGCCTGGGGACACCAAGGGGACGCTCATGGGACTGACCGCCGCGCGGATTCCACCCGGGGAGCCTCACAGGGCGCGAGGCCATGTGACTCTTTCATGAGTGATTTCTGATTGTGCCGTACGGGCAAGAGGAACAGGGGGGCGTCTGTCTGGTGTGACTCCGAGCCCCGTGACCCCCGCATGGGCGTGACGACTGTGGCCGCCCCACCCTGCAGCCCGCCCTCGTCTCACGCGCGATACACAGCTCAATAAGCCATTTGTCCTGCTCTGGTGTCCAGTCGAAGAGCTGAATGTCATCTTTTAATGACACAGCATTCCTTCGATACCTCCCCAGGCCTCGGGCGCAGTCGCAGTGCCCTTCCTCTCTTCAGGAGAGCCCCCTCCGCCACGCTGCCCTGCCCACCTGGGGCTCCATCAGCTGCGCTTGCTGACGTTTTCCTTCGGCACGGGGGGGGGGGCACTTGGCTGGCGGGAGGCAAGCTGAGAGTAGGCCCAATCGTTTCGAGCCCTTTGGTCAAGAGCAACACTCACCACAGCCCTAAACAGAGCTGGCCTCCGGACAGAGGGAAAAAAGACCCCCGGGGTCACCGCCCAGTTCAACCAAATGAAGACAATCAGGCAGCCCAGCAAAAAGTGTGATGCTTCAGACCGACACTAGAGTCTCTGGAGGCTCCATCCGAAGAGCTTGTACAGCTTAGCAGGACGTGCTTTTAAACACACCAGATTTTAAACGTTCTTCAATTAGAGTATGTATTCTACAGTATGCAGAGTGGATCGAGTGGATCGACGTCATTTACTGGACTCACTGTCTTGAACAGTCTCCTTTGACACTCAGCCGGGTCAGTGAGGCTCACTGCAGCCCACCAGCCCAGCGCTTGCGGTTCTGTCTGCTCCGGCAGCGCAGTCGCCCTTCCCTCCTCTGGAGCTGGGGGGGCACATACCCCCGTCTTCACACGCACTGCCTGACATCTTCTTCTCCCCGAGCAGCGCGGAGACCACAGCCCGGCAGAGATCCCACCGGTCCTGCCTCCTGAGGGAGAAAAGGGCAAAATGAGAAGCAGTCACGTGAGAACCCGACCACCCACTCCCAGTCATCGGAATGAAGTCTCGTGGCCAGGACAGTGTTTCCTTCTCAGCCTGTGCACTTCCACGCTTCAGCTCAGGGGGAGAATCCTCTACTCTGACCACTAAAAATACTTTTCCCATTTCCTACGTGTACAAATTCCTCCACAGCTACTGTACCGCAGTCACTCTGCTGTCTCACTGTGCTGGTATTTTAACGAGTGCCAGTTCAACAAAGAACCAAAATCATGCCAGAATTTCTTGTTTTTTCCCCAGGATAATTGTGAGCACCTTTGAACCTCGTCTCTTTGTTTCCAGCCTGCTCTCTTGCAGTGATTCAGCGGATTACACCACGTCCTGTCGGGAGAATTCATGATTTGGCAGATTAAGGAGATGGCCTTCGTTTTGCCCACAATTGAAAACATCCGAGAATTATTATTTTTGTGTGTGTGTGTGTGTGTGTGTGGTTGCATCATGTCTGAAACAGGATGCAGGAGTCAGGGGTGCTTTTTCCAGCCAGAGTACAAGAAAGCAGGAAGAGAAACTGCAACTATGTGCTCCTGTTGCCTCCCAGAGGACAGAACAGCTTCTTTCCATTTTATTCAAAACACAACTTCTTACCAAAACCAGGACTCTTTGTGGTCTTCTCCACTCATCCTGCAAAATGTAGAAGCACAGAGAGAAAAATGCAGTCGTATGTCAGACATGTCATAAATTAACGTTTTAAAATGTTTCATTACAAAAAAATATCTGGCAAGAAAGAAACTTTCTAGAAAAGCTTCATCAGTTATACCATCCCCCCCTAGTGGCAAACCCAGGGAACCTAAAATGTGTGTTTATGATCAAATGTTTTTCTTTAAATTGACAGAGCCCGTTTTTCACACCAACAATAACCCCAACAATATTGTTCTTTCAGGCCTTTTATGAAACCTCATCTTTTGAAAGACAAAATTGAACCGCTCCTGCAATCCAGTGTTTAATTTTAACCGATGGGTTAGTTTGCAGTCCTGCTTTTAATGTCAATCATAGGTGTTTAACACAATATTAATAACAATATTAATAATAATAATAATAATAATAATAATAAACTTTATTTTATATAGCACCTTTAAAGGTGGCCTCTCGAAGCGCTTTACAGGATGACAACAACAATAAATAAGAAGACTACACAAGATAAAATACAATTACAGTATAAAGAGGAGAGCGTGGGTGGTGGAACTAAGAAGAGCAGAGGGGTGAAGAATGGAACCAGTTCAGTAAAGGCTTTTCTGAAGAAGAGGGTTTTGAGTCTGGATTTGAAGGCTCTGTGAACAAGCCTCTGAAACCAACATGCCCCTGCTCTGATTGGGTTTATCCTCGCTGCAGCTCAAGGTAACTCAGCAAGATAAAAGATGAAGGGTAATCTTGTATTTCTTTTTGAAGTCACGCGATCCTGTGGGTCTTGAGTGTTTAGACTCGGAGGAAAGCGTGCTCTCGGATCCTGCGCTCTCCTCAGTCCGTGCTGACCTGTCCTGATCCGGGCCTCTTCACCGCCACAGCGGCCCAGCCTGGCTGCAGTGTGTGGCTCTAACAGTGAAACACATGTTTTTAAAACAGCTCCTTGATTAAGAATATGAATTGTAAAACACATCTCTAGTGAGTAGGTACTCTGTATTTCTTTGATGACTGGAAATAAAAAAAAACAAACATCTTTAGATTTTTTTTTTTATTATTTGAGAAATCACATTGTTAATGGTTGAAAAAATAAATACATCTCTTGCGCGCCCTCCAGCACCCAGCCGACACAGGACCAGGCTCAGGGCTGGCGAGGCAGGATCACGGGACACAGCTTCACAGAGCCTCTCCGCTGTTTGGAGAGGGGTGGTCCCCCCCATGCAGTGCCAGCCCTGAGCCACCTTTCCTACACCTCACTCACGGCTGAAAGCTCCTTCACTCCAGCACAGAGCTCCAGGTGCTCTTAATGTGCATGTTTCATTACCCTGGACTTTTTCGAGATGTCTCCATATCATTCTTCACTGGGCTGCTGCTTGTTAATCAATTTACTGACGCAGTTCTGTCTCCTCCCAGCTGACCATGCCTTGAGAAACACAGCCCTACCCACCTCCAGCAGGCTCTGAGCGCCTTCACTGAAGTTCACGGCTCTACGGCCTGGGGAAAGATTACTGAGGTGTGAGACACAGGAAAATGGAAACTGGAGGAAATGACCGGAAAGCAAATAACTACAGCTCTGTGGACAAATGGCACAATTGTCAAATCCACCTTGCTGATATTACCGCAGTAAAGTCCAGACCTGAGGTGGTGAGGTTTAAACTCTGAACACAGAGGATTCTGGGAATAAAAACCTGAAAAGGATAGTGTTCACGGTGCACGCCCCTAGGGGGGGGGGGGGGAGGATTCATGGAGAGACGCTCCATCTCCGCACAAAAAAAAACCCTGGGAATTCGAGGCAATCGCCTCAGTTCCCAAACACCCGGCCAGCACACAGAGGGAAAGGCTCACATCCATCTAGAATCAGCTGGCTAACCCAGCAGCATCCCTGCTCCTTCCCACACACAGGGCAGCAGCAGCTTTCTTTCCATTCAAAACAGAATGAAAGCATGAAAAAAAAAAGACAGGCTTGCTCCGCCTGGAGGTACTCAGCTCATTCCCCGTTACCCGAAAACCATACAGAAACAATGGCACAAACAGTCAAGCTACGAGCAAATTAAACAAAAGAAACACGTGTCGCACAGCATATTTCTCATGTCCAGGTCAGTCCGAAGAACGAACACGATCCGCCATTCTTCCTATCTTTTATCGGTTTGGACAGTTCAGACACAGACGTCAGTCTCGCCTCAAGGTTCATACAAGGGGTCTGCCCTGAACCCGCGGCCCTGGCTCCTGCTCTGCAGAGGGGGGCGCCAGCGAGGGAGGGCGAGAGGGGACAGTGGTAGTGGTAGGGATGAGTGTGTAGTCCGTCCCCCGCGCTCAGGTGGGGTCAGGGTAGCGGGTGCGAGTGCTGTACCCCCTTTCACTCACGGCCCGCTGAACCCCGGGGGGGAAGCTAGGAGGCCTTCCCCAGCTCGACCTTCTTCTGGATGGCCCGTGCCGAGTGGTATATCAACGAGTCGATCAGCCCGGCCACTGCAACACAGAGCGCAGCACAACCGTCAGGGCTAGCAGAGCAAGGGCACACCCCCCCACACCCCCCTCGCCGAAACCCCAAAGAAACAGAACATTACAACCGAGTACAACTTTCCCTTTGTGTGGAAGAGTGCGAGAGCTGCCGCTCCAAATCCAGGATTTGCACACGATGTGGAAATCTGTCGAGATCTAAGCACCCTGCCTCTTGGATCGCTTATCTTTCTTTATGGTAAGAAAGCTCTCACCTTCCAGAAGCCCAGAGGAAACAAAACGTTTGCTACGTTATGTCAAATCAGGTCATCACATTTCAGTGAAAAGATATCAGCATCCCCTCGATTGTTTCCGAGGTCCCCATGCTTGGAGGATAACCTGTTCTGGAGAGAAGAGGCTGATGGGACTCCTACCTGTGAAGACTCCCCCGATGATGGCACAGACCCCCGTCAGGAAGTGAGTGAAGGACCTGTGAGCGCAGAGAGAGGAGGGTGCTTCATTACACACTGTCCCCTGCCCACGCTGCATTTTCAAAAGCTATGTCCGTGTCAACATGGCATAGTCGCACCGGCAGCGTACAGAGCAGAAATAAGAGTAGTATGAGGGGTACTTGGACTGTGGCTTTTTTAAGGGAAGGCGGATCAAAGCTTCCTGTTACAAGACAGTACGGACAGTCGGGCAGAAACAGACTCAGAATCTGACCTCGGCTCTAGCAGACGCATCCTGGTGGCACTGTGCGTTCGGACCTACATTCCACCGAGTCTGCACGGCGGCACAGTCTCTTGGTTAGAAACTCAAAGTGCTCTAGACCAACAATCCCAGCAGCAACGGGGCTCTGCCCCCAGGTGATTGAAACAAGGCGGGGGGGATGTGTGGCATACCTCTGCTTCTCCGTGAACTTCACCATCATGGGCGAGAGCTCGTACAGCACGAACACGCCCGGGAGGCCCTGGTCACCGATCAGCCCGTTGGCCACCTTCTCGTGCCGCGTCACCGAGAACTGGTTCGTCTTCACCACCTGCGCGGACACACGGGCACGCTCAGGGGGCGGTTCCCAGCACGCAAGAAAGGGGGCGCAGCCGGAGACCCCCTTTCCCTGGCGCCGGTGCATCAGAGGATAGGGGGCGCTCCTGACTGCAAACATCCATCCACTTCCTAACTGCACTGTCCAAATCGGGGTCGCAGGGGAGCCGAAGCCTATCCCAGCATGCACCAGGCACCAGGCAGGTCCATCACAGGGCACGCGCACAGACGCGCACAACCTCCCACCAGGGCCAACTTGCCCAGAAGTCCAATAACCTACTAGTGTGTCTTTGCACTTTGGGAGGAGACCGGAGTGCCCAGAGGAAAGCCACGCGAACAAGGGGAGAACATGGAAACTCCACGCAAAGGGTACTCCAGGTCTGGAATTGAGCCCAGGGCCTCAGTGCTGAGAGGCAGCAATGCTGACCACTGCGCTACTGTGCCGCCCCAGCAAAAACATGGTATCGTTTCTTTCAGTTAAGGTTCGACGCGAATACAGTTTTCAGCGCGGGGAGGTGAACAACAGCTGCACCAGTTTTTGTTCGTCAGCCTCGAAAGGGGAAGAGGCCCCTGCGGGCGCAGGGGAAGCAGAAGGCAGTCAGCTCTTATCTTTCACCATGGTTGTCATTTTGATCTTCCTATGAATCAAGCCATTTGCTCAATGGGAAGTTAATTTAATCACATCACTGAACTAATAACCGAACATGAATTTGGCATTCAACAGCTTATTTAATAACCTGCAATTAAATAAAAGTCAAACTCTTCCCTGGCTTGATATTCTTATTGAAATCATATATTGGCACACAGTGTACACATGGCTTGAGCGGCTGTCTACAGCCAAGCACCGTGGTGTGGACTTCAGAGTGCCCTCAGCAGTGTGCGTCTCCCTGGGGAACACGATTCACAGTAGAGTCCTCCCACAGTGCTCTTCAACTCACCTCACCATCTCCTTTCACATAGATAGTGGGGACGATCTTCACGAAGTACTGGTACATCATAGACGCTGAAATGACATGAAGAGCATTGTTTTTCTGCAGTCAGGCCTGCGTTTTAATAATACAGCAGGACAGTTGTTCTCAGTCCTGGCCCTTGTTAATCATGGCCTTTTCTTGTTTTTGCTGCAGTTAAATTCATAATCCCAAGCAAATCTAATCAAATTTTCTATTTGAGGCCTGTTTCTAGAGAGTTTCAGGATAGCCTGCAGAAAGGGTTGCTGGCTTGCAAACTGAAACTTAATCCACTGGTGAGAAGCAGAAGGAAAACCACCGCCTCACAGTGGCCAGGTTTAACAGTGTCTAACATGTCTATTCTTCAATTAATCACCCTTTAAGGGCTGTCTCGGCAGAAATAAGGGAGCAAATTCTTAATCAGCAAGTTGAGGAGAGACCACATAAAGTGTTGAAGGTGTTGTAAATAATACAGGTAAACCTGAGTATTTAGAAACCAAGGCCTGGGTATAGAAAGAAGTATAAGCAAGCAGATGAGTTACAGGCACCAGTAAGCACTGGTGATTAATTGCAGGTAGAAGAAAATCCATCTGAAAAAGGGGCACTTAAGGACCACTGCCTTATGTCTGATATTTTGAGTGGCGAATGTATAAAAACACAAATTATATTTTGTAAGCTAGCCCCTAAAGAATCAAATACCCTTGACAGTACGATAGCAAGGATCTATAGCAGTATTCCTGAAGATCCCATAGCGCTATATAAGTGTAAGCAATTATTATTATTATTATCCTTCGGGTTTTCCGAGTTTAGTCACTGACTAAAAACACCAGGTTATGAGTCACTGATTGATTCCGTTCAGAATAAAGCTGTGAAACCGCCAGGCTGCCCGGAACACCACGCTAGGGGGCGCTATCACCCTTAGCGAGAGGCTTTCACATCACGTGTCATCACATCATCAGGCCTCTACTTCCTGTCGCGTCTAGGAAACATGGAATCCTGCTGATAGGCTGGTCGGAGCGAGAGAAGAAATAAGTTTAAAAAAAAAAAGACCTGCTTTTAACACGAGCAGGGGACGCAGAGTTATTTGGAATTTTTTCAGAACAAACGGTAAGGCGCTTTTATATCGGTGGAAACTATATCTAGTACTGTGATGGCATCTACGTGTGAATGTGTACGTGTGTTCAAGGCCAGGGCGAGGTGACATTGCTGGCACCGCGCTGTACAAGCCGTTTGTAAAGAAATGGCCAAACCCAGCTCAGACAATAACCCGCTGTGCTTTTCGGAAGAAAACGGCTCCGTTTGCGTGACAAATCTCGCTTCTCTGCCGCTTAAATGTCTTTTTCGCATACCCCAAGCTTCGTGCCTGTGCGTCTCATGGAGAGCAAGCTGGGGTAGGCGAAAAGACAAATTCCTAATACGATAAACTGTATATGGCCAATAAAGTGATCTTAAATGACCAAACTGCGTTTAAGTAGTACGTGTTGGTGCATTACGTAGAGCTGCTCCTCTGCAGACTGAGTCATCTGTTACAGCTGGTATAAATCTTTATAAGCCAGCCTCCTAACCTCATTATCACCGCTTGTGACTCCTGCCTGGGTGTGAAGTTTATAGCGGCCGGAAGTCTCCCGAGTGTTCGCGTGTGAGCTCGGACACGCCAGGCAGAGCTGCTGGGAGGTGCGCCCCGTGATTCCATCTGTCCCATTTCTGATCCCGCCCAGATGCCGGTAGCTGTTGGACCGTACGGGCAGTCACAGCCCAACTGCTTCGACAGGGTGAAGATGGGCTTCATGATGGGCTTCGCTGTAGGAATGGCCGCCGGAGCAATGTTCGGCACCTTCTCCTGTCTCAGGTAGGGCATCCTGGCCGAGCTCTCGGCCCCACTGCACCAGTGGACAGCACGAGAGCCGCGCCATGTTTTCACAGCAGGGAGCACACATGAAACTCGAGATCTCTGGCGTGAGCTCAGTGCTCCCACTGGACTCGCACCCTTTAGTAGAGACTTCTTGGCGTTGGGGTGGAGGTTAAAAAGAAAGCTGTCAACATTGACACGGTTTTCTCGCTTTCTGCAGGATAGGGATGAGAGGGAGAGAGCTCATGGGAGGAGTGGGCAAGACCATGTTACAGAGTGGAGGGACTTTCGGCACTTTCATGGCTATTGGAATGGGCATCCGCTGCTGAACCCTCCCCCTCCCTGGGTACACCACTGTCCGATTTAGGAATCCCGTGTTCTGTCTTCTCTGTAAATAATTTTGAGTAAAAAAGGCAAATAAAAGTTCCACTAATAAATGGTGTCTGAGTGCTTTATGGAAAATGCTGCGTCACTGAAGGTCTGAAAACGAATTCTGACTTGTGCGTTTCTTTCACAGGGATTCATTTGAACCTTGACTGATCTTGCAACAGTGAAGAACTTGTAGTGTGTGGACACAGAATTGTTTACCTTGAACATGAACAACACCCAAAATAAAACCCAAAAACTGTTTTTTTGGTTTCATTTTCAGTGTGGAATTAACCTTTTCTTGTACAGTGCAGCCCCTCACCTCAAACATATGAATGTGAAATAAAATTGCTGGATCTCGAGATTTAAAAAGCGTGACCAGAGCTAACCTTGTGGGGCTTCAACATCGGTCCCGTCCAGGGGGTTCACGAGGCCAGGGTAGTCCTTTCCAAAGGAGAGGTGCTTGATGTGGTGAGTCATGTTTATCTGCAGGAAAGGAGGACAGATGCAAGTTAAATGTTTTAATTCTTCGACAGTTACAGATGAGGGGGGAAAAAAAATCAACCCCAGGAGAGAGGGGGAGTTACTTACATTGTCAAGTCCGAAGCTCTGTAGGTCATGAACTGTAAAGGCAAAAGTAAGTGTTAAAGAAAAAAAAACAGACTATCTTACAGATATCTAAAAGAGACATGCACAGTACCTCACAAAGTACTAAAGATCTGGTCTTGTAAGAAGGGGGGTATGTTTGTGTACATGATGAATGGCTTTGCATTTTCTGGCTTTCACTACGTGCTCTGAAACAGAAGCTGCAGGCAGTGTAGTCGATACAACAGGAGTTCTGTGGGCTGCTGATTTACGTTTGTTAAGAATACTGAAGAAATCTGGCATAGAGGTGGCACTTTGACACACAAAGGTTATTTGCAAAGGAAAAATTGAAAGCAACAATTAAAAAGAAAAAGCTCTGAAGAATGCCTTATTCCCAGTTAAGTAACAGGGTAAGTGCTGACCAGTGCATTGATCCGCTGGTCTGTATTCATGAGGTTTAAGAATTAGAGACTTAAATAGAGAACGCCCTGGCAGTAAAGGGCAGATTATTAATCTAACTGGTATGTTTTACTTTTTTTTTTTTACTTCACAGAACAAACTGCTTCATTGGTTCGGTCTGACCTTGTGCAGGTGCAGTGTTAAGAGAAGAAAAACAAAACAAGGATCAACTTACTTTCCACAGCGTGCACTGTAGAAAGAAGAAGAAAAAAAAAGTCACTACATGATGTGATCACCTAAGGGGCAGACGGGACTCCAGCTCTGCAGCAGTGGGAGCCACCCCAGGGTTTACAGTCAGCTGCCGTACAGCAGACCCTGGAGGCAGAAAGAGCCCAGTAAATCCAGGAGTGGCCTGTATCTGCAGGGGTGATGCTGGGGTCCCGGGCCCTATCCCTGCATCTAATGAGCAAACTATTACCCAGGTCTGCCACAGTGCTTGATTTCAGGACAGCCAAGCAGCAGCTGGAAGAGGCACGGCCCTCCCTCGCTGCTGTGACATGCACTAGAGACCATACTGGGAAACGTGACGAGAACAGAGCTGAGCAGGCAAGCCTGCTGCTTGTGTCAAGGCAGGTGAACTCGTGTCAACATGAATTAGCCCTTACTGGGGCACCTGTCCTAGGCCTCGTCTACCATGTTACTTAATCTTGACAAGAGTTAGGAGAGACTCAAGTTTGCGTTTTTGGGGGCGTATTTGCAGCACACCTGTAATGGAAAATACAATCACATAGTCTGTTCATATCCTAAATGGATTTGCGTTTGCTGAAGGGGGTGGTAGCAGTAGCTTTTAGGTCCAGACAGCAAGGCAACTGCTGGCGGAGTTGAGCCACTTGCAGTAAAGAACAGGTTGCTGCAAACAGCAGATCTCAGCAGGGGTTAATCAGCCACGGATCAACAATAGCACTGGTACTTCTGAAGTCATTACAGCATTGCTGCTACTGTAAGCTGGTAAATGTGTGTGAAGTTCAACAATATTAACTATTGGGTGCTTGTAACTTACAAACCTGACTGTCTACAAACTGCCCAAAGAACATGAGGATACAGAATGCCAATTCTGAACCAGCAGTTGTGTTATTTCTGTACTAGAAATGAACACAGTTGGCCTAACGGATTGTTAATGACTCCCAAGTACCAATTGAGGAAAAATGTTTTATCAGATTATAAGCCAAGAACAAAGCAATCACTGTACATCTGTGTACAGGTAGAGAGTTAGTGCCAACTGCCAAACAAGGCAATTCCAAGAGGTAAAATCAGGAAAACAAATAGCAAAGAAAAAGATAGCAGGCTTTTCATTAAGGTCTAGCTTTCAGAAAGAACAGAAAAAACAAAAGATTGCAACAGACTGGCAACAAAGCCAGCAGGCACTTGGGGAGAAAGGTCATGCTCTGTAAAGACGGGGGGATAGCCCTCTGTCCTCGCTGCTTGGAAATGGGAAAACTTGCACTTTGAGGAACAGAGCACCAGACGCGCTCAAACACGGCATTCCCCTTGTGTTTGTGCGGGAGCAGAGTCCAGGGAGTGGGGTCATGGACTTACCAGGCCAGGCTGCGACCCAGTCAGCCCAGGCTGCATGCAGGACAGCCGGGAGCAGGCACAAGGGTCCTGTACGCTCCCCGGATCTAGGATTCGATTCCTCTCGGATTGCAGCCGGACAATGTTATTGACCGAGTTGGGATCCGCGTCTCCACCGCGGATAGCTGTTAAGTGCTCTTCCTGCTTTCTTTCCATCTTTTAGCATAAGGATACAAATCTGCTGCTACATTTCCCAGTTTTGACAAGCTGGGCCTCTGATGGTTACAAGAACACCCCCTGTCAAGCCTCTCTACAGCACAGCACTTTAACCCACTGCAGGACGCAGTAAATCTCCCGTCCACCAGTTACTGGAAGGGATGTTTATCTGCACAGGGTGCGACTTTGCCACCTGCACTTATTGCTGGATTGCAGGGGAGGTTGGGTGGACCCCAGAAAACTGCAGTGAGAAAGGGGCACTGGCAGCCCTGGCACGGACTCGCTCTGCCCCTCTGTTGGGGGGGGAGCCCCGACGTGGTGCAGGCCAGTCTTACCGTGCACGTGGGACTGCTGGAAACTCTTGCCAGGAGCGAAGTGAAAGTTGCCGGCCACCTGCAGAGATCGGATGACAAAAGCAGAAGATCAGGAAGGGCAAGAAACTGTTTTGGAAGCCCTCTTGTTACTTCAAAGCGCGTGAAACAGGTCTGGTTTCCCAGGGGTCCTTGTATTGTTACACAGTTCTGCAAGATTCTGTTTCATTGTTAAGCAATTCTGCAAGACTACAAACAGGGGCTATCGATGATATTCACCACCCTTTGACTTTTTCACATTTTACTGTGTTACAATATGGAATCATAATGCATTGAATTTGATTTTTTTTTTTTGATTGATGCAATATACTCTATGATGTCAGGCTGGAACAAGCTACCCAGCAGCAGTTAATTCAAGGGTTTAGTGAGCAGTCTCATCTCAGATACAGAGTGCCACTACTTGGTACCCACTCCTGCGTATACAGTCTGCGCTGGCAGAGAGCAGTCACCTTGTTGACTTCCAGGAAACCGTACACCTGGCAGCCCTCATTCTTCTGCTCCTGCATCTTCTGGCTGAAGCCCTCCCTCTTGCACTGCTCGATCGTGTCGGGGTTCTTAAACGCCCAGCCCCTCCTCCTGTAGGCCTCCCGCACATCGTCGCAGCTGTTACAGCACCTGAGCGAACCGACAGGGAGTCAGACACTGCAGGTCAGCTCCACGGCCTGACTTGACAGAAAGGGTGTCACCTTTCATACGTCAGCTCGATTCAGGGTCTGACACAAGGGGAATGACTGGACATAAATACACGTCTTAATAAGAGGAGGCCTTTTGGCCCATCAAGCTTGGTTTGCTTGCTACTAGTTGAGCGATCCGAGGATCTTGTCCACCTCGGGAGATTTTGAGTACTTGAATCAAATCCCCTTATTGTCCTCTCTATTCCAGACTAGTTTCTGTTGCCCATCAATGCAGGACATTCCTTTCAGTCTGGTTTGTTATCTGGTTGCTCTTCTATGGATTGAGATCCAAAAAAAGCAAGCAGATGCCATGATGGGGTAATCAAAATCATGCATTACATATCTTAATGAGGTTTACTGCAACTGCAGGTAGCAGTGGTAGCATGTGGTACTACTATAACTCAGCATCCCATCCAAAAGTATATTTCCCATTCAGCTGGGCAACCACGTAATCCAACCTTTTCAGCACATTTTATCTTTTTTTTTTTTAACTCCTGTAAACCTTTTTTATGTTCTGAAGACACACTACAAGCCGGATTTCTCATTCTTTCCCTCATCTCCCGATCTGTGGCTGCAGTGCCCCCTGTTGTCCGGGTCCCTGCAGGGCAGCACTCACTTCAGGTCTTCAGTCTCGGCTCCGTAACAGCTCTCGCAGCGATCGGGGTCCAGCTTGCTGGGGTCAAACGCCTCCCCCTCCTCCTTTCCGAGTTCTGGGAAACGGGAAGGCCAGAGAGGGGTCCTGAAAGCACTAAATAACTATAGAAGGACATCTCACTGCTTAACTGTGTGCTTAAATTTTTTTTAAAAGAAGGCAGAAAAAAACTGCACAAACCCACAGCCCATTTTCTCCCTCCTCAAGAGTGCTGTAAGCAGGACAGTGTCTGCACCTTAGGAGACCAGTGATATCGGCGAAGGGGTTTCAAAAAGCAGATATCAGCCCAGAACCCCCTTCCCTGCTCATCTTCCAGGCTGCTCAGCTCTCTGCCAGTTTGCCCCTTGTGAGATGCCCCTGTACCAACCACTGACTTTACCCCTCTGCCTCACACACGCCCCAGTACTGACCGTGCCTCTCCGCCTCCGGGGTGACTGGTCGGCCCTCCTTGTCCAGCCGCTGCTTGAACAGGTTGTGCTCCACGTCCAGCTGCTGCTCGCCCGCGACGTCCATGGCGTCGATGCTCAGGTCTGAAGGAGGAAGCACGTTCAGAAACAGCTTTGCAAGCTCATGCAACCTCAGACTCGGCAGGAGTCAGAAACCCCAGCAGCGTCTCTACCGGGCCGTGAACCAGTTCGCACATCATTGATGGCTCGGTGACCTCAAGCTCAGCCCGACACCCTGCAGCCAGCGGGTCTGCAGACTCACATCAGGCAGCTTTTTTAAAATACAAAACCTATATACTGTACTGCCTCCCTTTTCCAGCGGGTGTTTAAACTGCTGGCAATAGGGAATCACTCAGTGTTCTGAAAAACATTTGAAGTGATTTACTAACAGGCACAGGGCATGTGGGGGAAGATCACGTCAACGTTGATTTTCAGTTTGTCTCCTCGCGTCGTGTCCACATACAACTCTGGATGCACCTGGAAAAACACACAGGTGGGATACAGCATTAGGAGCCACCTTCACACAATACAGACCAGCAGCCAGGAGTTCCACAGGGACCTCAGGACTCGGTAATTCCACTGGGAGTTTACTGTACGCCTCAAAAGACATCACAGAAACTTGGGAGCTCCAAGGCTTTAGCCATTTTTAGCTGAACAGAAAACATCCTACTTACAATTTAATTCCATAACATTCTAGAAAAAAAAGCCTCTTCCATAACAAGGACAATATTCTAGCAATTCAGTTTTAGAAATTGGCCTTAGTTTATATATTCTTCTGAAAATGCTTAAGCAGATTGTCAAAATAATGTTTGAATAAATTAAGTACATTTACACACACAGCAAGTAATAAAAATCTCCACAGTCACGTGTTAAAATATGAGATTTTATTACTTCCAGCAAAGTAGTTCAGTGTACACTGGCGATGTTCACAGTATCGCAGAAAGCATTTTCACCCACAACATTGCACTAATATAATTGTATCTGTAACATGGCTTTCGTTTCCTGAATTGATTAAACTGATCTGGACCAGAGAGTGGTCCCCAGAACCAGGCACGTTAACCCCAGTGAACATTCCCTTTCCTCCAAGCTCTCTGAGCCACTGAAGTCCAGGTGTTATTTTACCTGCATACAGAAATACTTCTGTCGACACCAGACCAGACCACGCTAAGGTAGCAGGAGCTACAATCTCTCTGCTTAGAGCCACCGAGACAGAACAGGCACGAACCCACCTCCTTGGTCAGGTAGTACTGGAGCTCGGAGAAGAACAGGATCAACATGATCAGCCCGCTGATGATGGTAACTGCGAAGGCAAAAAGACGCAGAGAGAGGGAGCGCATTACAGCGTTATCACCACCTCACGTTGTCAACTAACGGACAGCAGCGCCTCCCACACAGGTGTACCCCCTGGGTTAAGGAAACTAACCTGAATAGAACTGTTGAAGACAATTCACATTACAAAGCACGGCGGCTCTTCTCAGTGCAGGGACACTACAAACCTGCCCTAGTGTGCATGACCTTTGCGTTAACTGCTCGCTGCAGCTGGAGAGACAGAAACGGACACAACACATCTCCGGTGACTCACCTGTTGCTCCGCCGCATGTTTTAATCCTGAAATCCTCGAGGGTTTTAGGATAAGCGTCAAACTGCTTCAGTTTATGCAGCGCCTCCATCATTCAACCCTACCAACGCAACCCGGAAACATCGCAGGCTCAAAGGCACCACACTTCCGGGATGATCGTTGACGTTGCACGTTTTGATTGGCTCAGTCACAGACCCCGCCCTCCCTTCACGCTATTAGTGCATCCTGGGAGTTGACGTTCATTGGGCTCGTAGGGAACGTGTTCTTCCCAGAAGCGCGATACTACGGTGGCCCAGAAGTGCAAAACACAACAAAATGGAGTACGGTCAGTACCGATGATAGGCACATACACATATTGGAGCATACTGTCCATACAAATAAGCATTAGTCGACGGGATAGAGCTTGGTTTGACAGATAATTTCTGTGGAGACGGGGGCCTGAAAGAGTTCGCCAATGACTAAACTCGTGCTCATGCATTTATTTATTTTTTAACCGATTTTCATGTTTTTATTTAGTTTTCCACCCCCATCTTCTCTTTTTTTGGGGGTGGGGGCGTTATTTCCCTCCAAATGTGAGACGCACGCCCCAAAATATTGCAATATTTTCCGCACCATCAGAAGAATACTGTTTACAAACTGGGCAGACGTCTGTTGCTTATGTAAAGCCAGTTTGTAAAAAAAAATCGGATCTAAAATGGTCTTTTTGTTACATTTAATCGACGTTGATCTTTTTCATTATTTTCTCATTCACGTTTTTAGCTCTGCTCAAATAAGCTCTTTATGTTCAATTATATGAAAATTACATCTGCTACCCCAGAAGACGACTCCATTTTACTGATTTATTTCCATTATAGTTGTACATGCATATTAAATTCCCTAAAAGCACCAAGTAACCTGAGCATGAAACTGAGACCCAACCCATTTATAGCAGTGCAATAATGGCCTAGATAAAGGATTTGGGAAGAACAACATTAATTTCAACACAAAATACTGCCCTCCCACATCATCGCTTGGAAATAAAGAGTTGTACTACATTGACAACTAAACATTGATGCTGAGCATTGATATTTTATCGGAGTTAGCAGTGCCTCTACATCAAAAGGCTGACATAGTATAGCACTGGGCTTGAAATTACTAGCCTGTGAACTTGAGCGTGAGGCTCCACTACCTGTTATAGAAGACAGAAACACGTGTTCACTCATTCAAAGGGTCTCTTGCCTGTATTTAAATAGACTGTCGATAAAGCTTAGCAACAGGGTTGCTATACATTTAGATTCAGCCAACGCCAGGAAAGAGACGACTCCAATTTCTATGTAAAAAAAACTCTGCACATTTGCTTTAAGGTTAATTTATTATTCAGACCAGAACATTTAAACATTTACAGAAATGTGCCAGTAAATATCCATGTGTGGAGGCGACAACTCAATGTTTCTAAGCCCACGAACACGAGAGTCACCAATGATGTCGCTTCCCATAATCCAGGAGCCTAAAGGCAAAGAATGCAAAAACACATAATACCAAGGATTTAAAGTTTCTCTTTCGATTATTTTATTTGATCTTTTTACAGTAAAACAATCTTTAACCAAGTGTTGAGTGTATTTGTCGAGTCCATTATAAAGAAGTTAAGGGTGTGTGGGCAGGTGAACTCCACTGACACCTGAGGCAAGGTAGCCCTAACTTCATCAGTTTTGACGTACTGGCATACGTGACGAAGACTTAAAACAATCTTAGTCCAAACACAGCTGGAGCATCGAGGGAAGGCAGAACGATGGGCACACTTTAATGTTTCGGGGGTCTGTAGGCGATCTTTCTGCTCTTCAGCACAGACCACTTGTGCCTCTTCAGGTAGTAGATCAGGGGAATGAGGACAGCGGAGCCCATGAGCAGCTGGAAAAGGCAAAAAAATAACAACATTTATTCAGAGTACGATTCCAGAGCTGAGTCAATTCGAGATCTTTAACTGAGGTTGAACATCTGCAGTTCTGTGCTGGTGAAATACAGTTTTTGGTGAGCAAGGATCCTGTAGCCTCCTGCTGTTCCCAAAATCTGTACTTCTGCTTAATTCATTGCTGTGCCAAGAGAAGCCCTCTCTGGGATTCCAGGAGCTGGGCACTGAAAGGTGCCATTGAAACAAACTCCAACAGCACTGCAGATCTGAACAAAATCTGTCCTACTATGCCTCCGTGTGGCTATTAAAAATCAACAGTACATTACACATTCATTTCAGATTAGCTGTCAAGATACAGACTGGGTTACTGGATTTAAAATAATATCTTAATGCCAACCTGCTCATATTTCAACTAGGTATGTACATATTAATTTAGGTTGGTAGCTGCGTCAGCATGCGTAGGCTACAAAGGAACGAGTAAAAGGTTTATTCCACGCTGAAAAGAGAAGAAAGAAAGCACAACATTTTGGCCATGGAGCCTTCTTCAGGTGTCACACGTCTGACACCTGAAGAAGGCTCCACGGCCAAAATGTGTTTTCTTTCTGCTCTTTTCAGCATTGAATAAACCTATTACTTGCTCATGTACATATTAATACACATGCAGTACATGCACATATATTCAACAATCACACGTCTCTCTGTGGGTCACTGGAGGAAAGTGTGTTGCTACTGGGTCACTGGGCAGGAAAGCGCAGTTCCTGTGGCGCCATCTGGTGGAGGTAAGTGGCCACTCACCTTCAGACCCATACGCTTGCGCTGGTCGTGCTCTGGCTCGGCGGCCCAGCGCAGGAAGGTGCACACATCCTTTGCGACCTGGCTCATAGTGGCTGGAGTCCCTGAGGATGCAAGAGAGGAGAATCAGTTCTTACTGAGACATGTCTGTGATGCTGTGAAAGGCTATCTTTCACAGCATCACGCCAGCAGCCATATCACCCTGCAACTCACAACTGGCAACCCACTGAAGCTCAGCAGGTGTGAGCCTGGACAGTACCTGGATGTGAGACCTCCTGGGAAAAACTAAGGTTGCTGCTGGAAGAGGTGTTAGTAGGGCCAGCAGGGGGCGCTCACCCTGCGGTCCATGTGGGTCCTAATGCCCCAGTATAGTGACGGGGACACTATACTGTAAAAACAGGCGCCGTCCTTCGGATGAGACGTAAAACCGAGATCCTGACTCTCTGTGGTCATTAAAAAATCCCAGGGCGTTTCTCGAAAAGAGTAGGGGTGTTACCCCGGCGTCCTGGCCAAATTTCCCATTGCCCCTTACCAATCATGGCCTCCTAATAATCCCCCTTTATGAATTGGCTACAGTACTCTGCTCTCCTCCCCACTGATAGCTGATGTGTGGTGAGCGTTCTGGCGCACTATGGCTGCCGTCGCATCATCCAGGTGGGGCTGCACACTGGTGGTGGTGGAGGGGAGTCCACATTACCTGTAAAGCGCTTTGAGTGGAGTGTCCAGAAAAGCGCTATATAAGTGTAAGCAATTATTATTATTATTATTATTATTATTATTATCTGGAATCATCCGTCACACACAGCACAAGGGAAAGGGGTTTTCATGCAAATCCCTCAGGCATTTCAGAAAGTGCAGAAGACATTAGCATTCTTTCAATGTAATGATTCCCTTAGCTCTTCTATCGTCCCGTCTAACACTCTATAAAAATATAAATTTACAATTGTTGAAAGAATAAAGAAGATGAAGTAAAAGGCCCTTCTTAAAAGATAAAAATAAAAACTTGATAAAAATGAAAAAAGGTTTAGCAGAAAAATAAAAGTGGGAAAAGGTTACAGATAAAAGGCAGCCTTTGGGTCCAACAGTGACAAACTGCAACACCCACCACTAACAGCTGATCTCGACAAACGAAACACCAGTAATTAATAAGTAAGCCTCACTCCTGGACAGCACTGTGGCTTACCATCATCGTACTCCAGGACCTCATTGTAGATTGGGGGAGCCATGGCGACGGCCTGGCCAGGGAAGTAGGGGTTGTAATAGAGCCCTTCTCTCATTGTGACGCCCGCTGGGGGGTCACAGTAACCCGTCAGCAGCGAAAACACATAGTCCTCTCCACCATGCCTGCAGGACAGAGAGAGGACAGACGGGCAGCAGTCAGTCCAGGGACAAAGAGAGAGGGAGGACAGACGGGCAGCAGTCAGTCCAGGGACAAAGAGAGAGAGAGGACAGACGGGCAGCAGTCAGTCCAGGGAGAGAGAGAGGACAGACGGGCAGCAGTCAGTCCAGGGAGAGAGAGAGGACAGACGGGCAGCAGTCAGTCCAGGGACAAAGAGAGAGGGAGGACAGACGGGCAGCAGTCAGTCCAGGGACAAAGAGAGAGAGAGGACAGACGGGCAGCAGTCAGTCCAGGAAGAGAGAGAGGACAGACGGGCAGCAGTCAGTCCAGGGAGAGAGAGAGGACAGACGGGCAGCAGTCAGTCCAGGGACAAAGAGAGAGGGAGGACAGACGGGCAGCAGTCAGTCCAGGGACAAAGAGAGAGGGAGGACAGACGGGCAGCAGTCAGTCCAGGGAGAGAGAGGGCAGACAGAGGTCAACGAATATTATTAACTGAAGAACATTTGGCTGCAGCTCTTAAACCCTTAAAATTGAAAAAACGGGAGCTCAACGGGAATCTTATTTTCATGCTTGCACGGCGTCTCTACGTGAACACGGGCTACCCATCCCACCCTTGAACCTGCAGACGGCACCTGGCATTGACGATGTAGCTGAGGTCGGGGGGCAGGGCTCCGTTGTTGGCCGCCCGGGCAGCCTCGGGGTTGGAGTAGGGCTTGGGGAAGTAATCGGACAGCTTCCCCGGACGGGTGAACATCTCACCATTCTCGTCGGGGCCGTCCACCACCTCGATCTGCAGGGGGCACAACACATCACTCTGAGCACGTGGAGAACAAAACCTGTACCTGAGCAAAGGGGCACACTGGCGGTTCCCCCTCCCCGGCCCCCCGACCCTGAGCTGGGAGAGGTGGTCAGGAAAAGAGAGGATGGTCACCTGAAAACATCCGGCAGAGAAAAACTTTAGGAAACTCAAACGCTTTTCTTGTTTTAGAAACACGTTAGAAACATGAAAACCTGGGTCAAAGACCTTCGCACGTCTGGCACAATGTTTAACGAGCAGCACGTTCCCGATAACCCTACATCCATGTTACGCCAAATAATGTCTTGTGGATTAAGTGACGTACAATGAATTGGGTAACTTGATTTACACTACTTGTGTAGCAGTCAGGGCTTTGGACTTGAGACTGGAAGGTTGTGGGTTCGAATCCCAGGTGAGACACTGCTGTGGTGCCCCAGTACAAGGTCCCTCACTTGAACGGTTTCAGTAAAATACCCAGCTGTATAAATACACCTGTATAAATGTGTGTGAATAGAAGATACTTTGAGAAAAGGTGACGGCCAAACAAATTAAAATTAAACATTTAGACCTAGTATTTTTAAAAATGGCATTTTGTCATCAAACGCTCTGCTGAGCCCCGATGGTAATACCCCCGCTCATCGCACAGTCCTCTCCCACCCCACCCGTCACGTCACGTTTGCGCCGTGTCAGACAGAAATGTTTTCCAAGGGGATGCATCTCTCCGTTACAACACACAATCTATGGGAATATCCCAGGAACAGATCCCGGACATCGATCTCGAAGACTTGCGCTACTGGATTTTTTCTCCACTCAACAAACCCAAACAGAAGCTGACTGGAAAGAGCTGTATTTAAACCAGGAGACTAGGGTTGCGGGAGTCTGGAACAGGAGTCACTAACTAACATGAGCTAAGCCTGAATGTCCTCTTGTCGTGTGCAACCTGTCTGCTCTGTTCCTGCATGCTGGGATAGGCGCCGACTCCCCCGCAACCCCGCACTGCAAGTAGCGTTGAGGAAGCAGATGGAAGAATGTTCTTTCACTTAGCAAGCATCTGTCTTGCCTTCGTCACTGCCTGCAGCCAGGCTGTGGTGGAGAGACAGTCCCTGGCAGATGCATGGCTGAAATCACTCCGATTACAGGCAAAAAGCAAAACTGAATTAAAGAAGTGAACTTTCCCCATTAGACAGATTAAAAGTTTGGTCCAGCCTTGAATCCAGTCACCGCAGGGAGAGGCTTTTTATTCGTGAACCTGACTGTATCCACTGCCAGCTCACAACTCCACAGGCTATTGGCAGGTATCAGAAAAGATACATTTATTCAATTACCGCCAAGTTGGCTGCAAAATTACAGCAGATAAACTCCTGCTTAATTTAACGCAGATCTGTATGTGCTTAAGGCATTAATTGTATTTTCAGATGACTGCCAAGGTTATAAAGATCAAAGCACATCCCGCTGCTAAATTTAAAAAAATCTTTCCCACCAGTTTCAAAGCACAGAAGAAAAGGTTTTCAGCCCAGTTTCATTGCACACTGGCCACATTCTCTCAGGACACGGACAGCACTGTGTCTCATCTCTTCACACAGCTTTTTCAGCTTGGACACAAACACTCAGAACTGGTTAATATATACCGAATGCCTTATTATTTTAATGAGGAGTGTTTCTAGATCAACAAGTTCCTGCTATTAATGCTGATCACCCTCAGCAACAATACACTAACAAGCAGTGTAAATCACCGCAGCTGTCCTATATACAAAAAGAAGCAAAGACTTAAGACAGACTAACGTGAGAACACAGATCTGGATCAGTTCATTGTGTAATTATGCGCTTGGAGGAAGAGACTAACAGTTTTTACCAGCTTGCAAACTCCAACATGACAGGCAGAAGACAGAAAAAGCTGAATGCTTCACAATTTTTACCTTACGTGCAGTATACATAGACAAGAAAACAAAACAAAAAAATAAACAGAATGCATTTCATCACTTCTCAATGAATTAAAACGGAACAAAAGCTGATAAACCCCGAAACGGATCACATTGTTTCGCAATGGTGAACAGTTTCCTTACAACAGAAACCGGCCACTCACCTCCTCAGCCAGGGTCTTGACCTCGGCCTCCGTGTGCGAGATGCCCACCAGGTTGCGGAAGGCCAGGTACTCCATGCTGTGACAGGCGGCACACACCTGCTTGTACACCTGGTAGCCACGCCGGATACTGAGGAGCAACACAGAACAGAGAGGGAGCTCAGCACCGTCGACCGATAAAGCGCTCGCAGGTACGGCTCTGGGGAGGCAGGGACTCATATTTGGTTGACTGGAAGGAGACGTACTTCTCGTGACCTGAGCGCTAATTAGCAGGTTGTTGTACAGCAGCTGTGCAATCAGTTCAGTATCTGAAATAAGGCAATTTGCTCAATAAACAGTACTGCAGAACAAAGTTATTCTTCAATTCTTTACTGAACATGCAATTAATGTATTTTTGGCTGCTGTATCCAAATCCTAATTCTAACAAAGGCCACTCGTCATCACTGGACTCCAATGATTATGAGTAATAATAAATCATTTTATACAGCACCTTTTAAGGTAACATCTCAAAGTGCAAAAAAGTGAAACGGACGGAAAATTACAAAGTACATATAAGAAAGACAGTTGGTTAAAGGGGCAGCAGAAGTTAGAAAACAGCAGATACAGACACTAATTAGGTAAAAGCCTTTCTGAAAAAGTAGAAGAAAAAGAAGTGAAAATCAGGGGAGCTACAATGCTCAGGTATGTGGTGTGGAGTTTACAGTTTTTTTTTTGTCCTACCCAGACAGATGTACTCGGCTGTGCCGAGAGTCTAACACACAAAAAAAATGACTTTACAGGCAATCAGGACTGGAAAATGACAAAAAACAACAACACTAGAAGCAACTGAGCCAATGGGACAGTAACACTGTGATTTGTGGCTGAGAAGGTATCGCCATTCCAGATAACTAAAGTACAAGGACAGGTATATATTTAATCAAAGCTGGAAAAATACACCTGCATGATCCTTGCAGGCATCTGTCAGCCACAGTGGTACCTCCTTGGGGTTTCTGGAATTGATGCCTTGAGATTGCTCTCTATGGAAAGGCACTGTATGGGAATGAAGCTGACCGATTGATTGATTGATTGATTGATTGATTGATTGATTGATTGACCGAGCACGTGGGCAGCACCTGGCATGGTCTAGCGAAGACAGCGGGCCGTTGTGGCTCCAGGGATAGGAAGGAGGGTGCAGCTCCAGCTCGGACGCCTTCACCGACTGGTTCAGAGCCAGCGCCAGGCCAGCGCCTCCTGCTGTCAGAAGGCCCAGCGTCGACAGCGCCATCTTCTTCCCCCGGGAAAGGCTGGCGAACGACATGTTGGCCTGTGCAGGGGGGGGGAATGAGGACATGAAAACCATCGACCGTAAAAGCAACAAGCCAGTGATGCACAGTGATCCCACCGCCCACACCACTGAGCAGACAAGCCCAGCACAAAAAGGAGAGCTTGTAACTGAGGGCGGCAGACAAACACCCTTCCAAGAATGGTATCAAAACATTGACTTTTTTAACGATATTCAGTTTATTCATCCCAGCAAACATGATTTTCTGCAACACGTGGAGCCCTGTCTCCACTGCAGATTAGACACAAGACAGCAGGGGAGGGGAATGGGGGAGAGACGGGACATTTCACTCATTCCCACAAGGTGGGAAGGGATTATTTCATACCTGCCTAAATGACGAGCATTGCTTTTTATTTCTATGAATAGAAATAAAAAGCAATGCTTGTCATATTGTTTTGTGCACATAATGCTGAGCTGTTTGCAACTTGGCATCGGGTTTGCATCAAAGTAATAACACTGAAATGCTTTTACACCCTAATATTTAAGTCAATTAGAAAGACTAGCCAAACATTTTATTTAGTTCATAGTAAGACTATATAGTAGAGGTATGCCTTATGTCACGTAAACAATACTTTTCATGGACTGTCACAATGGAATGTTGGTTTTCACCAGAAATTTAGTTTTAACGTGTCTGGTGGTGCAAATTTATAGCTCAGATCCTTGTTCGTTAGAAACCGCACGAATAATTACAAGTGATTTTATTTTTTTCAAGGCACCTAATAAAAGCTTCAGCCCAGTTTGCAGTGATGTAACGCCTACAGCCGCCGATTCAACTTTCTGCAGATGAGGATCCAAACCAAGATAAACGTGAAAAATCTGATGCAAACACTCGCGTATGACGGATATGGATCCAATTCTAGCAGATTTGTCTATATGGAAAAAAAAAACTATACCAAAAACTGCACAACGCCAAGCAAGTCAACGTCTGAAGCATACCTGTGATCGATTAACCTACGGAGCCTATTTTACACTTTAATTCCATGATGTTGAACCAATCGCGCAACGTAGCGAACCAGTCTAATAGTTATCCGGAGGCTGAGGGTGCCGAGTCAAACAGCAGCCGGTACCTGTGCGCTGAGACCCCTTGGCCAGGACAGCCTCAGCCCACATGAATGACCTTGTCTGTTCCGACACCACCGCTTACATACAACCCATCCCACACTGGGTATTACAGCAAGGGCACCCCGGACACCCCCCAAAAGAGGTGTGCCCTAGCTTTCCGGTGGCTGTCGACGGCTGCTTACCCGGGGAGCGTGAAGGGTCTTCGGGGCGTTCAGAAGAGCCCTCCCGGTCCCGGCCGACACCACCACTCGCAGAGCCGCCATGTTCACTCTCTGCCACAGCGGACGTCCGCCGGCTCTGTCCCCGCCTCCCCAGCGCCCCTGCCAAGCCCGCTTACACAACGCCTACACAACGCTGGTCACCGGGGCAAAAATTTTTTCAAACTGCTGGGGAATTCGAAACGCATTTTAAAGCTGCCTTTAAAAAAAAAAAAAAAAAAAAAAATAATAATGATCTTGAATTAGTCATGTTTTCATAACGGGCGGACAAAAGGAACAGCCCGCCGGATGTGCTCACAGCGCCCCCACACGGTGGGGAGGACTTAATGTCTCGTCATCCTCCTTGCACTTCAGAGCTGCGACTGGACAGAGCTGTGTCAAGTGTCGACGGGCTGGGTTAGCGCCGCTGCCGCACAGCTGTTGGCTCTGGGTTTAATTCCGGACTGGGTGGCGTCTGCACGCTGCATGCTTTTCGCTCCCATCCTGGTGCTCTGAGCACTTGCCAGCTTGGCTGGTCTCTAGCACATCCAAAGATGTACTCTTAGCGTTTTAGGGTGTTTCGCTCCCTGTGCTTTCAGGGTAGGCTCTGGGATGCTGCGATCATTCCCAGGAACGCTCAGCGGTGTGACGACGGGCCTGTATCCTGAATCCTTGAGGCTCAAGCTGAGAACGTCTCGCCTCTCGATGCTCGTCAGCCTGTAGCATCAGGTGGGGCAGGCACAGGCCTGCGGACGTAAATTCGGTTTCACTTCAGAAGTGTCCTCTCACCATCAATAGGACAGAACGAGCACAAGTCCACTGGGGGACATGTAACGGATAGGCTGTATATTTGGGGGTCTCATAACACCAACACATGAAGAAATACAATCTCCATGGATTAACCCCTGCGGGACCGGACATGAGCCTCCGCGATCACCGTGTCTGTGTCTGGTTCTGCCTGAGTGAGGGCTCAGAGGTGCTGTGGCCGTCAGCACAGCTTCAGGTTCACAGCTGTCCATATGGAGCTCGCATGGTATCCCAGTTTTGGGGTGAGGCTTCACCAGGCACTCTGGTGTCCACTCCCACTTGCCTGGCCCCTCTGAAACGACCCGGCCCCCTCCGCCACTTCACGGGCACAAGCGTCGGCTCCCGTGGAAAAAGAGGGCTGGTCTCTCCATCCTGGTGCCCACGCGTGAGCGAAGAGGCTCTGGGCACACAGGCCAGACCTTCAGGGAGTTAGACACTCCACGACGTTCCAGCACATAACCTGTAAAAATATTGGTGTGCAAAGGAAATTGAGGAACACTTCAAGCTGTCTGCAGACTGGCGCCGCTGAGCTACTGCCTCCGTCTGGCTCTGCCTTTGCCTTCTGCAGCTTTGTATGAGTGATGGCATTGTACATCACACCAGTCAAATGGCTTCATAACCGGCAATATAATATGCACACTGGATCTGCATCTAAGAGGATATAAATATAATATACAGCACAGCCCACTGGCAGCTGTGACAGGAAGACGCATAGTTATCATGAGGCTTTTGTAAAAAATGACTTTGTTGGCCCAAGTACTGAGACAAGCACAATTTAAAGGGAGGCCTTTTTCCCAGTTTAGTCATTAAATTATTAATTATCTTTGATCAGTAAATGTGAGTCTGGGCTAGAAACAGCCCCCAGAGCACTTAAAGTCTTTACACCTTTCAAGCGCCTGCTTTTAAGCTGACCTGCTTTTTAAAAAGAAAGAACTGACAGTGACCTGTAGAGCATTCTGATGTTAAAAATCTTAAAATATGCTGCTTCCTGCCGTGTAGTCAAATTAAGCAAAAGACCAATTAGTTTCAATGCATGGACTTGTATCAAAACATGCAAAAAAAAAAACATGCATCTGTCCGGGTCTCTACAGAACAGGTCAGCTTTCTAAAAGGGAATTTCAAACAGGCCACAGGCAGATTTTCAAAATCCCACCATCCACAGACTTGTCTTATTGCTGGTCCTGTTTGGGCAGTCTAGACTGTGGGCTCAGGACCATATCCGAGACGATGGTTCAAACAAAGGTTTCGACCGTTTCATACACCCCACCTACCAGGTGCCACACTACAGATGCTGTTGGGTTTGTGGCTGCTCCATTTTATGCCTGGGGTTTTGGCTGCTCATTTTAGAGTGTCAGGACCTTTTTTTTATATGCGTTGGGATGGACGGTGTACATCCGAGCAACCCATTCAAGCATGAATCTTCAGAATGCACGCAACACGGCAACACAGCATCTGCAAAAGGAGAGTTCTTTTAAAGACTGATTTAGTCAGTTTATTCTCATCCCAAGTTTCCTAGGGAAACCTTTTTAGTCCATCAAGTTACTTTTGCCCCTCAAAGGTGCAGCCTGTGAATATCGCAGAGGCTAAAAGCGATCTCCTTAAGAGTCCTGTCCTCCTCCACACAGACTCACAGCAGTTTGATTCCCAGCATAAACAGTGGCTGGTGGAGCCACTCGAGGAGCACAGGAGCACCAGTTTCACTGTACAATCCGCGCCCACACGTGCAACACCACCCCTCAACCACTGACAAGCCCCATCTGGTTCAAAACAAGAACAAAATCGATAACCTCCCAGTGGAGGTAATGCACAGGGAAAATCCCTACATCAATGTGCCCTGGCCCCCACAGGCTTTCAAAGTGTATTTCAGCTAGGCAGTCCTCACTCTCGATGGCCTCCTAACTAGCGAGCGGAGAGCGGTCCTGTCTATTAGCAGGGAATACACTGCACACTGGGAAATTAAACACTGTGCAGCCTCACCTGGAACTGCACTACAAAACAGAGGAGCTGAGCTGGAATCACCACTGTCTGTCCCCGTCTGTCGGAAAGTCGGCCTTTATTCTGCTCCCTGCCGTGTATTTTGCGTTTCAATTCGTGCAAAGGTTTGGGTTGGCAGAGCACAGGGAAAATAAAGAAATTGAGCTACAGACCATGGTACCAAAAACCTACAGTGGTAAGAAAATACCACCAATTTAACACAGACAAATTAACACCACCACTCCCCCCATTAAAGACAGCAAGCAGACTGGTCAGAGAACGAAGGGTAATAAAGTCAAGACCTGCACATAGAGCTACTGAAATACTTCAGGTCTTTAGTGTGTCAATAACACTAAAAAATGTAAAATTACTCTGGCTTTAATATGTTCTAGCAAGCAACAGATTCCAGCTTTTAAAGGGCTACAAAATGTCCTTCTGCCCTCTCTCTCACGCAACCCAGCTTTGCGGGCTCCGAGTGGGATGAATCCTCCCTGATTCTGGATGGACCCAAGCCCACAGTCTCCTTGTCTGCGGACATCACTCTGTCCCAGGAGTAAGAAGACCCACTTTCTTGCTCCAACTTGCCCTTCAACAGCTCTGGCTGTTTTAATACATATGCTGTCCTTATAGTATCCCCCTCCCTGTACTGGGAGACAGGCTCCCACAGGGCAGGTGTGCGGAGGGCGTACTGAGCCAGCTGTGATTGTGCCGCGTTGAAACCCAGCATGAAAAAGGAGAGTGGCATTAAAATAATTGTGTAAATACCAAATATTCATTGAGAATTAAAATGATTAACTGTTCTCTTTGGACCATACTGTTTATGTTTGTGTTGTGAGGATCTTTCTACACGCACGTCTGTACAGAACATTTACTTAGAATAATCGAGGGAAAGGTGTGCAGGCAGCTCTGGAATTAAACAGTTGAGACTAAGACATCTGGGCAGATTTACGAGGCTTTGCACAGAAGAAAAGCTTGCTCTACTCTTTACATTCTCAGGGGAATCGAATTCTGCTGATCTGTAAGAACAGGGCACAAACGGCTTTAAAATATTAATTACAGAGTTCTCCAAAAGGCCTGAGTTATTCAGACCCCAGAATGCCGCGCCATCAGCTCTAAATTCATTTCTTTTTTTTCTAATAAAATTGAAACAGATGGAATTTCGCTTGGTGGAGAGCTGAACGAGGACGACTACATCATCTATACTCATTTCTTCAGCGTCGCCCAGGGCGTGACTGCGTGACTGGGATGGAGGCGCCGCAACCCACGGGCTCGAGACAAGGGGCCGTGCCCACGGTCACTCCTTCAGCTCGTCACGACCGTCGCGTCTTTACCGCAGCAAGGCCGTCTCGTGCGCGAATCCGACGCCCGGAGCTTTGCAACGTGGCGATCAAAACTCGACGCCTGAAAGAATTTGCTGTTATAAATACATGTAATTTCTACGCATAGATTACTTGTCTCGCAAAAGCAGACGCGAACTGTAAATGCCCCACCACCACCAATGTTCTGCAAGCTTTTCCAAAACCATTGGAGGAGTAAAATCCACAGAAATGCCAAGATTTCCAATATAGGGCAAGAGCACGGGAGGAAAAGAATACATTTAAAAGTAAGGTTTAGTACTTTTAGAGTTGGAATAAATGCTTTGTTCGGGTTTGGAATAGATTCCAGCGTAGCTGTATTCATATGCCTTCACGAGAAAAACATTTGATTTCACAAAAACAGCTATTTATTTCCAGAACAGAACTTACCCTCTCCGCCGAAAGTCTCACACACTAGATTTCACATAAATGAATAAGGGACCAGCCCCACTATCCACCGGCCCGTTTCAACACGATACCGAGAGTAGGAGCAGTGTAGTAACACTGCAGTAGTAGAGTAGGAATAGACATGCATTCTTTCGCGTACATTTCTCCACAACACCGGGGAAACTGTTTTACAGTCGAGGGTTTTATTAAAAAAAAATCACGATTTCAAGCCATCCCGTGCTCTGCGATTCTGGAAAATCGGGGAAGCGTCTTCTTGGAACTGACGTCATACTTTGCTTCGCGTGGAACGGCTGGTCTTTTCCGGAATGCGCGTGTTCGAGGCCTCAGGTGCACTACACCATCCGCACAGCAGGTGGCAGCCTGAGCCCGGACGCGCAGCTCTTTGGCTGATCCTATGTGTGATATCAGACATGCCCCTGCGCGGCAAGCAGGCGGGGTAAAGAGGGAAGCAACAGTGCTAATGAGCCCTGAGCCTGTTCGCTGCCCCCACTCCTCACACACGTCCTGCTGGGGAGCTGCTGATGGTCTGAGCTCACACTCACTCGCCTCTCATGCCTGTACCTGTGTGCTTACAGCAGGCAGACTGGCCGGCGCTGGGCCTGCCCGCAGGTTAAGGAGAGAGGCGAAGAGACCTGCAGAGAGCCTGCTGTGCTTGTTTAAAGAGCTCTCCTTCCCCCAGAGAGACCAAAGCCCCGTGCAACACAGGACCTGAAAGAACACAGAACTACACCTCCAACTCCCCTATTTCTGTTCAACTGGAAACACCTGCACACCTGCACCCCTCCTGGCGATGAGCCAGCAGCCTGTTCCACTCAGAGGTACAGTCCCAGCCAGGGGAGTCTCAGGGCTCAAGTACGGACGTGGCCCGGACCCCATCTCCTGTTACACTTGTACCTTTCAACTTTTCCAATCCCTTAAAAAAAAACGTCAGGGCGTTTTGCCCTAGTTGGGTTGAAAACAGCTTGGTGCTGCTCTCGGCTTGATTTGAGAAGACGAGTGTCCTACCCATTGGTCCATACAGACGAACAGCCAATGAAGTCTTGCAGATAGGATTTTTAAAATGTGCATTACGTTGCATTGCAGCAGACAGTACATATCTGTGTAAAAAATGAGTAATAAATATTGCAGTAATAAAAATCAAGACCTGATTTTCTATCCGAGTTTTCCCAATAAGACAAGTGCTTACAAAACAACCTGGAACACTCGTCCAGCGCCTGGAGCAGGTGTTCCCCCTCTCTCACTTCAATAAGAGAACCGAGATTCATACATAAAAATAGTAGTGGTACTAGATACATGAATATCAAATAAGAACAAATGCAAAGAAAAATCAGAAACAATGAGAAAAAAATCAATATTACACATCCTTGGGTTCCTAATACATTTTTTAAAATCCACCCAGCACAAACATGAGCTGTTTATTGCAGAAACGGCCCGGGTCCCCTCGGGAGTGCAGTTCCTGTCTGCTGCTGCACGGAGCTGAAGTGTTCGTCTGCAAATGATGAATCTTGTTCGATAAATGTAAATAACATGAAAAATCCATTACACATTTCGCAGATAAAGGGGGCAAAAAAATCCTGATTGTTTTAGCAAGAGAAACAGAAATCCTTCTAGAGGTAATGTATTTACGTGAATGCCATTAAATTTTAAAGCAGACACGAGTTCTCTCATTCCCTGAAGAGCTTATTTTGCCACATCTCCTCCAGTGCTCTCACTGAACCATCCTCCATGCAGAGAACAATCTGTATCCAAGAACATAGACTTCGCTTTACTAATCACCTTCTGTGGAATGTACTTAGAATTAAAGCATCCCTGGTGAGTCGCTAAAGTCGTGCATGACGTTTCAAATGTTGTCCAGGAGATGCGGAGAACAGTTATTTTAAGATGAGCAGTGCTGGCGTAGAATGATACAACTGTGACAAAGCACTGAGCACAAAGTGGAGCAGGCACAAACCCACCCAGTCATATATTTGGACGCCTGGGCTAAGGCAACATGCAGGGCCTGATGCAGACAGCCATACATAATACATTTTTATGCAGTATGAAAGTAGGTTAGGAAAACTAGACAGCTGCACTATTTCAGTGTCTGTGGCTCTAATGGGCTGTACTGCTCTACAGAAAGGTTTATGTGGAGTGAAGGCAGCCCAGGTTTGATTGAACTCACAGGAATCAAATCACGCCTTTAATGAGACCAGATGTGGGCTGTTTTTTGAGCAGCAGGTTTGTAGAGTGTCTTTAACTGCTCTGGAAGACACTAACTGTATATTTTTAAAAATGTCCTTAAGGACTTGTCTCTAAGCCCAGGAAGATGAACAGCAGCGCACAGTTATGCAGATTTTTAACTTTTTAACTAACTTCTAAGAGGATTTACAGTTCTTCTAAAAGAGAGCTGCACCTGAGCGTAATTAAGGCTCTGTTCAGATGAAGGAGAATATTGCGTGAAAAGAGGGCTGAGAAAGAAGAAGATAACAAGGTCTGGAACAGCAGAAAGCAGGGTCACTGTCATTGCAGCTCACTGTGACAACATTGACCTGCCCCTGCCTAACACAGCGGGAACTTTCAATTTAAATGAACATCACACCTATAATTTAAAAACCCAATGCAATAAGAAACAGATACTAAATAGCTTTTGTTTACTCATCTCAGGGAAGTTTGCCAAGGCTTGAATTATGCATGGATGTTTTTATACCCCGTCGAAATCCTTCTTAAAGGAGAAAATTATTGATTTATTTATTTCCTCTCCTTCAGTTGGGGCTCCTCCTCTCCAAAAACAGCTGAGCCTGGAATGATGGCTTTCTCTGGCCGGGACCGTCCTGCAAACAAGATTGTGCAAAAACCAGAATAAACCTGCAGGCACGAAAACAGAGTGATGGCACTTCAGTCTACCAAAAATCTCTTAGACAGGAGCAGGATGAAAGACAGATTTCATGATTTCGTTTACATTTATTTATGCATGCAGGTCTGTGCGATTTTTTTTTAATTTGAAAATGAAAGGAGTCAACTAGATTGGCCTTTGCTTTTTTGGAGTTCATCCGAAGGAAAATCAAAACAGGTACAGGAGGGAAATCGATACATTATTGATTTTAATGAATGATCATTGTATGTGGACATGAACCCTCGGAGAAGCAAAACAGACATCAGCTGTAGGGAAGATACTGCCAACAATTTGGTGCTTACATTTTTACATAAAGGTTATTCAAAATTTCTAAGAAACCAGATTCAGCATAACTTGCCTCGAGTCCTGTGCTACAAAGACAGTCTTGGGACTCTGGACTGGTAGTGTTTGCTTTCATCAAACAGCTAGGCAAAGACAATATGAGAACATAAGAAAGGTTAAAATGAGAGGACACCTTTTGGCAGCCCACTTGGTAATTAGTAGTTAATTGTTACAAGAATCTCATGCAGCCATTTCTTGAAAGAAGCCAGAGTACCGGCTTCAACAACATGACTAGGTAGCTTGTTCCATACTCCCACAACCCTTTGTGTACAGAAGTGGTATTCTGCTGTCAGTTTTAAAAGCACTTCTATGTAGTTCTGGCTTCTGCTTATAGCAAAGTAATAATGAAATAAATCTGACTGAGACATTCAAACACAGACACTTTGCTTTGGACATTACAGACAAAAAAATGATCCGCCCGGAAGAGAGATGTGTCTGACTCTCCGGCTGTCTGGTCTACAGAGCCTAATCTCCCAGCTAGACACGACAATATTAAGTGACCTGAGCTGGCCAGGGAGCAAGGGCTTTGTGTGTTGGAGGTAGACACTGTCTTATTGCTGGTACAATATTAGACGACCTTCACAGTCCTTGACCTCTGCCTTAATAAGACCGCTGTCTTGCTGGGTCCCCCTGGAGCTGTGGATTCGACTTCCAAGCGAAAAGCCCCAAGCGTTTCTGTCTGCGGCCAGCCAGCAGTCAAAACATTGAAGGCAGCTGCACAAGGCTCTGTAGATTAGAAACAAAAGCCTTGTAAGGAAGGGGCAGCGGCAGGAGCAGGCTATTGTCATGAGAAACATGCTTCATAAACCCACACACCACCCTCTCTGCTGCTCAGACCCACTGAATATTTCAAGAAGCGTTCGCCTGGTGTGCACAAGGCAGTTGTCCTCCTTAAGTGAGGCCAGGAAAAATGGGAAAACTGTGCTGTTGTTGGCTTTCTGAAGTGTCTTGTGAATGTGCAGCAGAGAAAGCCTTTTTTAAAAAGTCAGGGAAGTCAATAAGAACCTGCAGCTCCTTCACGACTTCATCTCTTTTATATGATGACCACCTGCCCTCAGGGAGCTGGGAAAGAGATGCTGAACGTCCACTGGCTGGGTATCGATTTCCACTTCCTGTCCCCGAGATTCCCAGGCATCTGTGAGAGCACTGCTTGCTTTCAGACAGCCCGGCGTTTAATTATCTCATGGCTGGTTTGATTATAGCTGCCTATTGATCCTGAACAAATTGATGTAATAAGGTATAAATGAACCGTCACCAGGGGAGGGAGACACTCGCACAGAGATGGAAAGGAAGGGGGAAAGGGCTGATCCCTTGCTCTTGATTCTGCACACTGCTCCCTGGGGCTTGTTATCCAGCCTGGGAGGGCTGGGAGAGAGGCAGTTGTATCCCTGCAGCCTAGATGGACCTGCAGAAGCCGTCCCGAGCGCCGGCCTTTATTTAGGAGACCAGCCCGTCTCTAAAGCTCAGGGCGCTGATTTATCTAAAGGGCAAAGCACTGATCCGAGATCACACATCAGACAGACAGGAGGTGTGCTTGAGCCTTTTTCTGATGGATCCCAGTCTCGTGTTTCCTGCTGCCTGCAACCAGTCCGGCAGATGGAACGAGTGCTGAGTTAGTGAAGTTAGAGATGTGTGGCAACCCTGGTCCTGTTCCTGACAATACGAACCCCCAGTGTCCCTCCCGGGACTCCACACACAGCCTGTATAACGCAAACGACCCACAGAACCCCATGGATTGAAGCCCCTGTGCCATTTCTGTTTCTTCTGTTGGACACCCACAGCCTGTGGATGTTCCCGAAGAGTTTGGCTGTGCTACATTCACGTTCTATTTTATTTGCTGTTTCTATTCAAGTAAAAACATTCCACCACCAGGATTGGATTCAGCGTTTCTCAATCGCTTCTGCTTCATTCCTCGCTATTTACATACATCTGCACTGACATTGAGCCCACACAAGCTTGCTTTTAGCTAACGTCTTGTATGGCACCACAGCCACGCCGCCTGGTTCCCAGCAGGGGTTCATGGAGCTCTCCTTCGTCAGGATTCATCTCTTCTTCAAGAAATCCGTTCTGTTTATGTTAAAGGGCTCAAGGGGACGCTGCTCTTCAATGTATTTTGAAATGTAAAGCCTTTCCAGGTGACTACTCATCGAGGGCATGAAGCAGTATTTGGGTTTTGGCACTTGGAGCTGTGCAACAGTGGTCACTGAGGCAATAACTCCAGCGGTTTCCATGGCAGCTGTGTCCACCCTTGACCACAAGGTTAATCCTTTGTGCCCACTGCCAAGGCCGGGCTCCTGGCATCACTACTAAATTCGTTTTCCTGCTGCATTTACAGAAACTGACCTCTCTCATCCTAATGCACACACCGTGTGGATTTTCCATCTCATACAATATTCCTTTATTTTTCCAATTGAGAACTAATAGTCATTGACAGTGACAGTGTGGAGACCCATAGATCTCAGCTGGGTGGTGTGAAGAGCAATAACAGGGCCTCACCTGGGATAGGAACTCCCAGCCCTGCAGTCGGCAGTCCTGAGCCCTGACCACAGCTCCACTCTCCTGCCCTGCTCACTCCCTGGAGACACGGTCCCATTTCACAGCACAGCACAGCGCTCTCCAGTTCAGGCTCTGGCAAGAGGTAAGAATCATATTGAAGATGCAGGCAGATGGGTCTGGGGACTGTAGTTTATTAAACAATGGCAGCATCAGGATCTTAATATTTTATTTAAGGTCACTTCTGAACATGCTGCCCCCAGTGACTACACACAGAAATGTACTTGATTAGGTTGTTAGACAGCACACCTGTGAATTGAGTTACCAACACCAGGGACATGAGTGCTGAATAAACTCACAAACAATATCATTGTCAAGCAATTGCAGCTGAAGAAACCATTAATAAGACTGGATACATTCTAGAGTAACACCGTTGGAGATGATACCTGTGTCTACGAATATGTTCACTGGAAATGTTTCTGTCAGGTTGCAGAAATCCATACGTTCTGGAAGAGAGCTGCTGTCTGAACGAGGCTACATGCCAAATCTGAAGAAACACAACTGTCTTCCCAAACACAGCAGAGTCTAATTTCCATAATGACAAGTACTTCCAAGCACCACTCAGAGATAGCAACTGCAGGGCAGGAGCCAGACTCGCAGAAAATAAGTCTATTATCCTGTGCAAATTATGTACCATAATTATACCCATAATGAAGATTCCATTAAGGAGGGATTTTGTTTCATTTCAATGCTTTTGTTGTTTTAAGATATTTTTTAACACACAATAGGTATTGTCGTCATCAGTAAGGTGTAGTCGACCTTCCCTGTTGCGGACACGAGGAGCGGTAGCACGCCAGACCGCCCTGGACAGGTTTATTCTCCCCCAGCTGGAGATCCTCAGATCGTGGGGGAGAGCTGCTTACTCTGAGCCTTTATTAAGGCACTGCTGAATGGGTGCATGATCCTTAATCAAAACTGTGGAGTGTCTTTCAGACATTGGCTCACAGTGTGTTTTAAATAGACAGACTTGTATCGCAGGGGGGAGATCGAATCCAGAATGCCCTATTTTGGTCTCTTGTAGGTTGCAGAGGTTTGTAACCACAAATATCCCTTTCTTTCCAAGGGACTGTGATCCTTTTGAATGGATCTATTGTAGAGCACGGGAAAGCCATGGGAAAAAGTGTGCAGATCTTGTAGACTTTGGAAAAATGTCTGATACTGTAAGAAGCGAAGCAGTCACTTGCTGAAACAAGTCAGGTTTGCTGGAGAAGTGCTGGCCGGGGTTTCTGGGTCTGTGCAGCTGGGTGCAGGAGGAGTCAGGATTCCTGGGCCTGAGGCAGCGGAGGTATCGAGGGCTCGAGGCGGAGCAGAACAGCAGCCTCGAATCTCGCCAGCGCGCCTGTGAGCCCGCAGCCTCGCCAGGCTAACTCTGCTGTGGGCGCGAGGACGAATGGGGCTTGATTTATTTAAACAAGCAGCCCCCAGAATGCAGGTCTGTGGCCTCAGCCTCAGCTCCGCTTTCCGCCTCCAGCCACTCTAAGGCTGCCAGATTGAGCTCCTACAGCTGCACAACCGTCTCATGTCCACAGCAATCACCCTGCCCGGGCCAGCCGGAGATCCAGGGTGCTGGTGCTGTCCAGCTCGTTCCCGTCCCTCAGACAACGCGATCAGAGAGACCGAGCGGAAGATCACTGGTTCGTCACACAGTAATTGCTTTCCACCCTCAACAAGGGAAACAAAAGCCTTGAATGAGAAATCTTCTGTATTTCTGATGCATCATTTATGAACAGCCGAGTTAGATTTCGACACTCTAAGTGAATATTAAATGTATTTCTTTTTTAGCTAATTAGCATCTCCTCACCAGCAGAGACTCTCTTATTTTCAGGATAATTGATAAATTAAAACCAAATTGCCTACGTGGGCAGGATTTTAATGAGGATTTTTATCCCACTGCAGCTCGGAAGGGCTTCATCTCCACAAACCTGAGGTTAATGAATGTTGCTTCCCGAAGAACTGTGTGGCCGTCTTGTGCGCCATATGGTTTTCCATGTTGTGCAATTAATTTAAAAAAAAACTTACGGAGTGAAAAACATCCCAAACATGCACACAAAACAAATTCTACCAAAGGTGAGGGGTGCTCATTGTGTAGCATGAAGTGGGTTATTTCATATGGCTCATAAAGACATTTCCCATTATGTTTGTAATAGGATTCACAGGCAGATACAGTTACAGTGAGCACATTTTCTGCAAGGTTTAAACCCATTTTAATGATGTAAAGGTCAGCAGAGGGAACTTGTTTGCTGATGAGAGGTGCTGAAACACTGCATCATTCCCAGTGATTTCCCGGTGGGCTACACTGTAAAAATGGGTTTATTCTTTACAGGAAATTAGCTGCTGCACTAAAGGCCTTTGCCGTCTGAGCTCCTGCGGGGAGATTGGAAACTTTAGCGATGTTAATCCCTTTTTTTGGAAGTTACGGCCAGCTTGGCATCACCTGCTGCCTTGTTCTGTAGGTGCGAGCCCGCTCTGGCCGGGGAAAGTCGGCGGATTAAAAAGTGAGCCTGGCGGATGACTGGCGGATGCCGGCCCACGCGCCAGGCCAGAGATCGCTCCTCATCCATCACGGCTGACACGCAGGCAGGCTCCGACACAGGACAGAGGGAGAGCAGGAAATGAGACTCTCGTTCTCACCCTCGCCAGCCGGGGGGGAATAAGGCTCTGGATAGGGAGCTGCTCCAGCTAAATCACTCTGATAAAAACAGGCTTTGTTTTAACACAAATACCCTTTCTCTCCTGATATACGGGCAGAGGCGGGGATCGTTTTGTTTTTACAAAATTCCTATCTAAGCAGGAAGGCTTTTGGTGCGTGTGCTGGATATGCCGATTAAGTGCTCGATGGATTTGCAGCACCCGTTCGCTTGGCTGGACTCCTGACGCAGACGGCAGACACCTGGGCTCCACAGCAGGAGAATCCAAGGGGAAGCAATCCCGCCCCGAGGAGCGTCCCTCCTGGCGCGATGATGCCACCCGCCCGGTGATTCAGTGTGGTTGATTCATCCCACCTGCGCGCCTGTGTGAGGTCACTGCAGACCGCGGGCTGGCCCCGAGCCCCATCTGACAGAACCCCTCCGCTGCATCTACGCACGTTCCCCTGTGGCTGCAATGACAGACCCCTCGCCCGGCCCAGGCCCGTGCGCGCTCTTAAATCCACGCCTCGGCCTGGCGTCTGCGGTGCCGGAGCGAGGCCATGTGCTGGGTGGGAGGCTGCGCCCGGCCCTGCCTGTGTCCTCAGTGGGTACAGCTATGCTGCAGGCGCAGAGGCAGGGGGGGGGCAGCCAGCGAGCTGAGGGTACAGTTTTGGATGTTTTATTTCTTCTACGCTGCTGGTGCTGATTACCTGTTGCTGCTGCAGATCATTGTTGTCTGCGGCTGTGTGTTGGCAGCACTGTAATGGAGCCCTGTGAGTGGAGCTGATTGGGTCAGCAGAGGCTGGGCAGGACAGGATCGTCTCACTGCTGCCCAGTCCGTACTGTTCCCTCCCTCAGCTCTGTGGCTCTGTCCCACAGGGACTGACGGACAGGGAAGGGTTAGGGATGGAGGGAGGCAGAGAGGAGGGAGGAGTGGGAAAATGAGGGAGGAAGAGAGAGAGTGGACGAGGGCGAGGTGAGAGCTCGCCTGTCTGTTGAATCTGACTCTGTCCGCCATGTCATTTCAACCCCAGCACTTCTGAGTGTGTGTGTGAGAGCGCGCGAGAGACACACAGGGACTCTGAGGGAATGAGGAGGAACAGGAGGAACGCTTGGATGAAAAGGCCACGAGAACAATAGGGCTCAGATGACGGCCGATCACACAGCGTACAACGAAGGAGTGGGAGCAGAACCAAGACACTCTTCCTCGCCCGGGTCTCTCCTCTGCCTCCCTGCGGCACCTCTGTCCCACTCCTCCCCTGGAGCTCTGGCGAGGAGGCAGGGGTGGTGGTTGCTGGGGGTTAGCAAATAACAAGAATAAAAACACATTTTCTCATTGACTGGTTCCCCCTGGGGTCTCCTCGTTTTCACATCGTGACACACTTATGGAGAACGAGTGAAGGGGAAAGGGGGGAGGGGACACTGGATTCCACTCACAGGGATTTGTTTTACAGTTGAAAAAGAATAGAATAGAAAAATAAATACCATGTTCGGTCCTCCCCGCAACAGGACACCAGCTGCCTGGAGGACCAACAGTGCCGCCCCAGAGATCAGCTGCGTCCAGTTCTGAGGTCAGGCTGTCTCCTGCTATTCTTTCTTACCCTCCCTTCCACCCTAAAACAGAAGCAGAGGAGGAAAGAAAGGTTCTCGGCGATTCTAGCAAGGCAAAACGGCTAAATAATTTAGAGCAGCCTCACTAATCCAGAGCCTCCCGAGCTGGAGTCTGAGTGCAGGTCGATGAGCAGCAGACACCCAGAGGAGAAACCGGCAGCCTTTTCACACGTCTGAGGAGGGGGGACGGCGAAGCCCGCTTTCAACTGCTGCAGATCCGCGGCAGACGCCGACGAGTCGGCACCACGTCCTGTCCGGGCGGTTAACGAGCCTCCCGAGTTGGAGACGCGCTCTCTCCCGGACCCCGTCAGAGATATTTGCCAAGAAAATAACAGGCCTTTTCTTTAAAGCCAGAACTGGATTCTCTGGCTTTCATTGAATTCACCCACCTCCGCCCTCATAACTCCACCCCGTGGTTGCATTTTCTACAGGCCCCCGAATCCGGGTGTCCGTGCTCCCGCTGCCTCACGCGTACCAGAGAGCCCTCTCCTGCTCTGCTCCGAGGAGGACCTCGGCGGATTTGCATCCAGCTGAGGGTTTGAAAACCAGGAGCGTTCTGCACGTCGCCCAGGGCTACATTCCGCTCATTTTCGCAGACGCTTCTGAGCGCCAGAAATCTAATATTTGTTGAAATGACTGATTCAGCTCCACATCCAATACCGCGGGCAGGAGCCGCCGCCTTCTCAGTCACCCCGCCGGGGGGCAGCGCCTGCTGCCGCCTGTGGTCTTTATTCTCTCATTTACATTGTTTTCCGTCACAAATCTGGAATATAGGATTTACTATCATTTCCCTCTGAGACACCTATAATGCGATAAGAACCCACATTGAGATGAATTTCTATCTCATAATAAGATGGCATTATGCAGCAAAAAATGTGCAAAGCCTTGAAGTGATTTTGTTCTGTGGACTGCAGAATGTACCTGAAGCTGAAGGTCTTTTTGAAATCCCGGGGTAAAAAAAATGTCATTTGCACACACTGTGCATCTTATCTGATTAATAAATAAATTCCATCTAAGCCCTTATTCTTCTCTGTTCGGAGTGTAGTGGCTTGTTATCACTGTTTCTGAGGTTCGTTTTACTAATGCACATTCCGAGGAATGAATTGTGTACATACCCATGGCAGAGAAGCTGGAAATCTGGGACAAGCAAACTGTTCCTTCATTTAATGAAATCCGAAGATCCTACCTGTGCCCCATGCTTGTAGAGGGACAGGGTTACTTTCCAGAAGTGTTGCAGAAATGACTCACTCACTATGGCAAGGAAATTGAGAAGCCAATCACTCTCGGAGGACGTGGTGCCACAGTTTCACAGAGAAAAACGAGTCCTGACCTCTCTATAGGATGTATTTCCCCAGGCTGTGAAGCAGGTCTTTTTGCATACTTGGGTTGGATCCTACAGTCTGGGCTCTGCAGCCTGCGCAGCTGTAGGTCCGCCTCAAACTGGCTGGGACTCAAGGTCTTCATGCATAAATGCAACCTGTTTTTGAAACATAAAATATTAAGAAAATAGAAAAAAGTCATCAGTTGCAGGAAACTGTATATTGCATTGAATGAATACATGGAGCCTGAATAAAAAAAATCATTGATCTTTACATCTCAAAATCTATTTTAACAAGGACTGAGGTAGATAATTGAAATTCTTGAGTCAGATCACTTTTAGGATATAAAATATGCACTCTAAATTAAATTCCCTTCACAAAAAATTAAATGCTCACGCTTGCATTTTCTATGATGATGTACTTAGCTTTTGGTGTTTTGAATCGAAAGATTTACTAGCCTTGGAAATTCTTTTCAAGTTTTAGTGATATAAAAGAATATAAATCTAACTGACTGGATCAATAGGTTTTATCTAAAAAGAAAAAACAAGATATCTGACTTCCATATAAGAGCAGGAGGAAGATCTCTGAGGTTTTGAGTCAATTGCATGTAAAATCGAGGCATGCTGTAACCAAGGTTGCCTGCTAATGAAAGGACCTCAGTAATTAAGTATTTATGAAGAGTTTTTGAGGCTCCAAGAGAGCAAAGAGAAAAGCAGATCTAGAATTTATTTCCTTTCTGAGAGATTAGATTAGAAACATTGTGAAAAAATGCAAATATTTTACATATGCTTCTAAATTGGGTGCAGCAACGCCTCCATTATATTCTGATTATATTATATTCTGCTTTCGTCACATGTCAGGAGCCAAGCAAGGTTGGGCCTGGTCAGTATTGGGACAGGAGACCTCTGAGGAAAAACCAGATCACTGCTGCGAGTGGTGTTGGCTGACCAGTAGGTGGCGCTTTTCTGTCTGTACGAGGATTTCCAAACCAGAAAAGTGTAGGTGTGTTAACCCTGGCGTCCTGGTAAAATTCCACTCTCGCCTTGCACAATCTGGTCGCTTCAATTCACCCGGTGAAGCAGGGGGGCTGCTGAGCATCAGCTGGGGGGGTGGCGGGTGGGGCTATGCTTCAGAGGTGTGTATTGTAATTGTAATTGTTTTCGTCTCCTTTCATCACCTCCTAAAAAGAATTTGCTGTGAAATCAGAAATGCATGGGGCTGCTGTGCAATGGGATTCTTAAGTCCATCCTTTATTCCCAGAATCGAACGTGTCTGAATTCCAGTCATTTGCCCTCCACAGTTGAAGGGCGGTGCAGAGAGAGGCACTATCTCACAAGGCCTGGCTGTGCCTATTGCAGACCAGTAAGTGAGCCGGAACCATTTAAAAGAGCCCATGTCCCTGCCAGGACGCTCCATTCAAAACACTTCTCTCACGGATCAGAAAGTGCTGCTACAGTAGCACAACTGAGGTGTAGCCACAGCATGCACGCACCTCACCTGTGTTACAGGAGCCCCACTTTATTCATCCATCTATGTTCCAACTGCTTTATCCAATTCGGGGTCACGGGGCAGTAGGAGCCTGTCCCAGCATGCAACAGGTGCAAGGCAGGGTACGCCCTGGACAGGGCGCCAGTCCATCGCAGGGCACACACAATTGGCTAAAGGCCAATTAGCCTGCCAGCGTGTCTTTGGACTGCAAGAGGAAATCAGAGCACCTGGAGGAAACTCATGCGAACACGGGGAGAACACCCCAGGTCTGGGATTGACAAAGCCTTCCTGCATCAGTCTATGAATTCCATAATAATTCAGACAGGCTATAAGTTAAACAGGTTATAGGTATAAGTAAACTCTTCATACTGCTTAAGCTATTTCAGGAGCTAACGCCTCCTCGCTCTGTATACTGAGACATGCAGTTTTTATGGGATCCCTTTATTGTATTTTTTCTATATTGGATTTTAGATAGACTCATCTCTCGTCTTAAAACCTGTAGATATGTCATGTCGTCAATTTTTGAATGACCCGCTCCAAGCGCTTTGAAACCGCTTCCCATCAATTATTTAGAGACACTCTAAACAGCACTGCTTCCTCCACAGAACAGGAAATATCCTGCTTAGGAGAACAGGTGTCTGCGGGAGCTAGATAATACGATTTTAATACTGTCCTGGAAATAATGCCCAAACCTCAAGTGCAACAGTTTGCAGTAGAAGTGATTATCTCTGCCCATGAATTCTTCCTGGCACAAAATCTGAAAGAAAATGAACCAATCCTTTTCACTTGCTCTTTTGTGAAAGACAGCTAATGGATTGTACGCTAGAAAGTGTTATTTTCTTCAGGTATCTATCGACAGATCTCTAAGGCACTCTTAACAGACCGTGACCAGTAAGTTCATTAGACAATTTAAACAAACGTTCAAGTTCGTGTAGACTGATACTTGCCAAGCTGGAAGCTATTAGTTCTCACAGCTCTAATGTGGAAGTGACCGGTTTTTACAGAATTAGGAGAACACATTGATGCCTGAAGGTAGTGTCTGTGGCTTTTACAAGTTGCCACTGAGCGCTTGTTAACATCGCTGACGCTGCAGTGCTGCCCCTAGGGACACTCAGGTCTAGACACTTGCCACACAAGTTTGGATTCATTTCTAAGAGTTTAACTGCCTGGAGCTCTAAATTTTGAACATCAAAATGCTGTCTCATTGTCTTGTTGTATCGGCTTATGTCTTGGTATACTCCCCTTCTCTTCAAGATTTCTTTTTGATTCATTTCTTCTTTACTGCAGTATTTTTGGTGTGAAATAATGAGAATGAAGCATTGTACGCACTAAAAATGAGGAATAAGTTCTATACAGAGTAAGCATTCTTCTCCATGGCCGGGTCTGTCTTGCAGTATCTCTGCACGTGGCCTAAGGATTCTTTCTGAATCCTTTCATTCATTTTTTATGAGTATCTGCTTTTGTGGTGAATCGCTCCGTCCCACCTGCAGTGCTAGAAGACAAGGATGAGCTCAGTCCTGCAGCTCTTGGAAGCTGTGAAGATGTCAGGGGGTCAAAAGGGGGTCAGGCTCTTTTCTTCTGACACAAGGGTCAAGTTCAATTATTTTCCTCGCTGACCCCACAGCACTATTCACAAAGTAGCTTCACAAGGTAAAGGTTGATTCCACGCTGCAAGGAAAAGAGAAGAGACACAAAGCTTTGGCTGTGGAGCCACCTGTTTACCTGTTTCATTGTTATACTCTGATGAGCGTCACAAATACATCATATGTGCACGGCCAACACACACAAACATCACAGCTCACTTCGATACTTCACATTTCTAGAACAGCCGCTAGATAGAGTACAATTATTGATTTGGAGCACCTAGAGTCGATCGCAAGCAGGTTGTTTCAGCTCGTTTTTCATTACTCACTCGTGTTTCCCTCCTTCGCAGGCCCTAAGCTCTGTGCCTACAGTGCCTCATGGGAAATCCGGCACCGCACGGAGCACGTTCCGGCTAGTGCCATATCTTTCTTTAAAAAAGTTTGAGGAGTTATCGAGATTATTTCATGCCACTCCGGCCTCTCTTTACTTGTGCTCTGCTGACAGGTTCATCGAGGTTTTTGCTCTGGAATGTGGTAATCCCCAATTTAGGTCCCTTTTTGGTGTGAATAGGAAATGAGGTCTTTTTATGTTCTAAAACTAGCAACTTTCATCCCTGCCTTTGAAGTTTTTAAATTAGCATTATATTCCACTAAGATGCATTTTTTGCCTCCTGTTCGCAAGATTTCAGAAAGAGCAGGGCACAGGCAGCGCATCAGCAAGAAGGAGCAAATGAACAAGAACACTTTTTTCCTCTTTCATGGATTCTGTCTTTATGCATATAAAGTAAAGCAGAACCGAAAGACATTCATTCATTAACCAGCTTGTTATGAATAAGAAATGAACAAACAGCGAGGGCTGTTTCCAAGCTCATGAGCATCAGCTGGGCTGACTTGATGTTACTTTGGTGGTGGTGGCTGTAGCTGTTAAGGAGCTGTGATTAGTGAAGACCCCGAGTTTCACCAGAAAGCAGCTTTCAGACCCTCTGCTTAACGATCACTAGATCATCCCCACTCATCCTCCTCATTAGAATCCAAGAACAGCACAGCGAAGTCAGGTTTCTAGAGTCCGGTCCAGCACAATTCACATCGCCCTTAAGCTACAGGACAGGAGCTGGGTGATGGCACAAGCAGACCTCAGATTACATCGATGCAGAGGATTTCACACCTCTTAATCAATCAATGTCTCGGCAGCGTTGCTGTGTGGCTTAAAACCGCAAAGCGAAAATAACGACAGCGTGCTACAGCCCATCCATAGGATTTCAATGGACTGATATAGAAACCTGATGATTCCTTCAGCACCTCTGCCACTTCCTAGTTATCCAGAACCACCCACTTGTGAGTGAGCAGTAAGGAACACCCGTTACACGTCTATAAATGTAGCCCGCAGCGTGGAGGACCGGCGAGGGCTCCGGGGTCAAAACTAGAAGGTTGCGGGTTCAGACGCTGCTGTTAGTGAACAAGGACTTGGCTCAGACCCCTCCAGTAAATGATCCAGCAGGATAAATGGAAATGAATGTAAACCAGTCTGGACAAAAGCAGCCAAACTGCTTGATAATGAACAAGTTAAATTTAAAGGGGAAAAGCTGTAGATGAGTTATACAGCCTGTGTATATGTCTGAAGAGTATTAACAGAGTATCCTTAGCCCACTTGTAACTGGATGGTCAACTGCATGAATGATTATTAATATAAAGGTTGGTTTTACATGAACAGATTTTATAAACAAGACGAAAAGCTAATGAGCAATGCATTGTGCATTTTTAAGTGTCAGTTGTAACCCTGTGAACTGAAGTGTTACCATTCAGAATCCAGGAAGAAAATATGAACAGTTATTTAAAGAACAACACAATCTAGAACTGGGGCAGGCAGTGGTGCTAGGAACAGAGACACTATGTATGGAGACCAGGTCTGCATGCATCAGCGGTCTGCAAGGAAATTCCAGGGCTATGTTGGAGAACATTGTCCTCCTCCGAATTTATTTCATTAGGGATAATAAAAGAACAATCAGACAGATCACACAGAAGTCCCAAGACACAGCTGCCTGCTACCAGCACAAGACAAAGGAGAGATTCACTGATGCTGCTGTGTATTGGCAAGAAACACAGACATTTTTTTAAATATAAAAAAATACTGCTTAACAAAAGCTATCATTCTTTTGACATAAAAGAGAAATTGCCTCTTTTCTCCAATTCGCTCCTCGGCTGCTTTTCTTCAAGGCATTGTTAACAATGAAAGGGTAATATATTCAAGGGAGAAGTCATAAAGACCTCAAAAACATTATTTTGCACATAAAAGGTTCTTTGTTGTACCCTTCTGGTGTCGGCTGTTTGCTACGTCTTTCAACTTGTGCTTCGTGTCAAGAAGCGAGCTTTTGAGCAGTCAGTACAACTTTGTTAAACTTCATGAAAACGAATGCCTCAACACGCAGATGACACTTTTCCCAGATTTGTTCTCCTGCTCAAAGGAAATTGCAAGACGAGGGAAGCGGTTCGGGTCTTGTCGTGGCTTCGCTCACACGCAATAACGCCTGAGCCGTGACACACCGAGATCAAGTTTGTTTTCCAGCTCTCTGCTGTGAAGACAGCGATCCTCTTAGTTTTATGTGTCTATAAATAAACAATGAAAATAAAGAAATCTTAGCCCTTTCAAGAAAAACAAAAAACAAGTAGCGTTTCCTCGTGTTCCAACCTGACTGCTTTTCCTGGCCCCGAAGTTTGTCTTCGCTACACAGACCGGCAAAACCACTTTCATAAAAACGTTATTTACCTTTAGAGACGTGTCGTTTCAGGCAGCGCAAGCGAGAAAAGGTGGTTCATCACAATGAACCAAAACACTCAAAAGCATAAATAAGTGCCCACGTAAACGGAGCCAGATTGGCGGTCCGCTTCCTCTCAGCACGGGTCATTTGTAAGGTCTGCGCACAGCGCTCCGGATATCCCCCGAGGCTAGCGAGCCTTCTCCCGGGAGGAGACAGTCTCTCCTGCGGTGACAGCTGAGGACATCGCCGCCAGAGCACTGCGGCGCCTCGGAACTTAAGGGCAATGCGCGCAAACCGAATGACACTCCGGTGTCCTCCGGGGGGTATTAGGAGTTTCGTCGACAGCCATGAGTAGAAAAATTAGGTATTGGAAGCCTGAGGCTCAAGGGCCCGCAATTCAGCCCGTCGAAACCCGACAGTGTCTGAGAGCACCTGTCCGTCCCGGGACAACTCCAACAGCACCCAAACTCCCAGTCCCTCAGCTCTCCTACTTACCCGATCAGTTGCACAGGTGCAATGTTTCCTAATTCATGTTAAAAGAGCGCAGCGGGTTCGGTCAAGTCAAGCATCTGGAAACAAACTCAGAAACGTGTGGAAATGAGCGTGTGATGAGATTGCTCTGGGGCAGGTTCTGGGCACGAAATTGCAGGGACTGGTACGGCTGCGAAGGCCCCAAGCAGCACCTGAGAATAAAAGACAGGACTCGTGAATTAAACTTCTGTGTTCGCTGACTCAGGTAGCGCCTCTCCTAATACGAGTGAATCAGCGCTTCAGCGGAACCCTGGCACAAGAATAACGAATTGTTCATTAGATACACGCAATTTCTCCAAGAAGAAACAAACTTTGCAATAACCAAACAAAAATGCCTACGTAATGACTTTCAAACTGTTTTCATTAACTGAGTCCTTTTCCTCTCTTTGTTAGTGCCAAAAGCACACCTCCTAATTTCTATTACTGCACGGGTGCAAAAAGAACGACATGCGATGAATTCTACCTACTCTCTCTCTCTCTTCTTCTTGAGAGATCTGTATGTTTTTTAGCTTGCTCAGATTTATTTACTTTTTTTTTTGCTCTGAAGAGAAAAGTCTTGGAGATGCAAGGTGTTATCCGAGAACTTTTAAACGCGACGGAGGAGGAACCTGAAGAAACCAGACGAGACAAACCAAGAGCGACACATGCAATCGGCGGTGGGCGATCGCGCAACCGCGTCCTTAATCGCCTCTCGCCGCGGAGCGCGGCCGTGAGACAGCAGGGTACACGCCGCACCGCCAGCGCACCAGCAAGAGCAGTGATTAAGACACCTTCAGAGTCAATTTCATCCGGCCCGCAGGGTCAGGCCGCCAGGGGCACTGGCAATGTATCGCCCAGTCTACTGAGGGTCTATAATCCTGCGGCTCACCTGGGGCGGAAGGAGAGCTGTCAGACACGGGGAACTCGCACAAGGCCTGATAGCTCCCGCGTTTGCTTTGCAATTGAAAGACGTACTTTAGCTCCCAAAACGTCTGAAAGCCATTAAAGTATCCTATTGATCTGCCTGCACAAAGGGCAATGTCCAGCATTTCTGGGCTGGTCCCTGCCAGCGCCCATTCAAACCGCGCCTGTGTGCGCCTGCTCACTGCCGCCGTGACGCGGGGCGGCTCCGGGGTCTCGGGCTCGTCACAGCTTTCGGTCTTATTTTCGTGTTTTTGTATCTGTTGGGTCTGATGCCGGATGACAAGGCAACTAACAGCTAAAGCCATGTTTGGAAAGTTATCCTCCTCTGGGATATAAGACAAGAGTCTCTTCATATTACTTCAAAATGCCTCAAGTGCGCATTTCCTTTAAAATTGTGCATCCTTTTTTTCTCGAACATTTACAGAACAGACTACTGCATTTTCTTCTAAAACCCCTCTCTATTATTTTTTATGTTTTAAACGCTTCCCTCTTTCTTGGCGTTTATTTCTGAGCATGAATAATACATGGCCTTTGCCTACAGGTAGAATTCACGTTACTGAACTGTAGCTGTTTATAAATAGATGGGTTTAAGTGGAGCAGCACCGCGGATCCGACAGGTGTTCCTGACTGTGAAAGAAACTGGCTTCTTCCAACCTTTGATTTCCCTTCACTAAACAGTCTAATATCTGTTACCGCAGAACTGCGGGCTCTCTCTTCTCTCCCTTTGAGCTAATCAGCACCGCTCTTAATGAATTCACCTTCACTGGAGAAGCCGTCGTTCACGCACAGGTTCACACACAGATGCAAAAGAAAAGCACAGCGGCCAGTGCTGCTTCCCTTACGTTTCTGGAAGTGGCTCTGAGGTCATGCCGGCAGCCACATCACCCTGCAGCTCCCAGCCAGCAGCCTGGCCAGTACCTGCAGGGGAGACCTCCTGGGAAAAGCTCAGGTTGCTGCTGGAAGGCTTGTTAGTGAGGCCAGTAGGGGGCGCTCACCCTGCAGTCTGTGTGGGTCCTAATGCCCCAGTATAGTGACGGGGACACCATACTGTAGAAAAGATGCCATCCTTTAGTTGAGATGTAAAACTGAGGTCCAGACACCTTGTGGTTATTAAAAATCCCAGGGTGTTTCTTGGAAAGAGTGGGGGTGTTACCCCGGCACCCTGGCCTTTACAAATAATGTCCTCTTAATAATCCCTATCTCTGCACTGGCTTCATCACTGTGCTCTCCTCCCCACTGGTGTGTGGAGAGCGTACTGGTGCACTCTGACTGCCATCGCACCGTCCAGACTCCACAACTTTCCGAGTGATGAAGTGGGATGCGAAGAGGAAGGCTGAGTAAATAAACTGAATTTCCTCGCCGTGTTTCTCCTGATAAAGTCGCAACTGCAAAGTCTCTTCCTCTTCGTTTGCACTTGTGAATTCCTAATAATCAGGACGTACCGCTCAGCGCGGGACAGACTGTGAGCTACTGTACCTGCCTTATGATCGAATGCCCTGTACATCGTACACAGTTGTCCCAGTAGTCCCAGTAGTACTGAACAGCTCCTAGCGGCTCTCAGCTGGGGTGGGGTCATCACTGCACCTGATGTCAGACCGTGCTGCACACCGACCCACAGCTACGGTGACACAGGAACGGAAAGGAGTGGTTTACTCTGTTTGACCTCGCAGATGTAAATGTTTAACACAGTGCCACAGGGGCTCACAAGGACAAGTAGTAAATCGAGTGCTGAGAAGGAGAAAGCAGTACAATCACCCTCTGCTGATTTCTGTCAAATTAAAAAGTAGGACTAGGTGCTGTGAACAGATGTCCAATGAGGCTGCTGGGACTGGGAGGAGGAAAAAAATGCAATAATCTCACTTCCTGGGTGACGCTTGGCGAATGACCTGAAACGCAGCTGCGTCTGACCTCCTCTCTTTCCTCCCCGGTTGAGCTGTCTGGTGCCGCAGCTCCTGGAGGAGCAGGGCTGCCCTGACCCTCACAGGCGTGCGGCTCGTTTGCTGTTTTTCTTTTCTAATCTTCTCCAAGCAGACAGGTATATATCACCAGCGCCGGCTTGGGATCGCGAGGTCATTCCGCCCGGAGAGACTTTGCCTTTTGAAATGGGCATCGTTAATTCTCCTGACATGTCGAATACGTCGTCCTGCAGGCTTCCGCGGAGCAGTCACTCAGGGAAACACGCTTAGCCTGCGGCCGGACGCTAATTGTTTCTTGAACGATCCCAGGGCTCAGGGTGAAGCTCCACTCAGTGGTTGTTCCATGTGTGAGGAGCAAGGTCACTAAATCCAGTGGAGAACAGGGGACGCTTCTGTCCAAATATCCTGATGGTCGTGTCAGCAGAGAGGGGTTTCTAATTAGCACCAAATGAAAAAGCATTTTTGACAGGAGAGTCAGGGAAATGCACAAATAACATTTTATTTTTAACGAGATCATTAGCCCCAAGGAGGTGATCTCATCCCAAGCAATTACTGACTTCGTTAAGCGATGCAGAATAGGATTGAGCTGCTAAAATCATAGTAAACAACGGTAAGATTTCCTATCATGGGTCTCATTTAAACCTAGAGAAAGAAAGTAAACATCATCATTTTTGGCTATTTTGTCACTCCTAACGTATTAATGAGCTTTCTCTAATCCCATTGGCTGTGATAACAGACGACTTTCATGTATCTGCTGCCCGGTGCCTGATCTGAAGGCCCTGGGGTTGAGGTTCAGAAGCAGGGAGGGGCTGAGGACGAGGTAGGTGGGAGTTGACAGCTGTCTTTAGAAATCACTTTCTCTTTCCCTGGCTGCTCCAGTGTTGTTCCGAATGTCTCTTCTTTTATCAGGATGTGTTTTCCTGACTCAGTGTGCTGTGCTCTCCTCTCACTACGTACAGGATATCATGTTAAAAAGTAGTTATAGTTAGAAACATATTACTTTATCATCACAGCTAATAGAAACTTGATCGTATATTTATTATTTGACAAATAAAGGTGGATAATGTGCTTAACAGCAGAGGAAATGTAAACTATAGAAAGCACCTGTGACCTACTCGTCTGTCCCTTCTGGTAGGTGTTGGAGTCCAACACTTTTGCACGATGTGGATGTGAGGTCTTCAGAACTAGGACTCCTGCAACAAAGATGCAAGGAATGAGCGGAACAGCTGACAAATGACAGATTTCCCTTTTCTGAGGCTGTGACGCTGTCTGTGGTCTAAGGAACGTTGTAGCCAAGTTCTCCTCAACTGCTCTGGGAACGAGAGGATTAATGACGATTCAGCAGGTTATTGGGGTGCTGAAATCCAGGGATGGGGGATTCTCGGGAGGTTTCCCAGAGCTTTGTGTGTTCAAGTCTCAGAGGCAGAAGAGCTTGGAGTGGATTAACGAGCTCTCGTCACAGACAGCAGGGCAACTGGCAGGCCATTACTGTCCCTTGCGAACAGGGGTTTTACAAGTTTTTTTTGGTTCTATTTGCTGTATTATATATCTTTTTTTTTATCATGCAATCCTATACAATGACACAGTTCCTACATTCTGCTAAAAATGATAATTGTACTCTGTGATGCACAGACTGAGGACCTTACCTGCCGCCACCAGCAGAGGGCGAGCTTGGCAAACAGCCAGCTGGGCAGGCCGAGTTATTATCTCAGACAGGTAAACAAAACAATCTATAAACTATTATGCAAGGCTCATAAAGCGGAACAAAAGGCAGTGCGTCAGCTGATATGCAAGCAAAATGAATGGCTTGTTAATGGAAGCAATTCATTTCATTTGAAAAAAATCAATGAAGCCCAACGTAATGACAGGGTGCTGACATGAGTGACATGAAAATAGACTCCTTAGGTGGGTTGTGGAGGTCAGCTGATGTGTCAGGGCGTGCACTGCTACACTGCTACACTGCTACACTGCAGCCGGACCGCTGGGGAGTCGGAGGCATGACCGTCACATCAGGAATTCCACCCAGCTGCCGCTCAGAGACGACAGATCGGCAGGGTTCCACTAGGTGGAAGTGACAGGCCGTCAGCGGGGAACGAGGTTATTAATTTGTGAGTGCCATGTAAGTCAAAGACCAGGCTTCATGTGAACAATGGTGCCGGTCTTGGCACAGGTGTCAAAACCCAACGACACCCTGACTTCTTTTGAGTCCCCCAGATCTCTTACCAGCAGCCTGATGAAGAGCACGGATCAGATGGCGCGCTCCTGTTTGTAACCTTGCTGTTCTTACATCAGGGTTGGTCTGAGGGAGAGGGCTGGCTCTGTGGAGTTCTGGAGCCTCGAACCATGAGCCAGCCAGTGTCACCAGAGGCCCAGTACCTTGGCCTGCCCAGCCCTGGGGTCACGAGCTCGCAGTGACTAAGATCAGCGAGGTCCTTCTGCTGTGATTGCAGGCTGGGGCTGACCAGGGCTGGGCTGGGACAGCTGCTGTACTGGGGAGAGGAGGAAATCTGAGTAAAAGAGGGATCAGCGTGGATCTGGAGATCTCGCAAGATTTCACGGCTCATCAGAGGCCCGAGGATGAGACAACCTCTCAGTCTAATTGTGGGTTATTGATATACGGCAAGCGGCTTATTATATCTTCCTAATTCTGAGTTTAATTTGATTGCAAATGCTGCAGCTTGACTGCAAATGCCACAGGAGGGCAATAAACTGGTAGCTAATACAGCAAATAATGAACTTCTCTTTAGAGCGCAGGAGAAATAAATCCAGTTTAGTTTCCAAGGAGTTCATTTTTTTAATTATTATTATCCGAGAAACAGATCTGGGAAGATTAACCAAATGGCGTGCCTGTTGTGTTCCCTCACTGATGCAGGCAGGCTTGAAACATCTTTCTGTGTCAACGTACACATTGGCAGACCGTAGGCATGTACCACTCATCAAGCACTGGCACGACGGGCACACATCATCGCTTCGCCCGCAGTGCCCAGACCCAGTGCGCGGCGCACACACTGCGCCCGCAGTGCCCAGACCCAGTGCGCGGCGCACACACTGCGCCCGCAGTGCCCAGACCCAGTGTGCGGCGCACACACTGCGCCCGCAGTGCCCAGGCCAAAATCAATCCCTCTGTCCCTCGCGCTCCTGAAGAAGTGTGGCAATGACTGCAGCGCTCTAACACACACTCCTGAAGCTGCGCTCTGCGGGTTGCAGGGCTCCTGCATGCGGTTTCTTCAGGCAGGACACCACTCGTCTGCCCTCATCTGTAAAGGAAATAAAATCGTTTGTCAGCAAACCCACTCCTGGTAAACTAACAATCAGTCTCATCACTTCCGGTGGAAGACCAATGTTCCCTGCATTTCATAAATCCAATCGAGGCACAAATTAGGAATTGATTAGCACTTCTGTTCTGAGCCAATTCCAAATTCCTAATGAGTCCCCAATGGGGCTGAAATGGAGGTATCAATCTCCTGGCTCTGACAGGCAACACATTATTAGAAATCCCCTTCAATAGGAGCTTGCGTGACAGAGCGCAGGGGAGATCCATTTTTAAACATTCATCGATTCAAATGAGAGAAACAACAACAGCAGAGAGAGATCATTCATCTCCCAGTTGCTATTTTTATACTTTCATCACAAAATTAGTTTCACCAAAGTTATTGCGCTGACTCAATGGCCTCAATAAATCAACGACACAGGAGGGTCTTCACCGTGTCCCTCGGGGGACAGGAGGAGGGTCTTCGCCGTGTCCCCCGGGGGACAGGAGGAGGGTCTTCACCGTGTCCCTCGGGGGACAGGAGGAGGGTCTTCGCCGTGTCCCCCGGGGAACAGGAGGAGGGTCTTCGCCATGTCCCCAGGGGGACAGGAGGAGGGTCAAGCTCAGAATCGATGTGTTGTGTTCATGTGTCAACATGCTGACAGAGGAAGCAGGAAGGAATCAATTAAATTCTTATTGGATTGTCATGAAGAATCTAATTTCTTAAGTTTAAAAGGCCCAAAGTCATCAGAATACTTTTCAAATGACTTTAAAACACACATGTATGATACATTACAGAAATGGATGTTTACTGTTTCTCAGCCTTCATTCTTGCTGATGTAGTTTTATATGTCATGCCTGTCTCTGTTCATTTATTCCTGTCTTTATAGACAGCCACCCAAAACCTCTTCATGGTTCTCCTTCCTCATGCTGCACAGGTTAAACATATTTGACGGAGCTCAGATTTCTTTTCCCTGATCAGGTAGATCAGAGAGAAGACAGACGCCAGCTGTCAGTGACCTCTGCCCGGGACGGCTGGTGTTCAGAGTGACCAGCGGTCAGTGAGTTCTAGGTCACTGCTATGAGGCGCTACTCTATAAAGCCATTGAAAGCCAAACTGCCACCAAGAGGATTTAGGCAGGTAAGTCATTTTTACTGCATTAAGCAATGGCAGTGAAAACAGATCTTTAGTGGTCGTCTGATTTCCTTGCTGTGTGGCAGCTCCTGTCCTGCCTCAGCTCAGCTCAGCTCAGCCCTCAACCCCAGCCCATGGGCTCAGCCCTCCTCCACCCGCACTCACTGAGAAAGAAGCAAGTGTGCCGGAGCTGAGGAGCATGAGCTCCTTCCTTTAGGAACGGGCATGTGTGACTGGATTTCTTGAAGCATGACCAAAAACGGCACAGAGTTTCTAAAAACAAGCTGCTAATGAGCTCCTTTCCCCTGAATGGATTTCTCTCCCATTCGCAGAACTGTACAGTAAGGACATGCACTAAATGTAAGGCACTCAGAGCCTTGCTGCAAAAGTGCAGTAGTTAATGCACCTTTCTTTTGAAGTGTACAAGAGTAACATCAAGTGCCAACATCACATCAGTGTGTTGCAATAAATTGTGGAAAATGTAACACATAATGTACATTGCTGTTTCGCTCATAATCCATTTTTGCTGTTGTTGTTAGAACATAAAAAATGTAACAAATGAGAGGAGGCTGCCTTGCACTCCAGTTGTTAGAAGGCTTTATAAAAGGCTGCTGTTCAGGCTTGTAATGGTTTGTAATAGCCCCACTGTGTGCTGTATGGGGGCGATTACTGTCACAGTTCTCCTTGTACAATTTTCCTGTTGGGTGCAATAAGAGGACACTCTTAAAAAGCAACAAAATAAGAACAACACAGTTATTCTTTCTGGACTTACTGATACAAATATGCTGTTTGGAAGATGAGATCATCCTTCAATATTCTGGTTCCTAACACTAATTTATGGAAGTATCACTAAATTAAATCAAGGCATGCATTCCTGCACGCTAGCATTCCTGTTTTGAATAAGTGATTATTTTGAAATACCTGTGATGTGCTCATGCAACGTAAACACTCCAGTAAATAACCTGATTGCTGCTGCGATGTCAATTAAAAGACGGCGTCTCTGTGAGTAAAAGTGCGGGAGGAGAGCCGTTGAAAGGAATGGATCAGGGACGAGCCCTGCTCCTGGATTACAGGGGAGAGTCTTTCCTGGGGGTCAGGGAGGCCCTCCACCTGCAGCCTGTCCGTGCATTTCCTTGTGTCCTCAAAATCAGAGTAACACCCCTCGCTGCTCCTGCACCTGGGGGATCCTGTGAAAATTCTCTGCTCCTCTCCACCGATGTCCCAGTCGCTGCCCTGCACACCACCTGTGCCTCTCGCTCCCCACCACCCAGTTGCAGGAGCCGGCGAGGTCGGAGGTCATGGCTGTGACCTTTCTTTTCACAGACCCTTCACCAGGGCCTGCCTGCTCTCTCACAGCCCCAGTCCTGCTCACCTGCTCCCTCTGTGTCCCCGAGTCTCCTTGAGTCTCCTCCCTCCTTCCTCTCCCTGGTAGACTTTTCCTCCGCAGCTTCAGAAGAGGCGATCTGGACGGATGGCCACTGACCACGCTGTGCACCTCCTGGGGAGGCTCTGGCGTCAGACCTCAGCACGAGCCCTTTCCAGCTCAGCCCAAGCCGCCGTTTGCGTGGGTTTGGAAGTTAGGAGAAGAGTCCCTGTTTCTAGAGCTTCCTGACATAAATCAATCACCCCTTCTCCAGAGCTTTTATTTTTTGCGGTCATAATTTATCCAAGGAGAGCAGCAGCCACATTAAACTTTGAGACACAGATGCACATTTGAATTATACTTTTAAAGTCTGTCAAACACGAGCAAATGAATGTTGTCACGGGGAAGGAACGAGCTGCGATGGCTTGTGACAAGTGGATGGAGATCCAGATTAATTGAGTACTCCTGTGTGCGCTGAGCTATTTCTGTGCGCCTGCGCTCTCTGTCGCAAGCTGTGACCTGCGAGACACTGAGGAGTCATGGTTAACAAACTAGCTCTCCTCTGAAGTGAGTGTCAGAATCCTTCATCTCGGCAGACGAGGCGACAGCGTGCTCTTCCTGCAGGCCCCAGGCACTGACAGATAGCAGCGAGCTGCCTGCAAGTCAGGTAACCTCTGCCAAAGACTCCGCATCTTCCTGATTTTGGGAGGAATCTGCTCAAACAACCTCTGACCTCCATATATTCACCACTTTTCTCCAAAGTGCCGACAGAAATCACAAGATAAAGCTGGACAGGCAGTAAGCTGGCAGGCACCCAGACTCTTTCATACCTGAAAGCTGAATATATTACTCACAGTGGTTGCAGGACAGCAGTGCTCTGAGTATTGACCTCACTGAACAAACAGCTTTCCTGCAAACCAAACCTGTCCCAGTAGCAAGATGACCCTGCTCAGAGCAGGAGGGACATGTGCACACTGGTCTTTTGTAATTCAGTTTCATTACTGAGGTGCAGTGCCAGCGAGGAGCCATTGAAATCTCTACCCTGCACCCTGATGGCAAATTAACGACCTGGGAGCTGCGTTTATCACAGCAAGAAGCTCTTTCCATCTAGGTGCCTCCTCCTTTGCAGAAACATAATTAAAGCCAGCTCATTAGGTGCGCATTCACGTGCACTACTGCGCTGGAGGGAAGAAAAACTCTGTGGATAATTCGGCTGATTAAAAGATGATTTATAATGCCAATGATAAGAGTAAAAATTTATGCTTTTTAAAGAAACAATTGCTAAGCACTGAGAACAGGCTGAAGAAACACATTCATAAATGCAGGTGGACACTGGGGTTCTTCTGCTCCTGTCCAGTATAAAGATGATACAAGAGACTAAATAGGGTGCGAACTGCACACTTCTACACTTAAACCTTCAGACACTCAAGAAGTGAAGAAATGCCAGCGGCTGCTGGGGGCCGTGCAAGTCTGGGGAACTGAAATCTCCCCCCTCAGAGACAACAGGCGGACACTGCGGCACACAGAGGACTTGCCACCGGGTGGCGCTGTCCAGCAGCATCAGTGGAAATGACACAGGTAGAGTGAGGCGGGCGGCCAGGCGCGAAGTGACCCCTTGCTCTTCCCTGTGGGAGGGCAGCAGACTTCACTGGAGGCAGCTCCTCTCCTGACGGTCAAGTGAGAGTGCGGCCCTGCCTCTCCCGATAGAACTCCTCTACATGATATCTGACTGAATTAAAACCGGTACCATCTGAGGAGCTGTAGAGGTGTATACATAGTTTAAAAAACTGTAACACAGTTGTTAACATCACAAATGGTCTCTTGGCTTGCTGTACTTAGAGAGGCTCTGAAGGATATGTGTGTCGGGTGATTGAGGACCGTGATTTGTTTCAGTGAAGACAACTGCACTTTCCTCAGGAACTGACCTTTTCAAATCTCGGGCTGCGTCTCGTGCATCAAGGATTAACTTCATAATCAATCGGTCTCCTCTAAAACCCCCCGTGAGATGCTCTCGAGCACAAACTTTGTTGTTTTTAATCAAGGCGCTCCAAGGAAAGCTGCAAGCACTCCAGAGCACAGGCGCCCTCTCCCCTTCCTCGAGCTTCACAAGCTGCCTCATTCTCACAAGCGGGGCTAAAACAAATTCCAGACTCCCAAACTGCTGTTTGAAATCTTTTTTTTAATCTCTCCCCGAATGCATCTGCTGGTCAGCTGTAAATTTAGCTGGTTTTCTTTTAAAGCCAGCTGAAGCCTGACAGTCTATTTAGTGCTTTTGGGACACAGGAAATTAAGTCTTTGGAATTAGTTTTCCAGCTTCAGGCCACTGCAGCACAGAGCCCAGGTCCCACACTGCGTCCAGTGAGCTGCCGATCGTGTCTACATGACCTCTGTGACCTTCACGCGGGCTGAGATACTGGAGCAGGAGAGGGGAGCTCACTGCAGTCCATCCCTGTCATTGCGGATCTCTAGTGGAGTTATAGACAGGGCAGGAGGGGCTTGCACGCTCACAAACACTGCTCACCACTGGCTCAGTGCTCCCCATTACGGCACTCGCGGGTGAGGGTTCCAGGTTCTTCAGCCCAAGAGGACAGAAACGTACCGACGAAGGAGGAGTGGTCAGTGTGGAAGGGAGGATAAAGGAAGTCCGAGAGAGAGGGTAGCCCTTCTGTTCTCAACCATATCCCACTTTCAGATGATCTGACTTTGAGTTCAGCACCTTACGATCTGGAAAAGAAGTGTGCCGGAACTACTAAAGTGACAGTTCAAACACATAATTAGTTGTATTAAGTATACATATCCGTATACTTATATGGATATACAACATCTATACCTATATGGATATTCAATATCTAGACCTACAGGTATATGGATATACAATATCTATACCTATATGGATGTTCAATATCTATACCTATGTGGATATACGATCTGCCTCCAGCTGTTGCAGACGCAGACCAGTAATTGCTCTATCAGGCCAGCTGGCCACAAGGGGACGTCGCTGTAGGTGACCTGGAATTTCAGCTTGACTTGTCTTCTCCTCCTTCACTTTCGAATCCCTGCTCTGTTCTTCCGCTCTCTCTCTGAGCGCGTCTCCTTGTCACTTTCTGGCTGGGGGGCTCCGCGACAGCACTCAATTATAATCAGCCCGTCCGCGTTCGCCGCCGCTTCGCTCCCGTTTCCGCTTTGTGAACTTGCTCCGTCAGGCTGTACTCCACAGCCGGTCCTCCATAAGCATTCCAGTCACTCGTCTCGGCTTCCGAGCAAACCGCCCGCACGGAACTGATGTGGAAAATATTGGGCTCCGCGACGCCTTCTGGAAAGGTGCGCCGCAGTTCTCCTTCATCGCTCACGGAAGCTTCAATTCCCGAAACACGGGGTTTGATCACCGCAGATCTCGACAATGTCCTGTTCATCCTAGCAGTTAAGTTATTCGAGTTTAAGGTAGACATTTGACGAAGAGACGGAGTGAGAAACAAGCAGAATCAAGTTTGCATGCTGGGAGAAACAATCGCCTGGCTATTTTACAGCAAGCGACCGGACTAGAAGTGGGGTCATCCTGAGCTCAGCTCTGCGGCACAAAAATAGCACTGAGCACGAAACCAGAACGGGCTCTCTGCACAGCGCAAGTTGTTAAGCAATGGGTTCCTAAGACAGCTGGTGCAATTAATATTTAAATCAAATCCTACTGCTTTTGGTCCAGTAACTGTGCGTCTGTTGGCACGGTGCCGATCACACACACAAGGAATACTGTATGTATCCCGGACACGTATCAATATCCCAGAGAGTGAAGAGATAAATTCACTTCTGCCGTTGTGCTGGTTAGTTAGAACACAGTGCACAGGCCAGGAGTCGTGGATTCCACTATGCACCTAGTCTTGCTCTTCCCTAAGTTAGTAAAGCTGACTAATCACTCACCTACCTGATCACCGTTGATGTTAACCTGGTGGTGGACACCAGACACCTATAGTATAAAACCTGCAAGATCCCGTTTCCATCAAGCCCACTTAAAGGCTGGAGATGCCTTGAAGGACCAGGTTGTGCAGCCTGGCAGCTTCTGTCTTATTCTGTGCGAGCGGGGTGGCACCACACCAGTCTGACACTGTACACGCTGTATGGTATGTTATCAGTTCTTGTCTGAGACAGACCTATGGTGTTCAATTCTCTGTTCTGTATCGTTTTCTACAAGTGCAGTGCATGCTATGGGGCTGATTTCCGCACAATATAACACTGAGGAGGGTAAAATGGGTCCTACACCAGCAGGACGAGTGCTTTGGTGACGGTGTATTTTTTGTGCGCATTTGTAATGTATTGTAATGTTGGTTTGATATATACAGTATATATACATCAGACAGGGCAAAACACAACAAAATGAGAAGAAAAACACCGCTCATGAATCTCATTATTTTCACCTTTCCATTTTCTATATTGCTTTTGGTTTGCTATTAACTTGTTGTTTTTCCAGTCGGTGTTTTGACACAGAAAATCTAAACCCTTTGGGTAGTAATTACACTAGAGGAGCTGGGGTATTGGTCTTACAGACGCAAAGCCTGTGGGAAGGATTGTAGAGTCGTAATAAAGAGTTCCTACAGCGAATTAATTTTTAACAACAAGTGACGAGTTTCTGCAACCCCAGTGCTGGACTCTTCTGTTGAAGCTCATATAATTGTGGTTCACGGAAGTTTAACGTTGCCTAACTTTTCCATTTATCACTTCTAACTGTTCCCTGACAAAATAACGATTAGCATAAACATCAGGCAACTGAGCTTGTTAATATTTGTCTTAAAAACATCAAAGACAACATGGATTAAAAAAAACGTAAGGGTAAATTGTCGCATTAATTATGCTTTAATGGAGAGGCTCTTGTGTGCCTTTAGCCCTCTGTGTTTATTACTGACAAAGTTAACCTTGTAGATTTTCTCCGGCGATTTTCTAGAGAAAATGTACATTTCTGCGCCCTGTTCTGTTCAAGCTCCTCCTGACACGCTGCCTGGGGTCCTGAGCTGCTGGGTGCACGCGCGTCGCGAGCTGTTTGACGATCACACAGGTGCTCCAGCGAGCTCTCCCGCAGCGTGGCTGTACGGCAGCCGCCCGTGCCTTCTCATCAAGAAGAGGGGTGTCTTCATGTGGTGTGGTGGAACAGACTGTACAAATCAAGTGGTGGACAAAAGAAAAGGCAGAGGCTGACCCTACATGTGACAGACAGGTAAGGAACAGTATTTTGCCAGCGTGTGGCGTTGACGTGAGCTCGATCTGGACTCCGCAGGCCTGACGGGCCCGGATCCTGCCCCAGCTTGGAGTGGCAGCCCATCCGGATCCCAGCGCAGGACGCAATCGGCAGCCCCTCCTCTCCTCTCCCACACCGGCGCACGGCGTTCCTCCTGCGCATCATTTCACCAGCGGGAACAGCCCCAGCCCGGTCTGCACGCCTGGCACGTCTCCCGGGATGACAGGCAGCGGCTGGGCGTTCTGCCTGGTGTTCAATTAACGCGACGCGTCCAGCTCCGCGCGGGCGGGACTGCGCCGGGACACGGGGCTGTGTTTGTTTCAGACATGAAAATCGGAGAGATAAACGCTTGTTTTAGAGCGACAATCCTGGTTATGAAGAAGAACGAGTCCCTCTCCTCTTCCTGTGTCAATCTACCGGACACGTTTTGTGCTGTACGACAGTTAGACTGGGGCTCCATGCACTAGCACCGCGTGTGTTAAAGACAGGAGGCTGAGTCACTGCCGTGTAGGCTCTATGAATGAGAAAGAATGGGTGTCTAATGCATTTTCTATCGACAACTACTGTGAAGCTCAGCGAGCAAAGAAGTCATTAATATCATGTCTGGTAATTCAAACAACATCTGAAGTCTCCAGTGACTCATGATTGATAGCAAGTGCTCATCTTGCAGTGATCATCACTGGACATTTGTGCAGTTAACAGGTTTTCTTTATTCTACAAAACATTCATACTTGAATGTTATATACAGTAGCTTTAAGTGATGATTTTGTAATGCAACAAGATCCTATATCTCTGCTGTTTTTACGTTACTTTACAACTGGAAATGCACTGTAGCAGTAGTCTTACATTTTATCTGTACATCGTTTACTTCCTAAAACAAACCCTTTGGTGTCTAAATGCAGCTATTGACCACGTGTCTCAGACATTCTCCAAGTGAGAGTGACTGAAGGAATAAAATAAATACCCCACATTTATTCTCCCATTTTAAGTGTTGGCTGATTTCCAATCTTAAAGAGAGCAAGCTGCAAGAGAAGCCGGGGGAAGAGGAAAGAAAAACCTACCAGTTTCTGTCTGCTCATTATCTGGTGGGTCCTCAAATAAACCAACATAATTAATCGTGATGGTGCATGCACATCGCTTAAATCCCATAATGAGCATCGAGCTTCAGTTCTGTTATCAACCACAGAAGAGTGGTGTTGTAACACACTGGGAAAAGCAATGAGAAAGACACACAGAGTGAGAGAAGACCATCGGAGGGGCTATGAGTTAGAGAAGGCCATGTGTCATGCAGGTAGACAATGGTGCTCCCTTGCGTTTCACCCTCTGCAAACTCTACGGGAATGACATTGTCACATGCAAAGCAAAACAGGTTTGAACGGCAACCCTAATGTGTTAGCGCTGGGGTACCACGGTAGAAGAAGAGGAAAGTCCCAAAAAGACATTCTGCAGCAGAGACTCAACAGCACCTCATGCTGTAAAAGGCTGATGTAAAAGCACCAGACTCACAGTGTAAAAGACAGAGAGTACTGTAGTAATCTCTCATGACCTGCTTTTCTTTTTCTTTGTTGGCAATTTTAGCTCCAGATTGCTGTAGGCCAGGGGTTCAGGGAGAGCACAGTCTCCTGCCTTTCGGTCTCCTAAAGTACAAACTCCACACCTCCAGCCTGTCCTTTCTGCATTAGCCTGTCTGCCGAGGAGATTACAGGTGTTGCCCTGTCTACTCTAGAGTTAACCAATTTCCAGCAAAACACATCCCCAATCTGCCGTATTCAATCACAGCGTACTTTCAGATAGAGGGCAAAGAGGCAATCTGCAGAGTGTAATTTTCATAAGAATCACAGCTTTTACAGGAGAATTGCTATGTTGAGTGCTTGTCAAACAGCTATAGGCATCTTCTTCACCTGCTTTCAGGTAGTTGTTTCCTGTTTTGTAAAATATCTGGGAGCCACTCCTCCCAGCTGAATGAAGTGTCTTCTCCTAGCTGTTACTGTATAATATTATTCTATTTCTCACTTTCTGGGGTGTTGGCTGGGACACAGCAGGGAGAGCTGTATAGCTTCATGCCCCTGATGTATCCTATAAACACTACTTTAGCTTTTTTCACAACCCTGTTCTCTGAGGCTTTTAAAAAAGAGAAGACCAGGAAAACATTAATTGACCTTTTAATTAAATAAGGGACTTGAAGATAGTAACACTTGGGTTTAAACTATAGACTTTGAAAAGAACCCAGGAACAAATAAATTGTAGGCAATATTGCTTATATTTAAACACAATATGAAAGCAAGAATCATACCAGTAATGCATTATTGACAAATCTGAAGCAATTTGTCTTACAAATCCACGCTATTCACTGTCAAGCTGAAGTGAAGGCTCTTCTTGGGGAAAATACTGAAGTACATTGATAAATATAATAACATTTTAAAGTATGCTAACAGAAGACAAACTGTGTTCATTTTCTTGCGCTTACAGGAAATACTCAGATTGTAATACTCCCCCGTAGCTAATGGATTTCAGTGAGCTTAATAAACAGGCGTTTGGAAGCTTTTCTGCAGTGATAATAGTCTCGTACACCCATGTTTGCAGTTTCCCGCCTTCAGTGGTCTCAGTGGATACACACAACGTGTTACTGTCGAATGTGTGAAAGGATCTATCAAAACCAGGATTCACACTTTGCTTCTAAACTGTCAATCTGTGTTTCACGACATTCCCTCAGGGTAGCTCAGTGCCAACATACACTCACCCTTTATTTTACCCTACAGTTGTGCTGCATTCAAATCCCTTTTCATGACAACAGAAGCCCTTTCCTTTTCTGCTCATGGCTGCACTGTGCACTTGCCCTGCAGAAGTTACAGGGAGGTGCTGACCGGCCAGTTGGCATCGTCTGGTGTGCCCTGGGCTCTTCACCAGGCTCCTCTGATCACCAGCTTCCGTGTTGGATGGCCAGCTGCTATAAAGATCCAAGTGCACCATTTAAACACAGAGGTTATCTGGGCAGAGCTGGAAGACACTATTAATCTGATTTAGGACAGCAAGAGCCTCAAACAAAAAATAACAAATGTGCACACAAACTCTGAATGAAGCAACCTACAGTAGGCAGTGCGTCAACAGGGAACAGGCAGTCGGGTCCTTCTGGAGCTCAGACATGGAACCAACTCTGATGCCCCTTCCTCATTGACAGACAACCAATTTTAAAGGGACAGGGACCAAAACACCCACACCGAGAAGTCAGAGACTGCATATATAAACATGAACTGATATTCAGTCAAACATTTTCTAAACGCTTCATCCAATACAGGGTCGCTGGGGAGCCAAAGCATATCCCGGCAAGGATATATATATTTATTTTTAGCATTACTAACATGGATGCCTGTTTTTTACTTACTGTATGGGAAAGAGTATGGATATCACACTGGTGTGTATAAATGTGGGGAGATCAGCATCTCTCCTAACTGCTAGATGACTCCCTGATTGAAAGTGTTTAAGGGACCTAACCTTAGAGGAAAGCACGGATGCCCTATGTAAGAAGAGCCAACAATGACTGTTGCAATGACTCCTAAGAAAACTCTGCTCATTTAATGTGTGTAATACAATGATGACTTTGTTCTACAGAAAGTTGAATCTGTCCTGATATTTACTGCAGTAGCCTGGTTTGGTGATCTTAATACACACAATTAAAACACTGTGCAGGACAGCCGGCAAAATTACTGTGTACAACCGATACAGCTGCCAGACATCTATGTCAATCAAATAGCCCAGAAGGCCAGTATAATAACTGGCTGTCAAGACCACCCCTTGCACAGGGAAGCTGAGCTCCTTCTGTCTGTGCTGTGATTTAGACAACCCAGATTCAAATGCAATAGAACTGAATTACATTTTATTTCCATGGCTATTTTTCTGCTTAATTAGAACAATCGGTTGTATATTTTACTTTATTTATATGTTTATTTATTTTTCTTTCTCATCATACATGTATGTCTCTTATTTGTGAATGGGTTCATGTTGTGTAAGATGTACAGTGAGTATAGTGTACTTTGTTATGTCTGTCACCTGCCTGCAAAGCAAATTTCCCACATGGGACAATGAAAGGAGTAAGTAAGCAACAGAGTGACCTGCTACTGTTCCTTTAACTTTAAAAATCACCTCTGACCTAAGCCCTAACCCTAGGTTTTCACAGCTTCCTGTTCTTCCTACATGAAACGAAACCCATATGCAAACACAGTAACAGACATCTTCACAAACGTGCTGTTCCTCTCTGTATGGGAAAGTTTTGGTGTTTGAGTCTGCTGCAGTCTCATGGCTAAGCCTGTATGAGCAGTGGAGCTGACAATGAGCCCTGTGTGTAATCTCACATGCTCTCGTGCTCCATACGGGATGCTGCCCGAGCAGTGTGTTCCTCGCGCTTCTCAGAGTTGCGCTGGGATGGATTTTCAACATGCCTGTGCTGTGTTTTTGTTTGCGGGGGAACACTGGGACTGCTACTGAGAGGTGTGTTTTCAGGGCAAATGCTGTTGGCCTGGAGCACTCCAGCACGCTGGGGGGAATGGAGGGCAAATCAAGGGCTGGAGAGCACGCACAGAGCAGCCGAGAGGAGCTACCTCAGAAATCAATACCCGCGTTAGCTGTTCCGACAGCCAGCCGGGCCCCTCCAGCCAGGATCAGACTCTCCACATGGCCTGTATTTTTAAACGCTGCTCCAAGGCCATCACGATTAGACACATCACAGAGAAAGCAGCTCATGAAAGTATTTCTGAAAAAAAACAAATCTCAGAACTTCAATCATGTGGTTCAAGATTGTAAACAGCTTCAGGCCAGTAAAATGTGTTCATCAAGCCTTGTGTGTGGCACAAAATAAACTTTGAAGGGTGGTAACAATGTTAATGGCTCAGAAAAACAGAAACAGGGCATTAATATAGTAGGGATGGAAACAAGGCTATATTGCTTAGAGGTCATAATCATTGCAGATTTATGAGCTGCAGTCTCTTGTCTTGTACTCATTAAGCAGAAAAGTGAAAATTGTCTTTGCCCTTCATATTATTTTAACAGCACGTCTGTCTATGCGGATGAACTCATAATGAGAGGAGAATCCTGAGCCAGCAGGCAGGTGTAGGAGGCACTACGAGTCCTGAGACCTGGCAACGCTGTCAAAGGGAGTTACTCCCTCTGCCTGGTCTTGTGGTTTGAGGTGGGAGTGGAGGAATTATTACAAACATTTACTGGCAACATCCTGCGCTTGGGAAGTCACAGAAGCCTATGGAGGAGGATTGGAGGTAAATGTGTACAATAAGGGCCCAGGCTTTCTCTCCAGTGTGTATCCCATCTATCGCCTGTTGCTGCTGAGATTAACTCCAGTTCCCCTGCGACCCTGCACTGGATAGATCAGTTAGGAAATAACAGGATGGCTGGATGATGGCCGATGTTCCATGATGAGAACCAATATTAAAATTAACGATACACAGAAAAGACAGGCAGGGAGAACAGAAGGGGGGGCAAATACATGCTTCAAATGAGAAAAACGGAAGCAAGAGGCTATTAGCAGTGTAGGATCTGTAGGGGTTAACCTGGAGAAAATAAATTCTAGGGGCAACAGGTGTGGCTAATGTGCTGTAATCAGCCTATTGTATGATGAGATCAGGAAGGCATGTAACAAAGGTGACATGACATTACTAGGAGATTTCAATTTCCTACATATAGAGCATACAGAAATTGAAATTGAAAAGGTTGAAATGATTGCTTCTTAACCCAATTTGTTAAAGCATTTACTAGGGCAGATGGTTTTATTGACCTAGTCTTTTCAAACAGACAGAATATAATTAAGGGGGTAGATGTGAGAGGACCACATTGACACTGTGCCTGTAATATGGTACCTGTTAATGTGCACTTTAAATTTCTAAGGCTTGAGTGTAAAATTAGGATTTATAAGTTTAGAGAATTTAGTGAAGGAATGAGACAAGCTTACAAGTTGTAAACTGTCAACACGTGGGGTTGGAGTGAATAGGGTGCCCTTTCTTCAGAAACAACGCAGAATCAAAATAAATTCACAGCTTAAGCAAGCAAGTCCAAGCCTGAGAAAACACAGCTACAGGTAACGGTTTGGTGGAGAAATGAAGTACGAAATCGGGGAAGAAGGGAGCGCTCCACAAGAGGAGGACACAGCTACAGACACAGCTGTAAAAGAACTGCCAAGAGAGACAGGAGAGAATATTGCAACAGAGGCAGAAAATAATGCAAAGCACTGTTTTCTGCACAACAGCAGGAAAATTGCAAAGGCTGTAGTAAACAGCTGTGGGACAGTAAGGGATATTATATAATCTCCAATTAACAATAGAAGGTGAAAAAAAATAGAAACATGCTAAATTCATATTTCACATGGATTTTTACAAAAGACTGCAATAACGTGCCTCATTTTATTGAAAGAGCACAGTGGACTGCCAGGCTCAATAGGGGCTTGAGGGACTTCAGGCCGATAAATCACCAGAGCTGGTGGAATTTCTCACGGATAAAGCTTCTCCAGCCGTGGTCTCGGCTTCTTTCTCAAAAACAGCTGAGTGAGACCAATTAGCTACTACTGTAGCTACCAAGCAGGGCAGTTGATCCTGAATCACCTTCTCTCATGCTGAACTGTTCTGACTTTCCAAGGAAACCTCAAGCCAGGACATCACAGCGCTCACTCGGGACTGGAAATGTATCACCAGTTGATAGTAAAAGCATGTGGCATGATGAACGGTATTTGGATTTATAAGAAGCTCGATGTGGTTTTATAGGTTCTCAAATTAAAAGACAGAAACTTAAGGTAACGTCTGCACATGGTTTGAGAGCTGGTTAGCGCACAAGAAACATTAACATGAAGGGCACAGAGTGTAACTATGAAAACAAAGTGATAGTAGGAAACATGGAAACAGCAGCAGGGGAATTGCAAAAATGAACTGAATGTAAGGAGCATACAGTAAAGTGATCCAGAGGGGTAGGCTTCACGTGCCAGAGAGGTGAGAGCGATGTTCCCTCTGATCTGTGTGCGTGCACTCGCAGGGGCATTCCTGCACCACGGACCCAAAACCACCACCAGAAGCCAGCCTTCTTCTCGGGGGCTTAATGGATTCTAGCAGTTTGAATAACCTTGCCTGTATGCTTAGCAGAGCAAATATTGTGTGAATTATGAATAAAAACCAATCATCCAGGCCAACGTCTTAGGTCTGCCCTTATTACAGCTTCCCTGTCCTGGTTACTCAGCACAGCTCGTCAGCCATTTAAATTCTGCAGGCACGCTCTGATGTGCCACCTGATTGCTTCTTCTCTACCTGCTTTGAAAATTTAATAACTGGCCTGTCTACATGTATTATTTCTGACACATTCACATGGATCCTCATCAGCTCCACCAGCTCCTCACTCGCTGTCACCAGTCGTATAGGATCTCCACCCATCACTTTCTCTTATGCAATGGGTCTGCCAGGATGAACACAGGATGAAGAAACGAATCATATAGTGTACATTCTTTCTTTCTAGATGCAGGTGACATGCAAAATAAAAATATGGATGTATGTGAATTAATGAGATACATGTGCCCCAGTATTGTTGGATTATCTTTAAGGTATGTCTTGCATATGATGTTTTTTTCAGATTTGTATGCTGCTTTCCAAGATGTTCACAGCAACAGGTGTCACACCGGCCCTGACCCCTGACCCCACCTGTGTGCTGCCACATGATGTCCCCCTGACCACACCCACACAGCACACCACACACAGTCCACAGGTCGAGATGCGAACCATCTCCTGCAGGGTGAAATGTTACCAAAACAAGTGCCTTTCCATAAAATAAAGCAGGAATGAAGTGCAATCAGTTTTCTGTAAGTATTATCACCATCACCAACAACGTCATGACAGCTGGGCTCAACCTTTCTTGATTTCCAGCAGGATGAAGACCCGTCCATGTTTCTTCCCTAAACACTTGCAGGGGTGTCTGAATGATTCCCTGGGGGACTTGTGGGTTTATGTAGGGTTTTTTCCAAGGTAAATTTCGGAACTGGAGACTGGTAAAGAGAATGGCACTCACTTGCTGATACTACCATTTAAATATTGGACGAGAGGATATGGGACACAGACCTCTCACCTCTCTGCCTCTGCAGTCAGGCGGTGCTGGTCTGTCCGAAACGAAATGACAAAGTGCTGTCTGGCGCTCTGCTGACTGCAAACTCCCCTGATCTCATGGAAGAGCAGCGGTGGGGGCACAGAGCCGACCGACAATCTCCATGAACAATCACCGCGAACCTGATGTCTCCTCCCCCTACTGGAGGCTTGAACTAAATTGTTCAGTAACATCCCTGTGTTGTAACTGCCGTATCTAATGTTTTCACACGGCACTGTTTTCTGGGAAATACTGCAAGATTGTTTCTGGAAGAGTGCGTTGGAGGGCCACAGGCAGGTTGAAGTCTGCCTGTGGGACATGCTGGAGTGCACACACACAATCTGGAGCTGTGGATCTGTGTTCTAACACAAAGAGATGAAAACACATAAGAAATGACAAGCATCCATCATGAAGCAATTCAGCATGTCATACAATGCTGAAGACTTCACCTAACTCTTGTGGTTATGAATATTAATTAGTTCTTCATTCAATCACAATAATACAGGAGATAGAACTGTCTTTTGAGTTTTCATCCTACCTTTTTGTCAAAAGTTAGTTAGAAGGCATGATTTATTTATTACCGCTGTTTCTCTTGACTCCCACCCTAACCTAGAAGAGTGTACGTTGTAATTCCATTGATCATATTGTGGGGAATGTGCATACTGGCCCATCTTAATTCTCTACACAGCAGGTAGTTTTACTTACCGAGAAAAAAGGACATGAATACTCTTCTAGAACATGGAAGATAAAATCACAATACAGATAAACAGGTCAGAGCCCTTAACACTGCACTGTACAACTGGGAATACCATCTCTGACAGAAGTTAAAGTCGCAGTTCATTTCCACCTGCAGGCTCAGAGCTCAGAGTTGCGCCAGGAAGTGGGGGCATCAGACTTCAGCTCATCGATACACACTACCACACGTGTGGCATGAATCATACACTCACGTCGTAGGATGTGTGCATGCTTTCACACCTGTGCTTTTTAATTAATAATAATTACTTACACTTACTTAGCGCTTTTCTGGACACTCCACTCAAAGCGCTATACAGGTAATGGGTACTGGGTACTGGGTACTGGGGAATTTTTCTTTTTCAAAACCTAGTTTTCCACAAACTTCCAAGAGAAAGAAGAGGACATGTCATCCTGCGTGTGCCCTGTTTTCAGAAACATATTGTGAAATGCAATCCCCTCACGCTTTTATTTTTCAGCCACAGGAATCACTGCAAAGAGAGCCAAAGGTGTTTTATTCTTCCCCGCCAAGCTCACACGGCAGGTGGCCTCTCTAGGACAGGCGTCTGAGCGGCTCCATTGAAGTGCATTGCTGAAGCAGATCCAGGGCGGCGCTGCCTCCGGCCGCGAGCTCTGAAGGGTCCTCCTCGGGCTCTCGGGCTCTCGGAAGGCGGTAGTGCTGGCTCAAGGGCCCTCCACAGCGCCTGACTGCTGCACTTCATACTGATCTCGCTTTCATCCCCAGCGCTGACCCACACCAAGCCAATTACAGACAGGCCTCTCACCACCCACGAGCTGGAGCGCGGCTTCCTCCGACGTGTCGCTTCCCGCGAGCACAAGAGACACAAGATTGCAAATGCATCCCCCTCCCCACACACAAAAAACACACCCGCGCGCAGCTAACAAAAAAAAAACACTAAAAAGAGAAATAACAAAGTCCCGTCTAGAGGCCAAGAAAGACACACAAACAGAAGGCTCATTTGATGAGCTCTGCTGTGCCACTGGCCGCATGCAATCATGCGTCTTCATTTCCCCCTGCCACTTCATGCTGAATATTTCAGCCAGGAGGAACCGACTGACATGAAAGGGTCTGGATTTCAAGGTCCTTCAGAAGCAGGCAGCAGCGGGGGGAACTCGGAGACCCTCAGGTGTGCTGGGGCTGCTCCCCTTGCAGACCGCCTGCGAGCGAGCGCCTCCGAAGCCAAGCCCAGTCGCGTGCTGGGGCTCTGAGCTCCGGCGCCTCTGATATGCATCAAGGAGCTCCTGTGTTTGCAGCAGACATGAGGGATCATCGTCGCGATGCCATGGCAGATCCACGCAGATACGGCACATTTGATCTGCACAACAAAGCATCAGCGAACGGGGATGGCATGTTTCATCTTCGTCACTGTGATCTACCGCGCCAGAGAGAAAGCAAGGGGAAAAAAAAAACCTGCAAGGAAACATTTGATCAGAACGAGGAGGCTTTGCAGCTCAGGTTCTCTCTGTCTCTGGAAACCGGAGAGCTCTGGGATTGCGGTCCGAGCCCGAAGAGCAGCTCACACACCAGCGCCCCGTGCACGCCCACATGACCTGGAAACTGAACCGGAGGACATTCCAGCTCAACTGTGCGTGGCGGCCCTGGAGAGCCTTCACTCTCACATCTGACTTGAAAGCCGGAGTTTTCTCACCAGAGGACGAAGGGAGAGGGAGAGAGAGGGAGGTGTGGGCCGCCAGCGCGAAAAGAGCCGCAGAGCTGCTGTGAGTGCGAGGACAGCGCCTGCCCAGCACGACGGTTCTCGGCGACACGAGACGACACGTGTTTTATTGCCCCTGTGTGAGAAAAACACACATAAAAATGAGGAAAAAGAAATAAAATCAATTCTAATGCCCCGTCAATAACAAGGATGTGCTAACCCCGTCTCTCTCGACTCCCAGCAGCACCTGCAGTGTTCATCTAACACTTCTGACAAAGGTGAGATCACACCTGTGCAGAGTGGAATAAAAATAACTCCCTTACAAGCTACTGTTAACAGCCTCGCCACTTGTTAAACATTTGACACTGTCAAAAGGCCCATGGTTTTCAGAAGTCATCTGCGTTAATATCTTTCGACAAAATTCCTACAGAAGTGTCCGTGCGTTTCCCCGATTCCTCCCAATGGAAGCCCATCCCTGGATGGTCACGCATAGAGGCAGGGGTCGCAGGACCTGGAGCGCAGGGCAGTGTGGGCTGTGCTCTGACTTTGTGGAAGTTAGATGAGGGCAACTGAAAACCTTACAGGCTTACATGACTTATTCCACTGAAGCGACAGAGCCAGTCGCTCCGCACTGCGGAAGCTTTAAGCTCTTTATCAAGGCTAAGCTCTTTAAGCATTTGCACTCCACACACAGAGACCCCCCACACGCGCACACGCAGATGGGCTCTCACTTGACAAGAGCTCAGGGACAGGCCCAGCCCTGACAGAGGAGCACGCACAGGCTGCCCCGAGCATGGCGGAGCGACGGTCCCCGCTGTCAGGCCTAACAGGATTGACTCGGAGAAACAACCGAGACGGCAAGAAAGAGAGAGAGTCTGCGTGAAAGACCGCCGGATCGCGAGAGGGGGTGAGGAAGCGAGGGAGAGACAGAGCGACAAGAGAGGAGGAGAGATGAGAGTGTGTGAGAGAGACCAGGGGCTCAGCAGAAATGTTTTTACCACGCAGCTCACTTTGCTATTGATTTCCCATTCAGTAAACCTCTGTGATAACAATTTGCATTAAATAAAATGCAGTGCAGAGTAATTAACACATCATTGCTGTATTAAAGAACTGCTATGTTGCTCCATTAATGTGCAGTAAGGTGCAATTAGACTTCCAAGACCAGACATTTTCTCACTGCGATGTGTCAAAGTGCTGCATCCTGGTGTGCATTGAGACATTGTACGCGTGTGACCTTTGCAATAAAACTAGATAAAGACATGAATAACGAAGGTGTCTGTGAATACAAGTTTTCTAAGTTTCATATTTGTTCTGAAAGGTTTGCTTTGCCTTTAGCTTCAGATGGTTTATAGGATTCCTGGTTCCTGTTAACACAAAGCATTATTTCCAGCACATACTGTACATGTGACTGCTGACTGATCCAGACTGACCTTGGATTGCCCTGGGAGGCTGTGAAAATAAAGGGATAGGTTTGTGCCAAGTTTCTTCTTTGCTCCTTCTGTGAAAGCTGTGCCTTCGCATGGCAGATGCTCCTGATTTCTTTCAGTAAAGTACAGAGCAAGTGGGAACACCTGACCAGCAAGAAGTGACACCTATTCAAGTCCCTCATGCCCTGGTGTTTGTGTAGCCAGTCCTCTGGCCTGTGCGTCATGCCCTTCTGAAAGTTTAGCACGGTGGCAATGTTTTTTATTTTCAGTTTTTCACGCTTGTACCTTGCATTTACAGTAGCTGTGTGAAAGAGTTTTGCACACTGCATCATGATTTAAAATATCTGCCTCAGCCTCGCTCTGCTTTAACTGTACTCGGCTCTCACTGCAGCAGGGCCTGTCCCTGTAGGAGCTGTCTCCACAGGACGGCTGGCCCAGTGTGGGAGTGGACTGCGGAAGCTCTCTGGACGCTCTGACTTCAGCGCTTGCTGGACTCAGAGGAACGTTGACTTGACAGCTTCCCGCCCAGACAACAGCACCGCGTGTTCCGAACGCGATCTTCCACTATGGCCTGAGAGCCCGCGCCGGCGTGTTGCCGGTGTGCTGAAAGACCAACAAAGGCCACAAACAACAGGCCGGATCATCGCGGCTCAGAAGTTCCGCCAGTGGGAATTCTGCCACCTGCACATCTTCAGCACAGGGGATGCACCTCCAGTTCGAGCCACAGCTCGGGATGCAGGAGGAGCCACAGCCCAGAGGAGCACCAACCCTCCTTCTACTCCTGGAGCCCATAACTAAAATACAGGCATCACACCCTGATCACCATGTGTCACCGCCCCCGCCCCATGAAGATACTGCCATCGCTCCTTGGCTTGCTCCACCTAGGGGCGTACTGCTGACCCCATCTTTAAGACCGGACTGTCTTTCCCTCAGCCAGGTGTGGGTTAGACCGTTCTCCCTCAGCACCAAGTGAGCCTGAAGCTCCAGGAAAGCTCCTGAGATTGCTGGCTGGGAGTGGCATCACTGTCATTACACATCTGCATCACACACTCTGTCCTGTTACAAGTTCGTGTCTGCAGACAGACTGCTGTCACTGGACGCTCAGCAATCAGGCTTAACGCACAGCCTGCTGTTCCAGGGGAAGAATGGAGGTGAAGCCTGGGCAAAATAATTTCGAATAAAAAACAACTTGCCAGTAAAATAAACCCTAAATGCTTAAAACGCCATAAAAATTCAATTATTAATATGTAAAATTTAAAATATGCAAACAACTGGCTGGTATAGTCAATTCGTTATGGTACATAAATTAATGTTCTGTCAGCAGCGGCTGAAGGAGGATTAGATTTACTGACTGTAAATCAAGCGACACGATTCTAGTGTTGAGTCAATTCCATCTTTAATTGGCCGGCTGGTGTAATTAAACAAGTAAAATATGGCAAAAGAGCTCCTTCACTTGGAGTACCTATATAGTGCCACACACCAAATTGTACAGGACGCGGATTTCACCACTGAGAGAGAGTTGGGATCAGGCAGGCACTGGTTACATGATTTGTCAAGTAACCAGCTTCATGTCAGATGATTTACGCAAGCAGGCTGAGAGCAGCTCTACAGCTCAACTTTTTCACGTTGTCTTTCACTTGGGAAGATCTGATGAGGGAGCTCCCCCCTGCCTCAGCAGGTCAGAGTGTTTCTTACAGTGCAGGTTGAGTCCTTGTTTGTGGAATGAGGTTTTGAGCTCTGCAGTGCCCTTACTTGCATGACAGCTGAGTTCAGAGATCTGGCTCCAGTGGAGTCTGCAGTGCTCCGGCATGTCACAGAGGTCATAGTTTCACATAGACACATTCATACCAATGCCATGTGCCATGTGGGCAGCAGCTCATAAACAGTCTTTGTCAGGCTTCGCTGTTACTCTAGCGTGCCTACAATTGCTGACATCATTCACCACAACCTCATTTTTCTGTTTACCTCAGGTCTCCTGAGCAGGTAAGTCCTGTAGTGCATGAAACAATTGAATTTAAAAAAAAAATATTTAAACCACATTCTTATTCTCGTGCCCTCCCTGATTTTCTCTTTCGTTCCGATCTGCTGTGGAGAAACCTCCCGGCACCTGTAGCGCCTCTCAGAGGCCGGTTTGGGCAGCGCGCCCTGCAGTGCGGAGACCGGAGTGCCTCTGCTTGCTCTCCTCACCACAGGCCCTTCGTCAGCATGACCCTGAGCTAGTCTAATGAATCTTGTTCATTGGCATAAATGTCACAGCTGCATCGAGTTTATTAATTATGCCTTACGCTCTGACTTTGTCCTTTCATGTAGTGGGATATTCAATCTGAGCTGCTCTCAGTAAATGAATTATCAATATTGAGCCCGGCAGCTTCAAACACACTTCCTCACCTTTCCTCCTCTAGATTAGTAAAGATGCTGGAGGAGGCCGAGTCTGGATAGATACTTTGTTCTATCAACCACTTAACCAGATCCCCCACCCCCCCCTCAGTCAGATATATTCCAACAGACAGCGTGTCGACACCGCTGACCTTTCAGGCACTTATCTGCTGTGTCTGTTCCAACAGAGGACTGCGAAGGCACTGGCAGGAAAATGAAATGAAAAAAAAAATCGAACGACGAGAAACTGTTCTGTGGGTCTGGAACAGAGAAGAAGAGGACTGTCCTTGTGGCTGGAGTCCATCCGCCATTCCTGGGCTGAGCCCAGATCCCAGGAAGGAAGAGGACTGTGGATTGCGGAATTCCTGGGACGGTGCACGACATTGCTGGGGTGGCTGGGAAATTCTCCGCATGAGCCCATTAACCTCATTGGTTATTCGTGTACCTCTACAAACACACAGTGCCATGGGAGCTCATTACCTTATTGATGGGATCTGCCAGGGGCAGAGGTGCAGGCGGCTGTTGACTTGATTCAGGGCTTCAGACTTCGTTTCTGCCGAGGCTCTGCGCTCTCTTCTTTTCACATTGACGTGGTCGCGCAGGACTTGCGTCTCCTGCGATTTAAATAGGAAAAATCTATGGACCCTGGCAGGGCAACGTATATGTCTTCATTAACCCTGCCTCCGGGCCCTCCAGCTGCAGCACCGCGGAGCTGCTCCTCTCAACAGGAAGCACGTGTCCTGATGGGGCAGTGGTGCCATGCCGGCCCCTTCTCTGCTGCATCACAGTTCCTGATCCATCCCTGCCAGGAATCAGATCCGGAGAGGGATGATCTGGAAGACAGCAGGGACTTGCACTGCAGGATCTCATTCTGAGGCGATCTGAGGCGCTCTGAAGGAGCTTCTGACGAGGGTTTGAGAGGGAGGACAGCAGGCAAGTTCAATCAGCCTCAGCTGTCGGCAGTTCGTGATCATTCCTGATCTCATTTCCTCAAATAGAACCCCCTCTCCCCCCATCTCCTCCTGGGCAGCTGCCCCTCGGTCACTCCTCACTCTGGTCCAGTGGCCAGAAGGATAAACCAAATTCACTGTGACCAAAAACACTGAATAAACCTTTTAACACACCTGATTCGTAAGTGTGGTTATTCCTAGTGAAATCTGTTCTGGGCTATTTCTCAGGGGTTTCGCCCTGCTGCGCCGCGCCATGTGGTAACAACTTTACCGGGCTGTCTCACAGTTGGCATCACGCTGTCAGGTGGCTTTGATTTATCATGCTTTTCCCAGGATACCACGGATCTGTTTACCATGCTTTACTCTGCTTTTATCGTGCTGCACCGCAGTATGGTTTTCCAAGAGTTTCCAAGAGTGTTAAGTCCCACTCAGACACAAAGCTCTTTATTTCCCCTGTAGGCAAACTGGAGGCAAATTTCTCACTTGACGATAAATTATGCGCAATTCGCCCACCATTTGCCTGCTGGGAAAATTGGGTCCAAAGCCTCTTATTTAACCAGGGGTTTGATTTTGTAAGCAGTAGAGACAACAAAAGGAAATTCATTTAGAAAAAGACAAACAGGATAAAAGACTGTGAAGAGTGGGGCTGCTCTTGGGGAGCGCCACAATATGGAGATGTCAGTTCAATAAGAACCTGAGAGCATCTGGATGGAGACTCAGAAAATCTGCATTTGAAATCTCACAATGTTGTGTCTAAACACATTGTTTTATAATTCCAGGTAACGACAAACAAAGAAAACAACAAACAGGATTCCTTGTTAGGATTAGGGAGTCCCTAAACAGACCCAAGAGGGTAAATTCCTGCAGACAAGCAGTGCCTTCCTGGAACCACTAACTGCACAAATCCCTGCAACCTGGAGCTCTGCCAGAGGTCACGTCACTGTGGCCTCGACTCCGTGGAGAGAGAGTTGCCCTGCAGGACAGTGCCCTGTGCTGGCCTCCCTGGCACAAAGCCCACTGCAGTGCCAATACCAGCTTGCCCATAGGTCACTGTCAGCAGGCCTGGTTAGCTTTGCGGCCCTGTCCTTCTCTGCAGGGTCTGGGAGTAACAGGCCCTGTCAGTTCTCTCAGTCTGCCCGGCTCACACAGCGAGCTTCATTCACTGCAACACTGAGCCAATTAACAGAAGGAAAGACAGAATCTTGCCTGGGCGCCATCCTCTTGAAACCCAGAGTGATATGATGTGATTACCAGATATATCATCCTCTGACCACATGCATCTTCCCCCTGCTGCAAACAATTCGGTGGTTGTTTTTAAAGATTTTTTTTTCATTCTTCAGTTTATCATTCTGGCTTTATTTTTTATTTATTCTCTATACTGTACTTCAATTGCTTGGGAAGGCTGCTACCCCATTAAATAAAAGTAAGAGAAATAATTTAACTGCAACAGCGGCGATGACTACTCTGAATTCTTAATGGATTTGAATATATCATTAGAAGCTAGAGGCTGATGATCAATGCAGAGCCTTCTGTGGGGTGAATATCTGACAGATTTTTATGGAGTGTAGTTCAATAAAAACGAATCCACCGCAAATTCAAAAGCTCTGCGTTTACTCGCTACTTTATTCATAACCATTTCTGTAAAAGGCCATTTGCTCACTCGAACGTTTTAATTCCTTCCGTGATGTGCTTTCTTTCTGAACTGCGGTGCTTCGTCTGAGAACCCTCATAATGTGAGCTCTCAGAGCCATAGAAAGCTGAACTTTGAGACATGCGCTTGGAAGTGAATACAGTCCTCAGTGTAAGTCCTTCAAAGCGATCATTAAGCAAATAAAGACAGATATAATTGAATAACGTAAGATAACATGAGGTGAGATCAGATCAAATTGAAAGAGATTGAAAAAGTTCACAATCATTCAAGGAAACAGACTTCTTGCTCTTTTTTACTGGTCGCACCGAACACAGACAGAATACAATGACTTCTAGACAAAACTGTAGGAGGAGCATCCGTCAACTTACATTATTAATCAGTATTCTTGTCACGCCCCCTCCAGTAATTAGTAATTACTTCCTCTGTAATTAAGGAACTGAGGCTACGATTCAGAATCTCCTATCTTGAACAAATAGACACAAGTGTCTCTGGAGAGGACTGCAGACAGTATTCTCACTTACCCTCCACTTTAACAGGTGAAGAAATCAGTAGTGAAAGGCACTGTAATTTACGTTTTTTGCATTATTATTATTTACCTATAAACTATATTTCAGGGCCCTTATATTTGCAGATTTCAAAGTTCGTTTCTAAACTCCAAAGTAAACGCGAACAGTGACGCCCAATCGTCCGGCGGTGCTGCAGGTTGTACTTCCAGTCCTGGCGGCTGTTTCCTCGGCAGTGAATCTGACAGGCTGGGTGTCTTACAGCTCAGACTCGCCCTCGGCATCCAGCTCCGGGTCCCGCGTGTCGCCCCAGGACCCGGCAGCACAACGACCGCATCGCAACAGGACCGTTACTGAGTTTAACACAGACCCATCCAAACACGGGCCGCCATTGAGCCTTGATGAAAACAGGGGCATCTGAACGTCATCTGATCGGAAGAAGGAAACACTCCTGTCAACGTTATCACGTTGAAGTTCAAAAGTTTTTAAAAAACCAGGGAGGCAGACGGAGGGATGCTTGAAGAGAGAGCAGAGAGAAAGCCCAGAATTTACAAAGCTTATCCCGGCCTTATTAACAACATGTCTCTGCGATACCCCTGTGCCCTCTCTCACCGCGGGGCTGGGGGAGAAGCTGCACCCGAAGAGAGGGGCTGGCGATAGTGCCGGCCCTCATCTCCATGGCCGAGCAGCCGACCCAGTGAGGGCCGTGCAGGAGCTGTCACCCGGATGACTGCCGAGGAGCCGGGCTGTCTCCGAGCTTTTTAACTCCACGAAACTTCAAGCACCAAATGCGCTTCCCCAGAGAGTGAATATGCTCCGTTCGTATGACAGAATTAGAAACAATCGCGGTTTTTTTCCCCTTTCGTGAAGGGTGTGGGTAAAATACATGTGTGAACAGCTTTGATGAATTCCAGCAAACGGGTCCTGATTTACCTCTGACGAGTAGCAAGCAGCTTGCTTGACATTTGGAAATGACTTTTCTTTTAGGGCATTATGAAAAAAGACTGTATTCATTATTTACATGACTAATTAGCTTTGAACACCACAAATGAAAAGTATTTCGCTTCTGTTAAATGCCTACCGTGCACTGTATGAGTATCACTTATTAGACATGTAGAACTAAGTGGTGCTGCTTGGTAATTAAGAAATAATGCATGCCTTTTCTGTTCACCTAAACAAAGCATGTCCTCTCTCTTGTCCCCTTTCAGCACTCCAGAAAACTGCAATGACCTGTGCTGTGCTGCCTGTTGGACGGACAGAACTGGCAGGACGCGGGGAAGTCAGGGTCAAGGTCAAGGGTCAGAGGTCAAGCACAACCACCTGTGACCACATTTTTGTGATCAGCTGTTAAAGGGGTTGGGTTTTAGTTAATGGCTAGATACTTATTTAAAAAATTATCAGAGGTAAAAAAAATACAGATCCTTATTCTGACCTCTCAAGTGTTGAAAAAACCAAATGTCCAAACATTTGTCGCTGTAGTAATAAGTCACTGTTTTTATGAGTTTTCCTTAACAATAATGGTAGACAAATCATGTGTTTACGTAGACACATTCACCGTTTGCACTCCCGTCTTTCTGGGGAATGATCATTGACTGTTTTATGTTGTTATTCAATTATTTCTAATCCAAACACAATTCAAATGTGATGAAAAGAGGAACTGAATGTCTCATATTTTTAAAGGCGCGCCATTTAGTTTACATAAGGCAGTCTGTGCTTTACTTCAAGCGTAGTGAGTTCAGAAACATTTTTCTGCAATGCAGCAATTCGGCGATGAACGTTAAGCAATGTAAAGTATTGAAGTCTACCGAGTAACTACAGAAAAGCTATAGCTGTAGCAGACAGCGGGTGAGCTCCACGGTCTATTCTCATATTCGACACTTACACCGTGACAAAAACACGAGTACTTCAATAATAATGAAACGCTTAATTCCGAAATGAGTACAGTAACAATGATTATTTTCGGCTAGTTGTACCAACAGATTTACTAAAGTACTTTTAAAAGTAACGTTGACAGAGCAGGCGTGGAGTGTCAGCAGATCTGGACAAATTTCTCTGTTGGAACAAAGGAGATCCTTTCACACCACGATGCATCTCTCAGCAGTTCAGCATCTCAGCCTGAAGAGGCAGGTTCCCTCACAGTCTTTAGGCCTGAGAGCAGTCACCTCTTCTTTACACAAAGGAAAGCAGGTGTCTGGAAAATGCTGCCCCCTCCGGCATGTTATTTTTAGGACATTTCCAGAGCTCAGACTCCTTAAAATCCAACCCTTTCCCTCTTTTCATTCATGAGAAAGAGATGGCAAACCAGAAAAACTGCTACTTAGCAACACATTTTGAAGGAAAGTGACTTCCTTCACGCAAATAAAACTCCCAGCGTGCAGTCTGTTAAAGAATGAGATTTTAAATTACCCCTTGAGGAAGTGCAGGAATCGATATCCAACTGGGGGAGTCACACCACGCAACAGCCTCTGCTTCTCATCAACGTGAAGGGATTGATTCGAAGGGGATGATGGCTTTATTGGGGAAACTTAGGGGAGGAGGCTCAGATCAATGTATTGAATTCATTTTTTTGACAGCCGTGTCGCTGATACGGGTTGGAGCTGAGGCCGTGGCCGGGATGTGAGGGAACGGCGCCGTGCGATTTAAATTCACATCACTTGACGAGCATCCGTGCTCAGGAGTGCAGCAGGAGAGAAGTGGAGGCCAGATCCACTGGCAGGAAAAGCAAACTTCAGATTTTGCATATGTTAAAGAAAGAGCAGCGCTGTGCTCTGAAAACACTGATTGGTGAGAAATAATCTCATTAACTTCTGGCTTTGAAGCTTCTCTTTCTCTCATGGTCTTAACAGTCTTTGCAAAACTTTAATAGAAAAGGTGTGAATTAATTTAGATCTGTTAGCTTTTCTCAGTTTTCTCCTCTCATTACAAGGACCCTTGAAGTGGATTGTTAAACACACCAGCACAAGAAGAAAACAAGTGAAGGTTTCTGTCCCAGAAACACACTCATAGTAGCCTTATACTGACACACTTCTGGCCTTGAATTACATGAAAAATCAGGCTTTAAGATGTGCTTTTGAGGCCATCTGATGAAATCTAAATCTTTTTAACAGTTAGTGAGTGGATACAGGGTAGAATCATAGTCATAGAGGCATCATAGAAATCTTATCCTTTTACCAAGAATTTGACCCTTTACTGTGTTTTTCTGTGATTCTTCACTTGAGCTCTCTACACTGATCAATGAATAAACAATGATATGTTCGACCAAACATCCTTTAAAAAGAAGTATTCCTGTTGTCCAGTGTGTAGAAGCACAGAAACCGCAGAAAAACCTAAGAGAGGACTTGACAGAAGTGTTTAGTGACTTGAATAGTATTAACATACTTAATCTAGCTGATGGCTTCAGGAACAGTGAAACAAGGAGCCAGGGACACATGTGGAAGTTTGGAACAGGCTGCCCCCTCCGCCATGTTCCTAATGTGGATCCTATCAGCTCTTATATGAAGCAAATGGACGATCCTCTGATCATTTAGCTCCTAGTAACTTGGCAAGCTAGAAGCAGGATTCCCTCTTCTCTTTTGTAACTGTCCTCATGTTCCTATTTTCACAAGTGAATTCAAAAGCATGAAAGTGCCACGGAGAGTTCACCATGGCAGACGCAGTATGATGTTTAGAATATTTGGTGAGAAAAGTTTGGCTTAACCCCCATGGTTAACGGGCAGCCTCCTGGCCACAGGATGAGGAGACTCGAACCCCAGTCAGAGAGGAGTGACCCCAGGGGCAGCTGCAGGGTGCAGATGAGGAGGAGGGAAGCTGGAGATGAAAGCGAAGGGAGGCGTGTGAGTTCAGTTATACAGCGAATATTGAAATGATGGGGATTCAGTACAGCTGTGCGAGATTGACTTGTTGTTGCTATCCCTCCTGAACGTCAGTCAATAACTGCCATGTAAAATGAAATTCCAGGTATTTAAAGAACATTCACTAATATCCTGCTTCTCTGCGGCAATGTCTTGAAGTCAGAAACAGGAGTGTGGTTTCTGGGTGGCTTGAAGCTCTCTTTGAGAGAGAGAAAAGGAACCCAGCAGTAAGAGTGTGGGTTTTTGAAGAGCATGCTATATATCATTTCCACACCCTTCTTCATGAAGCTTTCAGCCTTGCAGGGTTAATGATGAAGAATAGGATCTTCAGGGCACCGTCTTTGATAACATTTTATCCCACGATAACTCCCAAACATGTGCTGGAATGTCAGGCACGGTAATGAGCTCAGGGGGCTCTTTTATTGCCACCCTTGCTTCTTCCGGACACACTCTTCGATCTTCCTCTCTCCCTCTGCTGGGCTCGTGTCTGTCTCCTCTGCGGTCCGGATCTTCCTCTTTCCAATCTGCCCGCTCCCTCCCCCCCCCGTGCAGCAGGAATGCTGGAGGAAGCCGCTTGTCATAGCGGCATTTGTACAGGACGTATCCCCCTTTATTTATTTGCTATCAGAAGCGGGCCGGGGGCCGGGGGAGGGTGACGAGGAGCCCTCCCGCTGGCTGCGGCCCCCTGAAGGGCCAGGCGTACAGCCGAGGGAGGGCAGGCAGCAGGCAGGAAGCCATGGCAGATGGATGGCCTGTGCTTTAACTGACAATTGCCTGTCAGGCCTCCGTGTCGAAGTGATTTATTTCACGATCCAGCCTGCTCGCTGGGGTCTTGGTCCTGCAGCGGCTCCGACACGTTCCATGCAGAGGATGAGTGTGTATGAGCTTTGCAGCCGATTCCACAGCTTCTCCCCCATGTCTACCGCTCGCGCTGGAAATGCCCAGTGGTATCGAACCCGAGCAGCTGCCGGCGCTGATGCGTAACCAAAGTCACTCGCGCTTGAGTTGAGCGGGGAAAAAAAGTGCTGACTGGTCAGGCTGGCCTGCAGTCTGTGACACAAGTGAAGGAGCTTTGGTGCCAGCTGGAGGACAGGCAGAGAACAGGCTGAGAGAGACAGTGAGACTCGCAGGCAGACACCACACGGACATCGCTACAGAGTGAGGCGGTGCCACCCTTTCCCTGCCCGAGCTGCTTCTCTGTCGGCGTCTCCAGCACTCAGGGCCACGCTGCCAGCGAAGCAGCTTGGAGCTGGCTTTTAAACTATTTACGAATGAATGTGTTTGACTGATTCAGGGTCGAGTTTCCTAGATCAGAGCTTGTGAAGACTGCTCTGTCCAAAGCTGGCACTGCTGCTTGTGTGCTCCTGGATTCTGGCTCGCTTATTCCAGGCTGCTGCTGAGTCTTTTCTCCCTGAATGTTTCCTGCTGTCATTTCCAATAAAGGCCATCAAAGAGGTAATGTGTGTACCAGTGATTTGCACTGTTTCTTCACACAGCCTGCATCATTTTGCAGGAATATTAGTGAAGACAATTCAATGGAATGCTGTGTTTGAAATGGGGGAGAAACAAAACACAATCTCCTAGCACACGTGCTCAGCCTTGGCCTTTCTCGTACGCTGCGTTTTCTTTCTTCGATAACCATATTGTTTAAGGAAACATGTTTTGCGGCAAATTGCTGTTCAGAGAAAGGAGAGTAGAATAAGAAAATAGTGCCACAGTGGTCAATCCTGATTAACAGCACTCACAAAAGCAGCACTTCTCCTTTAATTTGTCCTTTGTGCTTCTAAATCTGTCACCTCACGTAAGTTCTCTGGCTTGTGCGCCTGTTGCCTAGTTACAGCCGGGGTTCTTAAAGGGACAGACTGGTCTCCTTCGCACCTCTGCGACTGGCGAGCAGTCAAGCTGCCGGGTTTTCTGTGTTTGTAGAAGTGGCTGTGTGTATATCTGTGTAACAGAAAGCTTTCGTCTTTACAGCCTTATCCTGTCATGTATCTTGCAGGCTACAGCTCCCATCAAGCGCAGTGAAGAACACAAGAATCGTTCCAATCGACCGGAGGCCACCGGGCCCATTCAGCCTGTGTGGTAGGCAGTCGCTAATTGATCCCAGGGTCTTGTCCAGCGGAACAGCTTCCACACCATGGCTGGGCGGTTTGTTCCACACTCCCACAACAGTCTGGGCAAAGAAGTGCCTCCTTCAATCAGTTGCAAATGGACTTCTCCGGCAGTCTCTTTTAATGCTCAGACCACTTTACATACTTTTAATGAACCAGTGTTGGCTCAATCTCTATAAACACTTCGCGTGCTGTGTTAGAGGAACCCTTTCCCCCATCCTGCGTCGGCGTGACCTTATTTAGAAGAGAGAAAAGGAATCCCTTGACCTCGTAAGGCAGGTAACAGAGCTGCTGGCCCAGAGGTCCAGGGTCCTGGATCAGATTCTGGACGGCGGACCCTTATGTGTGGAGCTTGCATGGTCTCCCTTTGTTCACAAGGATTTCCTCCAAGTGCTCAGGTGGTCTCCCACCTTCCAAAGACACGCCTGTTGGGTTCACTGGTGTGTCTAACTTGAGTGTGTCCTGCGGTGGATCAGCACGGTGTCCAGGCTGCTGTCCTCTCCGGTACCCTGTATTGGCAAGGGGTGGATGCCTGAGAATGATGGTGGATTGTTTAAGAATTCAATTAGAAAAAAGAATTGGTTCTTTTTTTTTCCATGAAGAAAATCACGCATCACACATTTTATACAGAAAAACAAAGAAAAACACAGATGTAAGCTTAATGTGCTGTTAAGCCTCTAATGAATATGTTGCCTTGTCTCTCAGATGAGGCAAAGTGTTCTGTGTGCCTGCAGGGAATATGTAAAAGTCAAACACGGGAAATATATCATTCCTGGATTAGCAGCTTTGCATTCACTGTGTGAGCCAGGAACGGTGACACCGGTAACACAGGCTAGCATGAGCTCTCGATCACGTGACCAAGTTCTCTAATCTGTTGGACATGCAGGTGATCTTCATCAGTCCCTTCTTTTTTCATAGGATGGCGGCTCTACCTCAGGCAGCCTTACTGCATTGAAGCAAGGGTTCGAATCCCGCTTTAACACCTTGGACTCTAAGGTCGCGGTGTGGGTTGGTGACTCCAGACTCCAAACCAGAGGGTCATGGGTATAAACTGTGAGTGGGTGACGGTTCACTGGTGCTTCTACAGCAGTAGGGGCGCCCTCCGGACGGTCACAGTACGATAGTGAGCCAATCCCGTTGAGTACAGTTCTGTTCAATTAAGTATTTAAAAAATATTTACTCGAAAATAAAATAAAAAACAACTGCTCGAAATCTTGGCTGGCAGCTCCTTTAAGAGAGAAAGTAGAAAGAGGGTTTGCGGAGCTTGAACCAGACTGCGGCTGTTTGATAAATCACTCCAAGGCCCCATTAGCTGTCAGGCTCTGTCAGCGCCCCAAAGCAATCAGGGGAGCTAACGCAGGAACAGGAGGGTAAGACGGGGCCCGAGTGCTACCTCATTAATCCTGGCGTTCACATCGACATCTGTAGACAGTATTGAAGTGTGCGGTACTGAATGGAGCCCCAGAGACCACTCAATTACTTTATCTAAGAGCAATTAGGAACCTTTGGCTGCAGGTCAAGCTCCTTTTCTGGGGTGGGGGGTGGAAGATAAGGTGGGGGGGGTGTGGGTGAGCGAAAAGCCACAAGAATAGCAAAAAAATAATCTGTGACCTTTCCAGCAGGAGTGGTTTAAAGAGAATGAGCTGGCCGAGGTCCTGCGCTGCTGTCTCTCCCCTCGGCTTGTCTGGGCCTTATCTGTTTAAACCTCAGTCTCCTTTATCCCCTTTTTTTAAAAAGGTGAGGCACCGCCGTGTTACTGGGTAAGAATTAGATTGATTCTTGAGAGTAAAAGCAGACACCTCCTGACAAAGACGGACAGTCAGGCTAAGCTGCCTGTGAAGAGTGGGTTTGTCGGTATTTGTCCAGTGGAACAGGAGGTGTACGAATTCAGAACATTCTCCAGTTAGAGCCGGGGGGTAAAGGGTAAAGATTGCCATTTGTCAAAACTATATGTCACCCCTGGTGTGACGGTTACCCATGCACCAGCAGCCCCACCGCACAGAGCATCAGGAAAAACTGCTCCCTGGCTGAATTATGGGGGAACTTCGGGAGTGGGATTCAGTCAGGATATAGGCTAAGGATCTGCGCCTGTGGCTGGGAGGTTGGCGGTTCCAATCCCGCGGCCGGCAGAGGAGTCCTGCTCTACTGGGCCCCCGAGCAAGGCCCTTCACCCCAGCTGCTCCAGGGGCGCCGTATAAATGGCTGACCCTGCGCTCTGACCCCCAGCTTCTCTCCCTGACTGTGTGTCTCATGGAGAGCAAGCTGGGGTCTGCGAAAAAGACAAATTACTAATACAATAAATTGTATATGGCCAATAAAGTGATCTTTTTATCTGATTTTATATTTCAAACATTTACTACTTTAGACATTAAACCTGTTTGCAAGCACAGTAGTGTTTGAGAATTTTATATCCGAGTACTTGCGTACATCTGTGTCATACAGTATGAGTTCTTTCCAGACTTCTTGCATTGATTTCATCCCACCAGATAAAACTTATAAATACAGTGAACTCAGCAAACACTGCGCGGGCTCTGTGTTCTGCTGATTGTTTCAAAAATTAGGTCGTAATTTTGACATGTCATTGGCAATCCATAGGAAGATTCAAAAGTTCATATTAAATTGTGTTTATGATTCCCTTGTGTGGGGGATCGATGTGTTTGTTTATTACTTCTGCTTCTTTGGTTTGCTCCCCTGCTGAAATAGCTGAGGAAGCAGGAGAAGAGTTTCTCCTCTCGCCTTCTCTATCGCTAGCATGCTCTTCATCACAGCCCAGCATGAAGAACAGCAGAATCTCCTCTCGTCTCAGACAATTCCTCCCTGTCAACCGGAGATCCAGAGATGCCCACATTAACCAACGTTTCAAGTTCTGCCTCAGGGTATGGCTGTTTCTTGGGATGTGTGAATCTCGGGCTGCGAGATCTTCAATCCAGTTCCTTGTTTCCAAAACAAACACAAGGTCCTGAAAACTTTGGAAATATTTAGTTCTATCTAAATCAGTCACGCACTTTGGCCCTGTCTACTTTAGTATGCGCAGCTACACTATGATTAATAACATCGTGTACACTCTCCCGCTATGAGTTCCAGCTATGCTGGTGCTCAAGCCTGCTGCTGAAAGCTAAACTCAGCTCCAGCATTAACCAAGCCAGAGAAAAGAGGTCGTAGATTTAGAATTACTTGACAATTTATTTTTATATTATGAAACTGAATTAGGAGGGCTTGCTGATGTGTCGGTCAGACCTTCTGCTTTTCAGAATTCCAGTTCTTGGTTATTATCCTAAGATTCTCGCACCTTGGGTATGGGGTTTGCATGAGTTGGGAATGTTTGTTTTCTCCCGCCTCCCAGATGCACACTGGCTGGGTTTGATTGGCTATTCTAAAGTGCCCCTCCCACCGTGACCCAGTGACACATCCAGTGGTGGGGCTAGCACCCCTCCTTCTCCTCCCTTGTGTGCTGTGCTTATGGGATAGGCCCCGGCTTGTCACAAGCCTTCCTGGGATAAGGCGCCTTCTGTTAATGGATACAAACACATCTTTTAAAATCCCATTTCGTGAGGCCATCACAGGCCCAGGAGTCGCCCCACACTGAGGTGTTGTTTCAGACGTAGTCTCTAGAGCAGAAACAGGTTCTTCAGTGCGAGTGGTACCGAACTAGCGGGGGTGAGCCATATGTTCCTGCTTTGCAGGTCACTGGAGAATCCAAATTAAGTGCATATTGACTCATTAATACACACACAAGACAGATGGAGAGGCAAAACGCCAAGGAGAATTATAAAAAAAAACTTAGAAGAAGCCTAAGAAACAGATGTAATGTATTTCTGTATTTTTTTTAAACAGACCTGTTCAAACACACAGAGCTGTGTCGTCGTTTTAGCAAAGGTGTGGAGAGGAATAACCACTTGTGTCCTAAAGAAGCGTCTGTAATGCGGAGCCTCTGTGTTCCTCTGTAGCAAATTGCTCTCATTAATGTTTGCTGCTAATTCCTGTGTGGCCTCATCAATGGACTCCAGGAGCTGCCAAATAAACCCTTTCTCCCTCAGGCCGGCTTCCCTCCCAGGCTTTCTCATTACACTCACCTGAAAGCAAAATCTGGGAACAGCCAACCCAGTGCATCGCTTTGCTGCTATCGAATAGCTCTCCGCCCCGAACAACGAAATCAATAGAAATGAAAACCCAGTTGCATTAGCGCTGAATCTGATGGGAGGCAGCAGGCATGATATTTAACAAGAGCCCACTAGAGAATTACACGCAAAATGAAGTTGAAATGCAATAGAAATGTAATTTAGATGAATGAGAAAGAAGCAGAGAAAAAAAAAACTGAGCAAAAAGTGAAAAGCTGTTTTCTCCTATTGCTATTTCCATAAAACCCATTAGTCAGATTGAGATGAGGCTTTTGATGTTTTAATGCAGGTTAAACAGAGCGGTGTGTGTGAGCAGGTCAGAGCAGAGCCCCGGTGGTCGAATCGTGATCAGAGCTGCTACACCCCTGAAACACATTGCGCATACCCGGGGTGTGCAATAGGTGTCCAATAGATTGGGGGAGGCAAGTGGCAAGAATTAGCTAATTCTTTTGAGCAGCAGTTCGCTTTATTCTTGGGTCTCTGTCATAAACCCTTTCAGCAGCGTGCCATGATGGAAGTTTACAGCTTGGCTCAGCTGGTATGATACACAAGCACACCTCCTGTAATGTATTCTATCATCTCACAGTGTATCACACTTATAAATCTTCCAGCGCTCTTTTCGTATTTAACATTGCTTCTCCCCAGCTCGGCACGTTTTCATGTTGTTATGGGAATACCATGACGAATGTTTCTGTGCAGTGTTTATTACAGTGCCACTGCTGCAGTTCATCATATTTCCCTGGGCCTGGGCTGTCAAGCCCACCGACGGCACTTTCAAACCACTGGCAGCCACAGCACTGCCTTGGCAGAACAGCGGCAGAAGCGTAAACATGTCGTTACCAGATAACTGTTCGATAGCGTGTCTACAGCAGCCGTGCGAGATGGTACAGAGACACTGCGGAGGAGAAAGACAGAGGGAAGCCTGCTTCTGCGCCCAGAGCCTGCAGCACGTGGCCAGACAGGGGTCAGTGCTGGGCAGAGCCAGGACGGGGAGAGAGAGTGTTCGCTGTTGCACAGTTATTCCCTCAGTGATTGCGCTGACCCTCCAGGCCCCTCTGTCACCCTGCTCCTGATTCTGCTGTTCAAAGACCAGGCTGCCCAACACAAAGGCCTGTTCCCATCACAGAGGAGCTCAGCTCTGCTAGCAGCTGCCTCTGAATAGGCCACCACTGTAACCTGGTGTTTAGATTCAGTTTACGCTCCTTTGTTTTGTGTTGGATTACGCGTGAGAAAAAGTGAAGAACACTGTGAAGTACTTAATCATTGCTCAAAACATTTTGTCTTTAATTGACACAAGTCAGTCTTGTCTGGCTTGCTGGAGCTGCTCCGAGGGCTCCTGTCTCCTCCTTCAGCTCCGCTCTGCTGTTACAGGACGAGCCCAGGGGTGGCTGTGTGGTCAGAGCGCTGCTTCATGCAATAGCTCACTTCATGAGTTTAACTCCAGACTTCAGCAAGATACCCAGGTTAACTTCACAACTGCGTTTTTCCTTCCGTTAGTTAAAACGTTTGTCACACCTTGAAAGTGTAATACCGTTATAAAGTAATTAAGGAACTGTCTTCAACAAACAATACGCACTTTTCTGATCAATTGTTACAAGCGTGATTTTGCACACAGCTGTGGATTCGTGGGACTGACGGAAAGCCTCTGCAGGGTAGCTGGTGTAAATATTTCGACTGCGAGCTGAACGGGGATCATCAGCTGGCGCCTGTGACAGCGCAGGCGTGCAGGCAGGGCCTCCAGGGGCCCTGGGGCAGCCTCTTGCAGCTCGTCAGGCAGTGGGGATATTTGGAATCTCCAGGCATCCCTCACTAACACTGCGGCCACAGTCTGAGGCCTCCGTCTGCTGAGGGGATCACAGCGACGGGTCAGTGTGACACAAAATCAATGACTTGTGAGAGACAGTGTCTGGACCACCTTACTATAATATTTTGTTATTGTGCAGAAAGGCTCCGCTAATGCTATCATTATCATTTATTACTGAAGAAACCCATCACATTAAAACACTTGTGACTATCAGCGTCCATGCAGGCCTGTTTCCAACGCAGATTTAACAGCAAATTCCAGGCAAAGGCACTCATTAACGCTTTGTTACATGAACAGAAAAGCGAGCTCTAAAGGCCAGCAATTCTAACATGTTCAGAAATCTAAAAGAACATTTTAGACTATCATTTCTGAAGGTTCTGGAGTTTCTAAAGTACCATTCCAAGTATGTTTTAAAACTCCTCCTCTGTCTTTTTTCTGAGACTCTTGGTGGCGGTGATTACAGCACACACACTTGCATGAACGACACTGAGCCCTGACTCTGTGGTGCTGCAGTAGAGGACAGACCCCACAGCACACTTCAGGAGTTCAGTAAAACCCTGATTTAAGGCAGAGCAGAGGTGTGTTTTGAGTTGCCTGGTTGAGGAAGACAATGTTGTTGGGGAACCCCACCCCCCGTTTTAAAGAGCCAGAGAGCTGCTGTATGGGAAAGAAACATGATACAGCAGACCCTTGGTTTATCTGATTAATCGGTGGGGATGGTGTCTATTATCGCCAAAAGACTGTTATATCACAAATTTCCCCTTTCACCTCAAAAACACATTAATTATATGCATACTGTATATGCTTACTGGATCTTTTCACTTATTTTTTAACTATTGCAATCAAAGCAGTCAATTAAAATTCTTCCTGTACCTTTTTTATCATACATACACAAGCTCCTCATTTCATGGGTCATAAATAAAGACTATAAAATTCTATGAAACACAAACCCATCACAAGCAACTGACCTTTAAGGCACCACTGCTATTCCTGAATTTAAAACCTGTGCAATATTTAACTTTTGTTTCATTATTTGTGCATTTCATAACTATTGAGGGGGAAGTCTGGTGTTTCTTATTTTACAGATTAATTCTCCTTTGGCAGATTTTGTCCTTTAAACCGAGAGTGTGCTGTATGTAGGCAGGCACAAGTGGGTGAGACTAGGGTTTGACCTCCTCCAGAACATTTGCTCAAGACTTCATGAGTGGCATTTTGAAGACAGCCTGCACCAGTGCCATGGGTGCCATAGCTGTCAGAGCATGGCATCATGACAAATTACAGCACCTTTTCTGGAGCAAATCTGAAGGACTGATGGTTTTGAGCTGCTGGAACCAAATTCATTTGATAGCACTGCTGGGAATGTTAAAATATTATAAATGCTCAATCATCCGACACACTGCCAGCTTGTTTCACAAACCCCAGTTAACCCCAGGACTAAATTAATTGGAGTGTAAATTAGACCAGGATTAGTGCTAATCAGGCATATACAAAGCAAATGTTTGTGACTTGACTAGCAACGGACTGACAAGGCAGAACGAGGAAATCAGAGAAGCAAAACGGGCAAAATAAAAAGGGGGAAAAGGAAGAAACTCCTTGCAAATTAATGATCAGCAGCTTCATGAATAAGTGCTTCCTTTGATGCAGATACAATGAAGTACCACAGAGGACTCAGTGATCCCAGGAAACCAAAGACGCAGGACCTCCAGACAGAATTCACGACTCAGCTCTCTGAGCATCAATGGCAGCTGCACTTCAGGTTAAATAAGAAGCAGCAACTGGCATCTGTCTGCACTGACTGTAGGCAGACCCAGCAAACACAAGAGCCAGTAGCTGGACCTCTAAAAGCATCGGCAGAGGTCGTGTCTTACTCCATTGGTCCCTTCCAAAAGGTTGGAGGATGTGCTGCAGTCACACTTGGTGTGAGGTGGGCCAGGTTGTACAGACACACTCTCTGGTCTCCTGTTCTGGCAGGATGCTGGACTAACAGGGATCTTTGATCAGGGAAAGATCTCAGCCTGTGCTTTTGAGCTCCGCCCAGCTCTCCCACCAGGACAGGAAACTCGAAAAAAGGGAAAACCCGGAAGACTGGGCTCCCAAAGAATGGCAATGGCTTTAGTTCATAGAAGTAACGGAGTTTTAAGGGCCGGAGAATTCTTCTGTAAATCATCCATAGAGATCACATCAAAGGCAATTCAGGGGGGTGTTATCATTCCAGGACAGAGAAGACTTCTGTCAACTGTCTTCAAAGGGTCACCACACAGAAACATACTTATCTCTCCCTCGCAAACCAGAGGGATCTGATCTGGAATAAGTGAACAGTCCCCTTGGTTTTATGACAAATTAATTCAATTATCATCAATCGTGTTGCCACCTTGTCTTGCCTCTGATTTAAAAACAGTGATTTGCTGGTTCTCTCCCAGGCTGTGTCTGTGCTTCAGCACTTTAGTTCTAATTCATCCTTATGCAGAGGAATTCCATATGGATATCACTTTCCCCAGATACTAAAATCCCTCTAATAAGCCAGGATAAACACTACAGCAGTGGCTTCTGAAGGGAGCTAGCAAGCTTATTGGTTTCTGTAATTCTGAGCTGCCTTTCCTGGCTGTGATTTCCCACTAGAGAAACGGTAATCTCCATCTTTTTATTTAATTAACTTTTTATTTAACCTGGAATTCTCTCTGAGCTGCATGTTTCCTTTTCCACACAGGTTGGCTAGAGGGATAACAAAAACTACATCTGGTATTAATACACATATGACTTGCAATTAATCTTCAGATGTGTCTTCTTTCAAATTAATTGCTAAATTAAAAGAATATAACTAGGTGAACCACTTCACCTTTCCTTATTTTCTTCTGTGTGATATATTCTTTGCAGCTTTACAATTGCCAGCATTATGCTACTCATAGATTTATTTGAGTGCAAACCTCTTTTTGGCAGAAAGATTCCATTCCTCTCTGACCTCTTTAGTGCTGGCAAAAATAATCTTGGAACAAGAACCTTCAATAATTTGCATCTGTGTAGAAATTACAGCAAGAAGCACCTGATTTCTTAAACAAGAGCACAGTGCCTGAACAAGCGCAGGTAGGGCAATGGAGTGAAACCAGAACAGTGAGGAACAGAGCTGTGTTTATTTATCCAGTGTTGGTGTCCAAGGTACCTTACATTCAAAACAACAGCTGAGCTGTCCTGTATTGGTACTGTGTAGAAGCTTCTGTTCTCCATCACATGTGCAAAGGGAAGTCCAGAGGATGAGACGCACATCTCTCTCACACCCTCCTGCACCCCTGCAGCAGCTCCCCGGCTCATTCCTTACAGTCAGACCGCCATTCTCTCATCTAAGCCAGTTATGCCGAACAACTCTGTTGCATTAGTAAAGGTCTAGCCGAACTGCTGAAATTACATTCAGTGGGTGAAGAAAGCAGGTAGTCCAGACTCCAGTTGCATGAAAGTGATGGATTAGATGTTCACCCCAGCCCCCCTCCCAGCTCTTCAGAGGTGAGTCTTGCTCAAGGAGTGGAGGGAGCTGCAGGTAGCAGGGGGTCACTCCCCAGGCTTGCCAGGGAAACTCCAATCTCATAGATGCTCGCAAGTGGTATCACAGGTATGTGCCCTCAACAGCGCAATACTGGGAGTGTGTGAGGTAGGAGGTGTGGGGGTAGGGGAGCGTGAGGACACAGTGGCAAAGGGATGAGCCTGCTCTCGCGTGGAGTACCCCTCAGCGAGGTGATCAGAAACACAGCCCAGGTGGCTAAAGGCTCTATCCACCCCTGTTCGGAACAGATGAGTCCGGGAAGATGAAGGAACTGCCTGGGGAAAGAAAGAAATCAAACAGGCAGGCCGCAGCCCAGCCCCGAGCACTCATTCCCCCAGCGCCCTGGAGAATCGGCCCGCCTCTCCTCGCTTTGTTCTCCAGCCAGAGTAATGTCCTTCTCTCCCCAGAGACTTGTGCACGGGCAACTGTTTGATTCCTGAAGCGGTGGGGTATTTATCAGGAGGGCCGAGGAGTGAACTTCACAGCAGAGGGGGAAGTGCCGCTTGTAACAATATTAAGAAAAGGCATGTCAGAAGTCTGAGTCTTTGATAGCTCTCAGGCAGGGTGTTTAACCTCTCTCTTCAAAGCAACAGGCAGCTCTAATTTTTAATGAAACATTTCTCCAATATCCTGAGGATCCCTCTACCGCACCTGTGAGATTCTGTTAATGGAGCCAGTGGGCTATAGCAGCACAAGATGCAATGTTAGTTTTCAGTCGTGTGTTTTTTGTAACTTGTAAGTGACTCTGGGTAAAGTGCTTCCAGACAGTGCAGTGGCCTTCCGTAACAATACACATAGATTGATTGATTAACTCCTAGATGAAGGGCACCTTTGATTAATCTTTATTGTGTGTTTGGGAGCAAAAAAATCACAAATGAAATACAAGAGCCAAGTAACAGTCAACTCTCATCTAATTAAAACATATCTCTGTACCCACAGTGAGCTGGCTGATGAAATTTTAATAAGATCACCTTTCAAATCAAGTCATTGTTCAATCAGACTGCTATTCAAGGGTATAGCTTCACAAGAGGGACTTGATGTATTTATTTGCATATTTTTTTTAATTCAATTTACCTCTTAGCAGATGAGAGATTTAATTCCTAGCCAACATGTCATCTTTGAACTGTGTCCTGTTTAAATAAAATGATGATCTCCATTCCTTTGGGTGTTAATACAAGAATCCTATCTGGAAAAAAATAAAATGGATTCGTTTTGACTTTAAAAGACCGTTACACAACACAAAGCAAACTTGGTTTCTTTTAAAACCTAAATCGGGTAGGGTTATTCCTCAGCAACGTTGGCTGGCTAAGAGATTTGAAGCAAATTATTAAAAAGATTTTATCAAAAAATTAAAAGCGCAACATGAGATGAGTATTAGTAACCGCACTAACACTCTTTCACTGGTGACAAATTCATAAATGGAAATGATTTCCGAGACACAGCAGTCTCTAAGAACCTGGTATCAGGATTCACGCAACTTTCTCCTAATGGCACAGTGGAAGCTGTCCAATTAAACATTTATGCTCTCTCCAGTTTTCCCCATAAGACCTCTGCGCAAGGTAATCTCTGGACAGAGATATTATTTCCAGACAACACACAGCTGAGCAGAGTGTGCACGGATGAGCTGAGCACAATGAGGTCTGTGTTCCACCTCTGTGAAATGGAGGAGCACTTAATTCTTTGGTTGCAAAATATCCCAGGGATATTGAAGCTTAGACTTTCATGGAAGAGACAACTGTTTCAACACTCCCATGCTCTTCTCCCTGTCCCTCTTTCGCAGCTCCGGCAGCGAGTTGGGAGGCAGTGGGACCTGCAGCGCGGACGTGTGCGAGCCCGCTCGGACCGCCAGCTGTGACCACTCGTCTCCTCCTCCTTCCTGTCCTGCAGCCCAGAATAGCAACAAAAACGCCAACAACAGCAATTCAACAGCTGCGTTGCCATCTTGCAGCCTGTTCTCATCAGATCATGCAAGCTAAGCAAGGCAGAGGCGGATCAGTACTGGGATGGGAGAGGTCTAATTGAAACCATCCCTACAGAAACCAGTTGGTGCTCTATGTGGCGCTGGTCGACCAGTAGGTGGTGCTCTTTCCTCTGGACAATCATTTCCAATCCAGGTCCCCAGTATGGTGACCGGAGACACCGGAGTCACCCCTCGGTCTCCCTCCCCCCCGACTTGCGTCCAGCCCAGAGGTCAGAGGTGATCGGGGTGGAACTCAAGCAGCCCTGACAGTCTCAGCATCGCCACGCCGATTAGCAAGCAGGCCTGCATTAATAAATGATGAAAACTTCAGGCGTCTCTTTTCTTTATTTGTATTCTGAGTAAATAAGGACTGATTAATATGCAAATCCTCACTAGCCCTGCGGCGCCATCAGCTCTCCAGCGTGGATTTAGGAAGGAGGCAGCAGCTTGCTGTAAATCTCCACATGCAGCAGCCTCTCACTGTATGCATATGAGCCGGCAGAGGAGACACAGCGTAAACAGCTGGAAATTAACACCTTTCCTGCTTCTGACCAAGTGCGTCTGTAAGCAGCTGGGGTTTACACCCAATCGGGCAGATTCACGGGCTGACTCAGTGTTTCCTGTGGGGGCTGCAGGGAAGGGGGGCTGGGTCACGCAGAGGTGGGCTCAGGTCTCCCGTCATGAGTCTTAATTATTCCTGGTAATCACTGCCCGCCCGTTGTTTGGCTTACTGACATGCCAGCAGGAGCAGAGGCTTAAGAGAAGCAAGCGGAGATGGAAACGGACCGGCTTGGAGAGGCCCTGACCTGAGGCAAGCCCAAGCCCTTCCCACCACTGCGCCCGCTCTCCCAGGCGGGGAGCCAGCAGGACGACACTGGACCGAAGCCACCGAGCAGGTCAGGGGGCCCTCTCTGCCACGCACACTGCTCGCCACCTCATTAAGGCAATTACAGGCAGCTGGAGAATCCCCCCAGCTAATTACATGTGTACGCTGGAAGATGGTCGCTGCACGAGCAGACTGTTCATGTGAGGCATGTTCTGGGAAGATGGCACGCTAAGAGAGAGCAGGGGCTAATTTCACAGTGCTCAGTAGCTCACATCAGAGATGGAACCTTTTCTGTTGCGTTTTTTTTTCTCCTTGGCTCCGATTCTTTGGTGTTCTTCCACCGAAGGAACTCTGTCTCTTGCCAAAGGCGGACTTTGAATTTAAAACACAGGCACCGTTTTACACACAGAGTTGTGGGAGTCTGGTACAAACCGCTCAGCCAAGTCGTTTTGACCTGGCTTCTTTCAAGAAGGACCTCGATGAGATACTTGGATTAATTACTAACTCTCCAATGGGCTGGATGGGCCGAATGGCTCCTCTCGTTTGTAACCCATGTTCTCAAGAACTGGCACCAGCACCCGGATGCCCCAAGGCATGTTGTCAGAAGGAAGATCACTGAGCCATCAAGATCAGCGCCATGTTCTCATCTTGGTGAGCATCTGGACTCTCAAAAGAATGAGACAGCTCTGCCCTCTACAGCCAGCTCAATGCTGCATTCAAGTACTACAGAGTATTCATTTAATTATTTCTGACACTGCAGAAAAGTTTCAGTAAGTCCCAGGAAAATAAATAGGAACAATCTTTTATTGATACAGAGTCAGAATTTGGTTGTTAAAGTATATTCCCCCTGTATTACCCTTATAGTCCTGCCTAGTGGCGGATTAAGGTGATCAGAGGCCCCTAGGCTACACGTTTTGTAGCCCCCCACCCATCCTGTTACCAGAAAAAAGCGAGAGGAAATACTGTAATAATTCAGTGACGCGTTCGGGTAAGAGCTGCTACCGCCGGTTCACACGGCACTCGCAGGGAACACGCACGTACACAGGGAGCCCAAATACACACACACACACACTACAAAAAGCTGTAATGTAAGTACAGCAATGCAACCAATAAATCAGATTCACAGCCAATCTGCGAGCTGACAACAGAAATCATGCGCACGCTTGCTTTGAAACCGACGACACACAACAGGATCAGCACCGCAGAGACCAGTGAGCTCCCCGTCTGAGCGCCTTATTTCAAGAGCAGCGGGACACCCCCCACTCGTGCAAGTCCACTGCACTCAATAGACTCAAATCAATCAATACAATGCAGCGACCAGTAGATGTTTTTCTAGATGGGCTTTCAAGAAGGGATCAAACTCGCTGCTAACTTCGGGGACACCCGTGAAGTTCCCGTTGTCGGGGCGCACGAACGTTTCGCTGCGCCCCTTAAAGGCCGCCCTCGCTCCGACTTCACCACCCTTTTCAAGACGTCAGTCCAATACTCACACTCATTGTCAAACTGTCTTGTTAGTTCTGAATCGATTAGACCATTATCAGCGCAGCGAATAACGTTACACGACCACAGCCTTTCCACGGCTCTCCGACACCCCGTGTCCAGCCAGGTCACTAGAGCCTGCGGTCAGTCCGGACTGGTCATCACCGCCCCCAAATAATTCACACGCGAAACAAAACACCTTTCGAGGGGGAATACAGCCGCCACCCTCTTGACACACACTCGCCATTTCAGAGTTCTCTTTCGAAGAGGGTTTTAGAGAAATACCTCTTTTGGTGTTTATGTGGTCTTTCCGATGCTGCAACATCCGCGTCTTGGTTTTGACACGATTTCGGGCCCAATTTAGCCCAGTATGGCCGCCTCTGTTCCCCTATTTCAGCCCAGCAGGCTGGGGCCGAGCTGTAGGAAGCGGGAGCCGCTGTTGCGCCCTCTGTTGGCTCCACGGCAGCAGGTGCACCAGCCCGGCGGCGGACAGTGGCGGCGTTTCGGACGGCTCTGCCTCGGACTCGCGTTGCTGTGACCCCGTCGCGGGAGCTGCTCGTCCTCATGAGCGGCGTGGCTGCAGACCGCGCCCAGGCCGGAGCTACTGGAGCTGCAGCTGACTTTTCAACCGCGGTTGCTGTAGCACTGGCTGCACCGTTAGCCGTGACCTCAGGACCGGGGTCCGGCTCAGCAAACCTGAAATAACCAGTCACTCTGGGGATCTTTTTCAGTAGATCCTGCTCACACTGCTCTTTAAACCGCCCTGCTTTTCGTTTTTTGCGACCCACTGTCATATTTTCTCTCGCACATTTTGAGGCTGGCTACCGTAAACTTGCACCAGATTATCACCCGATGAATCCGCCGAAATAAATTTGAACTGCGAACCCGTTGCATCTGACCAATCACCGGTTCACAATTTATTCAACGTTTTTATGCACCAATGGGGGCCCACAGGTCCGTTTTAAAAAATACTCTGGCCAATCAGGTCCCTGATCAATCCGGGGCCCCCAGGCTACAGCCTATGATAGCCTGTTCGTTAATCCGCCCCTGGTCCTGCCTTCCCCAGTTACCTGAAACACGTTCTTATTTCAAGATCCTCTGAGTTTGTCAAACAGCCAGTACGGTTTATGTACAAGCAGACAGTTAAAAAAAAAAATGCTAAATGAATATCGAAGTATCCACCCTTTCGAGGGCAAAGCTCTGTCAGAGGGCCGGAAAGTGAAGATCAGGCTTTTTCTGAAACGTTCATCCCTCTGGCTTGGAATCTCTCTTCCTCATCTCCGGGTAAGTGAGCACCTGCCAGGGTGTTTGCGCTGACGACGCCCAGGTGGTTAATGAACCCAGGGCACGCTGGGAAAGACGGATTGTTCCGAGAATCTATGGCCGCTCTCCCAAGAAGTGGCAGGAAGACAGTGACAGCCCACGGACCCAGGGGAATGAAAATGGTTTTCAAATGGGCCTGGAGTGCTGGCTGAATACCATTATATGTGGATATGCCTGCTGGCCTGGGCTAATTTATTGGAGATTATTTTCTATGTGATCGCAGTGGTGTGAAAGGGAGTTTGTTTGCTGCGGTGGCTGTGCACTAGTACAGTAAACGCATTGAGCCCGGGAGTGTTTGATTACCCCGCAATGCACTGCCCACCACTCTGTCAAAGACAGGAGACAACGAGGGGCAGGAAACACGCCTGGCTTTTACAAGATGGGCAGGTCGTTGAGGAAGACACGGCGGCGGCTCGCAAGGATCTGTCATTCGTTCTGCAACCTGAGGAGCAGAGAGAGGCTGCCTGCCAGCAGTCAGGAGAGAGGAGTCCCTCTCCAGGGCCATGCATGGCTGATATCTCAATTATCACATCAGCTTGGAGGGCCACGGCTCCTCCATCCTTGCTAATAAAGCTTAATGTGTTGTCAGAAATGGGATTTAAGGAACACAATGCTGAGTGCTTGCCACAATACATAAAAATATTCAAAGATAGGCAAGTTAATGCTGATGAATTTCACATCATGCAGACCTAAAAAAGACAGAGTGAAATACCCCCAGGATCAGACTGCGAAAAGAGAATCGCAGAAAAAGCTGTAATTGCTCTGATAATGACTAACAATGGTGTTTCTGGCTCAATTACGCATACCTCTTCTGTCTAATGATATGATAGCCCACATCAGAGTGATGCTTCCCTGTTTTCCTTATCTTTCTCTGAGATCTCTCGGCCTATTATAGATTTCACTAAAAATCTGGTGCACCAAACTTGTTTAGTTATTGTTTCCGATTCTGCATCTCAGTTAGTGTTGCACACAAGTGCCATTAGAGTTTCATTTTCATTTGAAGGCCTTGCTGGTCAGGTTAGGGAGCAGCTTTGTTTCCCTCTTTGCTTCCAGTGATTGGCAGTGAAGGGCTTTGAGGAAATCTGTAAAGCATGTGGTGTGGTACTGAGTGGGGATTTAGATTACTGTACAATGCAGTGATGCTGCAAGTTTCAGAAGTCATTTGCTGATTGTAACATCCAAAAGGAAAATCCATGCTGTGTACAATGCATAGCGCCCTCCAAGCACCAGATAAGGAAGGCCATCACCATTACCTACCCCAAAATCTATGTTATGCTGAGATGAGGCACAACCCAGGAGACCCAGGGGTGTCACACAACAGTCTTTGACCTCTTGGATGGTAAGTGGGCGACAGTCTGAGCTCCCTCACTCCCTGCCTGTGTCTGTGTCCTTCTTGAAGGAAGCTGATGAGGTGGATGAACCAGGGCTTGACTTCCCTTCTGCACCACTCCCAGCCACCTGTCCCTGTATTGCTAGGTTAGATCAGATCCCCTTTATGACGAGGAGTTGCAACAGTCTTTTTTTCAGCCAGCGGCTGGATCAATAGTCTCCATTTTCACCCAACAGTGCTTCCTCTGATAAAACCAGCAACATTACAAACATTACAGAACTGATAAAAGCATTCCCCACTATGGCCGCGGCCGCTGCATTGGCTGTGTTCAAGGGATGGCCAATAAATAAACCAGTTCCATCTTTAGGAAAGCCTGGAACGAGGGCGGGGGCCTCCTGTTTCTGCAGTGCAGCATGACGGTTCTAACTGAGTGCTCCACTTTTGTTTTGAAAGATGTGCATAAAGTTGCTTTCCTGCAGAGATAAGTGCTTCTGCCAGCACGGCCTTATTTTACCATAAGTGAACGTGGAAGAAGAAAAAGAAACAACACAAGCTGTCATTTTTTTATCGTCCAGCTGAAAGCCAACTAGTCAAGCACTTATATTTTTGTAGCAATCCACAGAAGGCTTATTATTTATATCTAGTAGCATCGCCAGGAGAGGAGCTAGAAATAGGTGGTACTGCAACAACTACAGACTGCGCTGTCTGGACAATGGCAGCATTTGGCAGAAACTGGTCTAGAAAGCAGTACCTCACAGATCTCTTGGAGCTACCAGATAACTGACACACTTTGGTCAAAGCTGGGACACATGTCCGTTTAAATAGTAAGAAAGACAGGAAAAAAGATCTCACTTGCAGCTTCCAAGCTTGCTGCTTTGCCAAAGATTTAAGTCTTGCTGTACTTGGTTTGTTAGTCTTTCAGAAGCCTGGAAGCTAAGAAAGCTGTGAAAATACCATACTGAAAATCAAGGTTCTTTGAGTTTTTGCATAAATTCTCCTTTTGTCTGATTGTCCCATAAGGCAATAAGTATTGACCAAAGATCCAGGTAGTCAAACATTGGTACTAACTGTTAACTCAGACGAAACCACTTCATGGTTAAATCATAATAAGCCTTGTTAGAAGACACTTTGTGAGAGAGACAAGAACGGACGGAGAGGAATAGAAAAAGACAGGAGAACACTAAAGAGAGAAGTAACTACTGTATACTGTGAGTGTTTCTTACTCCAACAGACCAAAAGACCAGAATTTAGAGAAGTAATTTGATAACTAAGAAGAGTGCATTCGAGACCTTAAGAGAAGAACGTATCTGACATTTGTGGAAATACTGATACAGATTAGCTTTCAGACTAATATAAATCTCTTACTGTTTAGTGATGCACTGTTTTGGAAAGAGAAATAGGTTCCCATGTGCTTAGCATCCCTTTACAGATGTAGTCCTGAACAGGATACTTTTATTTGATAAGAAACCCCTTCCTTCTTTTTCCCTTCATAGAGTGTCTACTCTTGGGTAGGGTTTTGTATTTTTGTGTAGGGAAGCAGGGCTTTATCATTCACAGATCTGTAAATATCCACATGTAGCTGGAAAATGCTGTGTGTTGTGTATTTCTGCTGGAAACGAAACTCAGCACAGGACTGAGCTCAACACGATTTCACCACAGCTTTAACACAGTCAGTCAGTGTCAGAGTATTCTCAGGCCAGTGAGGGCAATTGTTTTCCAGCCACTTTTCTGTTAAACTGAACCAACACTGTATATTTTTCATCTAGTTTTCCGGCTGTTATGTGTTTGATAATGTCTCCATAAATTATTTGCCAAATCTGAAATGCTATCCACCCAGCAGCATCAATTATTCATTTTAATATTAAGCTTTAACGATGTTTGTTTCTCACTCATACACTGTAAGCAAGACATTAACCCCACAAAAAGAGCGAGAGAAAAACAAATGCTCTCAGGTGCCCTTGAATCGAAGTCCCTTCCAACTTGATCGATTTATTTCTTTGCGGCAGAATCAATTTCCAGAACCCAGTAAGGAGCTCCGGGCTGAGTTTTCTTTCCAGCTCTATCAAGAGAAGCTGTGGGCCTTGCTGGTCACTCTGAGCATGCAGAGTTGCAGTACAGCAAAGCACTACCTTTTCCAAGCCACGACTATTCCATTGTATGACAGCTCTTGCACATACAAAACATGCAGAAACATATACAAAAAGAAGAAAATGTGCTTAAATAAATTTAATTAGTCCATGCCATGCCTTGGTAGATAATTAATAAACTTTTAGTAATTGCATTTGAATGTACTAGCAGTAAAACACATATTTTTTTACTTCTAATTTAAATGACAAATTACCATCATCTATAATATGTTACTCTGAAAAATCTTCAATCTGTCCTCTGGGAATGTGTGCAGCTAATGATACCAGAAGGAAGCAAAGGGAGGGTGATTCTGCCATCAGGCAGAGGCACTGAAAAAGCTGATTAACAAGCCTCCTGGTGTCAGCACACAAACCAACGAAATCCCATATACAGTATGGCATTTTTATCACAGTGTATGTCCCAGCTTATGTGTGCCTGTTTAATGCATCACAAGTTAGGAAGACCAGAAACTGGTTCTCCATAGCTTTTGTCAGAAACAATTCACTTAAAACTTACTCACTCATAAAACTTACAGAGCTCACATTATTTGTGCAGAATTCCTGCACAAGTTTTTTGCTTTTTTTTACATTTTATATCTCTGCAAACAATAGACAAAGTTGAGATTAAATTCACTCTTTTATATAAACCACAGTCAGATATCCATTCTGAAGTATTTGACACAAATGCAAAAAAAAAATTGATCAAACAGAAGCTGGATTATGGGTTAGGGATATTCTGCAAAGGCATGAAACGTTAAAGCACAGACTGCATCACTTCACTTGCTCAGACAAAGACGGAGGCTGTTGCAATGCCCACTATGAGCTGCACCCTTCTCCCACACAGCAGTTCAGCTGCACACTCACAGCAATACGTTGACCTCTGAAAGCTCCAAGCAATCTGAGCTGCAGTGGAAACACACTTGGCCCGGTGTTTAATGTCATCCCTGCTCCAGGAGATGACGCTTTAAAACACTTTTTTTTGGAGCTCAACATTCACTTAATAAGCTGTTTCTAAATTGAAAAATAATTTGCCTGGCTAGGAGGCAAGCTTGCCCATTCTCTGTCGTTACATCTGAGAGAGTAAGTGCTGTTTACTTTTGATAAATGCACATCTTCTCTTCCATCTGACTATTAGCACATTATAGACAATATTTAAACAATGCAGGAACCATCTGGAGGACAAATTTAATCCGCCTCAATTAGCATTTGATTTGCATGATGAGGCCACAAATTATACACTGTAATACAATTCTCAAAAAGCTTGTTTTATGCAAAGATTTGTCTTTCTAACAACATGATGCATTGCGTCCAATGAGGCAGGCTGTCTCCATCCCTCACTGGAGTCCTCAGGGCTGTGTCTGGTGCTCCTGTAATAACCAGGAGGGGGACGAGGCCAGAGGAGAGCTGTGACATTACTCCCACTCTCCAGCTCGCAGTTCCTCTAATGGGACCTCTTCCTAGGTAGTTAATTACAGACAGTACAGCTGCAGAAGCAGCTTAATGATTCTTTATACATCTGTGCGTATTGGTGCCAGCCCTGGGTTTTACGTAAAATACTCTCTCTCTATTTATTGAGAACTATTCTTCCTCTGGATACCTGACCCTGAACGATTTATTGCGAAGATGCCTTTAACATCCTTATCGGAGATTTCCTGCTTAATTGCTTGCCTAAAAAAATAAAGATGCAAAATCAGTCTTTTGCAGGCTTGGAGGTGCCCTTTTCCAGTAATCCCTTAAAGTGAAAGAAACATACACTCCCAGCACCATAAGACTGCAGCCCAGAATAATCAATTCCTAAGTGTGGTTGCTTCTACTATTACTGAATCCTATTGCAACACTTATTCATTGAATGGATTTGCAGCAATCCTGCAGTACATAGACACTAGTTAGATTAGAGTATACTTGTAAATCTGTGAGTAGTGTATGCTATGAGTAGTAACTCATTAGTTCTTCTTAGTTAATTTGTTAATGAACTTAAATGCTTTCTGCTTTAATCTGTGTTCTTTTTTTCTGGAATTAATATTAGATGATTCACAACACTGAAGGGTCAAACGATTTGTACTGAGCTCTACTTCCACTTTTGTGCATCGGAAGTGAAAGTGTGCTACAGGCAGCTGTTTCACCTTTTACAGGCCTCATCAGTGGGGCATAGCTAGCCTCTGGGCTGCTAGCTGATGTCTGAGCATCGGCTGTTTAAATCTGAGCATGATCAGCTTTCCCCAGAGTGGTTCAGATCTAACTGAAAGCCATGCTGTTAGTGCAGGCTTGAAGTGGTCAGTGTGTCCTTGGCAGCCTGCTCTGGGGTCACCCTGCTGGCCAGGCTGCCACGCCTGCAGTGTGATTGGTGAGGGCAGCGTCCTTCCTCCCCCTGCCTGACCGCTTGAGACATTTCGGTGAATAGCACATGTTGCCATTTGACTCTGCAATAGCTTTCTTACGTAAACATGAAGACAAAAGACATTTAAACTGCAAATAAAGGTTGCTTTGTTTATCTCCTCTGTTGGAGTTGTAAAGGTCCCATGGGCAGTGAGCATTTGGAAGTCAAGATAGCTTCTTCCTCTGCAGAAGGGGACTCTAATTCAGTGGTTCTGTTTTCTGTGGGGAACAAAGACATGCCTGAGAAACAAATTTCGCTTTGCAAATAAAGCAAAGTTTGTTTGATGACGCAGAGGCATTAAGAGAGACCTTGAGAAATCATTTCAGAAATGCTGGCTTGCCAATTAACAGCACCTCCACAAGAAGACGAGCTCTTGTTGTGAAAACAGGCTACCACCCTGTGTTCAGTGAAAACGTAAGCACAATTGATTTTTGCCAAAGACAGATGGAAATCTTTGTCTGTATGGTGTCTCACATAGGGTGACACGGTGTTTCTATATCCTGCCATTTCCATTCAGCAACAACACAAGCTTTCTAACTGCAATAAATGAAGGCACACTTTAATATACACTATATATATATTGATATATCACAAATAGTATGCTACACTGTAGAGTGCTGTACACTAGTGTCCAACGATAAGAAAGTCTCAGTAATGCTAGAAAAGAAGGGCAGTGTGCAGATGGGACCATACAGTAGCCTTTTTCTTTTATTGTTTTGGTGTTGTTGCTGTACCACTTTTCTATTACTACCAGAAGTAAAAAACAACCAAGTTCTTATGGTTCAGACTCATAGCTGAGAAAATTGCTGGTCTGCCCAAATCCAGCCCTTCAATCTGAATGAATTCTGACCTGGATGAAATGAAAATTTCCAAATTTTCCCCCATCCCTTTTTCATGCACCGAGATCACACTGTCTTGGGTTTAGGAATGAGCAATTGGCGGGCAGGTCGAACTTTCGGACCGATCTGGGCCACAGTGTACCTCACTATAATGTGAGACATCACAGATCCTAGAGCTGAGCCACGGTTTTGCAACTGACAGCACACAAGTTTGCCGTGCTGGGGGACAGGGACTCTGGGACAGCAGCTCAGCAGGTTCGCTCCTCCCTGCAACCCTGATGGCAGCAGGCGGCTCCAAGGGGCTGCCCAGGACCTGGGTGCTCCAGATGGTGTCCTCCCATTTGAGGTGCAAGCAGAGTTGTAAGTGTAATCGGTTCCCATGTGCACCAAAAACAAAATCTATAAAAACAAATAAGAGCTTGTCCCTTCAAATAAAAACACCCAGGAATTAAATGCATTGAAAAAATGTTTGTTTAGTGATTGTAGAGTTGACTTGACTCTCTTGATTGAGGGATGCCCTCCTGGCCTCAGGATAAGGGGGCCGGGACCCCCCTTTGGAGAGAGGAGTGACCCAGGGGCAGCTGTACAGGAGGAGATGGGGGTGGGGCGATGCAGAAGACTAATGTACAGGAGACAAGGGGATCCTGTACAGTACTTTGAGTTTTCTGAAATGCAGGAAATGACGTCAGGAATGATTACGATTTAGGACAGCTGAGGAAAATTAAACCTGGCTTGGCCTAACTCTTGTTATAAGCTCCATTTATACTTACAGCCATGGTGTGGTCAGCCTGTTTCCTTCAGCACAAGAAGACCTGCAAGGACGAGATGCCCCCTGCCTGCAGAGCACGAATGGGACATCGAGCATGCCCAGAGGCTTCAGTGCCAATCCCAAAGACTGCTCTGACATCAGCTTTCTGTGTTTGTGTGCTTTAACTGGTTTAATTTAATTCAAAACTGATTTCACTTATATTGTCCTCGAAATAAGGTAAAAGAAAAAAAAACATTGTCAGCCCAAGAGTTCATATAACATTTGCAAGATTAAAATTTAATCTTATTAAATGTTTGAAATAAAGTATCAAATAGAAAGGGGGGGAGGTCATGAGATTAGATTCCTGCAGAAGTACAAATTATTTCATTAAAAAAACCTGTATAGCAGTGTAATGTGTGCTTAATATAGAAAGCATGCCTTTTTCCCAAGGCTAGCTTTAGAGCTACTCCTTGCTGCTAAGCAATTTAAAAACTATGCATTTTTATGAGCCTCCGTTTTTTGTATTTGATGAAAATAACCCTTTGGCTTGGATAAATTATGAATGAAAAACTGAGGGTTCTGTTCAGCCACAATACTGAGGGAGATGGCAATGAGACAGAGATTTTATTCTGTTTCATTTTCAATCATTCTGGAGATGAGCTGGAGGAGAGTCAGAATCCATCAGGGGTCAGAGTTCAGGGGTCAGCCACCAGAAACCAATCACCATGCGCTCATTCCTGCTGAGGGTCATGACACCCATAGCTTGTCCTAAGCCATACGCCTGTGGTGGGAAAGAAACTTAAAGTTTGGTGTCTAATTATAAATGGGAACATGCCCACCAGCAAGGCAATTTCCGACACACCTACACCATTCTGTTTAATTCTCAGTTATTTATCAGAATATATCCTTTTCAGTCCTTGCTATATAACACATCAATCATCCTGCTTTATGGTACAATTTCAAGTCAATATTACAAGGAACAAATGCAAGAATCACCTTATGAACAGTAATCATTAAAAAAAAAACTGACCTCGAGTTATTTTCTCATGAAACTAATTAAAACAATTTTATCACAATTTCAAGATTATTAATAATAGATCACATGAAAAGAAGTAAAATTGCAAAAAAGAACACTCCGCTGGTAGAGCATTAAACATTTATCAGCAGTTTTTCAAGCATATGGGTGTACTGACAGATCTGAACTTTGCTGTCTCACATTAAAGATGCTCAAACAAACTTTGAAGAACGTCTTTAATTTTTTTCAGAAACGACAGGCGAGATTCATGCTTTTTTTGGCTTCTTGCTAGAATTCTGCTGAAAATATTGGTATCGCTGCTCGTTATCAAGTTGGAGGAAAGGCCATAGTTGACGGAGCTGTAGAAGGTACCCCAACGGGCATTTCAAAGCTGAAGAAAACTACATTGTCAAGCCGTGGGGCGTTCAAGTCCTGCAGCAAGAAATTGAGGCTGGTCTATGTGCTGTTCGTTCAACACGATGAGTGTCGGCTCTAGGGTTACTTCCCAGAATCCAAACAGAGGACACTCCGTCGATCGGGGAGCGGGGGTTTGTGATGCTGGGGATATTTGTACCAGTAGATATTTCTGCTTTCTGCTGGTACAAATTCAAATCGAAGACCTCATGGGAAACAAGAATAAGGGAAGAATTCCTGACATTTTAAGATTCTGCTCGGATGGAGATTTAAGGAGCAAAAAGGAGGGCGTCTGGGAAACTATTCCAGCCATGCTGTAGTGGGACATTAAGTGCCGGAGTGCTGTTTCGTGATGACGTAATGACCACTCAGACTTCACAAGACTCGGGAGTAAGATTATTGGACTGGCTAACGACTGCAGTGTACTCAACTATCTTTTACAATGGGCCGTGATGACGTTGGGCACACTCAGTCTACGCCTGAACAAAAGTACAAGGAGAATCCGTCTGGATTTACTGAGGCACTTATTTAACCTTTCGAGTCTTTGGAAAGACGATGATTAACGACTTTAGTCCGCTTGCGCTGAAATGAATCGTATCCGATGGTTAAAATATTTGTAAAAAGGTAGCGAGCGCGGCTCCGCCGTGCTCTGTCACCGCAACACCGCTGCAAAGACGAAAGGTTACTATCCAGACAGGCCGTTAAGATCGTCTATCTGTTTAGCTAATTGATCCCTAGGACCTCATCCATTCTTTCTTGACAGAAGCAGTGCTGTGATCCAGCTTGTTCAAGCACATTCTTCCCAGCTGCAGCAGGCGTCTTTTGTGCAGAATGTCCTCAGTTTTAAATATACTTCAGCATGGTTCATGTTCGACTATTGATTCTGAAGTAGTACCCCAGCTGACTTTGTCAGCTCCTTTGATGATTTCGAGGTGCTTCTGCATCGTCCTGTGCGGCATCGAACTATGGGAAGACCACAGGTCTCCATCCCACAGCTGTCACAGCGTTCTGCCTGCTTCTGCACTGCCTCTGTTAGCATCAGTCCCCAGTAAGTTTCAGAGCCGCCTGAGCGTTGCTCTTGTTACAAGTGAGCAGAATTTAACAGCTGCGATGAATCCGCCTGGATCAGGAACCTGTGTCTTTTATCCCTGTGTTAGATTTTGATGATTATGAAAATGGCTTTGCCCTCTGAGAGCTGGAAGCAATGATCGCAAAGTGTTTTAGCAGCCCACTCGGCAATCATTCCACCGTCCCTGCGCTGTAACGAACAGTTCTTTCCGGACCCTATGCGGACGACACAGTCCGACGGAGTGGGGAAACACTGGGGAAACGTCATGCAGGAAAACAGGGCTGAAGACAGGGGGGCGTGTCCAAGGTGCGCTGGTGCACGGGGGAGGTGTGGCCGAGGCGAACAATCCCAAAGAATAATCCATAGAGTATCCAAAACACGAAGGTAAATCCAAAACCAGGAGATCCATCAGAACTCGGAATTAAAACCACGAAGGCCGGGTCGGAACCGGCGGACGGGGAACAGGAACGGGAACAGGAACGGAGGTTAAAACCTTAACGGGACCAGGCGCTTCCTGGTCCCGGACTCGCACGATATGGAAATCAGATGCAGAGCCCGGAAGAGCGTCAGCGCCTGGCTTATAAGGTGGGCAGGGAATAGGGCGCAGGTGCATGGAATGAAGTCTTTAGTGAAAGGGCTGGAGCACCCTTAAGGAGGGGGGACTATAGTCGTGACATGCGCGTTCAAGCAATGCGGGGCTAATGCTGGAGTAACGACTCTTCGGGAAAGTTTGCTGCTGCAGCTGTTCAGATACGGTCTGGCTTTGTTCTGTTGCTAGTGCAGGCCAACCGAGCTTTCTCTCACACGGTCAAATTCATCCACACCTGGGGACCGCCGCGCTAACAAGCGACATGAACCAACCGGTTTGCCTTTCGAACCTTAACGGAGGTTTTAAACATGTGAACGTGTCAGGTAAGGTGGGCTTCCCAGGTGCAGAAATGGCCAAATCGTCCAGTTCTGTCATCCGCATGGTATTTAGATCACTACGTTTTCTACTTGTTGGGACTTGACTGAGACAACCTTCAACAGCAAAACAGAAATCAATTCCATTTCCACATGTTTTTTTCAGAGCCAGGTTACAGGACCAGCAGGCTCACAATTTCCTCTATCAGTAAGCAGCAAGGCTCAGATTAAATCAAAACTTTGACCCTCCTCCCCCTGACCGCACCAGGAATAGAAACCTGTATTTGATACAGATTCTTGTTCGCCAGTATCCCTGCAGGGACTGAGTGTAACGAACAGTTCTTTCCGGACCCTATGCGGACGACACAGTCCGACGGAGTGGGGAAACACTGGGGAAACGTCATGCAGGAAAACGGGGTTGAAGACAGGGGGGCGTGTCCAAGGTGCGCTGGTGCACGGGGGAGGTGTGGCCGAGGCGAACAATCCAAAAGAGAAGTCCTCTTTTGAATATCCAAAACACAAGGGTAAGTCCAAAACCAGGAGATCCATCAGAACAAAGAATTAAAAACCACGAAGGCCGGGTCGGAACCGGCGGACGGGGAACAGGAACGGGAACGGAGGTTAAAACCTTAACGGGACCAGGCGCTTCCAGGTCCCGGACTCGCACGATATGGAAATCAAATGCAGAGCCCGGATGAGCGTCAGCGCCTGGCTTTTAAGGTGGGCTAGGTAAAAGGGATCAGGTGCACAGAATGAAGTCTTTAGTGAAAGGGCTGGAGCACCCTTAAGGAGGGGGGACTATAATCGTGACACTGAGCCTCGGAAATGTGGGTGGAGGGTTCGATTTAAATCTGTCCTGGATCTGGTCCTGGGACTGGGACTGCTGGAGGAAAGGAAGAGGATGAGGGTGATGTGCAGGCAGTCAGGGGAGACCTTCATCTCCCTAATTAAAATTTCTCCTTGATAACCAGCACTGCATGGTACAGCCAAATTCACTCTCTGTGTCAGCAGAGAAATTGAAATTTGTGCAAGATACATGGAAAATTCAAATCAAACCTGAGTAGGATATAAGAAGAAGGTTGTAGGAATTTGCAAATATTTGCAGAAACATCTGTCAGTGATATATCACCTCTGCATCACATGTTTCTTTTTTTGCACGGAGAAGCATGTTGAAGTACTTTATGGCTTAGAAGTTTGCAGTTCCTTGCAGGCTGCACACGTTAAGGGCTCAGTGTCAGGAGTGTTCAGCATTCTGTTCGAAAAGAAGGATTGTTCTTGGCGTGATGGACTGATTGGTACAGTATGTCTCACCATCGTGATCACATCACGAGGTCAGGCTGCAGGACAGGTACAGCGTGGTCCTGGCAGGTCCTCTCGTACGGGACAAGCGTGCACGGGCGAGCCAGCAGCCTGGTGGCGTTTCCACCGCAGTCACTGAAGAGGAGAATCCATTACCGGCCGCCCATACAATCCACACTGGAGCGAGACGAGCAGCTCAGCCATTATAAATGGAAATGAGCTGCGCTCTCCCTCAGCTGCAGATCGCAGGCAGAAAGCTGATGACATCTGCTTAAAGGAGCTGGATGAAAACAGATCGCATCACAGCCGACAGAAAGCACGAGGGACTGGAAAGGGAGTGAGATGGGGCCTGTGTTAATGGGGACAGATGATGATTATACCCGCAGAATGTCTAGGACACAAAACAGAGCACCCTCCCGGTCTGCTGTAGTGCAAAAACAGCATACATCACGTTAGCCAGCCACTGACACATTCGAATCACATTTATTGCTTTTAACGTGTATAAAAACCCCAAAACTATCCTTATTTAATGAGATATGCATACACTGCCTAAGTTAGACCCTAATAAGGCCTTTAGAAGTCCTGAGCTGGAGCTCAGACTGCCAGATAAACACTTTGCAGTGGATTGATTGATCTTTCCTTTAAACAGAACGAGACAACAGTAAAGAATCACAAATGAGACTGAGTGCCTCTGGGAAGCACAGAGCAGGACGCCTAGTTGCACAACAGTGGGGCTGAGCAGACTGAATGGGCTGCAGCCTTCAGTGTGTGGGGCTGTAGGGTGTGATGCATGCAGCTTGGCCCGGTCTTGTAACTCCTTCAGGAAATGGTCTTCTGAAGGCCCCCCCCGGTCATCCTAAAGTTCTCCTTGAGTTTCATCTGCAGAGCCCTAGGTGAATCCAAGAATCCCGCGAAAGATAAGCAGCAGGGAATATTGTGGGATTCACAGCAGGGGCTCGAAGGTCAGGCAAGGGTCCCCACTACTGGAAACCCCAGAGGACCCCCCAGCCCAGTACCTCTGTCTGTTCATGAAAGATGATGGCAGTCATAACTGGAGAGGTATCGCAAAGAGACCTGCCTCCTCCTCATGGGACACAAAGCCAGCTTCACGGCTGGGCCTCGCCCTGCAGAGGAATCCTATCAACGGAGCAGGCGGTGTCATTCCAGAGGACAAGCACAGGTTTCCATGCAAGGACCTGGGATAATCCTACCGTTACACTGGGAAGGAGCTTCCTTTAACTCCAGGGAGGGAGAACTCCGCAGGGTTTCCCTGTCTCCCTCTGGAATAACAAGAAAACACCTAAGCCCATTCTTTTCCTTTCCTCCTCCTGCACCTGGCTGAGATGCTGCTGGCTCAGCACGCACACACAGGTGAGCAACAGAAAACAGGCTAATGAATGAATTCAACAGCTTGCGCTGCCTGCGTTGGTCTGTAGACTCGGGCGCCCAGAGCTGTGGCTGATGGACGCGGGGGGAAGCAGAGGGTGATGTTTGGGTGAACAGTGGGGGATGGTGCCATCTCACACTCATCTGCCCCTCCAGCTAAATCAACCCCAGCATCTCAGAACACAACACCATAAGCCCCCCAAAATAACCCCCCTGAAAATACAGATGCTGTCAGTTTTTACTTACTTTCCTGTTAGGCACTTTCTCTCATGTGTTACCAGCACATGCATATTCACTGTTTATGCACATATCACTCTTAACATGGAGAACAGGAGCTGTTTTTTAATATAGATAATAACCCCACATGAAGGGAAGACTGTCTGAAAGTATAAAGTAATTATGAGGTTTCCTACAAGAGTTTTGTAAACCCAGGACCTTTTGAGAAAGCCTGTTATTATTAATACCTGTCCATTATTGATGCCTGTATAAAACATTCATAGGCATGTTGTAAATTATTTATTACAGGTTATAACAGGAGGATAGAGCACAGATGCGCTGAGATTGGCCGATATAACCGAAGCATTAAAGATACTTTATATGGATTCAGATCACTCCAGTTCAAGGACTTAACTACGGCTGCCAATGTGCTGCTATATCGCATATAGTTTCTGTCAAGCTGTTACAGGGAAAAATTTGAAAAAAAAAATCAATCATGTCAGAATCAAGTGGAAACTACAGGGAAGTGCATTTAACAGTGAGAATAAGAGCACCTTTTTACCCAAAGGGCTGTGGGATTGTAGAACAAACTGTCCAGCCACTGGGGCATTAAGATCCATTCAAGAAAGGGCTGGCTGAGATCACTGAATCAATGAAATACTAAAAAGCACAGAGGCTAGAAGGTCTGAATGACTCTCGCCGGTAACCTTTCTCAAGTTCTTATGCAAGTGCTTTCGGTTAAATGTCCACATGCTGGTCAATGTCTGAATAGATCGGATACAGAGGCTGAGCAGCTCGTATACAAGTTTACCATGGTAAAGCTGAAGTTTTTTCATGGTTTTACCATGTTTGTACCATGTTTGTACCATAGCTTGTATCATGGCTTTCCATAATTCCCCATAATCACCACACTTCCAATGTGCTTCACCTCAAATTACTGGGCCCTCCCCCTGAATCAAGCGAGGGACAGGGACCTGAAGCCTCCTCTGCTCATACTGTGGATAAGCTCATCTCCGGAGCTGCTGGCTGCTGAGGGCAGGAGCATTTACATCTTCCCCTGTCTTCCCGGTCCTGGCTCCGCTGGGATTTCTGGAAGCCCTGCCTTCCCACTGAGAGGTGCCAACCCTGAGCGATTACGGCATTTAGCAGACAGCGGAGCGACAGAGCCCCCTGAACACACAGCAGCCCCTTCCGGGCGGAGACTTGCTCTGTCTCCACATGCCAGTTGCAATCTCCGGAAACAGCCGTCACAGCTGACAGGTGGAGCTTGGGGAGATGGGGGGGCTGAGGGGGCTGATGGTAAAAGAGGTAGCAGGTGGAGGGGGGGTCTCCCGTTCTGCAGACTCAGCTCTGTGCGAGTGCCTCCCTGACGCAATCTCTCCCAATGTTCCCAGTGATCTGGCCAGCCTGCAGCCAGTGCGTCCCCGGTTCGAGCCAGAGAGCCCGGATGATGTTGTGCAGTATTGTGCGCTATCTGCCTTTTTTAAACGATGCAGAACAAGAGCCGCAATAAGCTGTGCAAGCTGGGCTCTTAATGTGCATTTTATCAAGCCACCTCAGCCAAGGAGACCAGAGGGGACACACAAGGGCAAGCAGGGAGGTGTTTAGCAAAAAACAAATGTGTTTAAACCTCTAAAAGAAGGGAAATGACTCACTTTTTTAATGGCGTATTCTGAGCAATGATCAACAGGCAGGAACACACCTAAGACATCGGTGGAAGATGTTTTCCTTTTCTTTTGCACAGCAGTTACATCTATAGCTGCCATTTGTTATTGCCTCATTCTGTGCCTAGTTTTCTTTTTAGCTGCTTTGGCTCTAGAAAGATGAAAAGCCAGCAGGTGGATGTTGCAGGTCAGAGGCTTTTTGCTCCCAGCTGTCTCCTGGGCTGCATGCGTGTCTTTCCCCCCTCCCTGATTGAGGTCCGCTCTTCAGCAGGGCAGGGACAGAGAGGCTGCACATGGCCAACAGCAGGGCACCGGATGCCAGTGTACATGCTGTTGCAGCTCTTTGAGTGAATGCCAGTCTCTGCCTCATGCAGAAGATGCCAGAGAGGGTGGGGAGCCTCCGTGGATTGTGTTAGACAAAATAGCCCTCTCCGATCTCGCTTCCCCAGGTGCAGGCTTGCTCCGAGAGATAGACACCACAGGCGCTGCGCTCGCTTGCTCCCCGAGCCACGCGGCGCCTCCAGCCACCTGGAACACAGCAGCATCTGCCTGCCCCAGCGATCCGATCCTGTGTTTCCATGCCAACCTGCCCATCCCACCGACAGATCACTTTGTGTCCATCCTGATAGCCTCATGTCCAGACGCCAGACTCCAGAGCCTGTGACAGGAGGCCAGGAATCAGAGTCTTCCAGAGAATTCGCTCTCTGTGTCTTCTTCACAAAGACACCGCTGGCTTTTTATTAACATTTATTCCTTCTCTTCTTTCTATAGTAGGATCCAGTCTGGATACTGTACTGCAGCCTCACTTAGCACAACCCATATGCAGGAATCATGCATTAGCATTGACTGTTAATACAGGAGCCTGACGTTCAAATCCTTTGTTATGTTTCTACGTCCTTAATATGTAAGAAAAGCCGCTGAGAGCCATTAACAGTTGAGCAATAGACAACAAAGGAGGTCATTATCTGTTTCTATTCGAAAGTGCTGTTAGCGAAACGCATAAAACATGCATCACTCAGGTCTAATGGATTTAATTAAATATTTTATACAAAAAATCAAACGGCATCACAGAAAGGGTGAAAAAATCCATATAAAAACTGTACATTTTTAGGATTAAATATGACCCACTGTTGTAACAAAAACATTACAAAGGAAGTATTGGGTATGCACAGGTTCTCTCACAGACAGTCTGCCTTCAATCATGCTGATGGCAACCAGGCGATCTTCATTACTCAAACCACAGTCCTATCTTTCGCTGTTCTTGCGTTAATTATAATCATGTCTCATTCAATAGCTGTTTACACAGATTCCTAATCAATTCACTTTGGTCATTTTAACTTCCGTCAAATACCGAACACTGAGCACCTGTCGTTTTTAAGAAATCGCACGACTTGAGCTCAGTATTTAGTTATCTCAAGGAATGGTACTCAAATAATCAACAAACCTATCTGCTCACTACATCAAATGTAAATACCATTACGTGCCCAATGAGCTATTGATGAAAAGCTCAGACAGTTGCATTTTCCTTTTGCAACAGTACAGTATATAATGGAATTCAGAACATCTGGGTTAGGACTGCAGTTTTCAGCAGGGATGCTGAATTCAAATAAACCTAATATTTAAAGGGATTGTCTTGGATTCTCAGGAAAGTGAAGCTGGAAATGTTGTGTAAAATGCAGAAAGACGTTTTCCTTGACTGTCTGGGACCCTGCCGTTGTGTGAGGCACAGACAGAGGGCTGGGCAAAGAGTGGGCAGGGAGCTGGAATGGGGCAGCAGCGCGACTTCCCTGTACTCGGATTTTCTCCGGGATTCGGACTCTCTCCGGGAGAGGACAGGAGCCCGAGTGCACCAAGATGTCCCTTCTGTCGAACCAGCTCCACAGCAAATCTCAGACTGCACTGCCATTGAGTTTGATTCTGCTCGATACTTCCTTGTCGTTTATTTGGAGAGTTGGCGTGTGTGTGGAACCTGAAACCCGTTTGGTAAACTGGAATCCCAACTACATGGCCATTAAAAATCCCGGGGTGCTTTTGTAAGGGCAGGTGTGTTAGCCCTGGTTAAATTTCACACCGGACTGTACAGTTGGGCCTCCCCAAAAATTCTCCCAATGAGACCACTGTCAGTTTCCACCTGGAATGATGTCCCCTCAAACATTTTTCAAGATCTCTGGGTGTTCATACAGTAGAAGCCTGGTTGATGGCTTAAATTGAAGCTGATTCACCCGGTGCAGCAGTTCCTCCCCGATCTGCCCCTTGCAGGGGGGCTGCTGTGTGTCTCCCAGGTGGGACTGCACCTCAGCTGGGAATGAGGTGGGTGACCAGCTATGTCTGAGGAGCTTTGGGATCCTTCAGGAAGAAAGGCGCTATATAAACGGGTGGAATTACTTGACAACAGGAGGAAAAGGAGAAAGCGTCAAGTATTTCAGCTGTCTGAACACACACTAACGTAAAAATCTTTTTTTTTCTGAGAATAAAATCTAAATAAATCATCGTCAGAAACGCTGTCATGAATTGAGGTCGGCTGGAATGCTGCAAGCCTTTCCTGTTTTGATTCAGATTCGTGAAAGCAGACAGCTGTGCATCAAAGGCGGTAATAAAAGGAAATGTGATTTCTGAGCGGCCCTGTCTGTCCCAGGTGCAGAGCAAGTGGGACTGCCCCTTGCTTCCAGGAACACTGGTGCCCTGCTGCTCCCACGTCGTGCCGGAGTTCGATAAGCCCCGGCTGGCCAATTACTCCGATGTCTTCCTATTTCTTATCTGAAAGAGCTAATGCATTTTCATTAAATTCTGGGAATAAGCCGTATGGTCATCAATATTCCAGGAATGCTCTGAAACATCTAAGCAGGGTGTCTGCAACATTCTGAGAAATTTAGTAGTTGGTGCGCGAGATTCTGATGCATTTCAAAACAATGTTGTCGGAAAGGTTTTTTTTGGTCAATGAATTAAACAAAAGCAAATAATATCCTAATGAAATGCAACCCATTGTTACTAGAGGTTTTTTTTTTACCTAAGTATTACAGATTCCCTAATTAGCTTCCACTATGATTAATTAATTTTACAATGCAACACTGCAGTGTATAATGTCACAAAAAAAAAACCTTTGGGCTCATTGCAGGATAATTGGAACAATGCTTTCCCCAAGTGATTACGGCATCGCTCGCTGTTTTGTGTACCGAGATCCACTTAATATTCAAGGCAGTTCTCCTGCCTGAAGGAGTTTTACAGGCCCACAAATGTCCCTTTTGATCGCAAACAGTTTCATTTGTTTCAGCAAGTTTGTATCAAAACAGAACTCTAAGGAAATGGCGGGGGTGTGGGGACAGTTATCAACCCCCCCGTCATTGCTGTGAGACTCTTGCTCTGGAGGTGGGGCTCTTTGTCGGGGTGATAGGTCACTGCTGAAAGGCTGCTTGTTAACAGGTGCAATTTTCCTGTGAAGCCTTTATGAAAAGCGACTTATACAACACAGAATAATTGCAGTGGGCACAGCGAGGCGTCCCAGTTTCACAGAGCAAGCACCTTCACTGGTCAAGCTATCTGGACAGCCACTGGGGTTTCCTTGCTTGGTTTGAGTAAGATACCGTGCGCAAAGCAAAACATGTTATCAGCAGGGCTCAGTTCACACACTCGTATGCAGACGGGAGAAAGAGAAGATAATAGAAAAGCTCCAAAATAAAGAAAGGAGTGAAGTTCTAGTTGTCTGCAAACCCTTTAGGAGCTGAACTTTGATGTGCAGAACTTGAAACACCTTGTGGCTTTTATCAGAGACACTAAAATGATCAAGTGTAACCCTGCCACTAGGAAAGGCTTTTCAAATTTCTCTTTAATTCCCCTGTAGCGATAATCATCTCCCGCTAGGTGAGGGCACCTCCATGTATAATAAATGTTGTTTGGAGATCCTGATGAGAGGAATTAATTCTGGCACAAGAGCAAAACCCAGGAGCCCGGGACTCTTCAGACCTCCAGGTGCCAGGAGAATTGTTCTGATTTGTTTCCTTATTAATCACACACATCACCAAAGGCAAAAAAACCCTAAAAGGATCCCTTTGATGTTTTCAGTCGTACAGGAGGGCAGTAGCTGTGAGGAACAGGAGCGCAGACGTCCCCCCGACCAGCAGTGCAGTGAATGTAGCGGCTGTATTCTCCCACATGCTGTCTTTTAAGGGCCGGGGAGTCTTTGTAATCAGAACAGTCCCTTTGAGATATTGTTTAGGGACCTGTGGAGGTGCTGAAAATCACCACTGCACTGGGCAGTCGGATTCTAGCCCTGTAGAAATATCATATATATTTCTGCTTCTCCTCTCCAAATGTACAGCATGTTCTTGCATAATTTATTCATCAGGCACTTCAGGTTCCTTTTCTTCTCCCCAGGTAGAGCCCATAAAAGGTGTCCAATCACAGGATTTGGAACTGTCAGCACGAGGCTGCACGGTTTCCTAGGCGATAAGGCTCAGCAGCCCTGCCTCCTGACATGGTACCAGTGTGGGCTGGAGGGCCATGAAGCCATGCTCTCATCACCCACAGCGCCAGCCACTGTGCCAGGCTGATCTCCCCCTCCAGAGGAGGTGTTCACAGGCACCATGCAAGACAAATCTCCCTTTGCTCTTGGCTCGATGGAGCGGATAAAACAATCTATCCTTTACATGTGCTGCATTTAAGGGGTTTTTGAGGCTCTGAATGGAAATTTTTTCTTAATCTCTTGGACTGTGGACTGGCTAACAAAAAAAGACACAAGGCGATGAGGTTCCATAGAGAGCCATATCTGTATCGTGTCAGATGCATGCAGAAAAGGCAAAGGTTAAAGACAGGAGTTTAAGCAGAAGCTGCACAAAAGAATAACAAGTATTTTAGCATTGCTGTTTTGTAGGAATCTGGGCACTGCCAAAGCTCCACGAAAGAATCCTGAATGATCGTGAGGTGCTGTAACGCGTCTCATGAAAACACTCCCACAGTGATGTTGTTCTCGAAATCCAAAATGAGATTTGACAAAACCTTTTAAAATCACGGCAGCAGTATCTATGGGTAACGGGGAAACCAGGGGTCAGGAGATGGGCCAGGCACTGGTTTTGCGTGGGCTTGGCGTTTCACAAGGAAGTGTTGCCTCAGCACCTCACTCTGTTCCCCTGGATACCAGGGCAGCACCAGAGGCCGATGAGGAATCGCGGCTGTGGTCAGGAAGGCCCCTTGGGCTCTTGTGTCTCCAGTCGAGCTGGAAAGAGCTGTTTCCTGGCCCCAGGAGTGTCATGAGGGCTTCAAAATGCCTTCTTTGCAGTTCTTTATTGTATTAGTAAGCAATTTGTGGACTCGAAAGCAATACACAATGAAGATATAACTCTCCTTGTGCTATCAGCATGCTTTTTCATTTTTCTTTATATTCAATGTTCTGCATTTGTTTGAAAGAGGGGGTGTATTGAACACTAGCAGGATTGCAAAGCGTTTCAGGGTTTCACGCAGAGCATTTTGCGACCTGAAATGTCAGTCTGGAGAAGCAGACCGGAGACCATGCACAGGTGGCTAAATGCACGGTACCTGAACTGGCTTCCTGTGGCAGAGGCTGAGCCAGAGCAAAGCCCCTCCGTGTGCCGACACAGGCTGCCAGGTGAGAGACGCTCTGCTCAGGCAAGGGCAGCGGAGACACTGGCCCCCTGCTTACTTCTGTGAAAGCGTGCTTTTCTAGAACAACGTGACAGTGAAGGAAGGTGTAAATACTTCAGGATGCTAATTTAAAGACCTGAAGAACGGTGGATTTGGTTGGAATTTGGAGTGTGGCCAAGATTATTTGCTGATTTGCAGAAGGCCGCAACCTGATTCTAACCAAATTATTTTTGGCACAACAATACAAAATGATGAATGTTTTCCATTTCCCTTGGGAGTTACATTCTCAGACCTTCAGAATGGTGATCATAAAGCCTCTCATTATGGGAGTATACAAGGGACCCTTTGTGTGTGTCTGTGCTGACAGGAGCCTTTCTGAAAGGCAGGGTAGAGTTCGCCGCAGGAAGAAAATAATAACAAGGTCAAGGCGGAGAGACAGAAAAGACAGCAAAGAAATGAATGACAGCTCAAAGTTGCTTTCTTTGTTTGGCTCGAGGATTTTGGTGGTACTCCACCACTAGCCATCTACCACTGAGTCACAATTCCTGTTAAAAAATAGTTTGGTGATAAGAAGTCAGGAGAATATCAAACTTGAGTGAGAGAACTGATGGTTGCTTCTGTCAGTCTGTAAATTATGTATGACTGCCAGGAAGGCGGATTGTCATGATGGATCATATTTGCAATATCTAGCAGGCAGAGTGAACTGCCCACACCATGGTAAATGAATTTGACTTGGCCCCAGCTCTCCCGTGGGGAAGCTTTTCCAAAATGAGTACCTGAAGCAAAGCAACAGGAATCTTGAAAACACTCAAGGGTTAATTACTGAACCCATGCAGTCACCAATTTAGTTATTGCCATGGAAACTGAAGGAAGAGCAGGCAAGAATTGAGGTGATTTTTCTTCAGAATTCTTTTTTTCAGAATTCAAAAATGCATTTTCCAAATTCCTCTTCCAAATCAAATGAAAAATTTATATGTATTTTTTTAGATGTAAGTAACTTGCAGGCAGGAGGGAGGTGGGGATATATCTCCAGCTGGAAAAGGTTTTAAGAAATCCAGTGCTTCTTTTTTTACAAACCAATGCAGAAACATGCACCATCAACCACACAAGCCAGGAGGGACAAGGTGGTTGATTTTAATCAGTTATTTAACCAGATGACAGAGTCAATTAAGAACACATTCTCATTCAGAATAACACGATGGAGAGCACCCACTGACCGGAGGACATTCACTGGGGCAGCTGGGGCTGCACACCTTGCTATGGGGCACAACAGCAGCATCCTACCTGGCGCTGGAACCCACAACCCTCCATTCTGAGGTCCAGAGCCCAAGACAGCAGCCCACACTGCTGCCGGGTGTGTATGCAGCAGGAAGATAAAAATTCCTGCATGTGGTTCACAGTTAAAGGAATTAAGTGCGAGGAGTGCCCAAAGGGTTATGAAATTAGTTCTATTCATATTGAAGGCAGGGCATGCTTAACCTCAGATACTCTTCCCAGAGCCTCTTCTGGGACTCAGCAGTAGAAGGGTCTGAGACGGAGAGGGATATCTCAGAAGGCACAGACACCGGATCCCCGATGTGTGGGTCGAAAGGCCGGAATGATGTGTCCTCGGACAGTCCTGGGGGCTCCTGATAGGCTCTGGACAAATGCCGCAGCCTCGGACTCTACCAAGAGCTCTGCACACTCTCTTTGAGATCTTCGAAAGATCAGCTGACTCCTGCATCGCCTCCTGAGCCATTTAGCCTTGTACAGCCTCTGCTCATGTTGGGGCAGAAGAGTAGCAGCTGCAACAACAGCAATAACAATAAACGCACAGTACTGAGTTGTGGAAATTACATTCAGCGCTGAACGTCGGTGCTGAGAACACAGTGATATAGCTTCCCTCAGCAAATGCCAACACCTACACATGTGGGAGCCTTATTAAACAGAGTCCCCTGCCTGCAGCTGGCTCCTGACCTCGCAGTGTCTGCACACTCCTTAGTCCCACACTTTAATCAAGACTCTCTTATTCAATACTCCTTTCTATCCTTTGCAATGGATGTCAGTGGTCGCGTTCCTCTTCCTGGCAGAGGTACTGTCTCCGTGTGCTGATGAGCCACTGAAACCCCAGAGTGAAAAAAACCCTGTGAATCATAGAGGCAGATCAATTAAGTCCACAAATCAATTCAATTAACTCGTTAGAGCCAGTGCAGAACGAAACATTTGCATCTTCAACCAAGAAGATCGATTTTGGTCTCATTTTGACCATATACCCTTCTGCCACGTGTCTGCATTGTATCCTGTTCATGATTTAAGAGAAGCAATGGAGTGTTTTTACAAGCCTGGTTTGTGCAGGGAGGGGTTATTGTTGATGTATGAGCAGTGACCCCATCTCACACACACAACGTGTCTCTGTTGGCTTCACAGTGGTATTCCTAGCCAGTATCCTGCTTGCCCAGCTGCTCACTGAGGAAGGCTGGTCAGGAATGCACAGTATCTTCATGGTACACTGCACCTTCCAGTTCTTAATGAGGATCTTTACCACATTGAAAGTGATTAGTAACCTTCTCCTGATCTTAGCCTTTCTACCACTTCATCCATGATTTATTCCCAAAGCTCCTTGGTCTTCATGGTTGATCTGTCATATCACTATGTGAGATGTGGTTTGAAATTCGGTGTCTGTCAGAGGAAACGTAAAGAGATACTGTAGATGCTTGTGCTTTGAAGTCACTTCAACCTACTCTGATTTCACACAAACAGACACCATCACGCTAATTTTGTGACTTTCTAGCTATTAATTTGCACCTGAACTGATTCAGGCCAGCAATAGCAAGGGGGATGAATATTTAATGTAATTGAAAATCTTCGCATTTTCTTTTATAATCAGATTTATTAACAGACTTTCAGCGTTTCTAGCTTTATCAGTTTGGAGTAGATTCTGAATATATAGTCCTATATGAACTGATTGCAGACAACAACAAAAAGTGAAAACATTTGCTGAATAATTTTGCCGAGGCACTAAATATGAGCCTCATCCAGAATCATCTTCAGAGCATATACAGTATGTACGTTCAGTCTGTATATAAACATATGTTTATATACAGACCAAAATAGTAAGCTTTGGTTATTTTAACACTCACCTGCTAATTTATTACTCAGACCAAACTGGGACCATACTCAACAATGTAGACTGACATCTTAAAATTAATCTGACATCTGAGTTTGGATGATTTGTTCAAAGCAAAGCTATGCAGTTTATGCTTTCCCAATCTCAGGTGAAATAGTCATATTTAATGCAAACGTTTGCTTAATTTGCTCCAAATTCTAGTTTCTGTTTATATCCCGTCACGCTGGGGGAGTTTTAATTTTCGATTGCCTGTCTAGATGTTTTGGTGCACTGCTCTGTGGTGTCAGTTTGTTTTCCAGTCAATACTCCGGTAGCACATTTAGAGTAAATCAAGAATCATAAGAAACTAATAAGGCTTTCATTCAATTAGTCTTGTTTCACTTCCATTCTCTCCTCCAAATTAAATACCAATGACTCATGAAAGAGAGAAGCAGCATATATGACAGTTATTTTCTGGTGGGCTGGAGCAATTCAGGTGTAGATGGATCACAATCAAAGTGCAGAGGTTTGTTTTCCAGTACAATGAGAACTTTCAGGTGACACGCAATTTAATTGCATGGCTCTGACGCTGCACAGTAAAAACATGCTCGTTCTAAAAAATGCTATTTGAAAAAAGCATCCACGAATCGCATTGCAATTCATTATTTAAGCTAAAAGGTCTGGTTGTAGCTCATAGACTCTGTTTGTGATTTTTTTTCAGCAGTGCTCTCACCACCCATTTCAAATCCAGCTTGAAAGGGAAAATGAAAGCAGTCACGATCGGAGGATTTCAATGCAACAGCTGCTGCTTCTAGCTCAGCAAATGTAAATAAAATTACTGTTTTCTATAATAATTATAATAATAATGAGAAGAAGAATGAGTTTAGGTGCTCCTATATGTTAGGATGTGCCCTGATCAAAAGGAATGTTACAAGACATCAGTTCGGTTTCCCTTTAATGTCAACGGTACAGATACTGTGCAGAACAAAGGCGCTGGGTGATACGGGTATCTGTGGTGTGATGATGAAGCTGCCGGAGTGCCCATGACTCTTCAGATGTGGGTGTTGGTTTTAGCGGAAACACAGAACTGCATGATCCCTTTTCTATCCCCACTTAATCAGGGATGTGGAATAATGTTCTACAATCTCTGTGCAATTAGGTTGCATTGCCCACACTAACATCTTGCTCAGAGCAATCGTGTTTGTGTGTGTGTGTGTCACTTTGCTAAACTGTTTGTCAGTAGCGGACTGTGCTGTTGTGACTTGCACAAGTCAATAATATCGATGCCTTCTAGTTTGCAGTAACTTTAATGTTAAACAATAATCCTAGCATGACATTTCCCAGAGCACAGCGAAAGGTGATGAATGAACTGACAGCTCCTTGCTTCACTGACCTCTGCTCTTTTAACAAGGCTGTGTGTGTGCTTCCAACATAGTGTACGTGAGCTCACTGGTGGCTGCTGCTCTGATCAGAAGGAAATGTCCTCCACACTGAGGTCCCCCTGGGCTTGTCTGCTACACAGTCAGCCTCTTCACACAAATACCACACATGAAAACTAGGTTAAACACTCCTCAATATTTCTTAAGCATAAATAAGCACATTTTTGATCGTGTTATGTTCCAGAACATTTGATCCTGATGAGTGTTTTCGCATTTACACGCCACTCTAGCTGAATCAATGTTGACTCACCCTGAGGGTCTTGCAAGCACAGTTATGATTCCTACTATATCAGTACTGAACATGCGAGAATGCTTGCAGACACGAGGGGACCATTTGTCCCATCTGCCTGGTTCGATTGTTGTCACCTAGTCAATCAGGATCTCATCCAGCCACTTCTTGGACACAGCCAGAACAGCGGCTTCAACGTTATGGCTTGGCAGCTTGTCTGAGACTCCCACAACCCTTTGTGTAAAGATCTGTGTCCTGTTCATTTTTAAAACAGCTAATCGTTAGCATCTGTTAGTGACCTCTGATTCGTGTCTTACGATTGTGAAGGAGTCTATAGGGCCGTGTCTCTGGCGGTGTCATTGACTTTAATGACTTTAAGCAAGTCCCCTCATAATTTTCTGTTCAAGACTAAAAACATTTAGCTCTTTCAAACTCTGTCTGAGTCATCTGCTCCTTCTATTCCTTAATCACCCTGCTTCAGGCATGAGGGACAACACAGACCTTTGACACCTGGCACAGACAGTCCCTCTAGTTGCTCCCATGTGGTCCCGATGTTGTCAGCCCGTCTCCTCCGTCGTCCTCAGCATTTTCCCCTCAGGTGCTAGAACTTCATCTCCTTATGGACTCTGCTCTCTGGCGTTTGGTATTCCTGTCCAGACCTTGGAAACAGCTGTCTCCCGATGGTCACAAACTGGCTCATGCTTCTTCCTCACTCCTGACATGATCTTGACACTTTATCTCCATGTGCATCTGTGCCCAAAATCCCTGTAAAAGCCTAGATATTGAATGCTGGATGATTTAAAAATAATAATGACAAAGTAGAATTATTGGGTGTTTTTTGTCAAATGAGGTTAGTTTTATCTACTATTAGGACTTGGTGAGGATTAGGTGAAGGTCACATATGTCTCAATAAGTTAAACCGTATACTTTTAAGGGGTGTAGTTACTTTTATACCACTCTGTAGAGTAGAGGAATCAGTACATAGGAGCCCTGGCCACTGGCCACTGGCCCTGCCCTCCAGGGGCTCCTGACCATCACAGCATACACATACCTGGGAACACTGCACAGTTGATTAGAAAGTAATAGCGCCATTTCACATGTACAAGAAGCACAAGATTGCTTTTACATTATTAGTCCAGTGAACACAAACAGGTAAGGCAGTCTATAATTTGTGCAGAGATGCTGCCAGCCTTAGATTCATTTAGTCTCAGAATTTTCCCTGGAGGAAATTCGTGCTCTAAACTAAATTAACCTGCTGAAGTTATTTACCAGGAACATTCCATGATTTAAGCTGATGTGTTGCTCCGAGCTGTGAGTTTTCGTGAGACTGCACGGTGCACGGTGCTTCTCCTCCTGCTCATGGTACTAACAAAAACCAAGGCAACAACACAAGGATGTCAGGTCCTTAACCACGAAACACAACATGAAAAGAGAATAAGGTTTCGGAATCCAGGCGTGCAGCATCACTGCCTGCACTGCTCCTCGCCAGCAGGGCCAGACTTCATCCCTACATACCGCCCCTGTCCATGTGAGAACAGCTCCTCGTCTCCTCATGGTTGTGTTACTGGAGCTTCAATCCCTACAGAAAACACAGCCTCGCTGATGCAACTCATTCAATAACAGGGAAGGGAAAATAATGCCATGGGAGAAATGCTGCAAATATGCAGTAAATGGAAAGCTCAGAGCAAAGCTGTTTTTCTAGTAGAACAGGCTGAGGTTGAGGGTTAATTTCACTGTTATAGGGTCACAGCTGGGGTCAGGGTCAAGATTAGATTATCTCTAAGAGGAAACCCAGAACTAAAGAGATGGAGCAAGTGCACAGGTCATGAAGGAACAGCCTCAGCTGTCACAGGGAGCAGATCTCTTTCATCTCTTTCAATCACCACAATTTACCGCCATCCAAGGGGCAGTCCTGGTCAGGGCTAGCCAGCTGCCTGGCGTGCGGGGGGGGGGGGGCTGACGTGGTACTAATGTGCTTTGTGAAGTCAGAGCCAAAGGAAAGAGATCTTTCCAGGTAATCGGTGCAGGAATGAGCTCTTACTCAGCACTTCCTCAGTGGCAGGCAGAGACGAGACATGGATCAGAGCCAAGCTGCCCTCGGATTGTCTCATGGGAACAGCAAAGATCCCGTTGCTGAAGCCTGCACTCACAAACAGCTTGAATTCTTAAATATCTCAGTTTTTTTGCTGAGTCACATTTTATGTCTTTGTTTTTGTGCTGTGTGACATTCATACAATACTGTATGTTTGAAAGAATCATTCTGAAGACGCACCAATTAAAATGACTAATGACAGAACCTCTTAAGGCAGCCTAAGATTTAATCTGGTTCTTTTTATTTTTCATGAGAAGGTGCTACATAAATGCAAGGAAGTCTTATCATCCCCAGAAAAGACAAAAACTGAAACGTAATCTCTTACAATAAAGTAAGAAATGCATATAAAATTATTGAGAAACCATAGGTTAACATACTTAAATTTAAAGATCTCTGTCAGGCCCTGGAAGCTGTCCAAATGGCACATGTTTAACATTAGGTGTGAGATGCACAGCTAAATCACTGTCAGTGATTTATTGCATCTAAGATTAAAATCTGAAGGTTTATGTGTGGTTTAAAATGAAGCGCTACTTCGTAATAGACTGCTTTTTAATGGACTGTGCATCCCAAATCACCTTCTGGAAGAAAAAAAAAGTTTCTTTCAAAATAAATTGTTGCCAATGAAATACATGTGTGCCATTAATAATAGGAAAAAGGGCTGAGCGCAGCACATCGCACAAGTTATAACAGTTGGATTCAGCTAAATTCCCTGAGAAACACAACAGACTGAAGCACATCAGCTATAAGCTCTTAGTTACTTCCTCATTTTCTGATGTTCCCTTCTGTTACTTTTGTGCAAATTCTGAGTTGCCACTCTGCTCTGACTGTTAGAAGTGCTACAGTAATACAGTTACTTGCTCAATGCAGTGTGTGTCAGGATAGCTCCTTTGATTGCTCTCCTGGTGAATTTCGCTAGCAGAGGCCTTTGCTCCAGCCTCTCACACATCCATGTAGGCTGCGTTGATGGAAGAGGTCCAGGAGGGGCGGACAATCCAACCTGTGCCCAAGGGGAGACTCTGTCACAGACTCCAGCTCGGCCCATCCAGGGGGCTCTCCCCTCAGCCACACTCGGGACGCTGAGCAAGGAAACCTGCACGGCCACAAGCACTTTGACGAGGTGAGGGAAGGGTCAACTACAAAACAGAGATAAGACAGATCAGCTTGGCGGTGTTTCTCAGTTTTGTCTGTTTAATAATGAATAATAATAAACTTAATTTTATATAGCGCCTTTAAAAGTGGCTTCTCAAAGCGCTTTACATAACGAGAGGAGAGAGCAGAATCACACCATTACAGTAAGGAAGTGGAGTACAGCAGGAAGCAGCAGGGGCAGCAGACACAGGGCCAGTGAGATAAAAGCTCTTCTGAAGAAGAAGGTTTTGAGTCTGGATTTGAAGGAGCTCAGGGAAGGTGACTCTCTGATATCCTTGGGGATAGAATTCCAGAGCTCTGGGGCGCAGCAGGAGAAGGCCCTGTCACCCACAGAGTGCAGATGGGCTTGGGGGACAGCCTCACATTTGTAGCGTTTTTGGCAAAAGTTGTTCCTTCTCACCAGGATGTTCACTGGCAGGGGGAAAACCTAGAGCTCTTTCCATAGGGGGGCTCTGCCCTAAAACCAGCTGAGAGCTGATGGGCTCTAGCTGAGGGCTGGGGGGCTCTGGCTGAAAGTTTAGGGGCTCTGGCTGAGAGCTGGGGGGACTCTGCCCTGTAGCTCCGAGCTCAGGCCACTCCATGAGCACAAACCCAAGGAGAGTGTCGCCCTCTTTCATGCTCTCGGTGCAGAAGCAGGAAGAGGCACGATGGCAGATCTGCGGTCAGGATCCTGCATCTCTCGGCATGCTTTCAGTCAGCAGAAGTGTCCTGCAATTGGCCTGGAGGTCACTGGTCACAAATTTCATGTTCGTAAATGACTCCATTCGGGTGGCCCAGGTAAACAGAAGCTTCAAGTCCTTAAGTGCTTCATTCGTGTTTGTGAAACGTGCCTGCAGGACAGACTGGGGGGCTATGTCTGCTGGGGTGTGCTGCGGGTATCTGCAGAGGAACTGCACAGTTAGCACAGCTCCTTCTCGGGAATCCGATGTTATTACTTTAATATCTTTCAGCCCACACAGCGCTCCCTGAAGTTTCACTGTGACGTTAAAAATGTGATCAGCTGCAGATGGACACGGCATTCATTCTCGGAAGAGCGCTACTGTCTGGCTCCATCCTGGAGGGGAGAAAGACTATGACACCGTCGATTTTATCTTTCTGTTCTCACTCCTTTTTTATAACCCAAGCAGCACTCAGAGTAAGATGTTTATTATTAATACATGGTAACGTATATTAATGTTTTACCACCAGAGCAGAGATTTATACATTTAATAAGGGGAATTTTTGCTGGAGCTGGAATTCGGCTTCAGCGCAGTACAAAAAATATCCCAAGGTGTTCTTCCATTTCCTTTGTATTTTCAAGATTGGTAGGAATGGAAGCCGAATCAGATTTTCTTAAATTATTCATGCGCTGCTGAAGGGAGCTTTAAGTGAAAGCCTGAGAACAGAGCACGCACAGCTCGCCTTTGAGAGCAGAGATGTCTTCCAGCAGTTTGCGTGCTGTAATTTAACTGGTGACAATCTCCACAGTTGTGGCTGGTTTAAAACAAAACAGGTCAGTGCTGTCCTGCGGGTGAGATACAGTGCTGGCCAGCCATTCCAGTGCAATGAGGTGGGTTTATACATTTCTGGAAAAGGATCCATGTGTGGCCTATGAGGTGTATTTAGGTTATTTGTCACTGGGGAGAGGGCATAGGTTGTACAGACAGAACTATGCCTGAGGTGCCCAGATGGACATTTAGCATATTAATATTGCAGGGGATTTCTGTTGCTTTTCTGCTGAATTGAATGACCTTTTGTCACAGCTTTGTGTGAAGAGAGGCAAAAAACACACACTATGCATCTGCGACAGGAGTGTATTTTGTGCATTAATACCAGGTGTCTAAGTGGGACTGAACACCTGCAGCACCTAGGAGCTGTGCCTCTCCTTGCCCGTGCTGTGAGGTTGCGCCTGTGTTACTGTGAAAGGGCACAGAGGCAGGTTTCTAAGAAAACCTTTGACACCAAAGAAAATGCAGCAATGTTTTTGTCTTGGTGTCTTGTCTCACACTTTCTCCCAGGTGATACCATATTCCCCCTAACAGGGAGTAAGACCTGAGTGGAGGAACATCAGAGGCCCGTCTCTGCGCTGTGCTCCTGCTGCCGAGACGTGTTCCAGGGGCTGAGAGAGTGTCCCATCACTCAGGAAGCCTTCCTGCACTCCTCCGCCTTTGTGAGTCCTGCGGCTCTCTGAAAGGGGAAGAGAAGAAGCACTGCCGTCCCGTTTGCGTGCTGACACTTCTGTGGGACGCTGCTGACAGCTCGGAGAGAGGGGCTCGACTTGGGCGATGATCAGAGATCGTCTGTGGAGGCTGTTTCTGTAGGCTCTTTTGGAGCTTCAGAGAAAAGCCAGACAGAAGAATCTCAGCAAATGTTCCGAAAGGAGCTGAGAGACTTAGACTTTCTAAAATAATGGTAATGATAGAAAATGTGTCAGCTACAGTCAGAATTACCTGCTTTCACTGCAGGCCCAGGTAATCGTGATGTACTGTGGAAGGTGAAAGAGAAATGTTTGTGCTTATCATGTGTGTCTCTTATAACACAGTAATTACAGCTGTGCTCCCTATGCAGTAACAGGTGAAATGTGATTTACAGGGCGTGAATACAGAGTGAGCGCTATGCAAGCACTTGCTTGTGATGTCTTTAGAGTTTCTTCAAAGTGCATTTCAATTAAGAATACAAATTCATTTTTAAGTATTTATAAACACCTATCATGCACCAGGTTCAAAGGTTCACTTAATAAAAACGCAATATTAAAAAAATTAAAAAGGGGAAGATAAGAATACAAACTGAGAAAGATCACAGCAGACTTGTAAGAACAAAGAAATTTGTACTTTAAAATCAAAAGATGGTTTGGAAACCAGCTGAGGACAAGCTTAAGATATAGAGGGTTAGGGACTCCAAAGCAGTTCAGTCTAAACTCATATCACTGACACATAATTACTGATAACTTCTTCATCAGTTATTCATTTTAATGTTTTCTTTATTAATGGGTTTTATCCCTAAAACTGTGACTTCCACAAATCACTTAATTCAGTCATGCTGGGACATCTCAGTGTCTTTTGTCTTTTGAAGTGTCTGCTTATTGCTGAAGGGAAATTATTCAACTGAATTCTTTATTTTCTAAATGCATTGTGGCTGTGCTGTCAGTATGTAGCTGGTAAAAAACACTGGGAATTGTTCAGAGCTCAAATGTGTTAGAGTATTAATAATTTAAATAAGCAATTTAACATAAAACCTTTAGATTAAAGGCCTGTGCCTTATCAGAGAGCTTTCATGCACATCAAAAAGGAACACACATGAATGTTCACAAGACCTTCAAAATGTTTTGAAATGTTTGCTGTAGGTAGCACACATTTCAGGAGACTGCCCGCTTATGTACCAGCATTTTAACAGATACAATTACAGTGCAATTAAGAACACTAAAGCTAAGGATGGATTATCCAACAATGAAATATTTAAAATGGAATGTTTCAGAATAAAAAGAAATTTCTCAAGCACCCCAAAATAAACAGCTTGTTTCCCCCGTATGTTTGTTTGCTTTGAGAGCTGTGCAGCTGAGAAACCTGGAGCATCGGTGCTGTCAGGCAGAATGAAACACCCTGCAAACTGACACAGAAACCAACAGCAATGCCCCTTTCTTTGTCTTTTTAATTAAAATGACTTGGAACTGAACCAGGATGGCACAACCCCGCCAAGGCACCCCAGCGGTAACCCCCCAAACCCCAAGCGCAACAGCGTCGTGAACCCCAAACGGACGCTGTGCGAGACTGTCTGCCAGCTCCTCCTGTGAGGCAGCGCAATCCCAGCCCTCCCTGTTCCCACGCAGGCAGCCAGCCAGAGGGAGGAAGGGCAGGTGCCCGGCGGCACCTCCTGCATGTGGCCCCGGCCTGCCCCCAGCACGAGAGGCGAAGACAGGGCTCTGGCACACGGAGGGGAGCCGTGAGAGGGGGGCAGGAGCCTGCGTTCTCGGGGCTCCTTCTGAAGCAAGTGTAGCAGCAATCACAACAGAACAGACACAGAAAAGCCCTCAAAAAATGTTGCTGTACCTTCTCAAAGCAAACCCAGTATTCAGAACACTAATGCAGCACATTCTGAAAACGTACTACGAATACAAGAGCTGTCATTTTGAAGGCCCACTGCCATGATCGTGAAGTGTTCCTTACTCTGGGGTCCAATAAGTAGCTCTTATTGTAACAACCTTTGTCTTGTAGTAAGCCCCTTAAATTAAATATCATAAGTGTCCTTACAAAAAGAACCAATTGTCTTCTAGAGTCACATTAGAATATAAACCTTGCAGGTTCTTTAAAGCTTAAGTATTCAATGTTCATTCAAATCAGTTTCTTGAATAAACGCATTTTTATTCTGCCTTTCAAAAGAGCTTGTTAGGGAATGAAATCTTTAAAATATGTATTCTATTGGCTGCTATTTGGCTCTTGAAAAGCTATTGTGCCACTTTGAAGTTATTATAAAATGTAACACAAAGGAGGTTAAATGGCTTCTATTTCTCCAAAACTAATCTGCAAAAGCTTGAAATGATAATAACAAAAACAATACTGTACAATACAGTGCACAGTGCACTTACACGACCCTACAGTTTTGCATAATGCAGTTAGAAATACAGATTTGAAACAGAAAAGAATATCTGGCTCTAATTCTGTGAGCAACGCGGTCAGGGGTGGTCAGAGGTCTGGAGTCCTAATGGGAAGGTTGTGAGTTCGAATCTTCAAATCGCATTTAGGTGGGGTGCTACTGTTCTCTCAGACTTCACCTTGTTGGGCCAATGTGAACAAATCTCACTTTGGATGGAAGTGCTGGGGAAATTCATTGTATAGCCTCTGTCATGCACGTCACTTTATTCCTCTAAATGTCCATTTTTAAGTACAGTCATGAACCCTAGCACCCTTAATGTTAGCTCTTGGATGTAATGCAATTGTGACGTGAACATTAGAAATAATTTTTCCCTTTTAGGAGGACGGTGGCCCCTATACAGCATTGGCATTGAGTTTCAGCTGCCCTGCCAGCCCCTACAGGCCATTACAGTGTAGTGCATGCTGGGGTCAGAGGACACAGCAAGAGCCACTCATTATCTCTTCAGTATAAACACCAGGCTTCGGTCTAAATGATCAAAATGATTTTCTCATTGTTTCTTTTGTTCTGTCGTCAATATTTTCCCTACTGTGACACTCTCCTCCATTGATCCACAGGACGATGATGATGTCAGGAGGAGGAAATTGCCGCACGGTCAGTGGATGTTAACACGTTTGAAAAGGCACAAATTGCAGGCCTGCTCTCTTATTCAAGGTGGGAACAATAGGGCTGCCAGGGCTGATTAGGAGGGAGCAGAGACTGACAGGCTGTGGCTGAGCTGAGTAATGAAAATATGACAGAATCGATAATCTGTGGAATTGCAGGGCCTCTCCATCTCGGAGCAACAGTAATGCCGTGCTCACAGGGGCCTTCGGTGCAGAATCTCAGCTGAAGCAGAGGTCTGGGTGCCTGCTGCTGTGTGATTGGCTGGTAGAAAGGCGCGAGACTGCAGATGGCTCTTCCTCACTGGTTGAGCCGTCAGGTGCTTTGCTGGTGAGAGCCCGTGGAAGCAGCCATGTGGGAACCAGCTGGATGAAAGGCATGCTCTGCGCTTGAGGAGTTCGATTTTTTGTAAAGAAAAGCATCAAAAAGCGTGCGCCAGACCCCCGGCCTCCAGCCTCCAGCCCCTTCCAGACCCACAGGCGCTCTGCTGGACAGGCTGTTGGAACCCCTGGCCCCTACCCCCACTGGTGAGGCTCCTGGAGTCCGGGGGCGCGTGGCGCTGCGGTGTGTGTGTGGGGGCACCAGCAAGGGCCGGTCACAGCCCACCTGCGGACAGACCCCGGCACAGCTCGGACTCGCTCTCTCCCGATGCCTGCTGGGTAACTCAGGCTGAGACTGCTGCGCCCCCTGGAGCCTGGGGAGTCCATTCCCTCAGAGCCCCACAATCCCAGCTGTTTTTCTGTCAACCGGCTCGTCCTGGAATCCACCAGCTCGGTCTGTAAGTACATGTTAACAGATGCTGCTTCCAAAGTTCTGTTGGCAAATACCTCATACAATCCACAGCAAGAGTGGGTCCTAACACCCTTCAGAAAAATAACCTCAAGGTTTGTATAGAAATAAATGTCCCAGACAGGACATGCATATAGAGAGCTGGGAAATCTCCATAGAAACCTCTGAGGTCCACAGGTCACCAACCGGGTCAGCTGAGCAGTGAATCTGGGCGGCAGCAGCCATGCAGGAGGTGTGCAGTGGCCGTGCTGTTCTGCTCCTGCTCACACACCTGCTTTGGCGATTCCTGTAGCACTGTAGCCTGAGGAAAAGCACTGAGGGAGCTGAACTCTAAATCAAACAGATCTTAGGCTTCTCTGAGCTCCTTAAATGGAGATGGGATGTGAGTTTGATGGAAGGAGGTCTTTTCTCTTTATAGAGTCTGTCAGGCCTCCTTGGCTGATTACTGGATATCGGTGGCAGACTGATGTTTCTGAACATGATAAGCGCCCTGAGCCACAGGCATCTGTCTTTACAGGTTTGTTCAAGTTCTCTCTTCTCTCTCTTTTCTTTTCTTTTTTTCTAATTGCATCGCCTTTCTGCAGAACCCTATCTGTCTCTCCCCGGTCCCTCCTGTCAGCAAGGCCTCTCTGACAGCAACACCGCGTTCTGGGCACCGCAGTTTAATCACCCGGCACGTCTAGCCTGTGACAACGCGCGAGCAAGCAGGACGACAAATAAAACCCACAGCAGGATGAGCGGCTGCGTCTCTGCCATTACTGCTACAGCTGTGCTCCAGATTAGCAGACTCCAATACCCCTGTGTGCAGCACAGCCAACAAAGCACCCTGACATTTAGATGAATGACTGGAAGGAAACCGAAGTGGTATTTTGCCAAGACACTTCAAGCTTTTATTACTCTGAGATCATGTTATTGGTGGTGCACGTTATCTTGTTTCTTTCTTCACTTTAACAAAGATGAATGAAGGTGCTTGAAAGCCAAGGAGAGGCAGGAATAAAGCTCATCTAAAGCTGAAAAACTGATTAAAAAAATCTAAATTTCAATTTTAAAATAGTTCTCGGCCCTCCCATATACTGAGATCTTCACCAGTTTGCCTGGCCTCCTTTGTTGATAACCTGTTCCTGCAAAACAGCTCTAGAGAGTTCTCCTGGAATGCAAACACATACTCCAGTCATTCCACTCTTTCTGCAGATACAGTATATTAGTGCATATTTGTGCCATTGTATGCACACTGTGTGTGTGAGCTGGAATCTGTACATTGAAGCCTGTGAAGGCAGAGGCAGGAAACAAAGCTAAAGAATTTGCATGTAGAAAAAAAAAATCAATTAAAAAAACTCAGGCACTGGCATCGTGGGGGCATTTGATTGATCGTGCTTATTCAGGCAGTGGCCTCGGAGTTTCCGCACTCAGCCTAGAAAACGAACAGAACAGTCAATTAGACAAGGAGCACATTGTACTGCGGTCTCAGAGGACATCTGGGCAGTGACAACTTCAAACACTGTAGCTGCTGTCTCATTACCCATGAGCTGTATGTGCAGTTGATACTACCTAGGGTCTCCACAAGGTGGGAGCAGATATCAAAGGAACAGAATTCAATTCATGGGCTAATTGTTAATTAATCAGTTGTTAATTGATCAGTCAGCTGCCCAATTTAACCTTCCCCGCTCCCCACCTTGCACAGGAGCCCTCCGTTCCAGGAAAAAGCTGAGCACCCAGAGGAAGACATGCACAGCAGACAGTGATCGCCGTGCAGACTGGGCAGCCGCAGTTAATTCCCATGATTGCAGCTAAATCAGGCCAGGAGGCACCTTTGCTCTTATACAGTCCAAGGTCAGAGTCAGAGTAGTGAATACGGTGAAACCAGCTTCTGAAACTGGACACTGGGCTCTGTATCAGAGCGTGCTGGAGGGTCAGGGACTTTTTCCTGCTTTCTTCCATGTGGGAAATGCATTAATAAAATTCATTCTGTTGCCATCTGCTGTCTGCTCAAGTGCTCAGATGCTCCCCTGAAAACAAAATCAGCTGATGAAAGAGAAGCCTGTCCACGCCGACACAGTGGGGCCTGTTTACACATCTCTGCACCAGGATCAGAGTTTGCTCTGCTCTGTTCTTCCCGAAGGTAATGAAAACCCTGCTGTGTGTTCAGCGGCTGCCTGCTAGTACAGAACAACACACAGTATTAACTGGGGTGGGGAGGTGGGGGGGTTGCTTGTTTCTGAACTTTTTCACGTACAATCCCGCAACCTTGAGCGGAGGAAATGGAGCAAGGACTGCACCTGGACAAGGGAGAACAAGCCGGCCCCAGCGTGCGGCGAGAGAGACAGGGGAGACACGGCGGCGCTGTAATGAGATTGCGCTTTTCAAGCACATCCTTCCTCTCAGACCGTGACAGCCCTCAGCCTCCTCCACCAAAGCTCACGCGCAACTTCTTACGCTTTTGAAGTCCAATCTCATTAATTTGATCATCTGACTTTTGAAAAAAAAATGTCTGGGGAGGTGAACATCGAACTGCGGGGTGTCTCCAGGGTGGCGTATGTCTTCAGTGACCTGGGACACTGAAGGACCGTGCTGGCCTTGGAAGCCCTTGCACTGAACACCAGGGAGAAATCAGGTCTTTACATAACGCAGAATCTTCTCTCCATGCATGGCTTCACTAGACAGGCTGTTCTTTCATGTACTCATCATGAAAACCATCATCTCCAGGAATACAAGTCAAATTTCATTTTCTTTAACAACTCACAGCAGCACTATTAATCTCAAAAGCCTAACAAAGTGTAGGATTGATGAAAATAGCATTCCGATCAGAACAAATCAGAGTAACTCGTTTGTCAAATATTTTAGGCAATTCCAGGCAAAATAATACACAGCAACACACATCCATCCGCTTGTCTGCTGGTGAGGGTCAGACAGCACGGCATTTGGTAATAAAATAACAGCCCCTTGTTTGGCAGCACTAATCATCATCAACATTGTATTAGTGTCACATACAGTAACTGGAGCATCAGGGATCAGCCTGAGGTTTAGCGTTCTGGACTTCTTCACTGATTCAGTACAAATTCAGGGAGGCTGCTGTGCTTTCGCCCAGAGCTATTCCAGATTTCTACCTTGGCTGTCCAGTTGTTGATTTAATGTACTATATTACAGGCGAACCCAGCTGTGGAATGAGGGAGATTTCTGAAACCACCAAGAAAACCTGCAACACTGCAGGATTTAACGCAGGTTGAAGAAGAAAATACACAACACCATGGGGACCAGGGGCTTATTTTTAATGTAAATATATATCATAAAGGCACATCCAAACTCCATTAACGAGAGAACAACCCAGATTATTTCCAATGCAGGCCCGAAGCCCCTGACAGCCTGTAATGCTCATACAGCCTGATGGATCTTGAAAAGGCTGGCGAACCCGAGCCGAGAGGCTCCTGGGCCCGTGCCACACCTGAGGGGCGCCCGACCGTCGCAGTCCCGCGCGGGCTCGTGCCTTCTTCGCTCAACCCCGCCGGATCGACTCACAGCACCTGGGTGCGAACCTGGGTCTCCGGCTTAACGCAGCAGGGAACCGGCCGAGCGAGCCAAAGGAGACCTCCCCCAGCCCAGGCATGGTGGCATCGCAGAGTCATGTCTCACAGATGCCAAGGGACCTTTTATTCTCCCACGCATCTCCATGTCCAACGATTCTGCGAAAGGTTCTGATCCGATGAAGGACTGGACTGTTATTCTGATACCTTCGGGCATTCTGGACAAGAGACTAGAGACAGGCCAGCGAAGAATATCTTTCGGTAAGCCTGCTGCTGTCTTGCTCACAGGATTTAGAAATAAATCAAACTCTTGTAGCTCTTATTGGATCATGGGAAGTACACTGCAGATTCCATACGGATTTATTTGTCGGCAGCCCGAGGCCAGTCCAGGAGACAGATTAGCAGATGAGTGGTGTAAACCCTGTGACATTACGCCAGTCTGAGCCCAATCAGGGGGATTATGGGACAGGGACACACCAGGCAGCACTCAGCAGGGAGCCCGGTGGGTGTGGCACGACATCCTCCGTCTGACACTGGCGATGTGGCCCGATACCTCTGACAGGTAGAAATATGCCCGAGCAGCTGGCTTGACCTTTCCTGCAGTATTATTTTGTCAGACATGTGTCAGGGCCAGAGTGCCGGGGCTCTGCCTCTGGATGGAAAAGGACACTCCGTCACTCCAGCCTGGTATAAGCAAGCAGGCAGCCCTCCGGTGCAAACTCCTGCAATACTTCATTAATCCCAGCCAAGGAGCTGAAGCCACTTTCCTCACAAGCATCGATTTTGTATCACACACTTTCTGCAAAATTAAAGTCAAGAATAAAAAGCTTTTTTACAAGCCTGCTGTACCTATAGTAGCATAGACTGAACTATGGAAGGTGCATGCCTGTTCAAAGTATATTTCACTGCATGTACACTATGCTGTGTGCAATGCATAAAGTCCACACTCTATAATAATGCTCTGTAATAACGCAAAGAACTTTATTTTTCTGAATGTGCGTAAATAGACATTGGGGCCCTCCCAAGTCCAGAAAAATACAGTTATTAGCAGAGAGTTGAAATGATTAAGGTCATATTCATTTTTTTAATTAAAACACATTTACAGTGCTGTACATTAAGATATGTGTAATAATCTTGTAATTGCATGTAATAATGCATGTATTTACAAGTCTGTTAGAATTTTGCAAGTATTAGAATCATATAAATCATTTAACATGATTTAGTGTACCTTTAATACTGTGGCAAGACGTGCTGTGAAAAAGAATACCTTTCTGTCAGCCTGAGCTCCTCTGATGCTCACAACATGCAAATTTTGCATTTAAAATAAGACCTTCAGTTTTGACACGTTTTGAAGTGTCACGCAAGACTAAATTGATTTTACAGACAAGTCATTATCTGAGAAAGAGGCATATTTTCACAAGGAGATAGGGTCTGATGAGACACAGAATCTTGACAGCTCCATGGAAAGTTTCAGATAGTGATAAGTTGGAAATTTTAGATATGTGCTGCCACTAATGTAAGAAGCCATTAAACGCTGTCAGGAAGGTCACTTTGTAAATAATGGCTCAGAGCATCTTCAGATTGAAACTTCCTGACAAACGAGTGAAGAATACATGTTGCTTTTTTCTTCAAGGATTTGCTTGCATATAAGACTTTTACTAAAGGAGACAGAATTCGAGTGAAAATCTCAGGGCTGACATGTAACCTTACTACAGCATTGATATCAGCATTGATACAGGCTTGTATTATCCCTCAGCCACGAAGAGGTCAGAATCAATACCTGACAGATGTCTCTAGCCCCTCTCTGACCAGCAAACCTCTGCGCCTTCAATCCTGATGCTTCTTGTTCATAAAAATGTCCGCCTGTCTCCGAGAGATGAAACTGAAGAAAAAATCTGTCTGTACTGGTTTCAACTTAACTCTTAATGTCAGCCTGCCTCCACCGTGTCTAAAACGGGCACTATGAATGGCATTCTATAAATCAGACGCTGGGGTTTAAAAAGATAACCTTTTTAAGAGGTAGAAATAACCATTTTTCTTTCGAGATTTTTCTAAGATTTTAATTTTATGGTCTTTTCTAAGAGCAGAAACAAATATTGGAAATGATGCTCGAACTCCAGCCTGGTTGTTTCTCAGTTAAAAAAAAAAAGAAATATTGCATCCCAAAGATTTTGCAGTGTTTGACGCAGTGACTTTTTAGAGACGTGCCTATATATTTGCATTTTTTGTTCAATACTGTTAACGACTCCATGCAAAAAATAAAAAACTAAGGCAGGGCCTCGAGTTAGATTTGTAGAAGTCTGTAAAATAGCGCCATTGAATGAACAGGCTGACTGGGAGCGGCGGGGACTGCGGCTTTACTGGGGCTCAGAGCTGAGGGCTGGAGCGCTGGAGATGTGTGCCGGCAGACCAGGTGTGACTCGCCGGACACCTGTCCATCCTGAGGAGGGCGGCACTGAGCCTGAGGCTGGTCTTTTTTTCCCCAGCTTTTTTTTTTGACATGGACCTTTCCAGACGGGCGCGAGTGGGCAGCGGCAGCGGAGAGCGCCGGGGTTCAGTCCCCGGTCCGGACGAGCACAGAAGTCTTCACCTTGAAGACATTAAAAAAATACCCGAAACGAGTCCTTCATTGGCGGGACCGGAGACTCAGCGTGGTGACCCCGGCGCGGCGGCGGCGGTCACCGATAAGGCTCCCGGTTAATGAGGGACCTCGAGTGCGGGCGGTAACCGGACACGCTCGGGGCTCGAGCGGCCGTGCGCATACGCGCTGTGAAGGTGCGCGCGCCCGGGGCCGTCCCCGTGAGCCGCGCGGTGTCTAAAATCATACCGTGCATCATTTACTGATATTAATCCCCAATTGCGCTACTTCAAAACATTTCATATGATAATAATAATAATAATAATAGCACTGCAGAACCTCGGAGAACCGTACAGACGCATATGAAATAAACAATAGGTTATGGTAAATTTGGGTTAGTGTTGAACTGTTTATATTTAAAGACTTTCCTTTGAATGTAGTTTGCAGGGAAGATTTTGAGAGTCCGATCTATAGCAGGGGTCTCCAGACAATATCATGGCCTAGAACACCATAAATCACCCCTACAAAACGCACACGTTATTGATCCAGGAGGAGTGCGAATTTGTACCCAGGGCGCTCTGGTCGCTGAGAGCTGAAGAGATTCCGGCTTTGTTTTCTTCCAGATGACCTTCACACTGGATGCCAGTGGAACCGGTCCAGGTCTTTAGAGATCGATGACGAAATGCTTCCCTATACAGCCTGCAGGACGGGGGCTCGCGGGGTCTGGGGGTGTGGGCCGGAGACCCCCGGTCTGCAGGACGCCTGGGCGCGCGCGATCGAGAGCCGAGGGATGCGCGTTGCCAGGGCGACCAGCAGGGACCCCCTGTGCGCTGCGGGGTGGCAGCTGACGGGCAGACGTGCTTCGAGGGAAACGTTTGTTGCCCAGACTATTTTTTTTTTTATAGACGATTTAAACTTGTCGCGGGAGAGAAAGCTGAACCCTCGTTCAAACAGACAGGTTCAACCTGAAGGCAGGGCTGTATTGACAACAAAAATGAAAGACAAATAAACCTGCATGTTTGTATAAAGGTTTCTGTGAGCCTAGCGCGCTTTATTTATTAAAGCAAACAGACCTCTTTGCAAGACTTTGGAAAAAGCGATGTTCGCGAGCTTGTTTTTGAGCCGGAGGGGGAGTCTGCCTGGGCGGCTCGGACCCGTGCCGGGCCTGTGCACCCCCCCCCCGTCCTTAATTCAACCACCGCGGCTGACGTCACCGGCGCATCTGGACGCCCCGTTATCTCGGCCTGCCTTCCTCGCGACCTGGCAGGGGGTCGCCGCGCGCTCCCTCAGCTGTCCCGGGCTTAAAATAGGACTCGAGGTCTCGGGCTGCTGCTCGCAGCTGTGGAAACGCGAACAGCGACGGAAGACTGAAGACTGAAGACTGAAGACTGAAGACTGAAGACTTCTGCTCCTGCCTGCGCTGTGCGTCCGATACCTCTGGCCTTGGACCCAAGGTTTAAATCCAAAACACGCAACCACTTCACAATAATCAAACAAACAAAAAGATCATTACTGCTGGTACGACTACAGCTACTCTTACTACTAATAACAACAATCGGTATCAACGACATCATCATCACTGACCTTGAATCTTCCTAGACTTTTCCAAGCCAAGGGATCTCAAAGTGATTTTTAGATGTGCTGTGTATATTCTGCCTCACTGCCGCGGAGAAGCAAGACACTGCTACAGCAGCTGAACTACCCGTCAGGGGGAACTGTGGGCCACCTGTACAGCCCAAAATGGGACTTAGCCAGGGCGCCAGGGGTAGCGTTTCCACTCTTACGGGGAGTGCGGGGGCTCTCTGATGTCCAAGTAGTCAGGATAGCACCCCGCCAGCACCTGAACGTCTCATCTGATGGACGTCATGTGTTACAGCGCAGTGTCCCTGGTCACCATACCGCCCGCCAAATCTGCTCCGGAGAGAAGAGCGCCACCTACTGGTCCTCCCACGCCACGTGTATGCTATCCTCCCCACATTGCTTAACAGACTAGAGGTGCGCGGGTGTGTGGGAGTCTGGCCCACACGTGTTAAAAACACAGAAACAACGATTCTGCTCACATTCCTCTTATCGTGGTTATTGGTCAGAGAGAGAGAGAGAGCTACTTAGCACCCGTATTTCTGCAAGTACTTGCATTAATCTGAGAACTCGAGGGAATCCAAAATTAGTGCTGCCTGGCTTCTGTACAGTGGCGGCTATGCTGATTAATGAAGCGAAAGTATGAAATGCTACCTGAATTAATCACTGTTTGACACGGAAAACACGGCAGCACGCCTTCTGAGTGTACTGGACTGTTAGGCACCAGAGGTGAGACCGGGGCAGCATCCACATCGTAAACTTGTAACATATTTCTGAAAGCAGTAGACGCAGAACAAGTGTTCTCATTGCTTCAATAACACAGCAATCTCTTCCTCTGCTCCCCTTCCGCAAGGTTAGATTTACAATTTTGCGCATCAGGTATTAATGAAATGCAAGATATTATAGAATAAGTGGAGGGGACAAAGCTGTTAGCATAATCTATCTGGAAAACTGTATTGCACTGTCCTTTTGGAAAAAAAAACAATAACATTTTTTACAATGTGTAATATACTAAACCGTCTCGGAAAGAGACAGATAATAAACACACACAAAAAGGCAACGGCCTCGCTTTCCATTGGACTGCACGAGTACACGGAGTCATTATAACGGTGCCTGTAAATTAAAAACGCGCCTGCCCGCTCGGCACAGGGGCGTGTCGCAGGCTCCAGTCTCGGGCGATTCCGGGGAGCGCTTCCCTGACGACTGACACCGTGCAGCGCCGCTGCCCCGACCGGCACACAAATCCACCCGCGGCGTGGGAGCGGTGCCAGTGTGACGCCATCACTCATTTCTATTGGACACTACAGTCCACGGTTTACGATGAAGTAGCCGTAGTGAGCCTTTTCATGTAAACAGTTGTGCTACTGCCTCGGCTGAGCCGTTTATTTGACTGCCCCGCTTCCTCTCCCCTCGCTCGACCTCACCCACGAGCACGCGGCTCCCCCGCGGACGGGACGCTGGGGTTCAACCCCCCCGCTGGCACCAGCGCGATTCTGGTCACGTTCCTTACGGGAGAGGGTCCGCAGCCGGGAGCTGACCCCACCGCCTTCCGGCGGCAGACCTTTCATGTTTCACTGTTATCCAATCATAGCATTGCAATCAATTCCAAAGAAGAAACTATCCCACCCTAGTTAATCCACTGAAATGCAATGCCTACGAAAGCATCTAAGAAAGTATTCCGAAATACACGTACTGTACAGCAGGGGCATTTCACGATAATTCGCTACATCAGAGTGTGTGTTTCTTCAAAAAGTTGGACAATACTGGCTGCAGCAGAGGGCATGCGGTCTAGGCCCGCACCCCCCTAGCTGACGTAAATTACTCTGCACTAATTATGCCTTTTGTGTCTGAGCTGTTCTCAGCTTGTATCCCACTTCCCTTCGCCTGCTTGCCTGCTGTGTCAACTGACAATAAATAGATGCAGTCTGGCTCCTCAGAAGTGCAATGGATACTACAGATATAACAGAGCATTTCCATAACTGTCATTGGAACAGTCTGTAACTGTCAGGCCATTAACATTTTAGTGCTTTTTGCACCATTCAGAATCTATTTGCAGACATTTACTACCTAATTACAGTTAAAATAGGATTTTGAACAAATATTGCTTAATACTTGCATATATTGCACATCCAGTATACTGTAATAGCCTCCAAATGTATTCATACCCTTGGTAAACTGTAACTAAAAACAGCAAAGAGAACGTAGTGGCACATCATTAATTTTCAACATGTACTGTATGAATTAAAATGTGATAAAAATGTATGACAAGGAGCACTGAATATATTAATAGCATAACAGTTAAAAATAATTAGGCATATTTGTAAATTCTCGACTCTCAAATGTATTTCATGTAAGTCCTTGAAAAAACAAATGTGTAAACTGTAATACTCTAATGTTTTTTATTACATGAGGTAATTTCCCAGAGCTGCAGAATGATTATAGACAGTTTTGGAAGTCATCTGGACTGCCAGTAGGTGTTAGAAAAGGCTGAACACAAAGCGAAACTCTCAGAACTGTGTTATCACTGGGAATTTCAAAGAATTGTCCAAAGATCAGTCCTTAAAATGTTGTATATTGAATTTTTAAATCTAAAAACCTTTTTAAGCAACACAGCACGTATCCACCACCGTCTTCAACAGGCACACTGCATTCCACATCCAGCAGCTGAACCACACTACTGAACCTCGAGCACCAAGAGCAGCAGCCCCTTCAGGCACGGGGTCGCAGAACCATATAGACCCAGCGACCTCAGCAGCTGCAGTGCAGCTGCGCCCACGCCCAGGAACTCAAGGCTAGTGGAACGGTGACCTCTTCACCCGGACACTGGAATCTTCCAAACACGTCTCCATCAGCGTCCAGTGGCTGCAGGTCCAGCATGCAAGGCTGACCTCTCGACTCTGGTGTCTGAGGCAACCTGAAGAGAAGAAGACAGCCATGCCACACCTCCCAGCGACCTGAGTCCCGTGTCACAAGGCTCCACGGGTTGTTGTTGGAGTCTTACCAGGGGTTTGATTGGCACAGACAAGTGGAGCACATGCTGACAAACAATGTCACCCCTGCTGTGAAGGAGAGGTACATCGGTCCTGCCTGGGGCTGGTTTACTGGCCTAACGAGAGCTCAGGAACAGAGGGGATCCACAGTTAACCAGGACAGTTAGACAAAACCGGTGTGATCTGTCATGAACACACTTGGTGAGCAAGTGTGTCTGCCTGGTGGCAAATAGTCTTAACAGTATGGTAACTGTACCATAGCCTAGATCAAAATATCACAAATCACTGTTCATGATTAGTCTGTAGTTTGTGGTTTCAGTGAAGGAGAAGGTGAGTTCCGCCCTACCTGAGCTATTGAGCTGCAGAGGGATACCCGAAGGCACTGTGCTGCTGAGGACCTGACTCACTGTCCTGCTCTCAAGAGGTTGGTGATGCCCAGGTAGGGCTAGGACATACCTGTGATATCAGGTGCAGCTTGACAATCCCACAGTAATCAGAAATCAGTAAGCCTGCTTTTTGCCGTTTCAGTAACTCTGCTAATGATACCTGCAGTCGTGGCGGTTATGTGATTATAAGCAGATAAAAGCAGGCATCATATTTCTTAATTGCTGCTCTGCAGCTGCACGCAGACAGTCTGTGGAGAAGCTTCTGGATTTGTTTAAAAAAAATCGAAAGTGCAGAGTAGCTGCCGCAGCTCGACCCATTTCCCCCTCGCTCCTCCTGGGGGAGGAGGCACACGGGACCCCCGCGAGCCAGCAGAGACAGCCCCTCCTGCCTGCCCGGGCTCCGCAGGTCTCCTGCTGCAGGACCACGGCTCTGGCACGGGGAAGGTGGGTTCTTCCGGGCTTCTTCCTGATCTCCAGCTTTCTTCCGTGGTTTTGAAGCGGGCAGAGGACCAGTAGACAGCCGGTCCCCTCGTCACTACCCCCTCCAGCTGTGCTCAACCCCTCACACTGGGCTCACATCGCACACACCATGCACACTGTGCACACTGTGCACACACCGAGCACACACCCTGGTCACTCCGCACTCAGACTGCACACACACCGAGCTCACACAGCGCTCACACCCCAATGCACAAACACCTGCTAACACTTACTGTACATTCCACCAGCACACCACAGACACACCCGTACCCAGGAATTCAAGCATCTGTTGAATAATTTTGTATTGGCTGATTATTGCTTCATTATTTGGCTGCCAGACTGAGAACTGCTGCTTGCCTTTAGCCCTGGCTTGCTGCTGGAGCATCTGTCCTGCACAGTACGAGTGAGGACCTGCAGGTACACTCATCCAGCATGCCCACCTGTCAGAGCGATTAGTCACAGTCAGCTGCTCCAAGGATCGAGGCTTGAACCTGCAACATTTACACTACAGGGCAGGACCTGCACTCTGAACAAACCTTCCCCGGTCTACAGTTTCCCACTCAGGGGCCTGTTGTGCACAGTTTTAAAAAAACAATTTTGATTTCTGTTCAAACAAATAACTGAATGAGCACCTAAGCCTTTGTTTCACCTCCTTGGAAAAGCTGGTGGTATTTACACATTTGCCACAGGTGATAGTACAGTTTGTCATCAAAACTGGACCTGCATAAATTCGACCCTATCTGACAGATTTTGAAAATGGCAAGTTTTTCCCTGGAGACCCGTACTGACAAGGGCCTGCTCCAAGATTTGTCCTGCTGCGTGAAGCTGAGAAACAGACAATCAGACCAGGCTGCTTGGCCACAGCGTTAATGGCATGTATTAAAAATCGCCAGAGGCAGAACATGCAGTTACTGTTTTTCCATTATGTCTGCACATAATGCAGTGCAGCACTGACGGAGAGCTGCAGGGCTGCTTTTTTGTTACTTCTGTGGAATACAAATGTACCGCCTTGTGTTGAGAAAATTGATTATAAGATCAATTTTACTGGAAACTGCATATTTGACTGCAGAGTTACAGTACTTCCCTATAGGTCTGATCTTGCCAGATTTCCGAGGCTAAACAAGGCTGGAGCTGGTCAGTATGGTATTGAGATAAGAGCCCTGTAAGGAACACAGGGTTGGTCCTGCAGGTGGTGTTGGTGGGCCAGAAGGTGACTGTCTTCCATCTGGAGTAGAGGTTCCCTCTGTTGCGTCAGCATGGTTACTGGGGATAATCCAGCCTCCCTGAAGTCTCGCCCTGATTCAGCCAGTTCTGTCTCCGGCCTGATCTGATGTGTGGTGGGACTCCTGGCACCGAGCGGCTGCAGTGTGGCAGCAGGGTGGGGAGGGGCAGCACTTCTGTGATGGTCAGTTCCATCCCTGCCTTTGTGCGAAGCCTTTGGAATGAAAAGCTCAATGCAAAAGCAAAGAATTATAATCAATTATTTAAATAAGAACTTGTATAACTGCATTTGTGGATTGGAACTGTGTAGACTGGCATTGTGGTTCTACAATGTTTATTTCCTCCTGACACAGTCGGTACCAGTTGGCATCAAGACTCCCTTAACCATCTCCCAGTTACTTGTCAGGAGGCAAAGCTAGTTCTTAAATGCTAGTTCTTTGTGTTGGGAGCTGACCATGTGCCAGGTGTGCATGTGTTCATGACGTGCGTCTGCTCTGCGCAGTTGAGTAAGATAGTGAGCCTGGGAGATTCTATTCTTTTCAGCCTAAGCACCTGACCCATGTCCTTGGATGCTTCCAAGACATATTCCAAATTCTCCCATCTCCTATTCACTGCCCCGCCCCGGAAAACAAAAGTTCAGTCTGGGAAATTTTCTTTAATTGAGATAAATTCAAATGAAACATTACGGTTTCATTCCAGTGAGCACTTCAGTACACTAATTAATATTTATTAGGCCAATCTATCAGCATCTCACAGATTGTAATCTCTTTGAACTAACCTCTTTAAAAGCCCCATTGACTACTGCATCCCAAGGCGCACAGTAAACACAGCTAGCGCGAAGACAGCAATTTCGAGCTGATCGAAAATCCCAGATTAATGGAAAAGATGCAGTTCTATAAGCACACATTTGGCACATGCAATTGAAACTCTTTATGTAAGACACATTTATTCCACGCAAATAGCAAAATTACGAATTCACAAGCCCAAATCTCAAATCTCAAATCTCAAATGCGTCTGCCAGCTCATCTGTATTTCCTTTCATGTCCTTTCATGAAATAAGGCACAGCTTGAGCGAGGAGAACCACACAGGAACCAGCCAGGAATGTTGCACATTCTAACTGGAGAGTTCTAACTGGACTCTTCTGTAGATCAGACGATCATGCCTGCATGTTAAATTCACAACGCTGGGGCGATCTCTGTAAGATGAGGCTGTGGATGCACTAACAATTCCTCAGAGAATATTAGACTCCACGTACAGTACCTGCTCCCAGCCTGCCCTGCTGGGGGCCACACCCCCACCTGGGCCCTGACGGAAATCCGGAATGCGGTGCCTCGATCCTTGACCATCATGTCTCGTGCTCTAAGCTGCGAACCGGTCGATCGGTCGGCGGGCTGATCGAATCGTTTTACTGAGCTGGGGGCTCCCCGTCCCTCGAAACTCCAGCTCAGAGCTGTCAGCGAGGATTGGTTTGGTCTGAACAGACTGGGGTTCGAGGGAGCCGGTCGGCAATGATCACTAACCGGAACGGTACTCATTGTAATTAAGAATGTTAATAAGCCATTTTAACTAAGATTTCAGGGGAGGTGATTAACTAATTTCCTGAGATTCTGGCTATTCTCAGTACATCTACTGTATATTTGTTATCCGTTTTGGTTGCTTGCCATGCTTGTACACATTTTCTGTCTGCTCGTGCTGTGGATTATTCTTCTGAAGTGTTGGCATCATCTGACAGAGGCTCAGGCAGGTCTTTTCTTCCTGAGGTGGGGGCACTGAGCAGTGTGCAGCAGCACGCTCCCTTGCTTTCTGACTTCCTGTAATGATTTATTTTCATTTTTTTCCTCTATTGACAGCCCACATGATGATGCATAAGTTCAGATGTTTTTGAGAAAAGCTAATTAATCATGCAGCTATTTCCTATTAAATGAAAGCTCTCGAGTTTGCCAAAACGTCCTAGATGAGGCAAGAAAAAAAACAACTAACTGAAGTTACCCAGGAAAATATTCTGTCCTTGCTCCTAAAATGCTGACCTTGTCAGCTTATACCTACATTGATCACTGCACACACTTTTCCAGCTAATTCCTCAATCAAGCACAACTCTCTGAGACTACAAGGCTGCAAATATTTAAAGCGCTAGATGCTCCTCCAGCAAATGAACTTCCTGCAGTGCTGATAATACAATAAATCTAACCTGCCAAAATAACAAATGCATCTAGACCTACCATTTGCCTACAGCCTCCCACACTGTAATGGGAGCTTTCTGAGTTAGTGTTTAGCACGGATGCCCAGAGAGATGTGGCCAAGCTTCCTATTACAATATTAAAAGGACAGACTAATTAGAGGATTTCCGTGGACTTCAAGCAACTGGAACAGCTCAATCAAAACTATTCTTGTATGATGTACCTGATGAAGCAGGAAATACCAACAGCTGCACGCAATAATTGAATTATCGATGGGATTGTCCTCGTTTCGGTTAACTACGGGCCGATGTGCGTTTGGTTACAATTCTGAAAGCGGGGAAGCATTCAGCGTCATTGGTAATATCTTGTGCTAAGAACTGGCCATGTTGGCACAGCCATCAGTTCAGCCTTCCCAGCACACCTGCTAGGGGAGGAGCGCTAAGTCATCGTCCTGATTTTCATTCACTGACATCTAATCTTCTAGTAGCTTTTTTCCCCACGAATACACAGTCTTTCCAGCTGGTGTTATTGAACAGCTACGATGTCGGATTCACTTCCCCTAACAGTCCAAGCAGAACGGTTTCTCTAAGGGACCCTGGTTCGTTTGTCTACTTGTTTGTTTGGAATGTTCCGCTACTCCGTCTTTGCCGTCAGGATACAGCTGCTGCAGACAGCCTGGCTTTCTGTACGAAGGAATGAGGTTTACGTCCTCACTGGCATTCCCGTTTGTGGTGCTTCTACTTCTTAACAAGTCCTTGCTTTGCAGGACGTCAGACACTGACGGCACGCTGGCATGTCATGCCAGACACACAGCTGTTGCGCCGGGCAGCTGCTGGGCTGGGCAGGTGTTGAACAGCTCTTCACAGCTGGGCGAGAGGCCAGAGCCCAGCCTGAGAGCGAAGGAAGAGGAAACGACAAGGAGAGATTCCAGGCTTAGGAAAAACCTCCGGTGAAAGGGGTGTGAGCTGGACAGTAGCCTGAGACTGCATCTTAATTAATTGTGAAGAAATGGACCTTCAAACATCTTCAAGCATGTCTGCTCCAGGATTAGAACCTGGGTCACGAGAATCGGCTTGGGTGAGCCTGTTTGGTTTTGGTGAGAACTGGTCACTGCAAAGGCTGGGATGTGCCAGGTATTTCTAAAGTAACAGAGACCCAACGCCACAGGTCCAGCAGAAACAAAGAACATCTTTATCCCAGTGGATGAACAGTGTAAGAGTGTCTGGAGCGTGATGTGGATTAGCGCTGCAGTGAGAATGTCAATGTTTTATACTAAACAGAGCTGGCATCTCTGAAGGTCACTTACTGTAGGAGAAAAGTGACAGAACAAAGAACGTGATGTTCAGTGAAATACGCCAGCTGAATCTCAGTATGAAAACAATCTGCGTGTAAATAATGCATGAGTGCCCACAAGTGTTGCATAAAAGTTTTATTCATCCCAGCGGCACAGCTCCTTGCAGGAAGACAAAGAAATCTGCTTCCTTCTTTGGGGAAATGAGTCTTAAGTCACTGTGAGGAAGACCGTTTCTCCAAGGCCATTCTCAGAGCAACGCAAATTCACGCCTGTAGTGTTGACTGTCAGGGCTGTCCCTCTCACTATCTTTGACAGACACACAGGAGCTCAATTAACCCCAAACCATTTTAAAGCTTTCTTTCTCCTTCACCATCATCACTAAAACTCATTCAAAAATGTGCAGTTCCAAAGATAAATAATTGGACTGATAAGGTCTGATTCACCCGGCCATGCTGCAAAGCTTTTAAACTGAAAAACTGGGATGTTCTCCTTTTCTATTCTTTTCTATTTCTTAATAATATTGTTTTTGCTGAGATCAGCTACCAAGACTGCAAGCAAAATGGCCTCTGTGTATGTTTGCGGTACTTGGAATTGAAAAAAAAAGATGCATTTATTAACCAAATTTAGGTTTGGCCAGTAGATAGCGTTCCTGTATGAACCACTGTCCTGTTCCTTGGGGGTGAAGGAGATGTTACACTGTCAGATAGCTTCAGTGAGGAAACAAGGCACCATGGGAAATCCTGTAGCACCCTGGGAAATATGTGTACAAGAGATGTACCACTTCTTTGTCCATTGATGTGTCCTTGAACTACATGAGAGGAAATTAAAATACTCTGCACGTGGAGCAGAACTAGTGACGGGTTAATTTCTGACAGCACTGAATCCCACTGAGGCCGAGCTGGAGATCGGCTCCTCTGTGCCTGAGCGCTGGCGCACGGAGTGGACCGGGACACAGACGCACCCTGGAGACCCACTGGCAGCTGCCTCTCCACCGGGGGGCACCTGGAAGAGCAGCGGAGCTGTGAAGGCACAGGCAGCGCAGGGCTGAGGGAGGCAGGGAGACCGGATGTTCAGGGAGCTGGGGGCTTGGGGCCTGGGAGACAGGGGGTCAGGAGACTGGAGGGTCGGTAGACTGGGGTGTCAGGAGACTGCGGGTCCAGGAGACTGGGGTGTCAGGAGACTGCGGGTCCAGGAGACTGGGGGATCAGCTGATTGGGGGTCCAGGGAGCTGGGGAGCCAGGAGACAGGGGAGAGGCTGGAGGTCAGGAGATTGGGGGGTCAGTAGACTGGTGGTCCAGGAGACGGATGAGAGGCTGGGGGTCAGGAGACTGGGGGTTCAGTAGACTGGGGGTCCAGGAGACTGGGAAGTCAGTAGACTGGGGGTCCAGGAGACTGGGGAGTCAGTAGACTGGGGGTCCAGGAGACTGGGGAGTCAGTTCTGCCCATCCTGGAAACACCACAGCGGCTGCGTGTGCAAGCCCAACAATTCTGAGCTGTCCGGTAGAAGAGGAGCAGACATGTCAAGTACTGAAAGGGTCTGGGAGGTAAACGAAGCTCGTGCTGACAGTGGGAGGAGTGAGAGTGTGAGACCGATGTCAGCCTGAGGACAGTCCGTCCCGCGGCCGTGCCGCAGCTCAGAGTCCGGGGCTCCGGTCGCGGAACACAGCCCCCTGGCCGGCGGCTTCTTCGCCTCCGGCAGACTCGCAGCGGCGGCGTTGTCTGTTTCCATAAATAAATAGCCCTCCGAGAGGCCCGGCTACGCCACATCGATCTCTCCCGAGCCCCGCTGGGCCCGGCAGGGGGGAGAGGGGCACGACAAACCTTCCGAAAAGAAGGGAGAGGGAATCGGCCCCTGGAAGTCGATAACCCAGGAAGCCATTGATTACATGTCACATGAAATCTCAACAACGGAGCGAGCGCCAGAGGTCAGGGGCCTGTCCCTGCTGCGGTTTTATGAAGCCGCTCAGTTTTTATTTCTGTGTTCTGATTAGTTTCTGAGTTGCGGGCGGTCAAAGGGGTCCGGGACAGGAACGGGGGGGCTGCCTTTACAAGCCCTCCGCCCAGAAACAAAGGAGAGCCCATTTGCCTGTGATAGCAGACGTACCCTCCGATTCCTGTTCTTTATGGCACTCTTACGAGGAGCTCCAGTCCATCAGACTGTGTCATAAAAATGCTCTAATTGCACTGGTTGCCTGTCCTGCTACTTAATTAAAACCTTGTCACTGTCATTTACTGGTTTGCCTGCCATAATCACCTTGTCACGCGGCTGCTGGCCAAGACTGAGTTTATTTATTGAATTGTGGTGCATGCATGCAGATATAGAACTCATTTTGATGCTGGAGCTAAAAAACCTGTCGCCAGGTAATGGCGAGGATCGCTCCAGCACAGGCCCTGCTGCGCGAGGATCGCTCCAGTACAGGCCCTGCTGCGCGAGGATCGCTCCAGTACAGGCCCTGCTGCGCGAGGATGAAAAACCTCTTGTTGACCTGGTGAGCTTTCTTTCAGCTGCAGATCCCTCCCTGTCAAGACGATTCTCTAGCCTAGAATTAGCTACATTATCTATTACGATTTCATAACGGTGTAATACAGCTCACTTTTAATGGTGCAGTTATATGTCTGTGGCTAATTGTTTTGCACAGGAGCGTAAAAAATTCCTGCGCATCTCCCAGTGGAATCGCCGCTAACTGAAGTGTGAATGAAGACCTGCACTGCGGGGGGGGGGGGGGAGAATTCCTCTCCTCTCTAATTACTCTCCAGAGAGCCAGCAGCAGCGCTCCGTGGAGCGAGGCCCTGCAAGCACCAGCTGGGCCTGTCCTGCCGGAGCAGGAGCTCCAGCCCCCCTGGGAACGCAGCCCTGCTCCAGCTGGCCTGCGGGTGCGCCTGGAGCTCAGATCCGACTCTTCATGGGATGGGTTCCTCTGAAACTCAGCCGATTAAATAATGCATTGAATAATGCTCATCTTTATCCCAGGCTGTTAAGAGGTTAAAATTATTATTTTATCATGTTTCCATTTCATGGTATTAGTAACATGCCTCTCATTTTGTTAAGACCAATGGTAATGAATTAAATAGGAAATGGAGCTGAATATGTGCCTTAGAGCTTTTATATGCATCATTATTCTCTCTTTATTAAAGGTAAATAAATTATTAAAGGTTTGTTTAAACATATATGCCGTGAAAAAGAGAATATATGAACCGTGTAAAGTTCAGTTAATTAAAAGGATTTTGTGCGCACAGAGGGTCAGTTTGAAAGTTACAGTAGGCAGATTTATTTTCGCCTGCGGACACGGTACATGAAAGGAAATCGAAAGCAGACATTCTAAAGGAAAGGGGGTGTTGCTGGTTTGCACATGTTACATGTGAAGACTTCTGTCCCAAGATTTATTCTGCATTCCGCTTCTGTTCTGAAACAGCTGCCAGATGACAGAAGCTTGATGTTTTGGTTTTGGATTGTGAATATAACACTCATGCAACAGATTGGCAGCAGCATCATTCTGAGCTGGCAAGGAAACTGAAAAAAACATCCAAGTTACTCATCTTGCAAATTTTGGAGCTGGAGAGAAAATTATATTGCAGATAAATGCTTGATTCAGTTGACCCTTTGATGGAGATGTGGAGTTTGTTCTTGTGCTATTTCTTCATTAAAAATGTAATTTCTTACATCAGAGCAAAGAATTTTTAAAATATGGGGGAGGTAAATAAAGGGTGCACTTCAAACTTCCCCACAGTGGAGGCACTTGTTCCCCAGGGCCACCCCTTGTGAAAACCTCCAGTAGCCACTGGTCATTTATTTTGCAGTTTATTTTTTCAGTTTTTGATGCCATCATTGTGTTATAAGGGACCGGAGTTGTTGAAAATCACGTCCTATAGTGCCTGTGAAGATTTCTGCCAAATCTGGCATTAAATATTTCAAAGTATGAAACATTTCTCACAGTTTATGAAAATTAACTATTGTCTCCTCTTGCCTTGCATTAGTATTATTATTTATTTTCCTGTTAAGATAATTGCACAACATGGCTGATGTCTGGAGCTACATTGAACCGAGGTGAACCGCTTGTCTTCATCAGGACCCGGCCACAGAAGTGAAGAGACAAGATGGCATCTCCCCTGGCAGGGCCACAGGACTGCTTTCCTCTCACACCACCGCCCCTGGGATCCCCCGTCACGACCCGAGACAGTTCTGTGTCCTTCTGTAAGCGGAGTGTGGAATCGGCGTGGGAATCGTGATGGAAAGACAGTTCCGCCACCCTCTCACGCTGACACGGGCTCCCTCTCGTCTGAGGAGGAGGCGGGGCCCTGTCCTGGGCTGTCGGCACAGAGTGTTACTCCGTGACCAAACGCATAATGGGCTATCATCACCAGGACACGACACTGCGGTGGTTCACTTCTCCATGATCTCAACACGGCAGGTATGAACAATCTCTGCACTTCAGATCACACAGCCTGCATATTAGCCCCTTTGAAAGAAAGGGAAAAATCAATTGAGCTGTGCGATGTCAAAAAGAACAGAATGTCATGGAAGGTACACAAGGGTGATTTTTCCATTTCCACAGGGGTGGGGCCAGTCCCTTCTGCCAGTGATTTTATGGTCTGCTTAGTTAATTTCCCTGAGTAATTCCTATACACCTGATCACATTTTCCACGTATAAATCAATTATAATGAGAACAGTAACAGGTACCTGGGTGGCACTCTGGTGTGGAGGTTAGTGATGTGAGTCCTCGGTTCTGGACAATCTGACTGGTGTCTCTGTGACCCAGTGGAGTCTGGGCGGAGCGGTGGCTCTGTGGCTCAGGATCTGCGCCTGTGGCTGGAAGGTTGCCGGTTTGTATCCCGTGGCCGGCAGAGGAATCCTACTCCGTTGGACCCCTGAGCAAGACCCTTAATCCCAACTGCTCCAGAGATGGCTGGCCATGCACTTTGACCCCAAACCTTTCTCTTCCTGACTGTGAGCCTGTGTGTCTCATGGAGAGCAAGCTGGGGTATGCGAAAAGACAAATTCCTAATGCAAGAAATTGTATATGGCCAATAGAGTGATCTCTTATCCAGAGTCTGGTCCTGTCCTGCTTCCAAAGCAGACTGCTTTGCCATGTGTCTCACTGTCGCGATGTGTGGATGGGAAACCATCTGCTTGGTATTACTGCTACAGAGCTGTGCTTCCCAAATGCAACACCGTGCAGTGTGAGGTGTTGAATATGTACACAGTCTTGCAAGAGGCTGAGAGGATGGGGATGATGTCTGAACCACACTCCCCATAATGCTGTGGGAATGAACAGCTGCCATTTGGGAGAAGACAACTGGTCAGGTATTGGTTTAAAGAGTCTCATCCTGAGGCAGCTTAATTTTTTAGGCTGTTTTGAAGAGAAGCCTTGGTGGAAAGGCTGTGATTTTGAAGGCAGCAAGCAGCTTATCTACCCAGTCTGGATGGAGTGGGAGTTAATGTGTGAGTTGCAGCCCAAAGAAGAATGTAGGCTTTTGTTTTATAGTTTTAACTTGCCTGCATTGTAAATAAATGCAGCCAAAAGGTACTAAAAACAGTGCTTTTGTCTGCTTTCCCGAGACCGCGACTATTAAAAGATTGATCACCGCGGCACACCAATCCCCAGGTGTGTCACAATATTCACAACAAATATATGGATCAAAAATAACTATCCTGTCTTTTTTAATTATATAGACTGCCCCAAGCACAAAGAGAAAGAACCGCCCCTGCTGTTAGTAGCCTGTGAAACTGATTACAGCACAATAGTAAATCTAGAACAGCAATCAGTTCGGACTGATTTCTGGGCTTCCAGGAAGTTAGTTTCCTTTGTCTTGAAATACTGAAGTAAAGCAATCCAGCAGCAGGGGTGTCATGGAGTAGGTCTTAGCAGGAAAGTGTATAATTTCTGTACGAAATGCCATGGTGCACCAACACAGCCCTTTTGAAGTGGCGCAGCAGTGCAGTATGACAGACTTGTCACTGTCCGCATCAGGCTCCTGGAACATGAGAATCGGAGCGCTCTGCATGTCTGTGTCTGGGGGACCTGGACTCCTGTCCAGGGAAGACCAGGAAGGTAAACTCATCCGTGATGTTCACACTCCCCCACAGCCCACGACCGGGAGATCTTTAAATTCAGGCAAAGTCTTTCAGCTCCCCGACAGCTGCCTTCAGACCCCCTCATTGACACTCCGCCAGGCTCCTCTCTTCTTTATCTCACTGTCACTGACGTCAATACTGCTGTGCGATTAGGATGGTGAGTGGACGCATTGTTTTTGGCTTCGTGAAGTGTGTTTGTATTTTCAACATCTTTAGCTGTCTGAGCTTGCCAAACTAAATTCCATGAACCTGGTTGTTATGGCAATAAAGTACTGAACTCGAACCTGAGTCTCTCGGATTTCAGTTGCCTCCACTTTCAGCCTGCTCCCCACCCCCTTAATGCCTTGAACTTCCCCTCCCCTTCCCCTGTTCACCGTGAAGAAGCTCCGGCCAACTTCATACACTTGACTTTCTTGCGGTTCAGCTCAAAATTTATACAAACAACAGTGCGTAGGTATTGAAAATAACATTTTATACCGAATCCTTTTCTTCGGAAAACAGCTTGATTCAAATTTGTCAGGCGCATTCCCATACCTCTAATGGATTTAAATCCATATTAAAACCAAAATGTCAGATAAGACTTAGGGATGTCTGATCTTTGGGTAGGTGTAGTAATTCACTGTAGTTCAGGTGGGGAGCTGTGTCAGCATGCATAGGCTGCAAAGGAACGAGTAATAGGTTTATTCCCTGCTGAAAAGAGAAGAAAGAAAACAATGTTTCGGCTGTGGAGCCTTCTTCGGGTGTGAGGGTTAGGCTTCACAGCTGAAACCTTGTATTTTCTTTCTTCTCTTTTCAGCGTGGAATAAACCTATTACTTGTTCCTTAGCAGTTCACTGTACTACTATGTGCAAAACTACCCAAGTACAAGGGTCTAAAAAAACATCCTCTTCATCGAAATTCCTTAAAATAGCAATACGCTTCCCTAAAAATAAACCTTGTCCTCCTTTTGTTGAGCTCCCTAGACTCTGATATGCTGTAGCACCACAGATGTCCTTCTGCTGTACGATGCTCACTAAGGAAAGTCTGGAAGGTCGAACCCGTCTGGACCTGTCGGAGTTGCTGCTGCGTGGCTGCTCATGCTGGACGGACCGGACGTGGGGGCTGTCCGTGACCCGAACTCGCCTGGGGGGGTAGGCGAGAGAGACCCGGAGGAGTGCGACGCCCAGGGGCGGATTAACGAACAGGCTATCATAGGCTGTAGCCTGGGGGCCCCGGATTGATCAGGGACCTGATTGGCCAGAGTATTTTTTAAAACGGACCTGTGGGCCCCCATTGGTGCATAAAAACGTTGAATAAGTTGTGAACCGGTGATTGGTCAGATGCAACGGGTTCGCAGTTCAAATTTATTTCGGCGGATTCATCGGGTGATAAACTGGTGCAAGTTTACGGTAGCCAGCCTCAAAATGTGCGAGAGAAAATATGACAGTGGGTCGCAAAAAACGAAAAGCAGGGCGGTTTAAAGAGCAGTGTGAGCAGGATCTACTGAAAAAGATCCCCAGAGTGACTGGTTATTTCAGGTTTGCTGAGCCGGACCCCGGTCCTGAGGTCACGGCTAACGGTGCAGCCAGTGCTACAGCAACCGCGGTTGAAAAGTCAGCTGCAGCTCCAGTAGCTCCGGCCTGGGCGCGGTCTGCAGCCACGCCGCTCATGAGGACGAGCAGCTCCCGCGACGGGGTCACAGCAACGCGAGTCCGAGGCAGAGCCGTCCGAAACGCCGCCACTGTCCGCCGCCGGGCTGGTGCACCTGCTGCCGTGGAGCCAACAGAGGGCGCAACAGCGGCTCCCGCTTCCTACAGCTCGGTCCCAGCCTGCTGGGGTGAAATAGGGGAACAGAGGCGGCCATACTGGGCTAAATTGGGCCCGAAATCGTGTCAAAACCAAGACGCGGATGTTGCAGCATCGGAAAGACCGCATAAACACCAAAAGAGGTATTTCTCTAAAACCCTCTTCAAAAGACAACTCTGAAATGGCGAGTGTGTGTCAAGAGGGTGGCGGCTGTATTCCCCCTCGAAAGGTGTTTTCTTTCGCGTGTGAATTATTTGGGGGCGGTGATGACCAGTCCGGACTGACCGCAGGCTCTAGTGACCTGGCTGGACACGGGGTGTCGGAGAGCCGTGGAAAGGCTGTGGTCGTGTAACGTTATTCGCTGCGCTGATAATGGTCTAATCGATTCAGAACTAACAAGACAGTTTGACAATGAGTGTGAGTATTGGACTGACGTCTTGAAAAGGGTGGTGAAGTCGGAGCGAGGGCGGCCTTTTAGGGGCGCAGCGAAACGTTCGTGCGCCCCGACAACGGGAACTTCACGGGTGTCCCCGAAGTTAGCAGCGAGTTTGATCCCTTCTTGAAAGCCCATCTAGAAAAAACATCTACTGGTCTTTGCAGTGTATTGATTGATTTGAGTCTATTGAGTGCAGTGGACTTGCACGAGTGGGGGGTGTCCCGCTGCTCTTGAAATAAGGCGCTCAGACGGGGAGCTCACTGGTCTCTGCGGTGCTGATCCTGTTGTGTGTCGTCGGTTTCAAAGCAAGCGTGCGCATGATTTCTGTTGTCAGCTCGCAGATTGGCTGTGAATCTGATTTATTGGTTGCATTGCTGTACTTACATTACAGCCTTTTGTAGTGTGTGTGTGTGTATTGGGCTCCCCGGGTACGTGCGTGTTCCCTGCGAGTGCCGTGTGAACCGGCGGTAGCAGCTCTTACCCGAACGCGTCACTGAATTATTACAGTATTTCCTCTCGCTTTTTTCTGGTAACAGGATGGGTGGGGGGCTACAAAACGTGTAGCCTAGGGGCCTCTGATCACCTTAATCCGCCACTGGCGGCGCCGTTGTGTTGTGTGGTGGCCAGCACCAATCGTTCAACAGATATCAGACCGACAAACCGAAAGCAAGCAAGCAAGTAAGTAAGCGACTCGCCGTTGGCACGTAGGAGCTCCCAGCCACCTGTATAACCTGACATCTGAAGAAGGCTCCACGGCCGAAACGTTGTGTTCTTTCTTCTTTTTTTTCAGCATGGAATAAACCTCTTACTTGTTCCTTTGCAGCTCCCCACCTGAACTACCGTCTTCCCCCAGGTGCCAAACTGAGGGTCAGCCCTCGTGTGTTGCAGTGCGTCAGCCGTTTTGAGCCAACATGAAATAAGCTTCTAGAAACGTATGGGGGAGATACAGAGCGACTGGCGCCGTGTATTTGGACAGGAAACCTTACAAGGGCACGTCGTTTCTGCCCACGAGTCCGCAGAACCCTGTCCACGGTAGGGATCGGCAGCGGAAGGTGCTGGCACCACCCACCGGGCTTAAAACCCTCGGAGGAGGTCTGCAGGGGAGGTCACGCCCCCCGAGTGACCCCAGAGCCTTTCAGCCTCCTGCCGTCCGTCAAATGGGAACCACACTATCGTGGCGGGGTGGTGGGGGGGATGCTGCATCCTGGTGCCCCTGAGAAACGTGGGTACGAGCTCCTGCAAACTGGCGCGAGTCCGTGGAGCCGCCAGGGAAAACCGGGAGCTCACAGCCGGCAAGAACAGGTGTCCTCCCACGGAGGTTTAATAGGCTCTGCTGGGCCCGTTCCCCCCTTTTTTTTCCAGTGGGTAGAAGTCTCTTTAAATCCCGTGATCAATCATGGAAGCACCTCCTGATGCTCGTCTGCTCCCCGGGGGCCTGCGCTCTTCAGAACACACCTGCCGTCGGTACTGGTGAGATGCAAATACAAAGCTTTGAAGCCTTCCTGAGGGGGGGGGTTGTTTTGGCTTCCACTTTCGGGGGGAGGCGTGAAGCAAACTTCAGCTGCAGGGAAACCCGCGAGACGAGACCGGAACCGCCCGAACCGCTTTCAGCTGAGCCTGGTTCTGCGGGCCGTGCAGTCCCGGGTCCAGGGCAGCCTGTGATCGCCTGCACACGCCAGTCCTGGGGTAACTGGTTGGGGTACATTGCTCTGCTGCCAGGGGCGAAACGCGGGTCCCAGCTGCCCCCCAGACTCCACGGGAACGCCCGCAGACACCCCACAGGAGCACGAGCGCACTGGCGCCAGGGTCATGTGCAACCGGAACTGAACGTCCTTGTCCCCGGTGTTACCATCTAGGTTTAAGCTATAAACATTGAAGAATGTGGTTTTAAAAGAAGCACATCTCTTTTCTGCCTGTTTCTCTTTTGTGTGTCAGGGGTGCAGTACAGTAGGATGTCATTTTTGGAGGTTCTTCAGACCCTTCAGTGCTTTGAAATTACTGGAGTGAAGTCAGAGAGCTGCTAGACAGGTTCGTATCGCCGTAGTGAGGCGAAGCCTTTAAAGGCCCTCCTGGTCAGGTCAAGACGCAGGGACACAAGGGATCAGCTGTCCCTGACAGAATCCAGATCAAGTTAAACACAGCAGCTGGGCCTTTCTGGAGTAAACGAGTGCCTGTGCAAAGCTGTGCCTGTGGATCCAGGGTGCTGGATACTGTGAAAGGGGCTGCAGCTCTTGCCTTCAGCTGTCATCCCAAAGGGGTGAATGCTGATGCGATGAGTACGATGCAGGTTTTGATTTTTCTGTTGCATTTGCAGATGTGCAGCTTCCTTCACTCAGGCAAGGCGCAAGTCTGCCGATTCGGGGTTTCAGTTCAAGAAAATACTCTGTACAAACAGTGAATACACATCTGTAGCAAAACGAGACATGATTAGAAGGGGGTGAGCACTTCAGGTGTTCAGGTGCTGCATGTTTACAGTAGGTGATGCTGAGCTAGGCGCTCTGAACAGATTAGTCAGGTCTCCTGTTGATAGTAAGCCTGCAGAAATGGCCAACATTCAGAATGCAGTTAGATCAATACCAGCATCAGATGTGAGAGATGTGGCAAATTAAATTAAGCCTTAATGGAGATGCATTTTGTGTATGATGTGACTCGCACCCAGGGGCGGCGTACTGTAGCAGCGAAAAGGTGCAGACTAGCACACTTTTTTTTTTCTTACAGGGCATGGGAAATGAAGTAGAGCATCTACAAACAGCGACCTGGGCTCCTCTGTCAGCTACAGGAGAAGTCTGGTTAGTGTCTCTTGAATAATAACCAGGCTGCTTACCAGCTTCACAAAGGCTGTCCCCAAAAATGACATCTGTTGTCCGTTACCCAGAAGAGTCACAGAGGCTCCAGTATCTACAAAGCTCTTGGTCCGCCAGACGCTTTCCTCCCTCTGGGGTGCAGATTAAGGGCGATTCTTGGGAAAACGTCGCAAACTGCAGACAAGTGGAGTTTCCACACTGGAGATCTAGAGCTGAAGCCTGGCTGCTGGGCTGGTGGTCTCATTCCAGCAGGTGCCAGGTGCACCCGTGCTCTCTCACCAGTGAACGCACACTGCCCTGGGAGTTCTTGTTTGGGCTCTCGGCACTCGATGTTCTGAGAAATGATTAAAAACCACCTCGTCGTTCCACTGGATGAGACGGCGCCTGCTGCCTATTTTTATCTGTGCTGGCGCCGGTGATCCCGCAGAGTTTCCTAGATCCCAGCTGTGCCGACAGAGCCTCGCGGACAACAGCAAGGTGCCGGCTTTATCCGCCTCTTCCTTGGTCCACAGTCTCCCACGGCCAAGAATCTCGGCTTCGTGTCCTCGCTCTGTGTTGAAAATGCGAATGATCGAGGTCCTTGACGCAGTCTAATCCGTGACTGGTTTTCTGAGGCGCGTGTTCTTCCTCCTCACCTGGCTGTTTTTCAGGCTGGTGGAAGGGGGCGGCGTGGCGTGGTCAGACTGCAGCGCACCGTAAGACATGTAAAGCATGAACTAGACATTGTTCATTTAACAGAACAAACAGGAGCAGTGCTGTGTACAACTGACTATTGCATGAATATTTGCGGAATTTAATTTTACTACTTAAATCATAATGAGATAAAAAAGACATGTATGGATTTAGAAAAGACAGGTCTTGCTTAACTAACATCTTAGAGCTCTTTCAGCAGTAATGGACACATGCCAAACATATGGTATGGTATGATATATTTAGAATTTTTTTAAGGCTTTTGATAAGGGCCTTCATAAAAGATTAAAATTCTCGACTTGCAGGAAGGAGGCATTCAAAGTAGTGTTAAAATTAAAATTGATATAATAAATGCAATAGATAATAAGCAGAGTACAGCTAAGGGATGAATGCACTAGCTGAGGTGATGTGATTAGTGGAGTACCACAGCGATCTGTATTAGGACCACTGCTCTTCCTTAGTTATATCAATGAGCTAAATTCTAATACAGTTTGTAGTTCTGTAGTTTGATATACATGTAGTTTGCCAAATGTTCCAAAATGGGAGGATTAACAAACCGTCCAGTTGTTACAGGTGGAATTGCAAATAGATCAAATTTAAGAGTCGATAACACTTGGCGGATGACATTTACTGTAATATAGACAAGTGTTGAGTGTTTCATGATGATAGCAAAAAAAAAAAAACTACAGGTGCAAAAAGTAAATGGCTGGACTTGAAGAAAGTGCTTGTGAGAAACCCGGAGTCTAACCCGGATGTCGAGGTGCAGTTCTGGGGTGGCAGCACCAGCAGACGGGGCTGGCCGAGTGCAGTGGCTGAGCTGTGGCTCTTTGGCTTGTTTTGCTCTTTTAAATTGTTAGGTATTGCTTCTTCTCTGAAGCAGCTCACTGGTAAGAAACAGGAGCTCCTCCTAGTGGCAGGGTGAGGCAGGGCAAATCTTCAGAGAGGCTGCAGGAATGACTGGATGAGCCGTCAAATCAGTATTTTAAAAACCAAATAGCCAGTCTGAAGAGTGTTTGTGTGGTTTTCAAATGCATCTGGGTTTCGATCCGACAATCTTAGAGGTGAGTCACCCCTTATGTAACAAATATGTTTTCGTTCTGGCATTTCCTCTAACTTTCTGTCTCTTTCCCTCTCCTCTCCCCCTCCTTCTCCTTGTCACCCCCCCTTCTCTCCGTCTTCTTGACGGGACTCACCCCCCCCCTTCCCCTGACACAGAGGTGTCTGGGGGGCCTGTGCTTGTTAAGTCAGCGCAATCAGATCTGCATTAGGTGCGTTCACGAGCCTTATCAAACTCAGCAGTACACTCGTTAACGAGCGGAGCAGAAGAAAGGGGGAGCGGAGCAGGAGAAAAGGGCTGAGCCCCACTCCACGAGACTGTCACCTCCATTTCCTCTCCTGTGCTCTGGGGACAAGTCTCCTCCAGTCACTGGGCAGCTGGTGTACTGTTGTGATGAAGGTGATGATGACCTCCTGAGTGTGGCGTGGTGGAATGGCAGTTCTCACTGCTGCTACACTGTTCCCTGTTCGTGGGGTAACAGTTCTGGTCTGGGCTTGGGCTTGACTCCATGTCTGTGTGGAGTCTGCGTGTTCTGCTCACGTTGGCTTTTGAGCCAGAGCTCCGGTTTCCTCCCAGTGGCCCTGTGCGGAGGGAGAGGGGGCGTGGGCTCGCAATCCCACCTTCAGCCCAGCTGCTGTGCCTCCAGGCCCACAGGACCAGTTGCTCTCCGACGGGGAGTGATGGGATGGGTGATGTTTCTTCATTTTGAGGTGCATTATGACCTGCTACCAAGTAATAAGCCCGTACTGTACAGAGGCTCTTCTGTTGATTACTTGTTCATGTCCTCTGAATCATTACTTTTATTAAAGTCATCTGCAATCACCAACATATTACCCTTTCAGGCAATGGGTGATGAATTATTTAACTTTACTGCAATAAGACTACTTCATTTTTATGTTGCCATTTTTTTTTACAATCAGACTGGTATAACAACAGCACATTTGTAAATACCCAACTGTATAAATAAATAACGACATGATTGACCGAGTACCAACAAGAGAAAAATACTGTTTCCTTGTAGATGAATTAAAAGTGTAAATGCATGCACAACTGGTATCGCATTCACACTATTTCATGGAGCCAGTAGGGTGATATGTGTGGCTTCTGCCGGTTAGTATTGTAATGCACTGCAAGCTAGCTGAAGCAAAGTCTGAATAAAGCCAGAAGAGACGTTACATTTGAAGGACCAAGTAGTCAAGAAGACTTAATTCAAAGCACTTACCTATTAAGACAGGAAGGAGAACTGCAGTTCCTCAGTAGTAGCTGTATGCCTGTGACGGTACAGTTCAGTGTGATGTTACACACAGTCTGAACATTAATGAGCACCGAGCGAATCTGCCCATTATTGGAGATACAAATGTGTTTTGGCAGGAGAGGAGCCGGCGTTGGCAGGGCTGCCTGTGGATGTTAATTAAAGCCCACTTGGCACGGCTCGAGTCTGTCTGCCTCGCTCCGCTCCCGGCTGGCAGGAAGAGCAGCGGGGATGAGGTGGGGCCCAGCTCCCGCCCCGGGCGCAGAGAGGACGCCTGGCCTGCGCCGAGGAGTAAAGAGCAAGACGCAGGGAGAGGGCACGGGCGGACAGAGGCGACGTCCAGGGCGCCGGAGCTGCTGTGCAGACGTGCTGCTTTGCTTGCGAGGACCAGCATGGGACTTCACCAGCGCTGGAAGAAGGGCCAGACCCCTCCGCGGGCTGGCTGCCAGAGCTCACGCCATCATGCAGGAGCGGAGACAGCCGGGAAATGGGCGAGCGTCTCCTGGGGGAAGAGAGCGCTCCATACCTCCCGCAGGGGTGCAGAGCGGAGCCCCTCCTGGTCCAGGTCTGCGGACAGCGGTGGGGGGATTCCCCTGCAGCCTCAGCCAGGCCACAGCCAACGAGCCGAGCCTTCCAGTCCGGGAGGAGACTGAGAGCCCGCACAACCCAGAGCCGCGGGGAGTCTGGAGGCTGGCAGGAGCAGGAAGGAAGCCCTCTGCCAGACCTGGATGGCTCTCCGCTCAACCCCTGGTTATTTCTCTCTCATCCCTGTTCCTCTGGCGGTTTGATGCGAGGGTTACTCGATCGACGTTTTTGTCGAGTGTTGCCACTTGGCCTGGGGACCGTTGTACTTAATTTAATGACCTATTAGAAAGGTTTTTGATTTGAATATTCAAAAGCCCGGAAAATCTCAATTTAAAATGCAATCGCTGCACAACACAGACCCTACGTGGGCGTGCCACGGGACAAAGCTCAAGAGTTGAGGGCGGAGGTGACGATACTGTCATACTATTGCTGCCCTGCAATGCCCCTGCGGTACTTTAATTTTAATAGGAACATCACACAGTAATGTAAGCCTATACGCTGAAGTTCTTTAAAAGAATATAAAGCTTTATTGTGAAGCATAGTGTCATATTTCACCTGTTATACTAAAAACAAGCTCGTTAGGGTTAATTCTAACGAGCAGCCAGCAGTCATGTCACTCTGCAACTCACAACTGGCAGCCCACTGAAGCTCAGCAGGTGTGAGCCTGGTCAGTACCTGGATGAGAGACCTCCTGGGAAAAACTAAGGTTGCTGCTGGAAGAGGTGTTAGTGGGGCCAGCAGGGGGCGCTCACCCTGCGGCCTATGTGGGTCCCAATGTCCCCAGTATGGTGATGGGGACACTGTACTGTAAACAGGCGCAGTCCTTTGGATGGGACGTAAAACCGGAGTCCTGACTCTCTGTGGTAATTAAAAATCCCAGGGTGTTTCTCGAAAAGAGTAGGGGTGTAACCCTGGCATCCTGGCCAAAATTCCCGTTGGCCCTTACCAATCATGGCCTCCTAATAATCCCCCTCTATGAATTGGTTTCATTACTCTCCTCCCCACTGAGAGCTGGTGTGTGGTGAGCGTTCTGGCGCACTATGGCTGCCGTCACATCAACCAGGTGGGGCTGCACATTGGTGGTGGTGCAGGGGATCCCCATTACCTGTAAAGCACTTTAAGTGAAGTGTCCAGAAAAGTGCTATATAAGTGTTAGCAATTATAATAATTATTATTAATTCTGAGTGCTGACCTTCCAGATGACTCAGTCAGCATGCCCTTCTTCTGCACCTGTACAGGTGTGTTTTTACAGGCAGGCAGGTGGAGAGCAGATCAAGTTTCCCCTCGAATGCATTAACACTAAAGCATTTCTTTAGTGATGCAAAAGCAGTTTTGTTTTTAACATTTATTTCTGGGGGGGGCTGACCCTTGTAGAGGTTTACTGTGGACCACCACTGCAAAATCAGAATGAAGCTCACTGCAGCACAGCTGGGGGAAAGCACAGAGCTGCATGCTAAACACGATGCAGACGGTGAAAAACTATGGCAAGGTTTCATGAAGATTCATGGAAGGGAAGGTAACTCAAGGGAAAACTGCAAAAATAACTCCTGGGAACAGCCATGAATGGGCATCACAATTTCTCTCTGTGCTTCCTGCCCATGCTTGCCCAGAGCTGGTGGCAGCCACTCCTGTCGGCTGTAATCAAGCCCCTTAAACTTCAGACATGATCACCCTCAGTCAGGATTAACTCCTCGACCAGCACACTGGAGCCCTCGTGGCCCTGCACTGACCCACAGCCGTGAGGACTGACTCGTTTCCTTTCTTAAATATCATTAAATAGACCCGAAGTTGCTTCTCTCATTTACTTCTTGCATTATTCCCTCACTCCTAACATAAAATTTAAACTGACTTTTAAAAAAGTCTTTGTATTGATTGAAATGTGGTCTAATGGAGGGGGTGGTGAGATCTGATCCCCTGATTGTGTGCTGAATAAAGCTAATTAAAATCTACCACTCTGTCTTTCAATTACACCCCTTCAACACCACCCCCCACACATGCACACCCACACGCGCGCGCGCACACACACACACACCATGCTCAGGTCCAGATACTTCGTGATGAACTTGCTTGTTACTGTGACAACATGCAGCAAAGCTCTTGCTCAACCTGTCAAGAGGGTTTTGTCTTTGCAAAGTTTCAGGAAAACACAGCAGAAGGAAATTAGTATTCCTTTCATAATGCAACAGTGTTGTTTCGATTCTGAAAAGCCCTCAGTGGGGACAGTCCTGCTACAGATATGTTCTTCTACTGCAGTACTGTTTGCCATTTATTTTGGTGTTTTCTGTTCTATCTCTGTCACTTCTAAAAGATTTGTTCTGAGTACAATTCTCCTGTTAGGATCAGAGACGAGCAGAGGCCAACAGATACATGTTTTTCTACAGAAATAAGAGAAAATAACCAGCATCTATGCACCAGAAAGATCAGAAGTATCCCAGCATCCTCCGGCTGTCTCTAACACCTTTTGTAGTCTTTCTGAAACTCACTGGCATTTGGGTCAAAGTTCTGACTGAATCCAGGCACACGTCCTTATCGGTGCTAAATGCTATTAGAATGGTGCAGCATATAAATATTGGCCTTTTCTTCTCCTTACTTCATTTTTTTATGAACTAAATGCATGAATTTAGAATGCAGGTTCTGTGTTGAGTGTTGACACTAAGTCTCAGAGAGGACTGTGGCTCAGTCCCTGGTGGTTTCTGATCAAGGACAGGACGCGTGTTTCTCTGTCACTGCAAGCGGAGTCAGTTTTCATCAGTATCTCGCTTGCAGTTTGCAGTCCATTTGTGTCGCTGGCTATTTCAGTTGCTGTTGTGGTTCTTGTTTCAGGGGCCTGAAGGAGACCCCAGAGCTGGACAGCAGAGTGGTCTTGAGATCACCAGCAGGTCCACAGGCTCCCCCCTGGCCTTGTGCAGGACACTGGCAGGCAAGCAGGTGGCGTGCACAGTAAGAAACAAAAGAGTTAATATAGTCAAAATACCTTCTGTAGACAACCAATATATTGTTTTGTGTAAAATAGTTTATTAAACTCAAATGTTTTAACACCTGGGATTTTCCTCGGGTCACAGCTGCCACATTACTTGAGATGAAGTAGAATTACATTATTCGAGGTAACAAGTGGAAATGACATTTTGTGGCATTTTATAAAATATCACAGTTTAGTCCCCGAAGTTCAGGAAATGCTGTTTGCCCGTAGGAAATTGCTCTGTAGTCCTCAGATCAAAGGTGTTGGTATGTCTGAGCTGCCAGATTGCGCTGAGACATACCTCCCAGCACCACCGTGACCAGTCCGGCCGACCTGGCAGAGAGTGCTGAGAGTTTTCTGATTCTGCGTGTCTGATTGTCGCAGCAAGAGTTCAACAAAGGACAGGAGCCGACTCCAGCTCCTGACACAGAGCGCTGCAATGTTCGTCTGCAGATGGAACGTGTTTGTGGCTGCTGGTCTTGCTTTGATGTGATACAGAAAAAAAATCAATTCAAAATACAATTATTTCCTTCCATTACCTTTTCAGCTGTCGTTCACATAATAATAATAACACTTATATAGCACTTTTCTGGACACTCCACTCAAAGCGCTTTACAGGTAATGGGGACTCCCCTCCACCACCACCAATGTGTAGCATCCACCTGGATGATGTGACGGCAGCCATAGTGCGCCAGAACGCTCACCACACATCAGCTATCAGTGGGGAGGAGAGCAGAGTAATGTAGCCAATTCATAGAGGGGGAGTATTAGGAGGCCATGATTGGAAAATTGGAAATTTGGCCAGGACACCGGGGTTACACCCCTACTCTTTTCGAGAAGCACCCTGGGATTTTTAATGACCACAGAGAGTCAGGACCTCGGTTTTACGTCTCATCCGAAGGACGGCGCCTGTTTACAGTATAGTGTTCCCGTCACTATACTGGGGCATTAGGACCCACATGGGCCACAGGGTGAGCGCCCCCTGCTGGCCCCACTAACACCTCTTCCAGCAGCAACCTTAGTTTTTCCCAGGAGGTCTCCCATCCAGGTACTGACCAGGCTCACACCTGCTTAGCTTCAGTGGGCTGCCAGTTGTGAGTTGCAGGGTGATATGGCTGCTGGCGTAAGCATCGCAGAGCCCTTCTAAAATTGGTCCAAGTACACAATCAGCCTACAAGCGACCCAGGAAGCACCATCGCCTGCATCTGAGAGTCGAAGAGCCTTGCTTCTGAGGGACAAAGTGGAGGGCCACTGACGAACAGGGATCAGCTTGGCAGATCGGCTTTTCTTCACTTTTCATAGATTTTAATAAATAAAAATAAAGCTCTCAAACGCCCTCGATGGAGAAAGCCCCATTGTAGAGGCTGAACAGAGCCGATCTCTCTAAGCTGCCAGGAAGTTAATTACAGAACACATGTAAAATGCAACATCTGTCATTTTCAATCTACTCAATTAAACCTGAAAGGGGGCACATTAGGAAAGAGCTTCTCATTAGAGCAAATGCCACGGACCCAAAAACATTTCCATTTATATTTCTCTTAACGTTCTGCTGCTGCTGCAATGAGAGACAACATAATGCAAGTTTTAATTAAGGTGTTCCTGTCTGACTGCCGCTCCGCGCACAGTGTGCAGATGAGAGGAAACTCTAATTGAAGTTAATTCTAACGCAGAACCACATCTTAGCTCGGTGCTTGAGGGATCACCGGCTCCAGCCCCCTGAGAGTCCGAAGGCTCGCAGAAGCACACAGTGGAGAAATAATATTTCAATTCATTATTCTTGAGATCCAGATACAATATTATCATCTACCTTCTAGTGGACCAGCTGTATCCACTTGATCGACAAGATCACACAGATAAGAAATTCCTGGCCCTGTTGATCTCACATGGATCCAGCTCTACAGGACCTTTGGAATCACTTGCTTTCTAGATCTCTTAATATGGAACAAGCTGTTCAGGCATGCTGGTGAAGCCGACACCCTGGGCTCTTTCAAGAAACAGTTGGATGAGGTCCTAGGATCTATTAACTACAAGCTACCAAACAGGCTGGATGGGCTGAAAGGTCTTCTCTTGCTGTGTCCTCATGAAGCATTGTGATTGGTACAATGCGCCTTCGCGGTCTGAGAAGTGGAAGGCTCAAGGCTTCACACAGACCTGGGGATGTGCATGTTTCCTTCCGTCCAGATGTGGAAGGCCCCAGCCAGGCCAGATCTAGAGGTTCCAGAGACCTCTCTGTGCAGCACACCTGCCTCGGCTCAGCGGAGACCTGTGCATGCATTGGTGCATCAGTGTGGTGTCTTGCATCAGCGTGGTATTCAAGGAATATTCATCAACAGTGCAGGTTTTAATGTTAAAACTACTGCCCCCCTTATTGGAGAACTGGCGAGTTGTGGGGAGGTTAATAATCAAGGGTTCAAATTGAAGGAAATAAACACAAAAACAGAATTTAGAGTAAGAAAGACTGCATACCAATTAGAATTTCCATAAATATCACCTCATGGTATTTACAAGTGCTGTATGGATTCTTTTTACAAACGTGCCACCTGTGACACCGGACAGAAACTGATATCCATCTATTGTGATGGGAATAGCCGTCTGCCTGATCAAGGATAGAGAGCTCTCCAGCACCCCTGTGAAAGGAGGTTGGGGTTTCCAAGGTGCAGCAGAAAGTAGCCTTAATCCTACAAAAGGATTATAAAGGATATATTCTTTTCCTAGGCTTTCGCATTCCTGTCTGGAGCTTTTCAGTTCCAGATGCACAGATACAAACCTGTAGAAACAGGGTGCTACTTTTTTTAGATGAAGTCACGCAGCTTTAGTTTCAGAGGCTTGAGACAAGGGGATGTTGATGAGGTAAGAACTCACCTGACCTCTTATTTCACCACCTTCTTATCAGAATCGAAACACAGTGGGGTTTTTTTTTTCAGGAAATTACAGCTGGGACCAATAGAAGCTGTATGTTTCAGGATTGATATGACTTTGCCTAATTAATAAATCAATTTAGAGAAACTTATAAAAGTAGCAAATTCAATACTGCAACTTGTCGTGGCAAGTGTCTGATACGTGCTGCTCCTGTGAATATTAGATTCGCACTAATAGAGAAAACGGGGATTGTTACCAGCGATAAGTGTTTCACCTGAGCAATTGCAGTTTTTGGTCCATGTTATCATAGTTGCCAGCTGTTACACGACAGATATAATCGGTTCCATTTAAACACACAGGGAGCTGGGAAACAAGGCGAGGCAATGACTAACGTCTTGACTGAAGAGCCACCGGCGCGGCAGGCCGGCTGCAGGAAAAACGCTATTTCTAAAGTTGGGAGCGCGGGACGCAGAATCTGTTCACGACACTTCATCTCCCTGTACCCAATTTAAACGCATGTGCATTTTTCGTCAGTTTTATGAAGTACACTACAGAAACTCCTGCCTGAAGAGAGAGGTGGTGAAATACACATTTGGTCTGCTTTTAATCCACCTCTATTAGTTCAAGGTTTCTTTTTGTAATTTCCCTTTTATTCCCTTCCTGTTTTACCCCAATCTCCGATGCTTGTTCTTTTCAGTTTTCCATGTCTTCCCAGTCAGTCAGAGGGATGAACTGAATCTGATTGCAGTAAGAATCACGCTCACAGCAACTGAACTTCGTGAGTTAATTCTCTTGACTGTAGCGCACCTTACAATGAACTTGCATGAACAGTGCAACTCCTGTGTTTTGAGGTCATTCATCATGTCTGGACACCGAGTGCCCATGTATGTGTTGCACAGTCTTTCACACGGTGTTCTGTGATGGCAAGATTATGTGGCTGTTTGGAAACATTTTGATTTTAATATGCTGTGTAGGAATTTTGATTTGATGTTGTAGAAAAACACAATACCATGGCATGTTTTTGAAGTTCACTGATTTCAATGGTACTCCAAAACATCCACTCAGGGTTGTTCATGAACTTCTTTGATCTTTTTATTCCCACGTTTCCTTGTTTTCCAAGCCAGCTCATGCACATACATGCACACACAAACACACACAAAAACACAGGCATGTACGCACACACAACCACACACATGCATGCGCACAGGCATGCACACACGCACAAAGACACTCACAGACATGCAAACACACACAAACACACACACAGAGGGTCTCCAGCACATCAGCCACCATTCGCATCCCTCTTCCCCCTACACTAGTGTACGCAACACACACACGCGCCTCAGAGTCACTCATACTGGTCACATGGGCAGCAGCATCTGTTTCATGCTCTGTCTGGGGGAGGTCTCTCGTGCTTGGCTTTCACTTCACATTGCCAGCTGAAGAGCCTCAGTCCAGACTGGCCTCACAAGCCACCAGGAGAGAGCGCCTCCCCAGGGCTGACAGGCTGGAACAGCTCGGGTGTCTGACGCCGGGGGCAGCTCCTGGTCCTGCTGAGTGTGACACAGCAGCCCTGCACTGCGCTGCCATCGCCACACATCTGTCCTGGGGCTCCCAGGCCTCAGATAAGCTGCACTAGAAGGAATATGGATGCTAATGGAAGACAATAAATGTACTGCACTGCTGCAGACTGATAGCCAAACTACTGGCCTCAATAAAGAGACCATATAACAAAAGGAATGAGATCTGCCTTTTTTGTCTCACTGCTGAGCTCTCCCATAAGATTGACGGGCAGTAGGTAGTCATACATGAAGGAATGTGCTCACTAACGCAGTTGTATATTTAATTAGAGGCTTAATGAATGGTTCAGATTTCTCTTCCATTATGAAATTGAGTCCTTAACCCTGATGACCTTGAGTGATTTGTGCTTCAGTTCTTCTTAACTAGGAATTATAAAGAGGCAAGAGAAGAATGGGGGAAGGCTGTCTTGCTGGTAATGAAATAACACTGAGTGATGAGTGTTTTAGAGTGATCCTAAATGAGTCACGCCGGCGTGCGCCTCTCTCCTCTGCTCTGGTGATGGCCTGGGTCATGCTCGGAGACCAGCCAGCCCCAGTGCACACAGCCACGAAGGGAGGCTCTTGGGAGGATTAACCTTCTGTGCCTTTTAACAAGAAATAGCAATTACCAGTCAGGAAACGCGAGAAGGAAAGAGAGGTCTGGAGAGGTCAGGCGTGAGAAGCTGTGGCTTGACCCAGCTGGCTGGGGGACGAGGAAGGCAGCATCCCCTGCAGAGCGGGAGAGCAAGGAGCCGACCAAGGGCAGCTGTGCAGGTGGAGCTGGGCTGCAGGCAGGGTGCAGACAGGCGGACGTGAGTGTGGAGAGGGCCTCGCTGTGAGCACGGTGGTGTTTTTTGGAAAGAGATGTCCTGGAGGATTGCAACTTGGAGCAGGAGGGGTGAAGGACAGCTTGGTCTCTTCCGATTTGCGCTAAAAACTCCACAGACGTCAGGCATCTGCAGTCACCGCTTTACTGCACCCATCCTGCCCTGTGCCCAGGCCCCCCGCTCCAGCGGCCGCAGGAGCAGAGCGCAGCCGGGCAGAGCAGGAGGCATGAGGGCCAGTGTTCGAGCCTGGTGGGGGCTATGGAACCCCTCAGCGCTTGGAGGCCCTTGTGTGGTGCAGGAGGAGCTGACCTTCATGCACGGGCTGGAAAACAAACTGCACAAACTGCCCTTCAGTCCACGGTCCTCGTAAATACCCTCTCCCGCCAGCTTTAGCAGGGGAGACGGAGAGCCTGTCTCTCCCGAAGCACCCTTGCCTTTGGCTCAGGCCTCTGAAGGTCACTCATGCGAGTCGTATTGCCCTGGCTGGCAGATTCACTGACGAGTTAGTAGCTCCCGATTACAGTATATCGTGGCAGTGCGATCAGCGCAGGGCAGTGCCGACCTTGGCCACAATAGAACCCTGGGCACTCTGTCTGTGGCACGCTGGACCAGGCTGACGACACTGGCGCTCAGGCTGTTCCGGGGACACGTGCCCAGCCTGCCCTGGGAGCAGCCGTCCGAAAGTCTCACTCCGCCTTCGCCGCGGCAGCTGCTGTGCTTGCCCCCCGGCAGGGAGAGGCAGCAGGCTGGCAGGCCATGCGAGAGAGGAGCCCTGGATTCCCCCCGCCTGGATAGGGGAGCTCCCCAAATCGCTGCTGCCTCATCGGTGCCGAGCCCGGTGGACAACCACCCTCTAATTGCCTGTCCTCCCTCGTCATTATCTTCCTGCAAATTCCTGGGAATGGGATGAAAAAATGTGACAGAATAGAGTGATAAAAACTCTCAGTTTGGTACCTGTGCAAAATCTGACATAGTGCAAACTGTTTCGCAGTCTCAGAAATGCGTTACGTTGTGCCAGTCATTGTGCCTTGTGACCACACTGCACTTCTATATACAGTACCTGCATGGGAACAGAGAAAGTCCAGGTAGGTCCATCTGCTGCATGTGAGTGCATCCATATGGACTGGAAAACCATCCGGGAGAGTGTAATGAAATGTGTAATAACATTCTTGTACTGTATGTAACTGAACCTTTGTATGTAACTGAACCTTCTTTGTCACTTTGCAGATGAAATCCAGCAGACAGCATTTGTCACAATATATCCCTTTTTCTCAGGTTCCCTCGCTGGGAAGTGAGACAGTAGACAGCAGTGCATGAGGAGATGCTCCTCTCACGCGGGACACTGGTCCTTTGGCTCACCAATGACACCAAGACATCTGTATCTGACTTGTTGCGGAGCATTGTTCTTCCCTTTCTGTGAACAGGTGTGGAAGTGCTATTTTTCTATTTTTGCAATAAATTACTTTGAGTCCAATTATATATTGAACTCCTTAAATGTTGCATTTCATTTTTTCTCACTGCAGATATGCAAAAGCTATTCAACTTCTTCTTGTCACGGCAAACAGCTGAGGGGTTGTCTCTGGCTCTTCAAGGCGGCTCTCACGTGATGCAGCGTATCGGTACACGTATGACAGTAGGGACATGGAGTGTCTTACAGAACACCCAGGCTCGAACCGCCACCCCAGGTGCCGAGCCCACTGCTGCTGGCAGCCCTGTGAGAGATGCCAGTCTCCCCAGCTCCCCCGACCGACACCCGTGACGCCAACGTCGAACTCGTCTTCAGGAAGCGGATCTCGCGGGACCTCAGCAGCAGCCCCCCCTGCGATGAAGACACATCAGGACCGAGAGCTACATCACATGCCACTCCTATTCTGTACCAGAACTAATATCCTGTGGTTAGTATAGTAATATACAGTATAGTGATTAATGGTCAAGAAGTATCAGAATGTCAGAAAATGGGAAAAGGTGATCTCCGGTTGCCTGTATGGAGGTGTGCTTTTCCCCCCAGCAACACCCCAGTGAAGCAGGATTTTAATTCTTGTAAGTGTAACAGGAGTCATTCTGCACTTGTTACAAGCTGACAATATCCCTCTAAAAAAAGTGGGGGAGCACTTGCCTCTCTTGCACCAGGAGTCCAGCCCCCAGGCACAGGAGAACAGGGAGGAACTGGCTGCCTCCAGACCCCCACAGGGAACGAGCCCAAAACACACAGGCTGAAAGGAGTAGTTGGTAAACCAAAACTGTTTTCTCTTTAACCTCTCTTTCATACAAATAAAAGAAAACACACAAACATCCACAACATGACAATTTTCTCTTTTTTTTGCGATTCTATACACATATAATACCGGTGTGGCTCTGTTACTGATTTTTTTTATTTACTTTCATTTTCTTTTAGTTTAAAAAGGATATAAAAGGCAGGCTCAAGTAGAAAGAAAGAGACAGAATTCCGTACACCGAGCTTCTCCTGCACCAACATCATCAGTTTCTTTTTTATCTTTTATGACAGAGGCTGGTGCTCAGTCATCCTTTAAAGAAAACCCACAAAACACAGGTCATTTGGACACAGCCTGTAATTGACGTGTCTGTAAGTGGGTTCCAGTTTTTGAAACCCTTTGATATTTTACATCTTGCTCTGCCACGGCTGTAAAAAGAGAACAGAAGGGCGAGCTGGAGGGCTTGCTTGTTCTTATTCAGCCAGGGTTCTTGGCCTCGCTTCATCTTTCAACAGCCATCAACTCCTGAAGGCTCCTAAAACCTGAGAAGAGGGTCTGGCCGGCTTCCCTGCTCTCTGGAGCTCTTTTACTTTCTTGCTGAATGCAGGATGTTTGTCATTGTTTTCTCTCCAATGTATTTTTCATAAGAGTTTCATATGTAAACATCACAGATCTGGCTTTTTAAATTCACAAAGATACGGCTTTGTAATATCTGTAAAGCACTCTGCAGAATACCTAAGCTTTTCTTTAGGAGAACCAATCATACATTATACATTTCTCCCCCTTCTCCTTGCCAGACCCCACAAATACTCAGACAACATAATTAGGAGCTTTAACCTGCTCAATAAGTTAATGCAGTTTTTTTCTGTTAACCTTTTCAATTATGCATGCATTTTAAGTTTGCTCCCACTGTTTTGGCAGAATGCTAGAAAGCAGGGCTGCTGTAGAGGCAGGCAGCCAGAGCTGACACGGTCAGGAGGCTTGCTGTGCTGGACTTTTCAGAGAACAGCCTGAAAGTTCCTGTTCAGGGCAAGCTGTGCATTTACCCAGAGCTCTGAGCCTGCGCTGCCTGTATTGAACTCTCAGCAGGACAAATTAAAGCTTAGCCTTTAAACACTAACGAATAAGACAAGGTGAATCTGCCCAAACATGAGTGAAATGTGAATTGGAGATATTAAATTATTAAGAATGCAAGAACAAGAGAGGTTTCAAAAATATTCTGCTCATTCTGCTTCTTTGGTACTTCAAGTAACTAAGTGAATCCAAAGTTTTGCATAGCCACTCCTTTGAAGAATGGCCTCAAGCATGTGCCTGGGAAGCCTGTTACAGACATCCACAACTTTCTGAGTAAAGAAATGTTTCCTAAATTAAATTCTCTTTTAGTTTCCAATTGTAACCCCCTTGTCCCTGTTTCACTGCTCATTTTGAAATACTGCAGTTTCCAGGGTTGATCCTATCAATGCGCAACATCAGGGTGTTATATATTATTATTAAATCACCTTTGTTGGCAATTAACCTATTTTCTTACTAAGACTCTGTGGCATAACACAGGGGGGGAGCCCTGGATTAAGGGTGACGCGTTGCCGTAGCCACCACAGCTGTCCTGGCTGATTAAGGACGAGCTGCAGCTGTGGGGCCCTTTAAGACGCATCGGGCTCCTCCCCGGAGGGACGAGCGGAGCCCCGCAAGGGGAGGGCCCTCCAGCCACGGTGGGCATCGTGACGAGGCTGCGTTTTCCCTTCGTTGTCTTTTCTTTTCTCCTGTCCCGCTGTGAGGCTTCACCAGGACAGGTTGAGTTCTTTAGATCTTGGCCTCTCTCTCCTGTTCCCCCTGTCTGGACCCGGCTAAATAGGGACAGTCCAGACTGGGTACCGCTTCTCCAGACGGTTTCTTCTTTCCCCAGACTGGACCCCGTCAGAGAGGGACACTCCAGTCTGGATGCAAAGTGCTGTGCTTTGTCTCTTTCCTTGTTTTGTTGTTTTCCCCCAGTTTTCACCAGCCTCACACCAGGGCCTCTGTCCCCTCCGTCCACTCCCACACTGTTTACCCTGTTTCTCTGGGTCTGGTACAGCCGTGAGCAGTCGCAACTTTACTTCTTTAAAGGTACAGTTCATGCACCTACAGTATGAGACGCCTGTTTAGAAAAATTGAATTTATGAACTTAAATCATTAGAACGATTGTGTAGCTGAAAGCTCAGGTGGAACAAAAGGCAGAAGACACCAGGACTGCAGGACCGTAGTGTGTCCTAGACTGGAGGCACTTAGCTCCTTAACCTTGAGACCAAGAATCAGTCTTGTTGCTCTTCTCTGAATTCTGTCTAACCTGTAATATTGGCTTATATATTCATATAACTGCAAATATTCCACCAGCTCCGGCTCTGTTTGAAGTCCCCTGTAGAGCCTCACTGTCAGTTATGCTATAATTATCAAAAGTTATGTCCTCTTTTGTAAAAACCCATGTCAAATATTAATTTAGCATGTTTTTTTCTTTTTAACCTTCTATTATTAATGGGGGGTTATATAATATTATTGTCCTACAGCTGTTCAGTACTGCCTTCTCAGTTCTTTTGCTATTGTCGTGCAGAAAACAGTGCTTTGCATTATTTTCTGCCTCTGTTGCAATATTCTCTACTGTCTCTCTTGGCAGTTCTTTTACAGCTGTGTCTGTAGCTGTGTCCTCCTCTTGTGGAGCGCTCCCTTCTTCCCCGATTTCATACTTCATTTCCCCACCAAACCATTACCTGTAGCTGTGTTTTCTCAGGCTTGGACTTGCTTGCTTAAGCTGTGAATTTATTTTGATCCTGTGTTGTTTCTGAAGAAAGGGCACCCTATTCACTCCAACCCCACGTGTTGACAGTTTACAACTTGTAAGCTTGTCTCATTCCTTCACTAAATTCTCTAAACTTATAAATCCTTATTTTACACTCAAGCCTTAGAGATTTAAAGTGCACATTAACAGGTACCATATTACAGGCACAGTGTCACTGTGGTCCTCTCACATCTACCCCCTTAATTATATTCTGTCTGTTTGAAATGTTTAGGTCAATAAGAGCATGTTCCCTAGTAAATGCTCTAACAAATTGGGTTAAGAAGTAGTCATTTCATCATCTGTGTGCTAATATACAGTACATGAAGAAAATTGAAATGTCCCAGTCACCTTTGCTACGTGCCTTTCTGATTTCATCAAATAGCTAGCTAATTGTCTGCATCGGGTAATGTGTAGCCACACCTGTTGCCCTTAGAGTTTCTGTTCTCCAGATTGACCCAACAGTTTCTAAATTGCCTGCACTCTCTTGCTCCAGTTCTCTAGTTAGCTGAGCATGTTTGCCCAACCCCCCCTTCTGTTTTACTTGTCTTTCTGAAATGATTTTGTACCCATTCATTTTAATGCTCATGCCCATTATCCTCCCTTCCATGGTCCAGTTATTGCTATAATGTCATAGATCCCTGTTAATGCTAAGGCCTCATGGTCTTGCGATTCATTCTCTGTACATCTGGCATTGAAATACAAGCGCTTAAGAAATGGAGTTTATAGCAGACGTTAGGGAGGAAAGTTAGATCTTCAGCTCACACACTTCTGCTTGCCTACAGGTATGTCTCGAATCCAGGACTTCGCATAACCCCCCTCCCCTCTTCTACACCCCTGCAATAGCTCCACAGCTCAATCCTCACAGTGTTGGGGGGGTTTTGGTCAGTGTGTCCTCATGACTAGGTGAGACTCACCAGTCTGGACAGTAATGGATTTGGGAAGCATGCACAATGATATGCCTGTGCCTGTTTAGACCAGCCAATACACAGAGCCATTTGGGTTAATTTCCAAGCTGCTGTGTGCTTGCGCAGCTGAGCAGGTCTAAGACAATCGCATACACCTTCTCCGACATCCGGTGTGTCACTGCGTTAGGGAAACGACCTGGAGGAAAGACCACTGGAGTGCCAAAGACATCACACAGCAGTTACAGACGCCATAACTGGAGCCCACTCTTTAACAACCCCTTCATTGATATGCTAATGGCCAGTGAATCGCCTCATTAATTAATAGTCTGCAGTAACGGAGCATCATGATTTATTTACCGAAGGAAAAAGAGAGAGAGGCAGAACGAAAGTTAGAGATGGAACCACAGATGGGTCCATTAGCTGGGATAAATATTCAGCACAACCGCAAACACAACAGGCACCACCCGGAGGACAGTGTTGTTTTGCCAAGTTTATAAATATTTACATCTTTTTCTCCTTATTTTCCCAGTACTAATTCTCCTTAATGGAGAACATCCCTTTCTTACTTATTTCTCAGCATACAGAGAGGTTTTCAGTTCTTTTGCTGACCCATAGAGACACATGCCTCTTCAGAGTGGTCTCACTTATGGAGTCAATGGGGTTCTCAATGGAGGCCCGTCTGCTGTGGTTCATCACAGGGGGCCCAGTTACTCTGCTCAGAAGCAAGGATTTCAGACAGCGTCAGCCCAGCCTTCCAGGAGATTAATTGGTTCATTAATTTTTTATAGCCTCCAAGCATTTGCAGTTGCTTCACGCCACTGATGGGCGATCACGGTCATGGGGAGTGAGTATGTTCCTGCATTTAAACTTGAGAACTGCAGGCGCTTCTTTGCACAAAGAGCTGTGGGAGTCGGGAACAAGTCAGCTTGTTGCAGTATCTCATTCCATCATTCCTTTCAAGAAGCGCCTGGGTGAGCTCTTCGGATCACAGCCAAACGAGCCAGATGAGCCTCCTCTTGCTGGTGAAATTTCTTTCTTGTACTGTTAAATATGTTGTAGCATTTTGTAAAGTGCATTTCCTTCAGATCACAGTCTGCGTTGCAGAAGGAGTTGCTGTCAATACTGCACAGCTCCAGCCTGGCCAGTGTTGTTGCTCTGGAGTTCGAAATCCTGTTGTGTAAAGATGAGCCACATTTGCAGTAAAATACATATTAGGTTTGTGCTAGCCTGTGAAGACAGATAAATTAATTTTGAAATGAAATGTTAACAAATTAAAATAATAGAATATCATTACCCAAAGCTTTCATGTTTCACTCCAAACAGTTGTTATATCATTTAAATCTTTTATTTTTTTAAAATGCCCAAAATCTGCAAACACATACAGTGAAATACTGTACAGCTTCAAATACAGCTGCTGCTTTTTGTTCCATTTGTTTTCACATGTATTTTTTCTTCTCTCAAATGTCCCCAATTTTGTATGACTACATTGTTGCTAGAAGCACAAGCACTTTGATTGTAATCAGGCGGTGAGAGCGTTTGTTTATGGTGAAAGGCAAATTACGGTTCAGTTCTGGATTTTAAAACAGCCTAGTAGTGCTGTTTTAATCCTTAAACCCCATTGCTTCCAACCAAACTCTAGGGGAAGCAGGTTAAAAAATTCTGTTCTTCACAGCCTCGGTATTGTACCTTGTTGAACAGCAATATACCATCATTAATTCATAAGAAGAGATGTCCAATAACCTTAATTAAACATTAAGTGTGAATGCATTATCTGCTCTGTTCTCATTACAGGTTATTCAGAGTATATTACCCGGCGTAATGTTGACTGACTAGTAATAAATACTTAACAGAACTTAATTTAATAGAATCTGACGAGCTCAGACAAGGGTGGAGATGGAGGTGCGTCTGTGGGATTATTCTCGTTCCACTCCTGACGGCAGGAGCCACTCAGGACGAGTCCTCCGTGGGCCCCACGCAGCGAGCTCGCCAGTGAGGGGTGTCTGTGGCAGCGCTAGGCCTGGGTCATGCTTCACAACGGAGCGAAACACATGGCTGACCCCATCTCTTCCACACCTGCGCAGGACCAGTCCCGCCCACGGCCCTCTCGCAGCAGCCCGCCGACGAGTTTCCCCGCCTTCGGCACGGACATCCTGCCGGCTGCCTCCAGCGGTGCAGCGAGTGCTACCAGCCACAGCCATCAGCTGGGTATCTAGTACCGTAAAGGGCAGCAGTGCGGAGGGGTCATCAGGACAGCAGACATCACTTCAAGGGTGGGGTCTGAATCCTGTGTGGAGCACTGCTCCTGTGCCCTTATCTCACTCAGAGAGTAAAATGCCTGCCTGTGTAAAAACTGCAGTGGATGAAAGTGTCAACAAATACGTGAAAAATAAAAGCAGCTTAGGTAACTGGAGTAAATTAATTTTAATTTTATTATAAGAGCAAAACGACATTTTTTTTTTTATAAATAGCATCACTTAAGAAAAGCATTTTCATCTAACCAACAAATTCTTGTAATGAGAACAAACCAAACCGGTTAATTTATTTATTCAACTCGAAGCTTTTACATGCCTTGTAAGCACATTATCAGTCCCTAGATTGAATTCCTTTACAAATAAAACACAATATGGATAACAATGTTCAAGGCACAGAGCTGAATTTCAAATCTTACGCTGCAGCACTGCTAAAGGTCACTCGATTAATATTTATTGTGCACATCAGGATTTTAAGTTACCGTCTCTAAAATATTGCAGGAAAGTTGAAAGAAGCAAAATTCAAATAAAGCCAACTCCAGGCTCAGGAAATTTAATTCATTGTCTCCAGAAAAGCTACTGAACAAAACACACTTGCCAAAATGCTTACATCCTCTTACTCAAGCCAGACTGGCAGATCAGTGCAGAACAGTTTATTTTAAAAAATACGTAAATAAATAAAATTGAGTTAAGACCATCACATATCAGCTTCTGTAGGTAACCGCTAAATGAGTTTGATTTCATTTGCTTTTATGACTTCAATTAAATCTGAAAAGGCTTGCAGCGCTTAGCTGTTCATAAGGTAATTCTGGTCTCGCAATTCAATGACAGTTTCTTCCAGCATAACAATTGCAACTGTATAATCCTTTTGGTTTTACCCTAGTCTGCTTTTTTTAATAGGATAATTTTCGAGCTTTACTTAAACTAACAGGATTTGAATGTAACTGAGACACCATTGGGAGCTGTGCCCACTGTGGAGTGTCTCAGCCGAAGAGCTGAGTGGGGGAGAGATTACTGAGGCCTGGTTATTACGGTAACAGATGTGTCATTCCTGTGTGTGCAGAAGTGCAGAGCTCCGACAAAGTCGCTGTAACGAATGCTCTGTCCATGAGGTAGAGGAAGGACCCTGTGCGATCTTCTGAGAGTTTCAGGAGATCAGGAAGAAGGGTGCAAGGGAGAGGAGATCGATGGCTGCGTATTCAAATCGCTGGGCTGACGTCGGAGTCGAGGGGCGAAGGTAGAATATTCCAAGACCAGAGTTTCAGTCCGAAAGAGGATGTCTCAATAGAAAACAGCGAGGTAGGAGCTCCAAGGATAGAGGGCGATACCGAGCGCAGACCTGAGGGTAGTGAGGGTTTAAATATCCCTGGAGTGGAGGGGTTGGTTATGAGTGTGGTGCCGTGATTGGATAATTGATCTGGCGCTTGCTGGAATCACCCATAGCTGTGGTCTGTTTAGCGAGAGGTCATTTGCGCGGTAGAATATGATTGCTGGTGGACGTGACAGAGACATGGCTGTTACTCTGCAGGGATCTCAGTTGAGACAATGAGGTCGGTTGACTCTGCTGTGCGATTGGGGCATCCAGACTGAGCAGCCCCACTCCTCTTTCTCACTGCGGCGCAGTTGAGATCGCCCGTCCCCCAGCCAGGCTCACAGGCCAGGCGAGCGGAAAGTCTGTGTCCGTCCCCTGGCTACTCCGATATCCTGCACCAACGCACAACAGGCTGCTTATACTGACACAAGGGAATCTCCGAGCACCAACTGCACAGATAGCTTCATTAACTGGGTAAATAGTCAATTAAGCCTGAACATGTGTGCAATCGCTGACTAACTGGATTTTGGCTGGTGGGATGAAGGCAGGAGCTCATGCTGTCTCGCGCCACCTCAGAGGGCATCGTTCACCTGCCCAGACGACAGCAGAGGCTGGTTCAGAGGGAAGGCTAACAGGGGCAGAACAACTGACCTAAGCAATTAAAGAATAGGGATCACAGGGCAGAACCCACAAGAACACAGATTGCAGGCACAGCTGTTTCTGTGGGCCCAGGGCACAGCAGCATCCTCAGTCTCTTTACTGAGAACTAGTGTTTTACCACAGTATCACATTTACAGAACCCAGAGGAAGATACACAGAGGGGACAGGAGTACTGCAGGCAGTTGAGTGCTGTTCAGTTGCATGGACAGATTACAACTTGCTCATGGATTTTTAATGAATACTATTAGGCGAGGCTATTACAGAGAACTGGAATTAAACATGTAAATAAAGAGATCATGTTATCTATATAAACTATATAAAGTATGAGCTACAGGTCTCATAACACACGAGCCCTTAGAACAAGCACTGAGCCGGTTGAAGAAGGTGTGCAATTTTGGTCACCATGTTTGAAAAAGATACTGTTGCACTGAAAAACTGTCTAAGAAAAGAAGGCCCTTCTTTACACAGAGTGTTGTGGGAGTGTGGAACTAGCTGCCCAGCCACAGTATATTGTCAAAGCCAATGCCACTGCTTCTCTTAAGAAACTGTTGGATAAGCTCATTGGATCAATTAGTAACTAACAACCAAATGGTCTCTTGTTGGTAACCTTTCCTATATTCTCATGACGTGACCCCCTGGGAACCTGCACTGGGCTGGAAAGGACAGTGCCTCCTGTGACACAAAACAAATCTTGTTGCTGTCCAGGGAGCTGTGCAGCTCTGACACTGAGCTGTCAATCAGATGTGATTGACAGGATCAACAGTAAAACCCAGTAAAATAATGGTAAAGTGCAGTATAGTGGAGCAGTTGTGCTTGTAAAAAATAGCCCATAGAAAACCACAGCAAAACCCCTGAGTATGAGAATCCTTCATAAGGGATCTGTGCAGTTAATTACTGCTGTGTTTAGTTATCATAAGTGAAGATGAATGTTTGCTCACTGGAGTGGGCACTTGTAAAAGGTACACTGAAATCACTCTCTTGAATATAAGGCACTTTGTGTAGATATTTGAGAAATGGTTCTTGTTTGTACAAAAAACAAAATAGCATTTATTTTACAAATCCCTCTTTTTTTCATGTTTAAAATTAATAAATGGAAGAATTAATGTGCACATATTGTAATTCTGCAATGAGACCTGCATGTCCAGATGTGTGCAGTAGGACAGGTGCGCTCAGATGAGTGCAGTAGGACAGGTGTGCTCAGATGATTGCAGTAGGCCTGGTGTGCTCAGATGAGTACGGTGTAATTCTCAGATGAGTATCTGAGAGAAAGAGAAACCCATGATAGCAAATAATGGGTTGTCTCCACTCCCAATGCACATTATTTAAAAAATACAATGGAAATAAAACCTAAGTCTGCTATATGTGTCTGGATATCATATATAATTGTGTTAGAGAAAAGTGAGTATGTTTAAAATCAATGGCTGTCCGGGTCCCTCATCAATAATAATTGTTTTGTAATATTGAACAGATGGTTCAGTAATAGCTTTCGCGGGTATGACAGTCCGTGCACACCAGTACCTCGAGCGCGTCGGCATTATGAACGCAGCGAGCAGTGCCTTTAAAAACGACACCGACCCCAAGTTCCGACTGATCAACACCGCCGTTCGCTGTGCATGTCTGTACAGGTATACGCGTGTGAGTTCAGTAGTTTGTTACAGCGGCAGCGTCTCTCACGCGCGTCGCCTGCCGCGGCAGCTGACCGGCGCTCGCGCTCCTCGCGCGCAGCGCGGCCGGCACTGCCGGAATTCAAAAGGAGCAGGAGCCCTTTAAATACCGCCCACCACCAACTCGAACACGGGGGTGACGGACTCACGCGTTTCTACATCGCGGGCTGAAGCGCACGCCGTGCGGTGACGGCGGCAGGGCGGTGTGGTGCTGCTCATTCCTGGCAGTAGCCTCTGCTGCACCCGGGGCTTCTCCGACCGGTCACAAGAGAAACACGAGTCCCCTTACACCCCCCTCCCCCCCCCCGAGGCGCGCCGGTGGTTGTGTCCACGCTGATAGAGGCTCGTGCGCCAGGCGGTGCTCAGCTGTCAGTGTGTCTGCGGCGCTGCTCTGTCCGCGTCTCTCGGTCTGTCTTACCCCTCTTTCAGCATTTTTATTGCCTCTGAAATTTTGCTTGGTGAGTACTTTCCCCCCTCTTCTAACATTTTCTTCTTCTTTTTCTTCTTCTTCGTCTTCTTTTTTTATTTTTGTTAATTTGTTGATTTTGGTTTGTTTTTGCATTTAAGCCTTTCGTTCCAAGGTTTCGCTGGTCTCACGCAATCTCTTTTTTTTATTATTTTTTAATTTTTAACGCATTTCGCCTTTTGGGTAGCAGATGATATTGCTGTTATGATTACGGTGTGTCGATACATGAAGAGCACGATTGTGCGGGGTTTTTTTTTCGTTTGTTAAGGAGTACCTATAAAGACTTTAAAATAATAATCTGTTTCGAGGAGGAACTAAATTGTTTTGTTTTTTCTTTTGTGTAACATTTTTCATGTTAACTCACTCTTTTGAGCCCATGGAGACATGAACATTCCTTTGCTGCTATTGAAATGTATTTTTTACATTTTTTTTCTTTACAGTAACGGTACCAAAGGTATACTTTGTCTCGCAGTGTAATATTCTTGTTTCTTCTACGCTCCTGTTCAGTGCAATGGTGACGGAGCCAGTCCGTTGAATATTAAGAAATGCACTTGAATGAAAGTTCCTTGAGATTTTCTTCTCTTTCTTAAGACATGCACGGCCAAGGTGCTGAATGGAATCATTTTGTACAATGAATGGGAAATTGTTGTTTTGAATCTCCGTGCACCGCCCTCATTCCCCTGTTTTTTTTTGTCTTTTTCTTATAATATTTCGCCTCACAACGTGCAGGGGGAAATTTCATCATGCTGTGCTTTTAAGATTTTGAAAAAGCAGGCAAGTCGACCACCGGGAAACAGACAAAACAGGAGAGAGAAAAAAACACCCCAAGTTAAGCCCGTTTTCCAATGCTTGGACGGTGTGTACTTGATCGCCTCGCTGTCAGGTGCCAGCGCAGAGCTGTGCTCTTTACTGACCGTGTGCTGAACTGCAGCATTCGGCGAAATCCGGTAATTTGTGCTTCCTTTTGCCTTATTATTATTGTATTGTTGCTGTTGCTATTGTGTTGCTGCTATTATTAAATATATACACAAATACAGTATGTCCCTCCCCCGTCTCTCCCCTCTGTCAGACGATGACTTACACGTACTGGCGGTTCTGATCACTTCAGTGCGCTTTTCCCCCACATGCTTCGTACCTGTGTCCCCCTGAACAAATCGCCCGGTCCGGGGAGCCGGGGAGCCGGGGTTGATATTTTTAATTAAGGATATAAGCGTGCCTCCGGAGTCCGCCGATCAGAGGAGCGCCGACTCTCGCCAAGGAGAAAAATGCGCGCCTCCCGTCGCTTTCGCGGTGACCCGGACGCGGCGGTGTCGTCGTGGTCGCCCGGCAGGGCCAGATCCGGGTGCCTGGGGGGCGCCGGTTCGGCCTGCGGGTCCGGGGCAGCCGGGCGGGCGCGAGGCGCCGGTGCCCCCTGGGCGGAACGGCGCGTGAAACCGGCTCCGCCACCTCCCGGGCGGCCGCACGGCCGGGCGGACGGGAGACGCAGCCGGGAGCTGCTGCATGTGGAGACAGCCCGGCGTCTCGGCCAGCCGGGCGCCCCCGCCGCCGCTCAGCCGCCTACAGTACCTCGGCGCACCAGGCAGCGCGGTGTTGTTTTCCCCGCTGGCTTGCTCCTTGGGACGCGCCGGTTTTGTCGTGTTCCGCCTCCCCCCCCCCCCCCCCCGCTCCCGGGACAGCCCTAAGACAGATCAAACTCCCCCAAGTCGGAGGTTCGGGGTTTATTCTGGGGTGCTTCTAATGACCAGCAGCCTTCAGTGCGGTTTTCCAGTCCGAAAATGAATCCCCTCATAAAGTAAATTATAGATGTATTGCCAGTTGTCCTTCGTAGATCATTAATGTATTTTTCCTACCGATAGCTGACAGCCTCATCTGAGTTACAAGCTTTAACTGGGAGTCATTTTTTGCTCTTTAGATGTTTAAGAACATCGCCTCATTATGGTGCTTTTTAATCATTTATTAACCAGGGTGAGCACTGATCTCTGCTGTGCAGCTGAAGAGCAGAAACCCACAATATGCCCCACAGCTGTCCCTGCTGAAGATAGACTCCTTCTGCAGGAGTGATGCACGTGCAGGCTGTGTGCGTGAAGCGATCCGTAGGCCAGCTTCTCCAAACACCAGAGGAGTCTCTCCTGGAAGCGGTTCTCTCGCGGGGGCGCCGGGTCTTGATGTCTTTCCTTCAGCTTTCAGCTAATGAGCTGGACAGCTGCGGACATGTGCCTCTACCGGATGTGCTTGAAATTCCCTTTGAAAGTGTGTGTGTGGTGCTGCCCCGCTGCTTGAGAAGAAAAGTTCGGGTCTGTTAAGCGAGAGCTCGGCGAGGAAGCAGTCCAGGTAGCCTGGCGTCCCAGGAGAGCTCCGGACCCGGAGCTTTCCTGCTGCCTGTTCGGCTGAAATCTGCAAAGGCCTTGACAGGGCTCCTGACCCGGTCCGGTCAGGCCTGAGCAGCGAAGCGAGGGATAGGAGACCCCAGGTGAGACAAGTTGTTATTACAAGTGTCTTTAGTGGACCAGTAGGTCCACTGTATCAGGACCACAATTTACAAACCAATACCCTAGCATGGTGACCGGGGGTAATAGGCGCTGTCTTCTGAATGAGATATTAAAACGTCCTGTATTCATGTCCCTATGAGTAGGGGTGTTTACCCTGGTGTTCTGGTTGTATCCCATTCTGGGCTTGAACAGTCTGGTGCCCCTGAAGTTCCCTTGTAACTCAGCTGATGCAGCAGTTTCTCACTCCTCCCCTTGATCCACTCTGTCTCCCAGGTGGGGGCTGCTGGTGCAGAATGGCCGCTGTGTGTCTCCCAGGAGGGGCTGTATTTTAGTGCTGGGTTGGAGTGTGTCCCTCCTGGAATTAAAAGCTATATATAGTTAAAATAAATTATGATTTTTTTCGTACTTCTCAGTTTGGTAACATTTTGTTTATTTGAAAAAGAAAGTCTTGCTGTAGTGTTTCTTTGATTGCCTCCACTGTACTGCGTACTGAGAAGAGCGCTTTCTTCCTCTGCTCAGTGTCTCCTGGGAAAAGAACAAGGGCTGGACTAGGAGAAAGACTGTGCCCACCGCCAACTGGAAACGGGCTGGTTACAATCTGGAAATCGGTACCAACTAAAGAACCTGATCAATCAGACAATTTAGGGCAAGCCTTTGGAAGGGGCAGGATTGATCAGAATCTCAGCTGTCTGCCTCCATGATGCTGTCAGTCAGGCTTATCATAGTGAAGGCAGTGAGGGGAAAAAGCCCATTCAATGCATCTGGGTGTTTCCATCCTTTAACACATAATTGTTTCCTGAAATAGTGTCTAAGCTGATCCAGAAGGATCTCAATGAATCTGCATCAGCCTGCTTCAGTAGAACAGTGTGCTAATCTGTCAGCGCTGTGATGGATGAGTCTCAGGAGCTACATCTATCCTAGCTTTTTGCACCAGAAGCATAATTTGTATAATTTCAGTGCGATGGAAATGAATTCTTTTAAGGCTGAATCAGTGTCAACACAGTTTTGTTTTTATTTCAAGTGATCCTCCTCCTTGACTCCCCCTGGCCCCCCAGTGCTTATGCATGATAAGACTATTTGAGCACACAAGAAATCCACAATAAACACAGGGAGTCTTTCCAGCTTGCATTGCCAAGTGCAGTGTGACCTGTGCATGTGTCAACATGTATACAGTATATAAGATGTTTGTTTTAGATGTGTGGTAGGAAACAAAGCAATACAGCACATTTATTGTGGAGATTTGAGGTCATATAAGTTAAAAAAAAAAGTTTCTGCAAAGCCCCCTGCTGCTTGAAGTGCAGTCAGCAGACAGCTGTTTTCTAAATGTAACTTCCTCCTGAAGGGTGATGAAGGCATCTGTTGTTTCTTAGGAGCAAAGTGTCAAAGTAGGAAATGAGTAATACCTGTGGAGTTTGTTCAGGATTGTTTGAAGACTGATCTCAGTGAAGCTACAGAGTGTAATCAGTCTTTGTGCTGCAGGAACCTGCAGCGTTTTGGATTGGGTTTCCTGTGTACCTCTTGCTCCAGGTTCGGTTCACCTTCGATATCGGGACCATTTCTCTCGGAACCAGAACAGTTTGATTCTTTCCATCATCAGTGCTTGTAGTGTTCTTGCTGTTTTAAACTTTTCTTTTGGTTGGGTGGGTGTATGTGTTTCGATGGCTGCGTTCGCCTTCTGTCTGAGATGTTATCTGTCACAGCATGGACGTTCAGCAGTGGCAGCAGGTGTTTATTAATGACCCGGGAGGGGTGCGTCTGCAGGATATACTGTATATTCAACAACTAATCAATTCATAAGTCCACCGTGCGTCAGGAAAATCCCCAAATAATCATTTATATAGTAAGTCTGACTGCAGTTATTTGGTCAATCTTGGTTAAGACACAGTGACTGCATCTGCATAATGAAAATCACCTTTTATTCTCTTTGTTTGAATGCTGTGAAAATCTGCTTGACCCCCGGCTGGCGGTGCCTTGCAGAGACACTTTGTCCTTGGCGAGAGCGGAGTGTGTGCTGGGGGTGGGGGGAGGCGTCCGTGGGTTCGACATTAAGGGAAAACAGATGGAGAAGAGCTGCCGATAAATCAGCCGCCCTGAGACAGATAAGGCCGGTTTCCAAGTCGTTCTCCATCTGTGTCTGGTTTAACTTTGTATTATTTAGAAAGCGCAGGTGTGACCGGGCCTCTAAATAAGACAGACTGTTAAAAATCCGGCGAGCTTATTGCTTCCTTCATCGGCTTGGTGCTGCGTTAATGGGTTTTAAATGAGGCACAGAAGATAAGTCTTAAAACGGCAGCTGTGGGGGCTCCCCAGTGGCTCAGGTAGGAAAGACGCGTGTCAGTGAGCGAGCCGAGCCCTGTGGCCCTGGCATCGCCGGTCCGAGTCCGGAGCGTGCTGGGTGCCGGCTGTGCCTGGGATCCCCTGGACAGGGGTGCTGCGGGGGCTGGTGGGGTGTCGCGGGAGCGGCGTGTGACCCGCCACAGGATGCCCGGTCCGCTGCGGGGCGCCGGGGAGCTCGCAGTGTGTAAAATGGCAGATGGCTCAAGCGCCTGTGAGGAGAGTGCGCGGGGTCCTCGCTCTCTCCGTGCTGCTGCCAAGTCCAGATTGTGGGGGTACACCAAAGGGAAGAGCTGGAAAGTCCCAGTTTGTAAAAGGCGGAGAGACAAGGACATTATTTTCTGGTGTGGCAACAGGGACAGTGTGTGCATTGATGAGTGCAGTGCTGAAGAGGGCATGGAGCTTGACTGGGACTACGTGCTGTGGGTTGAGTCTGGGGATTTCCCGGAGAAGAACGCCTGTCCAGGACTGATTCCTGAAGTTGCTCTGCAGTGAGAAAATGTCTCATAGAGACAGGATAAGCTGGAGACCTAAAACTCCATCTAAAACTATGGAGGCTGGGGGGTAAGCCTTCAGAACTGCTATCCAAAACCATTAGCCCGGAATGCAAACAATTTCCTGGATTTTTTTTTTACAGGGCTGTTTCTTTCTCGTGAAAGTTAATGCACTGCTAAGTGACAGTTTGGAGTCTGGCCTGGCCTGGAAAAGGGGAGATTCATTGTCAAGTGCTTTCTGTACAGCTGTGTTCAGCACAAAATGCATAAAAGTATGCAGGTCCACCATGCTGCTCTATGTGGGCCAACCTCTATTCACTGTATGGATTTCTTTTATGGTAAAATGTTTTAATCAGAGGGTTCGGTGGAGTAGTGGCTTATGGAAGATGTATTAAACAGCCAGGGATGGAATTTCAGCAGTAAGAAAAAAAGACACAGGCTTAATTTTCGCTCCGTGCTCAACCATTTAGATTTCAGGCTCAGTGAATGCAGTGCTGGGGCTGTAAAGCAAGATTGGCCTTTCCCTTTGATCAGAGGCAGCCTTCTGTGTGAAGAGAGTTTCAGAGCCTCAGCTAGCCACAGTCTTCACTCTCCGGTGCAGTAATTGGATTTAGGAACTGCGTTTCTTATAGACAAAGTGTGAGATGGCTGTACAGTGTGTTGTCATTATATGGAAAGCTTTCTTAACAAAAAGCCATGTGTAGCTTGGAGGTGAATAGATTCCTCCTGCTGATATTCTCATCCCTGTGTCTGGTAAGGAAAAGACACTACAGTTGTCATTTGTTTTCTCTCTTCCTCTTCTTGTGCTTTCTTTCTCAATTGCTCCCTTTACATCTGTCAGTTTATATAATGAGGTACAATTAGACTATTTTAAATGCAGTTTTTTTTCCAGCCCTGACTGCGTGAGCCTGGCAATAATAATGAATGAATAACCGTAATAGGAAAAGTTGACATACTGATAATACCACTTAAGTAATGGCTTCACTTTTGAAAGCTGCACAATAAAATAATGCTGTTTAAAATATCATCCAATGGCACACTAGATGTAACATTACAGGTATTGCTATTATAAGCTGAATGCTTTTAATCTTATTTATGTCTATTATGCTCTGGAGGTCTGAAGTCTGCTATTTCAGTAGCACTTTAAATCCATAACACACACCAGCTTTAAAATAAAAAAAAGCTTTAGGTTTCTTTCTTGGTCAAACAGCATCTCTCTGATGAAACTGCGACTCTGCCTCGTGTCCTCCGCATGAGAGGGCCAGCAGTGTGACTCCTGTACAGGGAAACTTGGCTGGAGGAGTGGAGGTGGGATCACAGAGCACGCAGGCTGGGCTCACTGCCTTCTGCAGCTCTGGGTTTTGCAATCCAGCGGTTCCTCTTGTGTCAAGATGGGTCAGAATGTTGCAGTCACGTGTGCAAGAGCCACAGGGGCACTACTGCCCCCTGCTGGTGGAGCCCAGTGCCTCTTGTTGGTAAGAGATCGGCAAAGCACGTCGGCCCACAGACACTCAGATGCACCACTCTGACGTGCTCTCGCTGTTGCCAGGGGCGAAACCAGGGATCTGAAGGTCAAACTGGACAGTGTGCATGGCCAGGGGTCAGTGGCCCTGTAATGTTGATGCGAAGCAGCCCTCTAACCCCTGTTTCTTTAGGCTGCGCTGCTTGTGCTGGCTGCTTGTTGCTGTCAGGTAGACAGGACATCACAGCGGGGATGGAGAGAGCTGTAGCTTGGTGCTGGAACAGTCAGTACAGAATTCAGGATATCAAAGCTGATGAACTCCCTTGGATTCATGCTGTGGTTTCGAGAGCATGCCGGGAGTTTCCTGATTCCATGTGTGCGCGCAGCATTTCGGGAAGCGAGGGGCTCCTGTGACTGGGGTCCACGTCCCCCCGCCTCATGTCTGCCCTTCCTCGGGGGTGGTTGTGTCACCTTGTTCGTTCTGCCTCTGTCTTCTGCACAGATGGAAAAGCTGTGCTTGCCTGGGATGGTGCGGAAAGGTTTTGCTCTTTGGCATCGACCCTGTGTTTGTGTGCGTGCTTCAGCTGTTTGTTTTACTGAGGAGTGCAGCCGTACTCGCTGTTCATCCACTGTGAATATGATTTATTAAAAGCTAAGGTCCCAATTCTAAAGAAGAGTGACTCACCACGCCATCGATCAGCCCCTCACCCGCCAGCCGGCGCGTTTATCGTTCGGTATCCGAGAACCATTTTCAGCTTGGTTTGTGAAGACTAAAGATAGAGATATTGCTGTGTTGCTCTGATGTATAGAGAGTACTGTATATATATATATGCATCTTTTGCATTTTCCCCCATGTTTTTAATCTAAGCAGTGCAATCCTTAGAATTGAAGAACAAGCTTCTATTTAGCTCAGTCATCTTACGAGGGTTATAGCAATGGTTAAAGTGTGAAACTGATCACGCTATATTGCTGTTCCCTGATTTCTCAATTACAGTATTTAATTAGTTTCTGTATTCTTTGTTAACATTAATTATTGGAACCAGGCTTCTCTGTTGTCGCTCTCTATCAGTCCAGAGATTCTTCTGCTGCCTGCGCCTGAAATACAAAGACGAATGTGAAAAGTCTGTGTGGTCCGGCTCATTGCACATCCCAGGCACGGGAGCGGTGTGGCGAGGTGGCTGGAGCCCTGGGCTTGCAGCTGGAGGACTGTGGGTCCAGATCCCAGGTGGGCACACCCTGGAGGAAAGGCTGTTGTGCTCCTGAGCAGAGTGCCTACCCCCGGATTGCTCCGGTATAATGCCCAGCTGCATAAATGGATCCCGATGTGCGTCACTTTGGATAAAAGCATCTGCCAAATAAATTAATAATAATAAAAGCCGAGTTCTACCCCGCAGTCTGCGCTCGCACACAGCAGCAGCCACTTAGTTAATGGCAAGAGAAGAGCGCGCTCTTCTTTTCTCCAGCAAACGCTCCCGCCTCGGCTTGACATTCCGGCAGGCGGGACAGAGCTGTGGGCCGTGTAGCCGACAGGGACGTAGCGCTGATCGGATGTGGGGGACCAGTGAAGTTCTGGATCGGAGGGCTGTGGCTCTCTGCACGCCAGGCCGCCGTGTCCCGGCAGCGTGTTGCCGCGGAGGCGAAGGCCTTTGGAAAGGGCTGGCGATGTTCTGTGGCAGGCGTGCGTCCCGGGACTGGGAATATGCTGTACGACTGGGGCATGGAAAGCGAAAGTGTGATTGAGACACACACCTCTTGCACAAAGCTAACAAAAGTAGCCTGAATTACTAGTTTAGCATGCATGGGCATTCAACAGACATGGTGTGTTAGTGCTGTTACTGGAGGCAGCAGCATCATAAAATGCAAAGGATCAAGTAAAGGTTTGTTCCATGCTGAAAAGAGAAGAAAGGAAAGGAAACACAATTCTTTTCAGCAGGGAATAAACCTTTACTTGTTCCTTTACAGCCTACGCATGCTGACGCAGCTCCTGACTTGAACTGCATCATGAAATGTACAGTAAAGGGAGCATTTTAAAATACTCGAGCTGGAATCTGTAATGTGCAGCACTGTCACCCGTGCTCTGCGTTCAGTAGTGTTCTACAGGAACAGACTGGCCTCCTGCTGCCAGAGCAGACTGATCCATTTCAGGTTTTATGAGCTGCAGGCAAGAGCTCAGATTTTCCTGACAAAGCAGGAAAGCAATATATTATACATTCATTTTTAAGCCATTAAACATTTTGTTTTGTTTTTTCATTTGTTTATTGATATTTACTAAAGTAAAAATAAACTAACTGTCCTGAATGTGCTCGTACTAAATCTCTAAATGCGAAATTGCTGTTTTCCTAAAAGAACATGCCCTGGCTTTTATTCCTGAAAGGTGTGCAGGGCGCAGGATGTGATCAGGGTTAGCGAGATAAGATAAGTCAATCTCGACTTGAGTGGCCAAGTGAGGAAAAAAACTCAAGATAAAGCACTGAAGAAATAATTCAGAGATAAGATTCCACTACTCTGGATGGAATAAAAAAAAATATTCTTTGGCTGCCAAAGTCCCTGTTAGCAGTGCTAGCTGTGCGCTAATGGGAAAACAAGTAGAAATCTGTAGAGCTTTCCCCAGAAGCATGCTGCAGAATTATTTGCAGAATAGCTTTCGTTCCATCAAGCTGCACAAGACTGAGCCACAGAATGTGACCTTTTACGGAATTTAGAAAAGACAAGGTCTTCTTGTGCCGGTGGAGGGGGTGAATGTGCTGTGCAGAGACAGCCCTGCGGTCTCCCTCCCCAGGGGGACCCCACCTGCCTGTCTGGCGGGGACTCTTCCAGATTCATCTCTCCAGGGATCCTAACGAGTCTCCGCTGGCCGGGATTGGATGCCAGGTTATCTCTCCAGGCCTGCCAGCATGTCAATGCTCCTGGCTTGCCCTCATCAATACTCCATCCAAGGAATGTGCCCGGCGTAAGGCGCTTATCGCTGACGCGCTTAACGAAAGCGTCTGATGGCAGGACTGAGGCAGGGGGGGCCGGCTGCTGGTTTAGGGCAGGCATTGACGAATCGATTATCGTGGCCCCTGGGTAATGGGTTATCTGTATTGACCATCCGCGCACAACACCTAACGCAGATTTATCATTTTCCTCCAGTGTACGTCGCTATTAATCCAACAGTTTGTTCATTAGAGGAGAAGGGGGGGATTTGTTACCTTTACTGCTTTATAGATCTACCTGGACTATTGTCGTGAGGATAGTAATAACGTTGCACATGTTCATAAACATTTCAGAGCCGGAAGATCCTAGTTCTGCTGTTTTCTTCTGGACTAGTTTTATTTTTTTCTGTTGGGAACAGCGGCCTGCGGAGGGGAAAAGCTGTGTCCGAGGCCTCTGTTCTCCCTGACGGGGAATGGGGGTGTCTACTTCGCTGTCCCAGTGTTGGCATGCTGGCGGTGGTATCTAAGTGTTTTTGTGCTACTCTGCACAGACACTGTGAGCTTTATTAAGGCCGATCCGTCTCTGGAGCCCGAGATACCAGCACTTCAACACACAAGCTGATGGCAGCATTTCTGCTGTGCGTTCGAAGATGTGAATCTTTAGAGGTTTTGGAGGGCCATTTATAAGACTCAGCATCAGTTCAGGAGTAAAGCAATTTATCTTATTGATCTCTGCTGAAACACTACTTTTCTCATGGAAGTAAACTTATTGTTTTTCTTTTCATCAATAGTAACTGTAATAATTGTAATAATGATAATAATATCTTTTTTTAAAAGAAACTGCTCTTGCCGTCTTGATGCGTGAGATGTAATGAGATTTTGGGAGTGGCGATCGGCGCTCCGGTCTGCTGGAAGTGGCCGTTTCACTCCTTCACACAGCCAATCACCTCACTTCTTTTAAATTGCAGGCCCCCCACTAGACTCCGGGCTGCGAGCACTCGGACTGCGTTCCAAGTATCAGAGCGCCCTCCTGCCCAGAGTAGACAGGTATGTGTGCGGATCAGCCCCTGAGAACGCAGGACAGGCTCGAGACCAAGAGGCCGCCCTTCTGCACACCTGACACACCTGGCTGCTCGTGTCTCGTTGATCCAGGGGTCTTGTCCATCTGGGATGTGGGATGTGGCCTGTCAGCGTGTCCCATATCCCCCTGCTCCTCTCGGCTCTTCGTCCACTCTGTTTCCCCAGGGCTCCTCCTCTGTGTCCCGCGGTTGAAGCAGAGGTCGGGTTCCCTTGTTAGGCAGGACGGGGGAAAGTTACATAGTCCCTTCCGTTCACCCTAGGCTTGGACAAACCCCGGCTTGTTTGTATGATGTATTTTGAGGGCCTTCACTTGAGGTTTTCACTTGGTCGAGCACCAGCAGGGTGCTCACAGCTTTACGAAGGGGTAGATTATTGATCCTGAGATCGCTTGTGTTAACAAGAGAACTGCAGAAATCTGCAGCTCTCTTGCAGTAAAACTCTAATGGAAACAGAATGAGGATGATGTCGAAAGTATTGCTTCATAAAAGTTAAGAAGCAGCATCGGTTTGGATTCATCTTTATTATTTAAGAGTGGTTTAGGAATATCATGTGTGAGCTTTTATTTTTTTTTGGTTTAGGATGCTCCTAAACAAAAAAAGCTGTAGGAGGTGGGTGATGTGAATGAAGAAGCTCTCGGTTTAGACCTCTAGAGTGGTTCTGTACAAGAACTGGGAAGAGAAAATAATCTACACAAGAATCTGCAGGGAAAAATATTCTGGCAAGGTTTTAACCTTAAACACACGGCTTTATGGAAAGAACTTTCCAATTAAAGGGCAGGTGTGATTAGGGCTTAAAGCAATCATACAAGCCTTGGATTATTAATATTTTCAGTAACTGAGTATAATGAAATAATTTTGTAATTTTTTTTTCCATCTGCTGTCTAGCTGTTAAGAGCATGTTATTATACCATGTCTGTCCTAAGCAGTATTGGGAAAAATCCATATTAAACTATATCCACCCTGGTGAAGGCAGCACAGAAACGCAGGGGACAGAGGCAACACTGAGCAACACCTGAAAAACCCTTTTCTGACAGACAGGATGTGAGCGTCCCACACAAAAGTCTCCTATCCCTGCCGCCTGCTTGCCTCCTTGAAATTAGGGAGTCGCAGTGGCTTCTTCATCCATCACCTGTTTCTGATTCAGCAGACTGGTAATCCGCTCCCCTGCCTTCCCTCCCGCATGGGAGCTGGGAGATAAGGGCATGAAAATCACGACGAGGGATTTTCACTGTAGGAGGGAAAGCAGGCAAGTCCATCGCAGACGTGGCGGGACGGCGCCCCGTTTCCGTGTCAGAGGTCGAAGGTTTCGGGGTGTCCTGCTGATCGCGGCTGGGGGTACTCGTGTCTGGGGGCAGGGGTGCTTTGTGTTCAGGTGATCCTCTGTGGGGATCCTCCTCCTGCACCCCAAACTCCTCGCCCGCCTGACCCCACCTCCCCCCATCAGTCGCTGACACCGGGAGAGCAGGGACAAATAAGACGGATGATGAGTGCATCTAGAGTGAAAATGGTATAAAAACGTTAGTCAGGCGTTAACATTCGTCAGACGTCTCCATTCCAACGGTACACATTTCTCCTGGGCTCTCGCCTGCATAGCGAGAGGCTGGAGGAGTCATTTGCTTGTGCAGTCAATTAACAGTCTAATTTGATATCGGAATGCAGATATGTCATGTATGAGAGAAATAATTGCTTGGTGATGGAAGAATATCTCATTACCACCTTATTGTTTTTTCATCCAATTATCTTATAGTCTAAATCCTAACGTATGTATTTAATACGGAGCCTTTTGAGAATATGTGTATTGAAAACAAAAGGTGTCTTTCTGGCGATACTTCCTGGTTTTCCAGGACATTATCACGTGCTTCAATTACTTTGTGTCTGACTTCCCACGGCACAAGAACACCCTGAATGCTCTTGGACAAATTGATATCTGGCATATCGTATCTTTGTTTCGTATCGTACCATTTTAGTTAAACTGTTGCACCTTGCTGTCTTAGTTAAGAAGAGTGTAGTGGGTAGAATTTTTAAAGCTTACAGTCACCAGTGAAATGTCTTGAAGGCAGTAGTCTAGGGCGGCAGCTTCTTTGCATTTTGAATTGTGTTTTTGCTGCTTTAAGTTGTTGCAGCTTTGCAGTGCTGGCTCATATTTTGAGGTAATACCAGCTTCCAGGCTTTCACACTGCCCTGTAATTTCATTTTTTTTAATACTGAAAGCACCCAAATTATGACAGAGCAGCTGCATGTGAAATGGACAGGACCACAATTGTGTGCTTTCCCTTCAATCAGAATGAAGCATGGACAGCTCGTCTTGTCCCCCACTATAATTAGCCTGGTGCCTCTCCCCCTGCAAGTGTGCGCTGTGATGCCCCTCTGAATCATTGCCTCCTAGAGCTTTACAGATCGGCGAGGCAATTAGAATTTCACTGAGCTTTGATTCTCGATTGATTTGTTTGTGATAATTCAATTTAGAAGCTTGTTTCCTCTCGGATTGCGAGATGGGAGGAGAGGAGAGGGGGATGGAAACTATGACAGATGCAGACTGCCTGCGGCCTGTTTGCAGAGCTCTGCCGGGAGAGATACGGGCCTGGAAAGCCGTGATGGAGTAATATTTTATGTTTTGTGGTTGGATTTTTGTTATCATGAGAACTTGCAAGAAGTGGCACCCTTCTTTCACTTCTCAATAAATGCCAGTCTGAGTCATGCATGACGGCTAACGTGAAATATGAAAATGTTTACTGGCTAGAACAGGGTATCAGTGAGACATTGAGCTATTTGCAATCCAGAATGTAACTAAAACAGTTCAACACAGGGCCTTGTGGATGGGAGGCATGTGATCATGTGGTCTTAGTGTGATCTTGTGTAATTCACTCAGCAGAATAGTGTCAGGTTGCCATGGAGCTCTAAATACTGTATCGTGTTCGAAAGAGGAAAAAGAGCGACAGGCTATCAAGTGCCTGGCGAAGTCCATAAACGGTCAGTCAGAGGGAAGACTCCGGGGTGAGCTGTTGGTGTGTGGGAGAGCAGTGGGTGTGATCTGTGCAGCACGCCGCATGAGCACCGCCTGGATGGCACGCCTGTGTGTGGTCTCCATCCGGACGCAGTAGAAGGTGTTTGTGCCAAGTCTGCGCAGTTTTCTGTCGGCATTGCTTAGGTGTTCGAAGAAACTGATTTAAAGGTCCACACTGTTATGTCAATGTACAGGCCTGTCCTGTGAGTCTCAGGCCTGGATTGTACCGCAGCTCTGCTGTTAGGTATGCACTCCTGTCCTCTTTGCTTGAATTTCACAGTTCCTCTGCAATCTTCCATCCTTGCTTCTAACGCAATAGCTTTTATCTTTAGGGTCATAAGGGGAATAAGCTTATTTACGCAGAGTACTTATTAGAGCAATTATTTCCCAGTATGGAAAAATATGTTATTTTACAGTGCTAAAGTACAGTTGTACAATACAGTTAAACCTCTGCACTCTTTTATTAAGGCTTCTAGGGTTTGATTTTAAATTTAGTTAGGCTTCAGATATCAGTTATCAGATATCAAACTGTCTACATGTTTACTTGCACATTGTCTATTGTTTGTTTGTACATTGTCTTGATGCACTGTTTGCACTTTGTCTTGTTTTTTACACTTGTTTTACAATCGAGAGACTTTCTGTAAGTACTGTAAGAATTCCATTGTACCAGTACTGGTTACATATGGCAATAAAGTTCAAGTTCAAGTTCAGTTGTCTTGTTGAGGATTATCGTAGTACCACTGCCGATTGCACTTTCGGCCAGTACTCTTCAGTCTCTCCAGGGCACCCACCCTCTCCTCAGAATCATTACCATCCACCTTTTGAGAATCCTTTTGTTTTTCCTTTGTGGTGTGCACTGAGATTCATACCGCCTGACCCAGCATCACCTATATCGGAGGAATCGCCCTGTGCTGTTGTGTGTGGGCAGCTGCCCCTGCAAGCAGTGTCCCTCAGTCTGGCTCCCCAAGTCGTGATCCGGCGGCCACAGGCAGTTGCCTGTCTTTGTTTCCATCTGAGAAAGAACTGGACTTATCAGACCGTCAGCCTGTATTAGAACTGGGGCCGGACAGGAGAAATCTCTCTCTTCATCCATCTCCCTTTTCACAGTGCTGAGAGCTCCATAATATCTGCTGACACAGCCGTTGCTACGATATTTTGATCTTACAAGCTACTTCCTGTATTGTTTTAAGGGGGTTGAATATCTAAGACCACCAAAGTCAAATTTAACCTACAGTAAATGTGTCTTTTGAGCATCTGTGTGTTTAAAGAAAGATACTCCATGGTAATCTGCTAATAAGAAATAAAATCTACCAACAAAACTGGTAAGAATACAGGTGCTAGTGGATACCTCATCATCATAATATCAGGATTATTAACAAATAGTGGGAGTAGGGGATGGGAATGTTACTGTAAACAACATTTAAAATCACAAGGAATATAAATGCAAGAGTCTCTACCATCCTACATCTGTACCTGATAGTAAAGCAGGTACTAAGGTACTCTAACTCCAGGCCAGATCTCGTTCGTTACTGCTACAGTGTGCCAGTTCTCGGGAACGACTCCTTGCTTGTGGTGTAGGCCGGTGCAGTCCCTTGGCACACCTGTGTAGTTTGGGTGAAAGTTGCAGTTGCAGGGGATCTGCAGACGCTGATCACTGTCAGTATTGATGGTGGGCATGCAAACAGGAAGCAGCTTTCACAATGATCAATCTTTTCTCTATGTATATTGAATTACTGCCCAAAGAGAGCACGATGTAAACACTGCGTACAGAGACATCAATATCGTGTTTTTTTTTTATCCGATTTCCTCTTGGCCTCTAACGTTCCCAGCCTGCAGGGCTAACGAGCTTGTTTCAGGACGCTCAGGTTGCCGACGTGAGTTGGGATTTGCTTAAAGAACTGTAAGCTTTTCTGGTTGCATTGACTCTTTTTAAAAAAAATAAAGACACAGTACATCATCCCCATGGCTGTCTTTTTAATCAAAAAAGGTTAAAAAAAAGGTTAATTTGACCAGCAGTCTCATTACATGGGCTAAGCCCTTTCTGAAAATTCACAGTGTACAATAAATGGACATATCAAAGACTATGCAGTACATTTATTGTTAAGGTCAGCTTCCTGGGATCCTTGAAGAAATGGCTAGGAGGCTTCTTGGATTTGATTGGGTAGTTGTAACCAAGTGAATAAGTCAAGACGAATGGCTCTCATTTGTCGCTACTTATCACACTCTTGTCATAGACGTTTATGAGACTTGGTAAGCAGGGGAGAGAATGGTACAGAACCTGCAGCCTTAGTGTTGTAAAGACTGGCAAACAGGCTTGGCTCACATGAGAGTCTTTTCAGAGGAATGGACAAAGCTCACGGACAATACGCAAACATTTCAGCTGTGTCCAGTGCTGGATTCCTAGATGGCCTCTGTTGTTGTCGGTCTTGTGCTTCACAGCATCACTACAAGACCACATGTTCCACAAGCAGGTGCATGTCTGTTTTGTGCTGTCAGTACATGAGCTGGAAATCGCTCTGCATAGACTACCCCTGAGTCCATATTTAGTCCAGATCCGTAGCACGACAGCATGACCCCCAGCTCTGTGCTTCTGAGGGCTTCGTAATCCTAAACGTGATGCCGCTAATTGCTCGTCATTCTAGTTTTTTATTGTTGCAGCGCGGCTGTGGTTGCAGAGTTTCTCTCTCCTCAACGCCATGCGGATTAACGCTCCACTTCTAATGCGTTTGTTGGCTGGAAGACCGGCCGCCATCTGCCACATCAGTTTAGCTTCTTTCTTTCCCTCCTCATCTCTTCGCCCGACAAAAGCTTGCGTGTCGCTGGGCGATAATCTCCGGCAGCCCGCAGAGGGGGGCGCGCTGTGATTTAGAGAAATGAAGAGTTCTCTTAAGACCTTGTTTCCTCTGGGCTCCGGGATGGTTGTGGAGCCGATCTAAGTGGCACAAAGCCAAGAGAAGTTTAGATACAATATCTGGAGACGAATTTCTTTGCATACTCTTTTTTTTGCCATGTGTATTAATATTCACGCAGGCATCTTGCATATCTTGGCAGCACCTGGTTTAACTTCCAAAGAGGAAGTGCTATTGAAGCAAACTTCCTTAAACCGTAGTTCACCATAATTCCTGTGGACAGAACATACAGACTGCACTCTGGGTCTGGAATTGAACCCAGGGTGCCACCACACTGCCCACAGTAATAAACAAGCGATTAAAATAAGATGTAGTATTCGTGTTGGGCTGTCCTGTCTAAACTCTTTCGGAGGAAAATGTTTTTTGCCTGCTGCTCCTGACCTTCAGTGACAGGTCTGCTTCAGGACCGTGCTGGTGCTGTCCGGAACGCCGTGACCGTGACCGGATGTGAACTTCAGACGGTTTTTCCCTATTGTCTCTTGTGTTTTCATGTTCGTTGTTGTTGTTGTTGGAAGTTTCGGATATTATTTGCTGTATCAAACAACAAACCAATCGTAAGCCGGCTTTGTTTTTGCTGTGCCTTGTGAATCGGGCGCTGCGTGTGGGGGAGACCTAGGAAACGGAGTTGAAACTGCTGCTTCGTGGCTTGACCAGTGTCCTTGGACCCGTCTCCTGCCTTTCCACTGGGCTTTTACAGACTGTTCACTAACTCCTTGCAGCCTTTTGTTCTGCTGAAAGTGTTTCAACTGCCACCAAATGCAAGATTGTTGACCTAAAAAAAAATCAATCAGTGTTTTATTCCTTTGCTTTCCCATTGTATCTCTGCATAATAGGCCTTGTTATGTAAAACCAGGCAGAAAAAAAGCCATTAGCTGGCTTCCTCTTCCAAGGCCTCCTGCTTTCTTTTTATGATCTTTTACTCTTTCTCCGCTTCACACATCCGGGCCACAGCCTCTCTGTGCGCTCTTCTTGCTGTGCAGTTATCTCTATTAGCTCTAATTAAAGGGAATGTGTTAAAAGGGTAAAAAGTACTGAACTCATGCAGTATCAAAAGCTGACATGAGCTGTAATTTATTTCTGCCCTTTTCCCTCCTGCCGGTACCAGGTAATTCTGCTGGCTGTGGAAAGCCCAAGGTCACTCAGGAGGCAGGGAGGGTGCACTGTATACGCGCTGGTCCATCATGAGCTAAAGTAAGGAGACCTGGCCTCTTTCTGCTTAGTGGCCACCTGCTGAAAGTCAGGGCGTCTGAGAGCAGGAGTGCAGTTAGTTTGGTTCTGTTTCTGGGGTGGCAGGGAGGCTGAAGGGGGGAGTATAGGAAACTCAAAAATTGAAAATACTGTTCAATTTGTCCACGGTCCTCCAGCAATCAACAGCTAAAAAGCCATGTTCACTCCTTCGAAAAACGTCTCCTTAGATGATCCCCCCCTGTTCTTTGGTGTAACACTGTGCTCTAGCGTTTGGCTTTGTGTTGTTCAAGTGCAGCTCAAACGCAGCGTTCCTCACCAGCCCACCCCTCCAGTCAGATGTTTCACAGCCAAGACGCGATCGAGTCAGGCAGTTCTCCGTCCCCTGCGACTGCCAGTCCGTAGGAGGTTCTGTGACCCGGGTCATCGTCCGACAGCAGCACCAGACGTGAGCTCATTCTGTCCGTCTGGTCAACATGTTTGGCCATGTTCTTGTGTAGAGCAGTGACCACGGAATAAAGAAACCTGTCTCCAAATCCCACCCACACTCCCAGAAAGTGTGTAAAAAGGTGCCAGCAGCACCCCATGAGCAGGGTGTCCACACGGGACTGGTAACGGGTGTTTATGAGCGGTGAGGTATTGGAAAGCCAAACATATTTTGTCTCAGGAAAGGTCTTCACCTGTGACATTCAAAACAGTAACAGCTGCTTAAAGGTTGGTTCAAGGCCTCTAACAGAAAAACAAACAGTCCTTGGATCTGGCGTTTGATTTCTGTTGTTAATTGACTAGACTTATTCTGCATGTGGTGTGCCATTTCATTCACAGCATTTCCTTTCTCAATGACAGATGATGTTGCTCGGGGGTCTGTATTGCTCTGGAATCCTTTTGTGTGCTTCACACAGTCTCCCAAGGGCATCCCGCTGTTGGAAGCGGGAGCAGGGCAGATATTTCTGGCTGTGCTGCTTTACCGAAGGCGAAGTGAGCAAGAGTCCGTCTGGATTGGGAATCAAAATGCAGACGTTCTGCCGCACAGAAGATGTGCTTGATGGCACACGGGGGTCCTCCCATCTGCTCCGGGGAGGGCTGGTCCTGTGATGGTCACCCTTCACAGCAGGCAGCTCCTAGGGGCAGTACACTTCTAAAAGCCAGATGCTGATTTCCCCGGCCACAGTAACAATAATTGAGATAAATGGTACTGTATGCCCGGTGCCTTATTTCCATTCAAAGCTCTGCACGAGCACAACTGGACATTTCTCTGGGAAAAAAAAACAACAACTTCCAAATACAAGGTTTTTGTTAAACGGATGTAGCAAGGGTGGGTATAGAGTAACTGGCCAAGAGAGATAAGTCATGGTGCAATTAAGTGCAAGATAGTGGGTTTAAATCCCAGGTGAGACTCTGCTTGAGCAACGTACCTCACTACCTGAGGTATAAATGGGTGCGTGCGACAAATAAAATGATCAATAATTAGTAAGGATTTCCAAATAAAATCTCTTCATTTTTTTTTAATGCGGAGCAACTGTAAAATAGGATATACGTCCAAGCCTTTCCCATAGTAACCAGATACGGGCACAGTTTGTGTCCAGCGATTCTCTTCTGTTTTTCCTGGCTCTGGTGTGAGATGCAAACCTATCTCAGTGCTGTAATCACCGTGAAGTGCTTCTGAGATGCGCACGCTACAGCAGAACAGATAATCCTTGGCAACCGCAAGTCTTTCCTCGTCCAGGATCCTCAATGAAGGGGTAGCCTGTCCTTGGAATGGTGCAGCACTGGAGCCCATTCTAGAGCATTTGTTGCTTTTGTGATAGGGATGACAGCATGAGGTTTGGGAAAGCTGGTTTCCTTGTGACCCACAACTGAGTTCAGCCCTGGAGCTAAGGCTTGCATGGAGTCGTTCACACATGTCCACACTGGAAGCCCTGAGACGTGCCGTGTGGGATAAAGCTGCAAAGCATCCCCCCCCAAAAAAATGCAGTTTCCTTCGCTTCTTCTTTTGCAGCAGATGATCTTTATTTAAGTAAACAAGGGAATACAATAACCTTCTTTGGAGGCAAATCAGACTGCTGTCATGTTGATTCGCCTCTGGATGGGCTGTGTTCTGAAACTGACTCAAAACAAGCACAGTACCTAAACGTTTTTTGAGGTTATTTTATGGCCAATCTCCCGGTGGTTAGAAAAAATAAAATGGAAGAGGCTAGGAAGCCACTTTCCTCAGTGAAGCATATATTAGCGCTGATGACTGACAGAGTAACTTGGTTTTTATGACTGAGCTTGACAATTTGTGAACTTTCCTCTGCATAATTTAATTTTATTGCTTGGGGGAAGGAGGTGCAGTCTGTGGACGGGGGATTTCAGCGTTGAATTAAACAGTGAAGGATTTGTGAGGTACCTGCTGTTCTTGAGGCTTCGTCCTCTTCAATACAAGCTAGAAAAACTGTTGATCGACAGGTACACGGTTAAAGGGCCTGACTCTTGATAAATCAGGATACAATAAATTTGTAATGTGAAAACATACACTCATTTATTCTAATTTCTAGACACTGGGGGTGCACTCAGCCCTGGGCTGTGCTGCGTTGGCTATGCTTCAGGCTTGTGATCTCACACAGTGCCGATTTCGACCTGTGACGTTAAGGACCTTTTGACCGGTGCTGGAATGTCCCAGCAGCTTCTCCACACTTGTCCATGCTGTGAGAAGAAAGGATTTTCCTCTTACAACTATTCATCTTTTTTTTTTTTCCCCCAAAACTCAGACTTCTAAAAAAGTACCCAGTGTGTTTCATAACCAGCAGGTGATACTGTACTGAGGAAATGCCCTGGATTAGTTAAGGAGGGGGGTGTTTTCCAATTCATAGTTATTTCTTGCCACCTGTTAAGATGTGCAGCTTTCTGAGCTAAGCCGGAAACATTTTGCGTTATTCACAAAGACAGGTGGCTTTCTTCCCTCCGATTCCTGGTAATCGCAAGATGTATTTCCAAAGCCACTGGGGGCACGGCTCAGGAGCCATGAGAAAGGAGGGACTTGGACAGCACATTTATCTGAGGCAACTGAGATCCGAGCACATAAGAAATACCCTGCTATTAACGGAACCGAAAAAAACAACAACAGCAAAGTCTTATTTCATACAACTTCCATTACCTTGAGCATTGTAGCGGAAAAGCAGTCACCGTCTCACTGTTTCATTATAATGTGAAATGAATCACTCTATAAGTATCTGAAATGCCGTAATGTGTAAGCCCTTTCACTGTGTTCATTCATAATTCACTGTCAGATGTAAGGTATTGATTTTTTTTCTTTTTTTTTTTTCCCCACTGAGTAGCGTTTGCGTGGTAACACTGTGATCGCGGGGCGGTGCAGCTCCTGCAGAGGCCCTGCTCCGTCCACTGCCATGGGACTGGCTCTCCGTTCCAGCCTGCAGCCTCGTGCAGAGCCGCAGAGGTGCTCGCCAGCCTGCCCTGAGCAGGCATGCTTTAGTCTGACCTGCCTCCCGCTTCCCCTTTGATCCACCGGCAGAAGACCATTCCCACTTGATGCAGATGCACAGGTAGCAGAGTTTGACTTTGCCTTGAAGCAGTCGTGATCAACCAAATGGCTTATTGATCAGAACAGTTGAGCTCCGGTTTCAAATCACATTTTCCTTGACTCCAGCTGAGGCCCATTACCTTCTCATTCTTTTACTTTCATTTTGTTACCTTAACCTGTTCTGAAGTAAAACAGCACACTGGGGGGAGTTAATGATCTCAATTCCCGTTTAAAACACCTTCTTATAAATTCCCTCCTTCCCTTGCGGCAACTGGACGGGAAGAGAGAACTGCGTTTCGGCTGTTTATTTAGCTTAATCTCTTGTCCTTCACGCAAAGATTCAGCCACTGCTTTGCAGCGCTGCTTGACAATTAACAGCTGCATTCGGCCCTGAGAAACCCAGCAGGCTTGGTTGCCATCACGCGTCCTGCGACATCAATAAGCCACAGATTGAAAAGGAAGGCCTAGGAGTCACATTTTGTGCAAAGCAGAACATGATTAGCACAGACGAAAACGTGTAAAGAAAGCAAAGCTGCATCAAGTGCAATAAGGTAAGAAACAGTGCTCAGATAGCGTGAGGCTTGTTTAGAAAACGATGCAAGTACAGCCCTGGAAGCACAGAGGAGGAATGGCTTCTGGCTGTGGAGATGCTTGACACTGAATGACATCTGCCCTCTTGGGCCTGCCACAGCCTGGCCCTGTGGGAAACCTCGTGTTGATAAAAGAACAAGCTCACAGCAACCCCACAGAATCTCGTACGTCCTTGTCTGGAGGCTCAAGAAGTGCACAGCTCACACTTCAATGCAGGGGGCTGCATGTGAAGTCCATTAAAATAAAGTTGATTTCTGCCTTGTTCCTTGCTTTAGTGATTGGAGACACGGGAATGCATGGGAGAACTGGTCTGGACAGGCTGGTCAGAGACAGGCCCTTACTAGAGTTGTGTCCTGGTGGTCCGTGTCTCGCTGACCTCCCTAAACTGCAGGGCAGACAGGCTCACAAGTACTGGCGCCACGTTGCCCACCCAGGCTCAGTTAACTGAGCATAAGAGTGGATTGATACACTCTAAAAGGATTGACCTAGCAACCTTTTCCACGTGTTGCCATCCTAGAAAATCTGCAATCCAATTGTTCTGTACTGGCTTTCTGTTACTAATTCATCTGTAAAGACATAGCCACGTGTCTTTAGCGCAGCTTGAATTAATAAGTGTCTTCGATTGCGCTGTATCAATCAGTTCAGAGAAATGTTAATAGAAGAGAATTGCTTGATTTAAATATAAATTGCCTTTTTAATCTAGGCATGGTCCCTTTTGCTCACCAATGGTTAAAACTTGATTCCTGGGTTCAGCTTCTATAACCCTTTAATAGCAGTTCTTCACTGAACAATTATAACAGCTTCCATTCTCCCTATTAAATGCTGACTGTAGTCTTCAACAGAAGTATTGATATCGACAGTATCTATTATTTCTCAACCTTTTTTCTCTGTCCGCTACGTTACAGCATTAGTAAATTTTCATTTTTGCTGAAAATAAATTAAAACTTTTAAGTTTGACCTTAAAGAAAGATACTACAGGTGTTATACAGGAGGGAAGAGCTCTGTAGTAGTGTTGTATGTGCAGCAGGGAGTCTCTGTCCTATGAACTTGGGAGAAAAATGGAAAAATCAAGACGGAGCTGACCAATCCTGCGTCCAAAAGTTTGCTTTTGTATATCATGAGCTACTGCAAACAGGGCAGTCTCGCTTCAAATATTTGTTTTGCTGAAATGCAAATTAGGTGCTTTGTGTGATCCGCAAGCCCTGCACATAGATTTAAAAAACAGCTAAGAGAGCCTGACACAGACGTGAGGCGGAAAAGCAAACATCGATCAGATGGCGTCTTGTTTGCCAAATAGAAATGCAGAAAAGACTTATATCGTGAAAGTGGCACTAAAGCATGGGCCCCATAAATTTCTTTAGTCTAGCTTCCTGGATTGCATTTAGAGTGTAGGACTTTCACATTTCCTTTCCTTTTTACAATCGCCATTTATTTTTCTCATTGAAAACCCACGCGGTTTGAAATCCCCCGTGGTGTGCTTTTCACTCATGGGTTTGGACAAGAATGAGGTTCAGGCAGGCTCCCCCCTCCTCCAAACCGCCCACCTTCATTCCAGTCGTGTTTTAACACACGTGGACTGCACCGGCCTGGCTGGAGGTCCAGTGCCGATCGCAGGAGAGGCTCTGTGCCACTGAGGGCCAGGAGAGGCCAGCCTGGCCAGTTCCAACCTTACTCTGGCCCCTGCTCGGCTGATTCGGCCCTGCCCCTCCTGGAGTCCCAGTTGCATTTGGCTTGTGACGGGACGCAGGCTCAGACCTGTTCGGGTGAGCGCCCTACTGATTGAGCCAAGGTGGGATCCCCCTGGACTCTCACATGTTCGTTTGTGGTAAAAGAAAAAAATCTATTTGTTGCCTGCAAGGATTCATTCTGTGCAGGAAGGTTACCTGTTGCACTGCGACACAAGGGACACTTAGGTATCAGCTTCCTGAACTCGCCGAAGGTGCAGTGTTCCAGGTGCAAACATTCCTAACCCTGAACCTCCAGATATTAGTACCAAAGACCGCGGGACAATGCAGACTTTGAGTTTCGTGCTCGTTCAGGCTGCTGAGACCAGAACTGCGTGTCCGAACCCTCCTTTCCAGCACGTTGTTTGAGAAAGGCAAGACAAATTATTTAATCCTGACTTTTGGGGGGGGGGGGGAGTTTTGAAACTCCAGAAGCGGGAGTGCTACACTGAGCTCGGATGCAGAACGACACGTCGGGCATCACGTTTCGGAGGGAGAGGCTTCGGTGTTTAAGAAGGGGGACTTGACAGATTGGATCCAAACCAGGATGACAGCACACTGCAGCCAGCACTCTGGCACTGACCTTTAGAAGAGCACAGACTGTATGCAAGTGATCAGGAATATTCAGCAACAATTAGCGTCACATCAGTGCAGCAGGATGAAGCAAGTGCAGAGCCTCTGTGCCAATTACTGAAACAGAAATGTCAGGGCCTGGATCCCTGGTAGCGTTTTAGATGGCACTGTTAGATTGGAGGAGGAGGAGAAGAGAACTGAGGTATTTGGAGGCCAGCCACTGAGAAAGAAAGGGATGAGGCTCTTAAAAGTGTCGAAATTTTGCGTTTCAGAACCTACAGTTCACAGGAAGCAACAGGGATGATTTTTTCTGTTTTTCCAGCCATGTTGCAGGCTTGTTTCCTGGGTCCTGGCTCGGTGTTCTTATTTCTGCAGTTCTCGAATGGCTTTTCTTTCTCAGACGCTAATGAACCAGATTTTTTGTTTAGCTGACAAATCAGGAATGAACAGCTTGTCGTTTAATCAGGCAGTAAATCAGCCTGATTTTGAGGGAAACAAAAATGGAGATGAACAGGAAGACTAAAGTGTGTTTAGTCAAGATGAAGAGGAGGGGGAACGTGAAGATAATAAATTTTATGTTTCTTTTAACCTGAACACATCTCAGCCAATCTGCTCATTAGCACATAAGAAAGGTTACAAATGACAGGAGGACATTTTGGTCAGCTGGCTTGCTTGATTGCTAGTAGCTCATTAATCCAAGGAATTCATCCAGCTCCTCCTTGAAAGTAGCCAAGATATCAGCTTCAACGATAAGACTGCGTAGGTTGTTCCAACCTCCCACAAGCCTTTATGTAAAATAGAGCCTCCTGTTGTCCCATGTGCCCTTCAAGGCTTTCACAGAACTGCCACGGCAAGCCCAGTTGTAGCCTGCCATTCCAGGCATAGTGACAGTGTGGAAACCAACACTGCTGCAAGGTCACTCCGCTGTCTGGAGTTACCCCTCCGCCCGCCGTGTTGGAGACTGCGTGACGCAAGGGGCGGGGATACTGACAAGGGCTTCTGCCGCCAGTGGAGGAGGTCAGCTTTCAGAAGGTCGAAGAATGTGGAAACTGGGAAACTGGAGATGCCCTGTCAAAGACAGCCTCTCCTGGAGGAAGGGCCGAGTCGTTCCTTTACAAGCTCTGTTCACCGACTGCGTTACTGTATAGGATAAACGTTCAGAGAGGGTGCACTTCCTCACTAACCCAGTTTCACAGTGTCCCCCTGGTCTGCCATGGCCATGCCCTGCTTATGTTTTGCATATGTTGCTGTGTCCTGGGGTTTGTATGAAGCTTCACTGTACTTTCCTGTGCTCTGAGTTTGCCACAGTTGCATCCTGCTTTGCTATACTTTATTCCTCTTTGACCACAGTGTACCATTGTAAGCAGTTCTAAGAGAAGTTTCTCTCAGCTCTCACCTGTACCTTAATTTTGAAGTCTGTAAGAGGTTGGGCCAGGCTCTCTACCAGCTTGTGTCTTCAGCAGCTGTCTGCCTGTGGCCTGTCAACCTGCAGACAGGATCAGAGTGGGCAATTTTAAACTGACACTGATCTGCACAGTGCTAGGCTGAGTGACAGAGTGTCTCTGCAAGCTTCTGAAATTTAAACATTGTGGGTATCATGATGGCTGGGTGGTGTACAAATTGTACTGTGCCATACTGGTCTTCATAGCTGTTGTATTTGCTCCTCAAGCAATAGAACAACGGCAAGATTTCTGTGGTACAGCTGTACTCTTGTGGTGTACTACAGTATTCTTCAGCTTCTACTGCTGCTACCACTACCACTATTACTTCTACTAAAAGTGCTACTGCTGCTTCTTATAATTATAATTAATATAAATTAAAGTTAACATGCAGTGTTACAGGCAGAGGGAGATAGCCTTTTACTGAGGCCTCTTCGTTATTGGTGTTCATTTTTGTTGTGTCTTAGAGTCATCCAGATGCTTGATCTTGGTCAACAGAATGGAGTTGTATGTAGTAGATGACAAACACAAGTACAGTTATTGATAAGGATAGAGCCACTATCGGTCAGCTTTGTACCTTTGCCCAGTCCTTGGCTAAGTGCTGGCTCTAACCCTGAAACTCTGAAACATACCAAGAGCCCTATACCTGCATCTACTGGTAGATCTAGATCAAGAGTTTCAGTGCTCTGTTTGTTTCTTTCTACACAGCTGTAGGTCTTTTATCTTGAAATCAATGCCTTTTTAAAAGTTCAAACCATTACAGTATACAGCACAACACTAAAACTTTCTTTGCAGTCTATGTCGATATCTTATCTGTGTATACATGGTCTGGGTCAGGACAGCCTAAGTTGCTGCCCTTGCACTGTGCTCTAGTGTTTCAATACAACCAGTGCCTTAATTGTTACATTGATCCCGCTAATTATCAATTAAATAATTAAGGAGCAGTGGAGTGGATGGAATGGGACCACAGGCTGAGTACCCGTGTATGTTTCTGCCTGGAAATGCTGTGCAAAGTGAAAAGGGGAGATGACTGTGTGCTCTTGCTATCGACATCCGTGCTGTTGCATGCTGGAGCGGACAGGACTCACCGCGGTGAGCAGAGGAAGAGGGGAAGCTGACGAGACTAGGAGGTGCTGTGGCACAGAACGGCCGCAGTCCTGGGCACTGGACCCTCCTGATACAGGCAGGCATGGCACACAGGGCAATCAAGCTGAGCGATGCAGTGCACTTAACAAAACAGCTGCTGGGTTGAACATAGAGAACTGATGACCTGCTCTGCGGGTGAGGTGCTGCTCAAACCTTTGAAGAGGCACAAATGTTTGTGCTTTAGCCTGAGCCTTTGTCCTGTTACCCCTTTAATAAACCTTGAGTGGTTTTGGAAACGCTTTCAGCACAGGTTTGTTTATATTGTTAGAATGGTCTGTTGTGCGGGAGCGATCGGCAGCATACCGGAGCAGGTTGCTACTTCTTCCAAAATGTGAATCACTCTGCTGACAGTCACATCCAGTGTTTATGTTGGACTGCATTTTAATTGGGTCATTACTCCATTAAGAAATGGGTTGTTAAGTGCCATTTTTCATTTGGTAATGTTTCTACATGCCCAGCTAGAGCAGTGAACTCACTGGAGGGCTTCTTTATCCCTTCAACATCTCATGAGTATGGGTAGCTCACTGCATTTGGATCAGGATGGGTTAGCGTGGGTAGTAATTAATGTAATGCAAATACAGATCAGCCACTAAAGGGCATCTGCTGAACAGGGCAGTGTGTAAATCAGTTGATGAGTTTTGTGAGTATATTAGGGAGCAGATTCCATGTTGGAGTGCAGTAATCTACGTACTGTATGTGATCTTGTGTGCTATAGGGGTTTAACGGGCTGAGCAGATTGCTCGCCTGTTGAGTGCTGACCTTTACTGTCAGCTGTGTGCAGTAAAACTCAGTGTTGCTCCACTGCCAGGACATTATAGAACTGCAGCCAGCTTGCAAATCCCAGAGGCACAGCAGGCTGCACTACCAAATTAGGGAGGTGAAGGGGTGGAGCTAGCAACACTGGCAACAGGTGGAGTTCATGTGTCCGAAACAGAAGGGCCTCATAGATGAGCGAGTGTCTGTGCAACACACTTCTGCATCCAGTGCATTGGGTCTTCAGATTTTGTTTTTAAAATGTGCAAGTATTTATGAAATAAAAGGTAATGTGTGCTAAGAAGTAGTAGGTATGAGAACTTTTTTTTCACCATGGTTTTACAATGTTTATACCATGCCTCTCCGATGTCCAGCATTCTTTAGTATACCTTACCTCTGTGTGCTTTGCTAGTCTTTCACCGTGATTTAGCAGTGCTGCAGCATCAGAGCGCGTCTCCTGTTTTGCTGCAGATGTCCGGTGAACACTGGCCTGGGCAGACGAAGAGGGCCACCCTGCAGTGTGAAGTCCATTGCACCACTGCTCTGGGGCACGATCGGAGCACTGCAGCATGCAGGAATCCTGGGAGGGCTGAGGGAGTTCAGCATTGTAAACCTCTCAGGTGCAACCAGGCGGAATTCCTGTGGGTGCGCTTTAGATGCAGACGAGTTACCTAGGGGCGGTTTGCATGGGGTGTGCAAATACAAGAGCTGCAGTGCTCTTTTTAACGTCTGCAGGAAGAATCAGCTCTCCTCTGCTCACTGCGCTCATTGCAAGAAACAGAGACGGCTCTTACACATGAAACAGGGATAAAAACATAGCACTGTAGATGTACACTTCTGGGTCCTGCGGGAGTTAACAGCAGTGAAGAGGATGCAGTTTAGGCACAGGGCGTGTAACTAGATGCTTGATAGGAATTCTGATGCCGGCAAAACTAAAACTACAAACCATTTCAATCACATCAAATGCTGTCATTGCAAATGACGATAGAACTTATTCACATGCTCAATAGTTGTTCAGAGCTCTTTAAGTCAAAAAAACATTAACAGTGTTAAAGTGTCCAGGGACTTTCAGAGAGCTGAAGCTGAGCTGGTCCTGTCTCAGTGCGGCTTTGCTCCATCGATGTGGTTCTTCAGCATGCAGGTGCTGGTTCAGTGAGCCAGTGTGCTGGTTTTTTTGAGGGCATCTTTCCTCTTCTTCCTCATGTCATAAAAGGACGTAGCGGCAGAACATCAGAAGGACAGATTGTGAGGCAGGCTGTCTGGAACCGGAGGTCAGTGTGGTCAGAACCCTAGGCAGCAGGGATATTCCAAGCCGGATCGTCTCGAGACGGAAGGCCTCCCCAGCAGCACCAAGCGCCTCCCTGTAACACATAGCAGTAGTCGACTTCCTGAGGAAGGTCAGTCGTCCAGCCTGGCTGCGCTTTTGTAATCAAGAGCGCCTCTACTTAACTAATCCCTTAAGGGCTGGGAGGGTGTTGGCAGATAAATGGCCTGATCCACTTCTTAAAGTCTGGATTCATTTGAGTTGAGCCCTGATGACGGAGCAGTGCAGCTCCTGTGGATGTCAGGAGAGGCAGGCGAGGGAGGTGGCAGGGGTGAGCCCTCAGCCGGTGTGGAAGCACTGTAACTGGCAGAGATCTGGGGAGACTCATCGGGCGTTGGGCAGTGCGCCCCTGAGAAGTAGCACCTAGTAGCCGTTTGGCAGCTGTGAGAGCTGGGAGGAAAGATTTTCAGATTCCTGCAGCAGCTCTCAGCAAGAGGTGGCGACAGACTGGACAAAGTCATCAGCATGAGATTGTTTCTGTCCTCTGTCTTGTATTTATGATTGCAGGAAATAGGATGCTGATTCTTACTTATATATACGGTATAAATGACAGTTATTATCATACAGCTATTGTTTACTATTCTTGTGAATTGACTTGCTTTGTTCCCATAATGCTCTTTACTCTCTGCCTAAGATTCTTGTTATTTGTCTAACAAATAATTGGGCCTTCAAGAACTGCAAAACGTAACCACCCAACAAGAAGCCACATGTTATGGTGTTGAGTGCCCCTAAGAATTAATTAAGAAAGCTTCATTTTAATTAGGTAATGTTATTGGTACTCTTGGTCTTTTTTCTTAGACCTGCAAGGACTGTGCCCACAGAGGCCTGGCACGTCGCAAAGTGGAGACAGTCTTTAGGAGCAGGAGTGTGTTTCCTGGGCCTGTAGCGTGAATAACAAGCATGTTTTCCTCTGTTCTCTGGAGAGGTTTTATCAGAGAGTCACAGCAAGCCAATTTACATGCTATTTTAAGACCGGGGCTTCTAAAACGCATCTACCCTTGAACGTCCGCAGTAAAACCAGCCCAGTTGGCCGCAGGCGTGTGCAGTATGTCTAGGCGTACGGTTTGGCGTCACACGGGGTTCCTTCTCTCTGCGTGAGCTCGTGTGGTCTTGCAGGGAAATGCGGTGCCGCCACAGCCCTTCCTCTACCACAGCGGCATTGAAGAGCTGGAGCTCAGGACCCGCTGATGGTAGCCGAGCTCCGGCCCTTCTCCGCCATCGCCCTCCCTCCCCACCCCCCCCACCCCCGCCACGTTCCAGCACACCAGAGCGCTGCAGCCGCTGCAGGGGGGGGGCACGCTCACTCCCACTTCCCTTCGCTTCCACGGCTCCTGAAGGGAGAGGGACTCCCGCTGGTGGAGGATAACTACCGGCCGCGCGGACGGGCCCAGATGACAGCGGGGTGGCAGTCGCGCCCTCCTGGGCCCGCCTGTAGAGCAGCTCCGCTGCTGACACCGCCGTCGCCGAGGGCGATCGCGTGCGCCGGTGCGCAGGGTTCCCCGCAGAGAGCGGCGCTCAGTTCTCCACGCCTTGCCTGCCCAGACCACGCGAGAAGAGTGGCGAATGTAATGAGCGCACATGAGAAAGCAAGCAGAGGACTGGAGTTTGCTCGTGTGCTACAGTCTCCGGGTTCCAGTTGAAGACTAGAGCTGGTATTACAGGAAGTGTTGGTACATTAGAGTGATTAACATTGGATGGCTCTGGGAGAAACAAACGACTTATTCCAGCGGTGTCTGTGTGGAGGAGCCGGCATTTTGACTCGCAGAGTGCTTCGGATGTTCTCCTTCTGTGCAGTGGATTTTGATTTAGGCGTTCTTCCCATTTAAATAAATCGGAGCGTTGCCGGGCTGCGGCCTCTCCGGTGCGGTTCTGTCCGGCCCGGCCTGCTGCTGCCTCCCCCAGACGCGCTGCCACATCGGGTCGGGCTCGGACCGGCCTGGACGTGCGGACTTCCCAGCGCGCACCCAGTATCAAGCGAATTGACCTCAAACCGCAGTCTAATCTCTCCGGTTGATTATTCTGGCTGCGTTTTAATAGATTAATCCTTCTATCTCCGGGTAGTTACACAGTAATCTCGTCGCATGATGTTAATAGCTTGTATTAGCATAACAATGATGGCTCCTGACAGTCCCGTACTGTGCTTGGAGAGGACGGATGGATCCAACCCTTCCCTTTACGCACTAGTAAGCATCTCGGCTGCTTGTTTAAGGCTGAAGTGCTTCTTCCCAGCAGCAGTTTCTAAAAGGAGCAGCAATAACATGGTGATCTTGCAGGAGGCAGGCAGAGCGCGGGGGAGGGGGGGGGGGCATGAGGGGTCCTACCAGGTGACTTCCACTCTCCGCTCGAGCGAGCTGCTTTTTCAACCTCGGTCCTCGAACCCGAGCTTGTGCAGCAGGGACAGAATAGGTAGCTTCAAAGCCAACCACCAGTCAAAGGTAGCGGGTGGCAGGAGTCCATGGTATTGGGTATTGGGAGCTGGGTGAGAGCAAACTATAAATGTTGTTGAGGGGTTTAAATTAGGAGTGAAAGGTAGGAGTGGAATTATCTGGACCTGTAGAAAAGGCAGCAGTGCAGGTAGGACGATAGCTGCCATAGTCTGTCCTGTTCATGCTCTGTGTGTACAGCAGACCGGCGGTGCTCATTTAGGCCTAGACTCGCGCCAGACATTACTATGGTACGAGTGGTAAAGCACAATGCCCAGTGTCAGAAACCACCAAACAACAGTGCTAGCATCTTTCAAGCATGGAAGACGACAAACACATTACACCCCGGTGAGCTTCGATCTGAACCGGTTCTTGGGGAGCCTGATAAGGGACAGTGCCGAAAACCGCATCATGACAGCTCTGTCCTCAGGTCTTGCACAGGAGGGATTCAGCACAGAGGCAGGCCGGCCAGAAGGCCCTTTTCACGGTGAGACGAGGAGGATTCCATCCAGAATGTTTCGCTCAGTCGGGCTCTTCTGGGCATGTTCAGCGATCAGAGAAAGGGGGCGCATTCAGGAGAGCGGAGCTCTGGCAGGCTGAGGCTTCAAACTGGGGCTCCTGACCCAGAAACCCACTGGGACCCACGAGGGTTTCCTGCAGGGAGCTGCGGGGCGAGGCGCTCGGTGTGGGGGCGGCGTCCCTGGTCCAGCGCTTGTCACTGGGGTGCTGTGTGTGTTGCTAACGAGGACCAGGAGCCAGACTGCGACAGGGGTGGCGGCAGCTGTTGGCGAGATTGGCCAGGTTTTAATAGAACAGTTTATTGCAGCATCTTGAATTGTTTTAATGTTTGACATCCACAGAGGGCTTTTCTGAATATTTGCATACTATAATGATTTCTGCATGTTTTGACTGTGAACATTAGTATTTGTTATTTACAATGGTAAAGAGTATATTCAACTTTACCTTGCTTTTACCGTGGTGTGGCAGTACCTGCCACTGCTGCTCGGTTACCTGGCTCAGGTGTTTGTAGAGGACTGTACAGGGTCTCATGGTTCTGGAGGCTGCAGGCAATCCTGTTGTCTCTCGGGTGGGATTTTTATCTGTCAAAAAATCACAGCGTTGTGTGTGCTTCACGAGCCTGATGTTTCCGGGCTCTGGCGTCTGCTCATAATCTATTGCACTGAACCCAGTCCAGCACAGGGCTGCTGTCTGGGAGACGCAGGTCCGATAATTACCACCCTCCAGAGACTTTGATTTTCCTAGGAGTTAGAAGAGAAGACAGACCTCTCCTTTGTTTCTCCCCATCGCCTTTATCTCTCTCTTTCCCATCACCCAGGCTAACCCGCTCTGTCTGCTTTAATTAGGAATTAATCCCTTTCATGTAGCAGGCGAACGATCATCAGTTGTCTTGCAGCTCTGCGGGGCCTGATGAATGGATCTCTGTGCTCGTGTGATCATCATTTAACACGTCCCCGTATCAGAGATTCCTGCATGGTTCAAACCAAGGGGGACGCGGAGCTGCTCCAGCTACAGGCAGCAAGACAGGGAAAGAGCAGTGCTTGATGTTTTCGGCTCAGTGCAGGCAGCCTTGAAAAGGTGGTTCAGTCTGCACTAACAAGTAGCTGGGGACTGAAGAGCCGCTGACCCAGAAGGGGGACGATGCAGTATTAATCAGACTCTTCGTTTCTCTTTTTCAGGTTTGTGGGGAGATAATAGCAGGAATCAAATCGGAGCCACTTTGTTTTGTAGCACCATTTTTTTTTTTTTAAACGGGGCTCATTAATGTTCATTTTGTCTCCAGTTGTATTCATATTGACTTGATGAGGTATTGCCATCAGCATCAATTTAATACATCTGCTATCCAGTGCTGCCAAGACTTTGCAGTGATGGTTAGTCATTATAAATGAGGGCTGGGGTTAGGGATCAATAAAAAAATAACAACTGCTTCACAAAAAAAATCTCATACGTGCCACAGACATTATTGATGCTCATTATGGTATGCATACAAAAAAAAAACTGAGCGCGTGAGCAATTACTCCAAAATGGAACTGGACCCCTGAGGTCGGAGCACTTCTGAACAATAGGAAATTACAGCTATTTCCGATTGAGTGGTATAGTTCTTTGTAAATCTTGTACTGTAATGTGTACGGAAGATAAATGCATGTAACTGCATTGAAATTGCATATTTTCATAATGAAATGAGAGTCCCCCCACCACCACCACAAAGAATATGGTGTCGACTGGGAAAATAAAAAATATCGTATATCAGCCCCACACACACACACAGGTGTGTCGTGTTCCCATAGTGGCTGAATACAGTTATCAGCAGCTAGCAGCCTCAGCTCTGGCTTTGAGAAGGCAGTAATATGCTGATTTGTTTTGTGACTTTTCATCCTTGGAGTACCTACAGTTTTTCTCAGAGCATGTATCACCGTGGGTAGATATCTCCTTCTTTGTTCCCTTATTCTCCAAAGCCAGTTGGGATTATTAGCAGCACAGCTGCTGCTAAACAAATGAATGAGGTAGCAGTATAAACAAGAACTTGTAGCAGAACAGCCCAGTTTAGTGGCAGGTGAATATTTAACATGGTGCTGTGTGCACCTCAGTTCAGTTTGCTTGATGTCTGTTCTGTAGACAGGAATTGTGTTGCCTTTCCTTGCTTGTCTAAGAATGAGACCAGAAAGACCCTCCTTGACTGCACAGGCCAGTTTCATTTTGCACCACAGCCAGACTGTATTGACCCCTCTGCAGCAACGTCCTAAGACACCCCTTGCAAGTGTCTGCGCTTATCCTGCCTGGTCAGTTGGGCCGCAGAAACAGGGATACGTATTGGACACAGTGACGGTGTTGACAGTTTCTGGAAAGTCCTCCCTTCTGCTGTTTGACTTGAGTAACTCAGCAGCAGAGCTCAAAGCACACACACGCTTCCTGTGCTGGGAAGGGACTATCTGTCCCATAGAAAATTAGTGGCGAATGGATTAGCATCTAATGAAGTCAGTGCAGTTGTGTAGTTCACTAAACTCCCATATAGTCCTGTCAGGCAGTAGTGTGAGGTATTTTGAAACTGGAGGTGAAGGTTTTGAACCCTGTAGTTCATATTGAATGTCCTGAGGCTTGTGTTCTTTCTCTGTGTCCCCTGAGAATCTTGAAAATGATTTTATCGCAAGGAAAACGGAAGAGAACTTCTGCGGCAGGAGGGAAGAGCTGATTTTATTTGGCGATCAGCTGTGTCTTTCAGGTTATTAGATGCTGTGTCCCCAGTGGGCGAGTGGGTGGGTGTGGGGGGGTTGGTGCGTTCTGTCTGATTTGAATTTGAAGGGAAGTCAGAACAGAGACAGCTGATGTTGCAGAGCAAGTTTGCTTGCCTCAGTCAAGATGTGATTTGATTACCGTCAAATAAATTGCCTGTGAGGTAAAGCGGTTTCTTTCAATTAAAATAAAATTAGCACTCAACCAATTCCTGTGGAGGAATGATCTCCAGCGCATTATGACAGTGGAATGTATATTTGTGCGTGTGAGAGTCATATCCAGGAGACGGAATGGAGAAATCTAATTACTGAAAAGCTAAATCAATCCCTACAGCCCTGCCTTCCACTTTTAGTCTTCTCTTGCATCTGCTGAGTTGAAACACTGGTCTCGAAGGGGAAATCGAGAAGAATCCTGGAGGGATAAAGGGGTGAGGCATGCGGAGATAACCAGGACCCTAAAACACAGTTATGTCCCTTGCAAGGAATTCCTTTTAAGTGGGATTATTAATGCCTTCCTAATTGTGGAGTTTATACAAGCTTCATTTACCAATCAGTGATTAATCCCTGTGGTTTAACGGACAACATTTTCTTCATGTTGATGTGAGATACGAGCCTCAGATTATGCCGTGTTTCTGAAAGGATCAGTCTCCTCTCTCGGAGCTCAGAGATCTTCGTCCTCGGCTGACAGTGGAGCACATGGCTGGTGTTGTAAAGGGATAGAGGAGTCCGGATGTGTGTGTCATTTGTTGTAGCTGGTGTGCAGAGGTGGTCCTGGAGGGGCACCAGCGAGCCGGGGAGACTGGGAGGTCTTGTACTGTCAGTGGTCCAGAACAGAAACAAGAGGAGCCCTTCAGTCCATGCGGCTCACTTGGTAGTTAGTAGCTAATTGATACGCTAGTGGGTGGTTAGCTTGTTCCAGAGTGGTGACACTGTGGCTAAGGATCTGTGCCTGTGGCTGGAGGGTTGCCGGTTCGTATCCCGCAGCCAGCAGAGGAATCCAACTCCGTTGGGCCCCTGAGCAAGGCCCTTAACCCCAACTGCTCCAGGGCGCTGTACAAAGGCTGACCCTGCGCTCTGACCCCAAGCTTCTCTCCCTGTCTGTGTGTCTCATGGAGAGCAAGCTGGGGTATGTGCAAACACAAATTCCTAATAAAAGAAATTGTATATGGCCAATAAAGTGATGTTAATCTGATCTCTATTCTCCCATAATCCTTTGTTTAAGGCATTGCCTCCTGTTCTCGATTTTAAATGGACATGCCCTTTGGGTTGTAATTTAGGGTTCATACTGTCTGCTGCGCATCACAGGCTGCTAGTGCACGTTTCTGTCACTTCGCAGCCAAATCAGAAATCTTCCTTTCTGAGCCCGAGACCATCATGCACACAAAGACCGACTTCCTGAAAAAAGGCCTTTCTCGTCTTTTTATTGAATCTTTTTTTTTTTGTTGTTGTTGCTTATCACTCGGTAACTATTGTTACGCTGTTTGACTGCTCTCCTCAAAGCCTGGCTCGGTGTGTGTGAGTGTGTGAGGTGACTTTCAACTGCGTTTTGTACAGTCCAGCTTCTCCCCGGTTTCACGAACTTACCTGCCCACCAGCAGAAGCAAGGCATCGCCTCTCGAGAGTGGCCATTTGAGGAATGGGGCGTGGACAAGGAGCTGAATCAATTGAGGAATTGCAGGGAATTTCAGTGTCTCAGTTCACAGTACAGACAGTATAAACTGATAGTGCTGTAAAGCCCGGCACAGAAGGAACTGACAGTTTTTATTCATTGATTTTTAAGCAAGATGTATCCAATGTGTACATAATAGAAACAAGTTTCACACTGCAGCTGTTTCTCTTCTTCTCTCATGGCCCTGAGTGCTCATGAGTCTTGTTTCTGCCACTTTTGGCTTTTCTGCAGGACTTTGAAAATGTCAGAAGTCAGTTAGGTTAAACTGCCCCCTTCCTTTTATTTTTCCTCATTTTTGTTTCTTTTTTTTAAAAAAAATTCCACGTGAAAAAAAAGGAGAAGGGAATTGCTATCGACAGCTCTGCATTACAAATTAGATTTGTCACGGGAAGATAAGAAAACATCTTCCTAATTGGCTGGACGTTTGCAGTTTGTGCACGCTCGACGGCGAGTGGATGCAGCTACCTGGGGAATAGTTATGGATTGTGTTCATTTGAGTCAGCAGAGTTAGCTACTTTAGTTTGAAAGAGCGAGAGAGGAGCGAGGCAGGAGGGGGAAAGGGAGGCTGCTGTCTGTTCATCTGTTTAAAGCACTAACAAGTGGTTCAAACGCAGGGTGTGTGTGCTAATCAAGCACCGTTAATGGGTTTAATTCATTATGTGTAGGCACTGGAGACTTCAGCCCCAGGAGATTACAGATGAATATCAGTGGAGAACATTGGAGCTGTTTGTGGTCATTCAGAGCTCCATGTTTTTGCACCAGCAAGATAAGGCCGGTCTATAGAAAACCGAGACAGCCATCAGCAGAGGACATTAGAGGAAACGGCCACAGCCAGGGTTCGACAGTTGTGTGTCACAGCCATAGAACCCCACAGCAGAATGAGTTCCATTCCCCACAGAGCCTGTGGCCTGAAGGTCAGCTTTCTGGGTGAGCGTCTGTGTGACCTTTGTGTAACCTGCTAGACTCCGCTGTCCTTTCAGTGCAGCAGTGGCCCGTGTCTGCGGTGGTCGCGATCTGATTGTGGTGGAGCCCCCTGGCCCACCCTGCTGCCAAAGGTGGCACAGCACTTCCATGAGCCTCCCCGGCCGCCCTTCCGCACGGACATGAGCGTCAGCACTGATGACTCCCAGAATGCACTGCACTCCGCTCCCTGCGTCCACAGGGCCGGAGTGATGGTGAGGTCAGAGGCCTAGTGTATGTGCTCAGCAGGTCCTTGGTAGTGTGATTTATTACACGCAGAGAGAGTCAAGGTCTGCACGGTGTGAGTTTAGAAACTGCTCTGCAGTATTAACCGAGAAAGGTCGGGAAGTAGCATTTTTCTTCCTCGTTGTGCGAGTGGGCTGCTGCTGTTCCTGCTGGACCCATAGCTTCTGGAACTCAAGCTCCTCCACTGGCGCTCTCTAGGCTGACGTTTTGGAGAATCGGGACACCCCCACGTGACCACCCCCTCTCCAAACCAAGATGGCTAGAGATCTGCTCGGTGTAATGTTTTTCTGTTCTAAGGAGTTTCCGTGGTTAAGGATACGATCTTCGGATTAGCTTCGTTTGCACACCTTTTGTAGAACTGGAAAAAAAAAAACAAATCCAGCAGTTGCATGGAAAAGGAAGAAGCTTCTGAACCACTTTTAATACACCTCAGAGTGGTGGGAGATGCTGAGCGCTGTGAGGCCTTGAGTTGTCTCGCGGCCTGATTTTGATGCCTCTGCAGTAGCTGCCCTGGGAGGTTGTAAGCGCCTCAGGCGCTGGACTCCTTCTCCGTTCTTGCAGCCAGCTTGGCGCTCGGCGCGGCAGCGGCGCTCTGTGTGTTTCTGGAGCGCTGGGCTGTGTGGGAACCTGGAGTCGGCGGGCAGCCGGGTACGGCCAGCGGGCAGCCGGGTACGGCCAGCGGGCAGCGGGCAGCGGTGGGAACCCAGGTCGCAGGAGGTCTGCACTCGTGCTGCAGCCCCCCAGATCACAGTGAACCTCACCCCCAGTTTTTTCACACTTCGGACAGTCGCTGTGGATTTGTGGGGAGACTCCCTTCTCCAGCCCCCACTTTTCCTGTCTAGAATATCCCCCTCCTCCCCGTAGCCGCCATCTTCCTCTGTGTCTGTGGAGCGTCGGGTTGCAAACTCTCGCTGGATCCCTGCCCCCGCGGTATAGACGCACCTCAGCCGACCCCACGGCAGTCAGTTCCTTTTAACTTGTGCAAGACGAGACGGGACCAGAAAAACAAGTGATGAACGAGGCAGCGCCGATGAGCCAGCGCTAAGGAGCTGGTATAGCCCCTTGCTCTGGATCGGGCTGATAAAAAAAGAAGTTAGCAGGTAAGAAGCGTTGATTAATGTTGCAATCCGCAACCGGAAACCTTGGATGTCCTCTGAAATTGTGGGAGATAAAGCCGCGGATAATGAACCTACCCTTCAGCGCACCACAGCAAGACAGATGTAGAGGCTTGGCTGGTTACAAAGCACGCAGAATCCTGAGTATCCGTAAATTGGAAGTTCATAGCGACTGGAGGAGTAAATTAGCCTCTGGGGAGCTCTTACACCAAAATTAGAATTGACAGCAGGTGACACTTCCACACTCATTAAAACAACCTGGTAGAAGTACCCAGAGTATAGCTGGCACCTCTTCACAGAAAAATTAAATGTTTCACTCCCAACGTCTATCCCTGGATATTAATTCCCACAGTCGATAGCCGGAGACCTCAATGAACTCGCCAAACTTATTACACTGACTTTGATAAGAGCACAGGAGTGTGCACCACAGACGCTACGCAGAGATAGGTATAAAGCCTTCTACAGAAGATTAAGGAGCTCGTAGGTTTACAATATAGGTGTACAGAAGATTAAAGTTTCCAATATGCCCTGATTCGTCTTCTTAATGTTTTTCTGTAATGCTATTCCACGTCTTCCATCAAAATGTGGTAAAAAAATAGATCTAAACGTACTGGTGACGAGTCGTTCTCTGTCTTCTTTGGATGTGGATTAATTCTAATTTTTGTGTGTTCTTTAAATCTACCAAAGACCATACAGTCACGCCAAAGACTTGTGAAGCCCTCCCATCTTCAGACAGCTGTCCCTTGATCTCTGCCTCAGCAGGTGCTGTCTGTGTCTGTGGGTGGGCACTTTGAGAAGACTCGCATGGGGCCGACATAAAAGTTGATTTCCTCTAAGAAGTGCAAAACGCTAATGTGTTCTTATCTTCGAGGAATGGAAAGAGACAGACAGCAGTGCTTTGACTTGCTGTAATTTCCTGAAATAGAGCTAGTCGGGCAATTGACAGAGCAGATTTAGCTTAACACAGCCGTGAATGGCAGCTGTCATCACCCAGCTGAAATGTGCAGCGTGAGGTTTGTTCAGCTATCGACTGCGACTGGCTTTAGCATTTCAGCTATATTGCGTGCGGATCTCCTGTGCTTATGCTAAATCCACCGGAGCTGCGCAAACACAATCAAAGTGTTTGCAGAACGCAGTGCAGGGTCTGGCGTGCCAGACTGGTCATTGGCCGGCCTCCTCAAAAGAGCACAGCAGGCCTCCTGCATGGGGGCACGTGCTCATAAAGAGCGGGGATTGTAGACGGAGAACTCTAATGAAGAAAGTATTGATTTCCCATAAAGGGGATTTAATCAAACTCCCCTGACACATCTGGAGGGACAGGGCTCCTCTACAGCACCAAATTACACTTCATACACCATCTATTTTTCAAGCACGGGATAAATGAACCTGCCCCGCGGACAGATGAGAGTTTCTGTACCTCGTACATCATAGGAAACAAGGGGAGGAAAGCAAACTGATCGAGACCAAAGCAATACCAGCCAGTAATAAATGGCCAGTGTCCATCAGTAGGACTTATCCCTTCCACAGCAATAGGAGGAGTGTGCCGACTACAGCACCTGCTGCTCCATCTACAAGGGCCTCCTTGGCATGAGCTCGCCGCTGTGCATTAATCTTGGGATTGCGAGGGGCACGCACACCGATAACGCGGACGCTGGCAGGCAAAGAGGACACGATCGCTGAAGGATCTGGGCTCTGCAGTCTGGCATCTTCCCCGGGGAGCGCCTTCACTTTGTCCAAGCAACTGCCCTGACCCCCCTTTCTGGCGTTTGCAGAGACTCTTTATGTCCCCGTGAAGCAGCTTTACAACTGTAATTGCCTCAGAATGTGGGAGCCTTCTGCAACAGTGTTTTTGTTCTTGCAGTGAGATTAACTGTTACAAGGAGTTCAGATCAGAGCACTTGTGGAATTGGAATTATTCCCATGAAGCTGAAATTAATCTAGCCCCTTTGTGTAGTGTGCAGCTCCCTTGTGGGGCGCGATCTGGTTAAATCTCTTCCCATTCCTGTGTGCCGGCTGCTTTCTTTCTCTCTCTCTCCCGTGCTGCTTGGCTCTTGGTGGGCAAGTGCTGTACATTATAAACCATTGAAAAAAATCGGAACGAGCAGGAAGTGGCCTGGGACGTGCTCCCACTGGAGCTGAGAGAATCAAATTACCTTTATCTGATTAAAAGAAGCGTGCTAACAGCTGGGCTTTAAATGCAATGAATTGTGTTGCAAGTCTGATGCTTTAATTAGGTGGCCTAGTGTTGTGCACTTGCCTTGTGGCAGATTAAGCTGTCTGGTTTTATTTGCATGGTTTATAGAGGGGGTGTGTTTGGCAGGGAGAGAGCTGCTGTTACACCAACAGTGCTCTGCAGCAGAGCTGAGTTACAGATGAGGTCCCAGGCTGCGATAGCATAGCGGGAATGCACCGTAGGCTAATCCAAAATGCTGAAGCAGACTTTTATTCCATGTGGTGCTACGACGTACTATCGTGGTATTCTATATGGTATGCCATTCTGCTGTGGTGTTCTTTGGAATGTTTACCATCTCAAAGGGTAATAACATCAATCATAATGGTGTGCATGACATGGGAAGCACAAAGCCCATCCAGCACGGTTTCCTGCTCTGCTGCCGCGTGGTTCCTCATTGGAGCAGAAGCTCAGCTGCTGTAGGTCACTCCATTGGCGCTCTAATGTGCTGTGGAGTGAAAGAGTATCTTATAGAATGACAGGAGGGAAGAGGAGACTAACTGAGCCGTGTCCAGGGATTTCACTGCAGTGATCCGGGAGAGGAGCGGGGGCCGAGCCGGAGGAAGGGGTCGGGTTTAGCGAACAGCACCGTAAATAAACCAGCTCGGCTATTTATAGAGCCAGCTACCTTCTGTTCGCAGTCACCCTGAGGGCCTTCTACTCTGACAGCAACCGTGGGTCTCCTGGGGAGGGTTGTTGTAAAGCTGTGATTCCAGCGTATTGGGATTAGAGATGGACAGCTGCCATGAAGACTGGAATATGCCTTAAAAAATATAAATGGAAAAAATGTAAAGTGTAAAATCTTAACATGCACGGCCATACAAATCAGTACTAAGTAGCCCTTGATGTATTCAGACTGATTGTACCTAATTAGGCAGGCTTCGTCATTTCTACAATTCTACAGTATTCAATCACCACACTATGGGAACAGACTGCACTAAACATGCAACTGCTTGCAAACAGCAAGGCGTTCGATGTGGCACGTGAGGCACCAGTGTGCGGCCATTCTGCGAATTCCAGCCTCAGAAGCCTGTGCTCTGTGTGGGGAAGCAGTGCTGCCGGCGCGAGCCGATCGCCGGGCGTGATGGACGGGGAGGCGAGGGCACCGTGTGCACAGGGGGCCTGTCGCCTCTGCAGTTTGACACGAGCGGCAGGTTTCTCTTCCTGGCCCCCGGCAGGCTCGCGGCCCCGGAATGACAAACTGCTCTGTGACTTCGGGACTCCGTTTGCAGGAAACCGCGGCGGTTTCTCCCTGCGCGGCGCTGGCGGGCCTCGTGGCCTCTCTCCGCCGGGACAGGACAGAGCGCGGGTTCGAACAGCCCGCTGCGGCGCAGTGGCATCAGCTGGAAGCCTGTCTCCCTCGGGCAGGCTCTGCCCGGTCGTGCCCAGTTTAAAAACATCCAGGGAGCACTAAAAAGACAACAGGGGGACCCCAGATCCCCACCCCCACAGTGATCCTCTTGCGTGCAGTACGAAAAGGACGCCATCAAAAAATGTAAAAGATCCTTCTCGGTGTGAAACTGTTTAAGTCTCAAGAGTATAATTGTTACTTTACGGTGGAGCCTGTTTTCTGGATCTTTAGTTAGTGGCATTGAATCATGTTAGTATTCCTTAAAGAAAACGCATCTAGAATGAGATCTGCGCAAATGCTCGGCGTATCGGGAGAAATGACATCCCTGGGGGCTTGTTCCTACGGAAGGATAAACCTGGAGCTTCACTGTCACGCGCGCGAGAAAAAAAGCTTGTTCAGGTGTCTGACAGCAGTGCAGGAAGCACTGGGGAGACACTACACCCCAGCACGCCTGGGCTGTCGGAGACAAAGGGGTGACGTTCCTCTAGTCATGTGTATGAAGGCCTTAAAGGGATTAAGACAAAAATAAAACTGCCTTCTCTTCCGGCAATGTACACTACTCAAGCCCACACGTCACACTTCAGTAGACTGTGGTAGATGATCGCGGCTGAGCTCTGCTACGGTGCTGGGCTGTCTTGCCAGTAATCTGTACGGATTCTGCTTGTATCCCGATGGGCTCATGAAGCTGTTGCCGTCTGGAATTTAATTTTCCTTTCTTCTTCGGCTAAGCAAATTTAAATCCATACCGGGATCTTCATCTGAATGAGCGACAGCCCCGAAACCCAGGGAAGATACTGGGGAGATGGCAGATGGTCCGTCATAATTTAATCTCTAAAGGAGCGTTCGGTTTGTTTCCCTCTTGCACTTGGACGTGTGGTTTATCCATTTATTGGGAATCTGCCAAACAGAAGCTTGTTGTCGTGTCCCCAGGGGATTCTCAAGCCAGCTAATTTGTCTACAGCAAGGAGATGTTTTTAAAACTCTGATCAATGAATCACAAAGCCATGTGTCTAAATATCAATAACTACTCTGCGCGGAAAATATACTGTAGCTGTGCACACACGTAATTGTGCAAGTGTAAAGGCTTTAAATAATCCTAGTGCGCAATGCTCTAGAGGATACTGTACATATCTCTAGGGCTGCTCACTCTTAGATAACTGAATGGTCACCAATTTTATAAACATTAACATTTTCTGAAACTTCAGCTATAGAATATTATTGTTTTTATGTAGAAGTTAAGCCATAGTGAAGATCACTTTAATATGTATATCACTAACTAGACAGCTTTTAAAAGGTTAAATAAAAAAATGAGCCACCCCAGATTTAAATGACAGATTTGTTAGGTGAACACGCTCACTTCCCTGGAAGCAGAATGTTCGGCGTGCAGCCTGGTGTTGCTATGGTTACTTCTCTCTCCCCTGAGCAGTGTCCCAAGGTGGAGCAGTGTGGGGCTCTGGACTGGCCCACTGATTCCAGCCGCCTGACACGAGGAGAGTGTGCCACAGTGGCTTTTCATTGAACAAAGACAGAGATTTTCTCAAAGGGACCAATAAGAGCAGAAAGTTTGCCAACGAGAGACAGCCAGAGTGCAGCCCGTCCAGCTCGTCGCGTTGTGAGCAGCTCATTGATCTAAGGATCTCATGCAGCTGTTTGAAGAATTGGTATCGGCTTCAACACACTGCTCTTTAATTTCGTTTTGTGTGCTCTGGTCTCACCATTGCATTTTACCGTCGATTCAGAAGAATCTACAAGGATTCTAGGATTTTGAATAATTATATCACACTTCCTCAGAGTTTTCAGTTCTGTCAGTACAGGACGCTCCCTTACAGTAAATCCCACAATTATCTGGTTAGGCCGGTTACAAATGGCAATATGTTTTCTGTATGTGGTGACTTCAGTTGTACACAGTACTCTAAATGAGATCTTGCTAGTGTGTCGTCCAATTTTTACTGTCCTGTATATATTATTCCTGATATAAATTCTACAGTCTTAATCGCACTGTATATATAATATATATATATTCCTATTTCTATTGCTTCCACACAATGTGTATGAGAAGATGACTTGACAAAATACACACTTATCTCCATTAAGAATTTAAGTATTTTCTCAAAGTTCACTGTTTCACATTGTTTGAATCTGTAGTTTGTTTTTGCAGGATGAGTGAATCACTCTGCACATGTCAGCCAGGTGTTTGACCAGTCGTGAGTTCTGCCTGAATCATTTTGAGTTTCCTTTGTAGCTTGTAGATTGTTACAATCATTCTTGATAACTTGTTCCTTTGCACGAGCTGTACGTCCCTAGTTTCATTGTATAAGGCTAGATGATATATTCCATCTCTGAATTTGGTGGTCTGTTGCCCCTTGTCCTTCGATTTTATTTAGAAGTCTGACCCTTATGAATTGTGAGACCCATGGTTCCTCCTGGTCAGCGCTCTTGTTGATGCATAGTGCTGCACCTCCACTTCCTCCATCTTTCCTGTCCCTCTTGAGCACTGTGTGTCCACCAGTGATGTGTTCTTTGCCATCACTCTCTGTTAGCTGTGTTTCAGAGATTCCTCTTGTCTCGAAATCGCCTGCTATTTTAGTAGTTCCTGATTCTTGTGCTCCTGGCATTCAGGTGGTGGCATTTAATTACCTGTGTGTGAGGACAGGACAGTGCAGCCCGCTGTACAGAGGACTGTGTCTGTGAGCCTGAAGCCCGAACCAGCCTTTGAACCTCAGTTCTGTCGGCTCCTGTGGAGACCTTTGTTAGTTTTTGTTTTTCTGCTCCATAATATAAAGCACTAAGAATCAAAGCAGCTGATGGGTAAGCAAGTATTCATGAATGCAGGCCGCTGAAAAGACTGCAGAACACAGTCTTGAGGCGAAAAAAGGAATCAGTGGGTATAGCACAGCCTTCCTCTGAGGGGTTTGCAGTTTCCCCTTGCAGCTGTGACCATGCTTGCAAGGTGCTGCTGCAGAAGGGTGCCCGGGCAGGCCTTCCCGAGCGGTGAGACAGACTGTGGTGTGCAGCTGCGTGGCCACGACCCCAGCAGGCTCCCCCGGCCGGGCCCTGTGAGCTCCGCAAGGCGGAAGAGTGTCGCGTGAACGAATCGGAGCATGAGGCAGGGAGCTAAATTTAGAGCCGACGCACTTCGTCAGGAATACGGAGGGAGATCTGGAGCGCTTGTTCTTTTGAAACGATTTCATCGACAACAGAAACAAAATGAATGGATACAGAGAAGCAACAGCAGAATGAAATTAGCCTTGGCTTCTGTTCCTTCCCACTGTGGCATTTTGGAGTTGTAAATATTCTTTTTTTTTTGCCTCTTCTAAAAATAGCAAAGCATGAATGAGCAGTATGTGCTGTTAGCTTTGAGAATATCCTAGCAGCAGAATTAGGCACGCATAACCCTTGATATGGCTTGAAATGTTTACCATCGGCATATGATAAGGGATACAGTTATATAAGACATGGTGTCCTATTCATACTTTATAATGTAGCCGTCAAAGTCACACATATTTGAAGATTTAACAATTTAATTAAAACCTCAAACATGCAGTAAGGAAATTAATAGTCAGTGTCATCATTCGCATGTTTTATGTGTATTAGAAGAAAATATGCATCACACTTATTTGTTAATTGCACTTAAATGTTTGACTTCAGCATGTGTGGTTCTGACCCTCCACTCCAAACAAGCAGTCACTCTAATGTCTCTGTACAGGGGGGGTGTACTGGGAATTGCTGTCAGTGGTTATGGGTGACCCCTTCCCTTCCCTCCAGACGCCTTCGCACGTTTGCAGTGACCTTGTGCTCAGGCCGCTGGGCAGCTGGCCAGCTGTTCGGAGCATGCTCAGCCGGATTCTGCAGGAGCCACGCTGCGGGGTTGCAGAGAGGCCACGGCTTATTAACACTGAATACATTTCGCCACGGCTCAGCTCGGAGAGGGCTTAGGGGGACAAGCCCAGTATCAGCCATCGCACACTCACAGCGAGCTCCTCTCTTCCCTCTCTTCACTCGGGATCGGCGTGTTAGAGGGGGGAGGCTGCACAGGGCCGGCGGGCAGGCCTGGAGCTCAATTATCCAGCTCTTCACCGGAGCGAGACGCTTGGCGGGCAGCTCCACGCGGAGTTTATCAGGATTACCAGCTCCGGCCCGAGGCCCTCCACACTGTCTGGGCCCAGCTTGGCAAGGAGTAGAGTCCCTACCCGTACCGCAATTAGTTTTTCTCATTACAACTCCGCTGAATGTGACTCGTTTTTTAAATCCGGCCAGCAGACAGGAATGTTTCCTTTCCATCGGGGGAGAGGAGGAGAGCGTCTCAGCCGTGCGCCGCGCGCCCCTGCCGCCGCCGGCCCCTGCAGTGGGCTGTCGAGCAGTAGCTGCCCAGTCCGACGCCGGGGGGTCCTGAATCGTTTTAACGTGCTCTGCTGCTTTCAAAGCTAAACCGTGTTGTTGAATGAATCCAAAAGGCGTTTTCTTTCCCGTGCAAGACCTGCCCGCTGTCCAGGAGGCGCCCAGCAGGAAAGCAGCGCTTTCGCGAGACACGCAGTCGGATACGGGCTCGCCCCGGCTGTGTCCCGTGTCCCGTCAGGGGTCGGGGGGTGTTTGACCCCCCCCCCCGGATGAGCACTGGAAAGTCAATGACTGGGGAGAGGGCAGTGCCGGTTCGATCCCCCAGGGGAGACAATCAATCACCTTTCCTCCTGCGCGCCAGGCGGGCGGACTGTGACCTTCAGGGACCGCGGCCGCTGGGGTGACGTCCTGCTCCTCACAGGGCAGAGCAGCACCCCCCCCACACACACACCCCCCTTCCTCCTCCACCAGCACACACTCATCGCAGGTTTTCATTTGTTTTTGTTATCGATCTGTTTCGAAATTTGTCTTTAATCTGCAGAAGTGAATATAAGATAACTCGTTTGCTCTCCGTAATGTAAATTATTTTTAAGGGGTAAATTATTGTTTTAATGACTTTGTAGAACATTACAGAGCTGTGAGCACTGTATTTTTAATAAATTAAAACAGCCAAGGGCAGCACAAGGCAGGCTGCCTGATTGTGTGCTGTTTTCTTTTGTAGATTTACTATTTCATAATCTTGGATGTTTCAAGGAGTGCTTAAGGTAAAACCAGGCATAGATAAAGTGATACAGTGTCTCCTGTATGCAACGGGGGCAGGGCCTCTGATGGCCTCTGATTTCACACACTTCCTCTGGCGGAGTCCCAGGTTACACTGATTATGGGTATAAACATTCCGGTGGGCAGGATATTCCCCCAGATCCCGCCGGATACAACTCACTCTGGTCGTTCAGGGGCAACATTCAGGCTAACAAAGGCAAAACAACCTGATCAGAGGCTCAGAACATTTGTGGCTGAATAAAAGTGTTCTTAAGGATGGAGACCTGTTATTGGAGTAGTGTTGCTCTTCCCCGTCCCCAGCTGTACCCTGCTGTGAAGCAGAACATTATCCCTTGATATTCCATTAACGGACAGCAGAAGAAAGGCATTTTTCTTGGGGGAAAAGGGATAGACGGGTCGATTAGCCTTTGCCTCCACCAGCCCTCGTTTTTCCATGGTCCCTGGTTTTGCTGCCCTCTGCCAGCAATGCCACGGCGCTGCCGGGCTTGTGCCCCGAGGGTGCTGGGGCTGTCCCCTCGGCAGGTCTCGCCCTGCTGCTCACCATGCTGAACTCTGCAGCTGTGTCCCCACCACGAGCGGGAGACATGCACACCAGCCGCGAGGGTTATTAGGGAGAGCAACCGCAGTCCACATCAGGTGTCGCCCCCATTATTGTCATTGTTTTAGTACGTTACAAAACAAAGGCTGGCTAAAAGTGACTGTGCTGCATTGTTCGTGAAGTGCCTCTTTGAGTTTGTATTCTGGTCTGCTTGGGGTTTTTGCACATACTGTACACATTGTAATAAAAATGTCCATTTACCAAGAGGCGTTTTTGTAGTGCGAGCAGAGGTTCTGTGTGCACCTCTTCTGCTTCATGATAATTGTTTCTACTTCAAGGGAACAAACAGAGCCGCTCTCACGCATCAGCGCTTGCACATGTACGTCTGCACGCGTGCGTGAGCACACGTGTGTGCACACCCTCGGGCGATCTTGCCTCTGCCTTCCTGGGGCTGCAGGTGACACAGCACGGCGACAAGCACCTTCGTGAAACACCTCCGAATCTCGCACATCGGGCCACGGAATGCTCACTGGCTATGGATGTGGAAAAATCTGTGTGAAATGAAATTTAATTATTTAAATTCACTGTGTGAGGAGAATGTTTTTGTCCGCATTAGATTATTGCTTTGTTGTGCTGTTGGGGGGGGGGAATGGAAGCAAGATTTTTGTTGTGGAGGGAGACGAGGCTCTGCACCCGTGTTCTGGTCAGCCCACTTAGCTGATATAATCTGCCATTTTGCATTACCAGAGACGCCTCTGAGCAAACCCCCCCCGGGTCCATTCCCTGTGCAGGGAGCTCAGCGACCCTGTTGTGTAGATGTGAGCCAGACTGCTGCTGCTGCAGGTGCAAGGACCTGCCGCCTTCGTCCAGCGGCAGGGAGCCGACACAGCAGCAGGAACAGTAGCTCTAGACCCCTGCAGTACAGAAGCTGGCCACTGTGGAGTCCTGTTTGTGCGTTTGTGCAGCAGGGGACCAGGTGTGCAGTCCTGTTTGTGCGTTTGTGCAGCAGGGGACCAGGTGTGCAGTCCTGTTTGTGCGTTTGTGCAGCAGGGGACCAGGTGTGCAGTCCTGTTTGTGTGTTTGTGCAGCAGGTGACCAGGCGTGCAGTCCTGTTTGTGTGTTTGTGCAGCAGGGGACCAGGTGTAGTGTTGTTGTGCCTGAGCTAGCCAGGTATAGAGTGCTGTTGGCACCTGCAGTATTTGAGTTCAGGGAAAGGCCACTGAGAGGCAAGTTCAGAACTCGGAGCTCTACAGAGGGGAAGGGCTAACCTCTCAACACCTCTGAGACTGACAGAAGGAAAAGATTGCTCTCTGTGCCCCCGAGAGACACAGCGTTTGGTTTTTCTTCTTGTTAGAGAGAAGGTTCATTATGTCAGTTGCAGCTGCTGTAGAATTGTGTTTTTAAGGTATGCGCACTGTTCTGTGGACCTGAGGTCCAGCTGGTTGTATAATCAGGCCACGGCGTGTGGTTGGTCATTCTCTCTGATGTCTGATGACGATCCACCCAAGGACGTCAGCGCAGGACTCTGGGGGACTGTGAGCCCCCTCCAGTTCCGCCAGCAGCCAGCCATGGCGCCTTTCTGAGCAGAACGTCAAGCGGAGACTGCCGCCAAGCCCCAGGGCCTGATGGGAATGAACGGAGCAGCCCTGAAGTCAATAGCAGCCGGGGGCTGCATACCTGGCGCCTGCGGTGTCTTTAAACACTGGCTCCCTCCGGTCCTGGTTTTATTCAGCGGTGACTGGCAGTTCTCCAGGCCTTTAAGTGGCTTTCGTTCGAGTTGCCTCATTCGAGCAGCAGGGCCGCGCGCCCGTTAGACGAGCAGGTTTGCCTCCCAGCCCTTTGGGACAGCGCTGCCACAGGGCCTGGGGAGAAGCTCGCTGGGCTGTGTGCACCTCGGTGCCGCAGGTTAGTCCTACAGTCAGGAATGGGAAAGCAGCTGTCACATGCTTCTCCCAGGTCTCTCCATTGTCTCCATTGTTTCATTATTATACAGCAGGAATTCAGTGCTGGAATTTATTTCATTTCCTGTATATAATGTCCTGTAATGTCATTTTCTAGTAGAGCCAAGAAGGGGGTGAGGGTCGTCGAGTGTGAGGACAGCCTCTGATTAGCCGCGGTCTGTGATTCGGGAGTGTTCAGGTTCCCGATGAACCTGAGTGCAGTGGGAGTCAGGAAGGGGAGGTGGGAGGTCGGTCAGGAACTAGCCGCCGTGCGGTCACACTGGAGCAGTGTCTCACCTCACCCCCACGGCTGACCTCATGCCCGTCAGCCTGAGGAGAAGTCCGCTCAGTGTGCGTCCTCACCTCCTGGGGGAACAGTGCTGTCAAGCAGCTCCATGGTTATTGCCTAGTTGAAATGTGGTCGCAGCCCTGCTTCTTGACTGCCATGTTCCTTCTTTCTTGTCCCACGCAGTTGAAAGAAGAGGAGGAAAAGCAGAAGGATGTCTCTCAAGGTCCAGGCCAGCAACATCACGAACAAGAACGACCCCAAGTCCATCAACTCGCGGGTCTTCATCGGGAACCTGAACACGGCCGTGGTCAAGAAGTCGGACGTGGAGACCATCTTCTCCAAGTACGGCCGCGTGCTGGGCTGCTCCGTGCACAAGGGCTACGCCTTCGTCCAGTACGCCAGCGAGCGGCACGCGCGCGGAGCCGTGCTGGGGGAGAACGGCCGCGTGCTGGCCGGGCAGACTCTGGGTACGCCCCCTCTCGCTTGCTCTCCTTTGGCATCGCTGGCTGGTTTGAGTCCGCCCTGCAGCAGTTAGGTTTGATGTCTGCATATGATGGCTTCATGTGTGTGTGAAGGTTGGGTTTGAAGGCCAGCGGGTTACAAGTGTCACAGAAGGTTCTGCTCCTCAGTAAAAAGGCTCTGGGCAGTGCAGGGCCTTTGAAATGACGAAAACGAGACCCTTTTCTTGCAGCTGTTACTGTCGAGCAGGAATGAAAGCAGGTCAGGTGTGTGACCTGCAGGTGTCTGCACCTCATGGAGTCTCCAGCACATCCTGTCAGACGCCCTGCGTTTATTCAGCTCCTCCCCAGCGCAGGTCTCCTTTCATGCTCAGGTTAACAAGCTTTTTGACTCCTTGTCCAATTCCTCTGCACAAGTTATGCAGTTTCACTGTCATCCCGTTTGTTGCTGCTTGCAACAGTACAGTGTTCCTATCACAGAGATGCGACAGAAGTCTTAAATGCAAAGCCCTGCCTGCCGCACAGTCAGTTCTGTGGAAAATGGGTGCTGTAGGATCAAGTCTCGCACATGTCAAGAGGCAAAAGAGTTTCCATTTCAGACATGTGCAAACAAAGTGAGGTTGCGCTGCCCCCCAGTGGATATAAACCTGCACTGCAAGCACAGAGATCAGTAATGAATCATCTTGACACTGGCTCAAAATACTGTTGAGCTAAGGAAACAATGACTTATTAATCAGTCCTGCAGTGCTTCCTTCTCTCATGATCAACCATCATTTGACCTGCAGTATTAACACACTGCCAAGTGACCAAGGAAGGGGCTCGTAACACTCGCCAGAAATCCAGATTTCCACAGAGCCTGATGTTAAATTCATCATGGCTTTTATTACTTCATCTGAGCCTGGGGCTAGTTTTATAATTCAGAAATGCTGCCTGAAATTCAGTGCCGCTAGCTGCGTGCCAGAAGCCAGAGCAGACTTAAAAGCATTTATGAGCAGGTGAAAAGAGTAGATGAGAGTGATGCTAATTCTCCTGCAGTGAGCAAGTACTATAGCACCCAAAGCAGAACCTTTATTACAGGGAATTTGTTTCCAGGGGGAAAACATGGCACATGGTCCAGTGAAGTGTAATGGGTACAAGATTTATTTCTGTGGCCTACTGACCTTACTGAAACTACTACTCCTTCCAACTCAAGCCCTTACAAAAGAACATACAGGCTTCCTTTCTTTTTACAATCTAACCTATGGGGCAAGCTCAAACATTCTGAACAGCTCAGGCAATCATACAGCTTACAGGGCAGGCGCACTGCCTGCAAGGGAAACTGGACTCCCGCTGTCACCTCTGAATCTCAATGCATAAGACATGTCACAGGACCTCGTTTTTAATCTTCTTTCTCTCTGCCCTCTTCTGCTCCCCCTCCCTGCAGACATCAACATGGCCGGGGAGCCCAAGCCCAACAGGCCGAAGGGCCTGAAGAGATCGGCCGCAGCTCTGTACAGGTGACTTCAATGCGCTTTCCTGGGTCTCAGTCGCTTTGTCTCTTCAGTGGCTGTTTCAGTTTTCACACGCAGGGGATTCTATGGGTGTGACTGTCGTTGTTTTGGTGGGTGGAACGGCAGTAAGTGCTGGGATTGCACAGCTCTAGGGTCCCAGGTTCGATTCCGGACTGGGGTACGTCTGTGGGTTTTCTACAGGTGCTCCAGTGTCTCCTAACTGCCCAAAAGACACAGGGGTGGGTTAGCTGGCTAAATTGTCCTTCCAGTCCAGAGCAGGAGTGGGAGCTGCCAGGACTGGCCTCTCTGCAGGGCCAGCCCCAGTGGAGCTGGGAAGATGAACACTTGTCTGTACACACCTTAATGATTATTCTATCGTCTGTTTCTTGCCTTCCAGTGGGTACGACTTCGACTACGATTACTACAGAGATGACTTCTACGACAGGTTTGTCTGAATCCCGATAACCACTTTGGTTCTGTTCGCTGTGTTCGTTAGTAAGAGTCACTCTGGGGTGTGGCGCCGATGGAGGCGTTAAGGCTCAGAGCGCAAACTGGGACTCGCTGGGGTTTGCAGACGCCCGCACCAGCCCGTCTGGAAGCGCGGGTCCCTGGGGCTGGCGACCTCCCTTCCTGCTCTGGCAGCTGGAGGCTCACCGCTGTGCTGGAGACGGACAGACGCTGCTTCGTCTCCCCCCCGTGTGTAAAACACCGGGAGCTCGCCGAGACAGGTCAGCGGGGTTGTTCAGCACTGACGCCTCGCGACGCCGGCTCCTTCAGTCACGGCTTCTATCACCACGATGGTGTCGCTGTGTGCTGTGTGCTGATTTGCCCCCGGTCCCCGATTGAGGAGAGTTAGCTGTGGATGCATGCTGATGGCTCGGCGGCGGTCTGGCACTCTGTATCTCCGTGACAAACAGTCCGTGTGCCACCTGTGGGAGTTCCTCAAACAGGCTGGGCTTCCTGGCCCCAGTGAGCGACAAGCCCCTGCTCAGACTGGCACTGCCCCGCTCAGGGGCTCTCTGCGCACTCTGCCCTGGGCGTCAAAGGCCGAACGTCGGGTCTTAAAACGATTTAGAGGGGCAAATTGTCATAAAGATTCTGTTGGCAAGTCCAAAAATAAAAAAAGCAGATGGAAATCGCTCTTTAAAGCTGTAAACGCCTGCGCTGCGGTGAGCTCCTCTCACGCCTGGTCCCCCCCCCCAGGCTGTTCGAGTACCGAGGCCGCGTGTCCCCGGTGCCCCGTGTGGTGCCCGTGAAGCGCCCCCGCGTCGCCGTGCCCCTGGTGCGCAGGGTGAAGTCTCTGCCCGTCAAGCTGCTCGCCCGCTCCGCCGCCATCGCCAACAGCTCTGCCAAGCAGAAGTGTGAGTATTCTGGGCAGCAGGGGTGCCCGGGGGGGGGGTGATTCGTCTCCCCAGCCGCTGTGCCCACTCGGGAGCGGGCAGCACAGAAAGGGTTTGTTGCTTCCTGCCCCTGTAACTGCTGGCCTGTAAAAGATGTTGATGATGCAAGCCCAGAGCGAAGAGAGCCTCCCAGCTCGAGCAGGTGTGTTAGTGAGGGGCTTCACACGAGCAAGGTTTATCGGGTCTCGGATGGTCTCATTCAGCTGGCAGTGACCAACAGGAAATGTTCTGAGTAAGAAACGCTCATGCATGGCTCTGCATGTTTGCGAAATCACAGCACGTAATCAAAAATAGTTTTGTGTTTAGGCTGCAGGAGCCAGTACCCACTGTAGGCAGCCAGGATTCATGAAAACAAGGCCAACAGGTGCTGCCTGTCCTCCCATCTTCGAGTGCTTAGAGTGCTTCATGAGTCCCAGGAGTATTACTACTACAGTGGGACAGTTGTTTGAGATGCTATATAATATAGTTAGTGGCTGTCTAATAATTGCTGTTAAATAATTGCAGTGAAATCCAATGAACTCCAGGCGATCAAGTCCGAGCTCACCCAGATCAAGTCCAACATTGACGCCTTGCTGGGCAGGCTGGAGCAGATCACCGAGGACAAGCACAGCGCCACAGGTGAGGGTCAGAGCAGCCGCCCACAAACCGCAGATGAGTTCCACGACTCGGGGCATCAGCTGAGAAGGAACTGAATCTCTTCAGTCTCCACTGAACTAGCCCTGAAAGGAGATGTGACTGAAGGTAGTTAAGATATAAAAAGGGAGTAAGTAAGGTGGGCTTATTAGTTATTCAAATAAACCTAGTGATGAAGGAATGTGTTGCAGTTTTTTGAGGACCTCTCAACTGTTGTTGTTCCCTCTCAACTGGTCCTGATTAATTAATTGGATTGCCTTAAGGTGAGTCAGCATAGTAGTAGTCTAAATGTGCATCTGGGCCACACATGGACCCAGAGAAGGGTCTGCTCATCTCCTGTAGTTTGAACTTTCTGTTAAAAAGTGCCATTAAGGAAATGATATGACATTAAACGATGAAGGAAAGAGGTACAAATCACGCGAGGGACCTTAAATTAACAGACTTGGCCAGCAGAGGGCAGGGTGACACAATACACTGAGGTCTCAGACTGAACTGTTTCTGAAACTTGTTTCCCTGGAAGAGAATCTGATTTATTGGTTCAATAAAATCAGCAAAGGGATGTGGAGCAATGCATGCTCTATCACGCCCCCAGAGGGGCTGTTGTCAAGCTTCAGTGAGACAGTTTCCAGTGCAGTGTGATGTGGCAAAGCTCAGCGCCTCTCTGGTCCATCTCTCTGCCTCTGAACATCAGCTGTACTTTTTCACATGCAAGGCCTTTGGAAAAGCTCACTAGGAAAGAATACGTGCCTTTGTGTTTGTAGTTAAGGAATGCAGGATCATCACCTGCAGTATATAAACATTCTGCAGTTAGTTAATAAGGCGGCTTGCAGACACCACTTAGTACATCTAGCTCATTTGGTTGCTAGCAGCTAAACGATCTGAAGATTTCATCTGGCTGGTTCTTGAAAGAAACTTGTTACAGACTCCTACCACCCTTGGTGAAAAGAAAAGAAGTGCCTCCAGTTCTTAGGTTTTAACTGTACTTCACATTAGTTCCTAGTTTGTGCCCTCGGGTTCAGGAAACTACTTTGATATGGTTATGCCTGGAGAGCTAATGCTTCCTCGCACCTTTTTAAAACCTGGGAGCCTAACATACTTCACTGTCAGAGAACTTACTTCCTGGCAGAGAAGAGATGTGATGGGGGATCGCACTGTGTTTTGGACCCCTTGAGCTGTAACTTCAGGTCTCAGTGCCGGGAGGGCAAACCCAGACACATGAGAGTGAGACATTCACCCTGTCCTGGTTCTCCAGTCCTGTCCTGGTTCTCCAGTCCTGAAGCTTTTATATGTGGCCTAGACGTCTGAAGACTTTTAGATACAATTGAACAGTGAACAGTGAAGCGAGCGATCCGATACACTGAGTAAGTTTCCGATCATAGATGAAAGATCCAGCCCCCAGGTCCGCTGATCGAGCAGGGCTTTAGGGACAGGTGTGGGATGAACCAGACCCCCCTTTGATAAACGCGGGGCTGGCGACTCCCGGGAGCGGGCAGGCTCCGGCCCCGGCTGAGCCGCTGTGTCCGTGCCCGCAGAGATGCGGAAGGCGGAGGAGAGCAAGAGCGAGGTCTCGCAGGACGACTCGGCGTCGGAGGCGGAGGAGCTGACGGAGGAGCCGCTGAACGGAGACGGGGAGGAGGGCGACGAGGTCACGCAGGATGAGTGCGAGGACGACATGGTGAGCCCTGGAGGAGAGGGAGGGAGAGCGTTACAGCTAGAGGACACGGGGGAAGACGGGGAGAATCAGGCGCCCGTGGCGTGGGGAGGGAGCGTGGCCGCTGAAAGCCTCAGGCAGGGGTCTCCCCGCAGGTCTCAGACAGCCCAGCCCAGTTCGGCCCAGAGGTCCTGCTCCATCGCCTGCTTCTTACAGCCCTGCCTTCATCGGTGCAATTCAGGACACGTGGGTCAAGGAGTGCTGCAGATTCTTCTGATATGTGCTCCACGTGACCCCTAGTCTACTTCATGCAATAGCCCACCTGTTTGTTTGACCACCGTTAAATTGCTTTTGTCTTCAGAAATGTGTGTACCGTTCCATGAGCAGGGCTGGAGACCGCAGCCCCGCAGCCCCGGCCACCCCAGGCAGCGACAGCCCTGCCTCTGAAGGAGGCTCAAGATGGCCGCGGCGCTCACTGCAGCCCTCAGGTGTCCTGCAGTCTGCCTGAGCACTGAAGCAAAACCACACGGCTGCGTCGGCTCACTCACTGTCTCTTTTCCTCTTTCAATTTTCTAGGAGAGCAATCACCTATCAGAAATGGAGTCGATCCTACAATAAAAGGCAAGTCCGCTCATTAGCTCAGCGTGTGCCGTGTCTCAGTTTTCCTCTTGATTCGTTACAAACCAGCTAGCTCGCCTGTCTCATGTAAAGCCAAAGAAATTAAAAGCTAAGAAAGGGGCAGCTGTCGTTCAGGCCCAGAGAACTTCAACCACAGCTGTTTTGATCAAACATAACACATAGCATAAAGACCCTCTCGACATTTAGAGGGCAACCCTTTGAGTTATCATTCTTAAAAATTCAGCAAATTACTCACAAGTTTAACCTCAAGCAGACTGAAAATGGTTAACATTATATCCCAAAAATACTTTTCCATACTGCCACTCAGCTGTGATATCGAAGATATGCAAGTATTTACCTATATGTCAGGCACTTGTATGCAAATGATTAAAGAAAAGGAACATTAACTGCAGATTTGGGCATTTATTTCAAAAGACTAATACAAATTAAATGTGTGTGTAGGTTTACAGTACAGTATGTTCATTTCTTCATGCTCCAGGGGGTTAGTTCACCTTTACAGGCTCAGATGGAATGAGCCGTGTTCAAGTACCAGAGGATCCCTCCACAAACTGCTCCGAGCTCCCCCGAGCAGGACAGTAGGGTCACCCTGTGGGCAGTGTGGTGTCAGACAGGGATGTCCAGCACTGGTCCTGGGGTCTGCCGCCCCAGCTGAGCTGTCAGTCATCAGCTCTCATCACTGCTTTTAATTTGTCTGCTTGCTTGTGGAGAGAATTGGCCTTTCTTGTTACCGCACTTAGTACGCATGGAAGAGTGTTTTTTTTAAACTTGGGACTGCTTCCACCAACTGTACCAAACTGTGCTTGGCCTGCTCCACCACTTGCTGACCCCCGTTTCTGACTAAGCAGCTCCTAATAGCTGATGGGCTGATGAGGAACAGAGGCGGATGGGAATGTCACCGATGAAACACTGCCACAGTGAGATCAATGGTTACATTACAGCCAACACAATGAAATAATGAGAGCTCTGCAACTCACTGATGTGTGCAGGGTTGTCAACAATTACAAATCCCATTCTTCGACTGTAAGATCTGGAAGCTAATTTACAAATGCACCCTGGCTAGAATTAAAGGCAGCGAGCCTGTGATTGAGAGCCTGGAAGAGCCTCAGGGCCTGGGGACGCGTGCTGGGAGCTGAGGGGGGGCGTTCGGACCCAAGGGCTGCGTTTGAGCAGAGCCAGGGCCACCCCCCCCCCCCCAACCTCTCCAGGATGCTAGAGATTTGAAGAAGAGAAAAAAACTGAGATACACGTGTGACTGCTGTGCTATCGCAGAGGTCTGCAAAATAAATAAGCCATTAGCATGCCAATCTGTTTTTCATTTTCACGTGCTCTCCGTCGTGCTGGCAGCCTCTCTGCTGCACTGGCTTCCTCCTCCCAGGCTGCGCCCTGGCCTCTCCGCTCCCTGCGGCCGGAGCAGCACTGCACCCGCTTCCCCGGCCTGGCGCTGCCAGGGGCCACAGCTCTGGGCTCGAGCACTTCAATGACTAGGTGGCAGTTCTTTTTAGTGGAAGCTCATCCCTCATTTATTTAACAAGTCAGTTAAGTTAAAACCACAACCTGCAAATGAATACTTTTAGTTGCTGTGAGAGATGGATTGTTTTTGTTCTCCAGTCCTTTCACTTTAAGGTTTAGAGACGGTGAGTTACCAGACCTGCCGACACCAGGACTGGCAGGACAGCAAGGTACCCTCGCAGGCTGGTCTGGCCTGGCCTCAGGGCCTGCTCTGCTCCAGCCTGTGAGGAGCGGTCGGAGGGGCCGGAACGGGGCAGGGCGGGACGGTGTGGTCGGACAGACCCTGCCTGTATGCGGCAGGTCTTGAGGGCTGATTGTCACCCAGCCCTGCAGCCACTCCCTGCCACAGAGCAAAACTGGACAAAGAAATACCCAGAAAAAAAACAGACTACCGTGATCCGTTTCTAAAACTAAAACAACTTGGTTCAAAACAAAAGCAAAGGAGCAGTAGTAGCCGATAGCCACTGTCCCTGTATATTAGTAGCTTATTTTAAGTGCTTGTCATTTTTTTGGGGAACAGAATGGCAGTTTTTGGGGGGTAAACCTGGTCTGAGAGGAGACCGTGCGTCTTCACAGGTTCGATTAGGTGACGCGCACCAGGGAAGGAGAGCTCACCTGCCCACTCCCTACCTGAGCAATTACTGCGGCAAGCCCAATTATTTTTCCATAGGGTGAGAAGCAAAGGAGAAAATATTTCATGATAGCAGCTGAGCTATTAAAGCACTCGAGGAAAACAAAACCACATGTGGGAGCTGCTGGCAGGCAAGAGGTTTTTTCCTTCAATGAGCTCCCCCGTTTGCCAGTCAGATGTTATAGCTGCTCTTCCTTTTCTTGTCCAGTCAGCAGGGAGCTGGGAAAGAATGTCAGCCGGAAACGAACTGTTTTAGTACCACAGGCATCGCAGCAACAGACAACCAAGGGGGGCCGTCAAAACTTTATCTACAGCCTCCTCCACGACCGACGCACCAGCCTTCCAAAGAGTGGGAGGCCACCCTGGCAAACCGTTCTACTGCCAGACCCAGCGAGCAACGCGACTTCCCGGGAACGCTGGGGAAAAACAGCGGCAAGTTTTCAAATAAAAAGTAATAAACTCATGGGGTTCAAAAGATACTTCAAAAAGAACATTTGAAACTTTGGATTAGCGTTCTCAAAGAAAAAGGACTGAAGTTTTATGAGTGCTACTGAACCTTAGCAATGTGAAGACCATCACTTCACCCCCCCTCGTGTTTTTTCATGATCTTTGTTTTATTTATATATGCTGATCTTAAATAGATGAAAAAAAGTACGTTATTTTTAATTACTTGTGCATATTTCTCTGCTTGCACTTTCAAGACTGCAAGAGATCTTTACAGATGTAAATAAATAAAAAACAGTGATGGTGTGGCCTGTCTGTGCAGCCGAGCTGCAGGCATGCTGGGAGCTGTCACGGACCTGTTCCTCGGGCAGAGGAGACACCACCGCGCGGCCCACTTTCAGCTTCCTGTTCACACAGCTGTGCAGCTTGCGAGCCGGCTGTTATTTCTCGAAGAAATTAGTCGCCTTCAGCAGCTTATTTGACCTCTGCCTTTTTGGTTTTCTCTCACCTTGCCTCTGGGAGAACAACAGGTTATTTTATCACGTTAGCGCCACTGTTTCAGGGAGTTTGACGCCAGGTTGGTTTGTTGAGAATGCACACATATTCTAACACATTACACATGGTAACTGGGTAAAGGGAGAAACTTTGCGAACTGCCCAGTGCTTTTACATGGCCGAAACATGATTTACTAAGCAACAAATTGGAAGAATGATTTTAGAAAAGGTTTAAACATGCTGGGCCTTATCTTAGTTTGAGCGTTCATGTCAAACCTCAATGAGCTCAAGTGACTGTTGCATAAGTACTCAATCACCTCATGAACGAGCAAGTTCACCGATCACATGCGGCGGGGTGATCTAACCTACTGAATGTCAAGTTTTGATTTAAAAAAAAAAAATGAAGGGAAAAAAAGTCAACCTTAACTAGTCATGCACTAGGCAGCAGGTGCATGGCTGAGTTGTGGAAAACATCAAAGGCACTCGCAGAAGAGCAGTGTAAGGTCTTGGCCGCATAGCATACCCTCCTCTCCTCAGGGGCTATCCCTCAGAAACAGAAAATGCTTGTGCAGAAATCGCGCAGAACAGCTGGAAACAAAAAGCACTCAGCGCCTACCTCGTGTGGCAGACTAGCAGGGGTCTGTGTCCGCAGGGTACCTATGGAATTTCACCAGCACAGGTTCAATTCCTTGATGCATTTGTAGTACAAACAGTAAATCGAGGAACGATAATGCGGATGTACTGACTGGCCCTGGTCGTGAAACGCAGCCAGTTTTTAAATAGTGCACTTTCTGCAAATCCTATATTTGCCTCCTAGGTCTCCAGCTGGGTTAGACGCCTTCCTTGATGAACTAGGAGCAAGTTGTACACAACTTTAAGAGAAAGTAGGCAATTCCAATGTCTTTGGTGTTCACTGCTATAGGCCGAATTGTCTTCATGCAAGTATACAAACGGCAAGCAGCTAAACTGGGCGCATAAGTATTAAGCAAAGAAGAGAACCAGATCAGAATCCCAGGTGGTACATTACAAATACAAGCGTGATGTAAACAGAGACCATGTGAGAAATAAACCAACACATAAATAAAGTTAGAATACACTGGCTATAAATCCAGTATGTTCCTATGCAGGTTAAATCACATTCAGCACAGGCCTCCTCTGCTTTCCACAATTTCTGTGTTCGTAGACAACAGCATGTTTATCTCCACTTAATAAGAACCCAACTGATAAATCTGCTTGGCGTTTTTGATTGAAAAATGAAAATGAGTAACTGTGTTAAAATGTAAATCACATTAAAAAAAAAAACATTCACACCAGGTTCTAGTTCCAGCGCACACGGGTCCATTTAATTGGCTTTGATCATTTTTCTTAAATACAAGCTGGAATACGCCCCCTGACTCTGCTCATTAAATCTTTTCAGAACACAGAAAAAGCAAAAGTGAACTTTTAAAGCTTTTGGAAACCTTAAAAAAATCTTTTAAGGGGCTCTAAAGGAAACTGACTCAATCTTGACACTACAAAAACATCCATCAATATATTTAGAGACGCAGTCTGTACACAGCAGTGCCTGTAGGGGGCGAAGGTAAGCTCAGGGCACATGAGGCCCAGGACGGAGCTCCACTCTTTCACGGCCAGGGCTGTGGCACTCAGTGCCTTTGAGGGGTACAACTGCTTGTATTAAGACCCAGAAGCAAAATCACTTCAACTGGGTTTTGTCTTTCACAGGTCTTTTCAGTTTCTGGAGGGTTTGCCGTCTTCCAGCTTTTTATTCTTTAACTGGTTAATAATGTAACACTTTTAGCAGGCTGGGAAGTAATTTACAGTTAACCATGCCCTTAATGAAGGGACTGGTTTCAGCCATCAGCTGTAAAGCAGCTTAAAAAGACCTAAGTGCGGAAATAATTAGGTAATTGGTTGCTCAAGTTGGAACAAACACCAGAAACACTCCAGAATTAAGCACGAGACCCCTAACCTTATCTGTTAAGATTATCTCCAACTCATCACTGGAGGTGCAGTTTATCAGTCAGGGGTGGGATTTGTGAGAAAAGGGGCGACTGATAATTTCCCCAGTAGAATAACTGGTAACACAAACCCCCTGATAGAAACAAGCTTAAATGCAGGGGAACACAAAGAACTAAAGTCATCCTACGAACCAGAAACAATATGGCCGAGACTGATGCACCAACTCCACTGGCTTTCTAAAACTAACAAGACACTCCTGCTACTCACGAACACCATCTGGAAAGGGGCTCTTGGAGACAGTGCAGCAGGGCTGTGTGCTTTATTTCAGTAATAAAAACTGAAAAGGAGATAAAATGTCACCACTTTACCACAAAAGAAACAGTGTGCCGTTACACAAGTGAGCACACAGCACAGTCCACTAGGCTAAATGGAACCAGAATTCCAGTCATCCCACCAGGAATCACTACCAAGAGTGATCAGTGACATTCAACAGGAGCTCCTGCCTCTTAATGTTCTGCCAAAACTTTTCTGTGGGTCTGGAGACTACAGAGCTGAAAAAGCTTGTGCATCCTGTTTGCCTGAAAAATCATTTAATTGAGAAGAATAATGTGCTAAACTAAGGAAAACGTTTCTGCAGCAAAACAGATCATAATTCTCCCAGTTTAAATAGCTCACTGCAAGAGGCAGGACCCAGGAGGCCTGCTTTCTCTAGATCTGCACACAGTATTTCAACAAAACCATTACACCCCAAACCTTTAAGACAGAAAGGGAATGACTCGGAGATTAACCTAGCCCTCCAACAATACTGGAGTGGAACCCAAAATGATTTTTTTCTTTTAACTGCTGTACAGAACCAATTTCCCAGCTGGGATAAAGGGATTTTTAGTTGCTGCAATTACAAGCACAGGGCAAGAGAACAGGCTAGCATTCTGAAGAGCTGTAAGATAAAAAGGGGCTGGAGGACTAGAAATCATACAATCCAGGTGCTGTCTTCACCCCTCCACCCAGGACCGATTCCTAAAGGAAGCCCTGAGTCAATTAGACATTAGATTTGAAACACAGTCCAGCCTGTGCTTTTCCTGCTAAAGCCCACATTTACAACACCGTCTTCCAAGGTCTAGCCTGCCCGCCCCACAAACTCCAGATCAGACGTCTCCTGACATTTTGACCACGAAGACTGAGCTATGCTGAAGTGCCCTCTGTGAGGGGAGAAATGACGGAGACCGTCAGCATACCAAACACCACGTGTTCAGCTCTGGACACGTTACTTCAAATTGGATTTTTTTTTTCCCTGTGCTGAAAGAGCAAGCTTTAAAACTCCTGCACAACTCTGAAATAAAACATGCGAGAGGTAAATTTACGATGGCCATCTGGAATTGGTTTCTGAATAAAGCTTTTCTGGACCAGCAGAGGTGCCAAGTGCAAAAGCTCACGAAACGGTCCGACAGAGGTAAGAGCTTAAATGCTCCCGTGCTGCCAGTAAGAATGTGGAGATGATACCGGAATTTTACAGCTTGGCCGACAAATGTTACGCCACTCAAAAACTGCAAAGTATGTGCTGGGAGAAGAGACAACCCCTCCCCACCAACAGATTGAAACATGATGGCTTTCTTCTTTTACCACAAAAATGTCTCCAGGTCAGAAGGTCAGAACTGTGCTGTAGATTTGAAGTTTTACACAGGTAGTGAGCAGGCAGCCAGCAGCATCAGCTTTGTCTGGGGCAGGGTTTTGTTTAAAACCGTGACATTAATGAGAATTTAGGCCATGCCGTTTGGGCAGTGAGCAGCTCTTAAAATAGGAACACCAACACATCCCAACTATTACACCTTTCCCAACAGCCAGTCTCCTCTCTGCTCATCCAGCCAGAAGCAGTGAAAACACAAATAAATGCAGATAAGCTTTACAGTCGGGAAAAGCCAAAGAGAATTTTCTTTATTTTCACAGGGCTAATTTGGGAATACGCCAGGTACACACTCACTAAATTTTTCCAAGAGGTGCTAAAGCTGTTGCTCAGTGTGCTGCTGTTTCAGGAAATAAGCCCTGTCCTAGCAACTCCAGACCCTGGCACATCCACATGTTTATTCCTTTATGTTGGAGTGGTGGTGAGAGCACAGTCTTATCTGGCAGTGTAGTTTGGGAATCATGTCACGTCAAGGGCCATGAAAATAATTTGGCTAAAGACTGTGTTCAGGGTTTTTTTTTTGTGAGAATGCATGTTAGTTTCTCAAACACTAACCACCAAACTCTCAGCCACAAGACACTGTTGCCCAGATTCAAAACATTTAGTCAAACTGAAAACTAAGTCCGTTCCAACACTCCCCACCAATGACTAAAAATCAGTAGATATTTCTTTTTAAGCATGTTTACACCTGAATGACACTGACTTATGTTTACCATAGCAGGATTGCATTTCTCCTGACCAAGCCAAATTTTTATGGACATGAGCTCACATCTAAAATGCACATCATTCTTAAGCAGCAAATGAAGCAGTGCTGTATTATGATGTGTCGATGAGCTCTCATCGTCCACCAGGAGCTCCCAGCACCGCAGAGAGGAACATGGGAAAGCTGAAATGAGCTGGACACTCCAGGGGTCAAAGCAGTATCGAGCAGACCGCATGAAATGCATCCGACGACAACGTGCAAAAGCAACCTCTCCAATTAACCCAGGAGACAAAAATTCCCATTGCCGTTAAACTGTAAATTCACATTGATTTAATAAAGTACTGAAGTAACGAGATTTAATAATGTGATTATTTTAAGAATAAAAAAAAAAAAACAATGAGGGGAGGAAAAACCCAGGTCTGCTGAAGCCTGCAGGGAGTGGGGGTACCAGGTGACCACAGGCGGTGGTGTAGCATGCGGGGCGGGCGGAGGACCGCTGGAGTGGGGGGGGGTATCACCACCGGGCCCGTCCTGGCCAGGCTTGGCTCCCACCGGCGCCGGCCCACCCGCACAGTTTGGAGAAGGAGTCCCATCAGGCGCCCCTGCCCCGGGGGCGGCCGGGTCAGTTGGCCTTGGCGCGCAGCTGCGCCCTCTTGCCCGTGACGGCCTGGAAGCCGGTCTTGATGCTGGCCACAGAGCAGCGGGAGTGGCAGGTCTCGCACTGCAGGAAGTAGAGGCGCGTGTCCTTCTGCAGGATGGTGTCCGGGGAGCGGCAGGTGTGACACGTCACGTACTCCTCTGCGGGGCACACAGGGCACAGCGCCGTCAGACACCAGGGGCACCGGGCTGGCGGCCTCTCTGCGGCCGCCACGCAGTCAGGCCGCTCGGACGACACACACACGAGCGGCAGCTAGCCCTCAAACAACCCGGCCGAGGGTTTTCAAAAGCATCCAGGCCAAACTCTGGCAGGAACGTACCGCATCCCAGTTCTCACCGAGTCACAATTAATCTGGTAGCCTGCTATTCCAAATCCAGTCCCTCTGACGACAGCAAGCGCTGTTTCAGCCTTGCCTTCATGGCTTGATTTCGTTTTGAAAAAGAGCACTATATATTACTTATATATATAGAATATTTTCTGGGAACAGGACAGGTCTCTCCGCACCACTGGTGAAAGTATCCATGTTGAATACGCTAACTAAAGGCTGGTCAAAGGCTTGTTTTATACAAGGTGTGCATATGATGATTACTTCAATGCATACAATTATCAGTTTTCTACATTTTTCAAGGATGAGGAGCAGGGTGTATCGATAAGATTCAGCTCCAATGACTCGCCCATTGAAAACCATGTTTGGTAAAATTATAAAAGCTGTTCTTTTGTTCTTTTTTTTTATTCATACTTTGCAGAGTGTGAAAAAATCAGTTGAGATTAAATTTCTCTTTTAGGGACACAAAATTCACATCTGGCTCTTTGGGAGATTAACTCTGGCCAGTGTCCACCTGTAGTATGTCAGTAGACAAAAACTCTGCTGTCCCACCAGGCCTTATGAGCCCTCAAATCACTAATTTCCACTACTGTCAAAGTCTTGCCAGGACTTTAAATCTCCACAGACCATAAAAGGGTTAAGGAAAGGACAGCTGGCTTAATCAAAATGCCAAACATACCATGAAATATAGGTCTATACTTCTAAAACATAGCATGACAGTGCACAACAGCTTTCCTTATCAGCATTTTTAGGACTTATAATAAAATAAAAACAATGTCAAGTCAAATACGTTTCTTTGAAGTCGCACTTACTGATGTATCTTCGCAACACATTTTCGATCTGTTTCTGCTGGAACCTTCCCTTGATCACAAGCTGGTTGTTTCCATCTATGGAACCACTGTGAAGATGACACAAACGTGCATCAATCCAACCCATCATTAAGAGTATAAAAGGAAAACAAGAATTTCTTGGCCAAGCCAGGTTGTCACAGGTTTCTCTAGACAAACAGGAATGACCAATTTGGGGATCAGTGATCAGCAGTTCCCTCAAGGAGTGGACTGGACTTGAGGTTCTACTCCTAGTCCATTATTCTCTTTCCCCAGATCACAGACGAACAGGAGACACACAGCAGCAGTAACTTACCTCGTTCCCAACTCAGCCAATAAAAAGGCTAAGAGATGTTTGGGCTGACGATGCAATCTAGCAACAAGAGAGAAAAGGAAACAGCGGTCAGAGTGAGCTCTGGTGAAAAGGACCGCATCCCGAACAAATAATAGCCCTTTGCTTTTCGGCATTCTCAAACAATGGGCGTTGGGAGTATGGATCAAAACGCACAGCAGCACACTTCCACTTCACCGCTTACACGAACGTCCATATTTCAATAAGCTCATTTCACAGAGGGTTAGAGGGCAGGGTCAGAGAGTGGACTGCAAACAAACCAGCATGATATCACTTCAATTCGATATGAAATGCGGAAAAGATGCGTTTTTCCTACACACAGTAAGTCTAAGATAAAAGACAAAGACGTATGAACAGCACACTGAAGCAAAAAGGCAAACACATGAACAATGACTAATACTGGCAGCCAGCAGAACTTACTTTCAACCCGTCTTATTCAGGGAGCGCAGTCAAAGGCAGGTACATAATTAACCTCCATTATCTGACTCCCTTTTCAATCACAGAACATATTAGTTTAAAGCAGCAATGATCCTTAGAAAAGGTCTACTCACTGTATTTGAATCCACAGCTGACGACTGGCTGTTTTTGGAAACAGCTGAAAGTTTGTTTCCTTAATTGTGACAGCTTGCGTTTCTTGGGCTGTGTACGATGACTTTGAACAGTTCAGTTTATTTCCCTACAGTAGGCTTTGTGCCATAATCTGGCGACCAGTCATCTTTTATAGATCTTTTGTTTTAATCAGCAACTTTTTTCATTGCTGTACCCATACTATTGTGGCTGATACTTGCAACTAATTTAAATTCTCTAGCTCTTAAGGGTGCCCTGAACAAAGGTATCTACTCAGCAAAAGAAAAAATACCTCTGCTAGCGCTCTGGGAACAACGCTCATCTTTTCTTTGCAAAAGTATTGAAAAAACAAACCCAAGAAATCATGTGAAGCAACTCTAAATATTAAAAACGGAGAGACGGGGTGCATCAGCAGAAAGGGTGCAGAGGGGTTTGTTCGCATCATTGGAGGCCAATCGGAGAAGATGCTCGTGAGTCGCCCACACCTGGCGCACCACACCTGGTTATCTAGCAATCAACTGACCTTAGTAGCAGATCTAAACATCAATGTTCATGTGTTAAAACCCATTTCCTTTATTTTTGAAAATTATATTTTCCTACTACACAAGTGCTGGAACACCTCCTGGTGTCTCTGGTTAAGTTCCAGGTAGTGAACCAACAAGATGGAACAAAGCTATTCCGTTAAACTGAGGTATCGCTACACTAGAGACGTGTGCCTTGGTCTCTCTGCAGCATGCTTCGATATGTGCTGCACTGTCATTCTTAGAGGTAAAGTGTCACACTGAAACGCCTGCCTCTTTTAACAGGCCAGATGAGAATACCACAGTCCATAATAAAAAACTGGTTAAACGGTCAAGCTGCACCAGAGAAAGGGAAGGACTCACAGCTTGCAGATATCCGTGAAGTTGACGAAAGACGTCTTCTTTGTCCCTACACGGACCACCTGCGGCGGCTTCATGACAAACTTCCTCTTCTCTCCCGCCACCATGTCGGGGTTCTTCACGCGCATGATGTTGAAGACGCGGTTCAGCAGCTGCAGACGAGAGCATCGAATGAAGGACAGGCGCGCAAGGCAGCGGCCCCTACCTCCTACCTCCTGTACAGCTCTCGGGGGCCTGGAGAGCATCCAGCCCGCTGCATGGGATTCAGAACCTGAACTGCAATATTAACCCAGTTTGAATTCCAGATTCGTACTTTCCTATTCCTATACTATTCCTGTTTAGTGGGATAACTGTTCTTGATTGAAGTCATGCATAAAAAAAGATTCAGGCGATGATTTGCTCACAGTTTATAACGAGGATCAAAAGATAAGATAAGATCACTTTATTTGCCCTATACAATTTCTTGCATTAGGAATTTGTCTTTTCGCAGACCCCAGCTTGCTCTCCATGAGAGACACACACAGAGAGAGAAGCTTGAGGTCAGAGCGCAGGGTCAGCCATTTATACAGCACCCCTGGACCAGTTGGGGTTAAGGGACTTGCTCAGGGGCCCAACACAGTAGGATTCCTCTGCCGACCGCAGGATACGAACCAGTAACCTTCCAGCCACAGATCCTGAGCCACCGAGCCACCCCACCGCTCCAAACACAATCGCACAACACTTTACAGACAGGATTGGAACCCCTTCGTGCAACACAGCAGCTCCCCTGCACAGCAGATCAGGGGAAGGAGTGAGAAACTATTTTAAACTGCCAAACTCCTAAATTAAGAGGAGACAGACTTTGCAAAACCCAGAGCAGTATTTAATCAGGACCCTGGGGTGAGGCTAACAGCCATACACTTAGTGTCTTCAGGTTTCTTACCAAGCAAAAAGTAGAGTCTGGGTTGAATGTCTGATAAAAAGCATGTTCCTCAAAACATGGGTTAAAAAGACCCCGGTGTATCGTAACCCAAGCTAAAACCCGAATTGAAAACGGATAGGTGAGGCGCCTGCCGCTCGCGGATACGAAGAGCCGGCGTGGGCACTGCGCCGCGGTGGGCAGAGCTCCTTACCTCATCGTAAGTGTAGTCCCGCTCCGTCCCAGCCCAGGACGGCCCCGTCTGCGCGCTGAACGTGATCCCGTCGTTATTCTTTCCGTCCTCGTCCTCGGGTGCTGCCAAAACAGTCAGCTGCATCACCTAACCCATTCACACAGCCCCCCCCCCCCCCTCTGTGGGGGCGTCTCAGAAGACGCAAGGTGACCGCAAGACGTGCCGAGCGCCGGGGACCGGCTGAAAGGCACAAATCTCAGAAACCAGCACTGTCAGCGCTGCTGTAAAAAAAAGTAACGTAACTGAAAACAAAATAGCTATTCGCACCCTCTCTTATAACTGCATAAAACAACGTGTGTTTCTCTTCAAAAGACAATTGGCCAGAAATTTCCACATGTTTAAGTGCGTGTCAGACTTCCCGGCGAGACGCACGTACAGTCAGACCTACCGTCGTCGCGGTCTTGCAGCTCGCTCTCGTCCTGGAACTCCACCTTCTTGACGGGTTTCTTCTTCTTGGTCGGCAGCATCAGATCCAGGTCATCATCCTCTATGGCCTCTGTCTCCCCCTCAATCTTCAACTCCTGAGGGCAGCAGGGTGGAGCGCGAGAACAGTAAGAGACCCCACGCAAGCTCTGATCAGGCCAGAGGGAACGTGATGCCTGCTTCTGTATCTGGGACTTGGTTCTCCAGTCCGATATATGAAGGCAGGAAACCACAGCAAACTACAGCTCTGCATGTCAAAAATCAACCGTGCCAAGTCTCCTTTACAACATAGGCTGAATTCTGCACAGCACTGAACTCGCAAATTAAGTATTAAGAATAAAATTGGCTTTGAGTCTCCTGACAGTCACAAATACAACCAACAGATATTCTAGTTTCATGGTGCTCAACACAAACAGCTATTCCAATGCACAACATTAACACAAAAGAGGGGAGCAGTTTCTCATCACAAACTGGGAGCACCACCTCTCTGGTCATGATTCTCGGATGTCGCATGTGAACACGCACAGTGGTGCTCCTCTGGTACTGACCTTTATCCCTTCCTCAAGGTCATTATCAAACGTCTTTTTAACCTTCTTTTTCTTTTTCTTCTGGTTAAAGAAGTTCAGGTCATCGAGATCATCTGACACCTCTGTAAATTTTCAAATGGGGGGGAAAAAAAAATTAAGACCCTGAAAAGAATACCAAAACGCTTTCAGACTCTGCTCTCGACAAAACACCGAGAAAGAAAACGCATAACAGCCCCTTCCAAGGCATAGTGGAAAAAAAACAAACAACCTAAACAGAGAACTGGGTTTGAAAACAACCAAATCGAACACCATTAGCTCATTTAAAATCACAACTGATCATTTAAATCTGTCCCATAGCAGATGCTAAGAATTTTATTAAAGCATGAATGTATGCTTTTGTAATAGAAGCAGGTCAACAGTATACAGGAAGCAACAGAGTCAAACTAACTCAGCCGTGTATATGTATGCGTCTTAACTAGCCACAGGCATGAGAGCTGCGAAGGTCACGTTAGTGGGAATATTCTTGAACACCAATCCCAGCTCCACTCCTCCGCTGGCAGGGGGGCAGGGACGCTCCCTCACCCTTCCTCCTGCCCTCGTCCTCGTCCAACTCCAGGTCCTTGTCCTCGCCCCCCTCCGGCTCGGCCACGTTGGCCTCGGGCTGCTGGGTGTCTTCGCTGGGGGCGTCGCCCCCTTCCTCCTCCAGCATGAAGGGCTTCTTCTTCTTCTTCTTCTTCTTGGTCATGGTGGGGTCAAAGATCATCTGCGGGGAGAGGGCAGAGCGCCGTGAGGGCTGGCGGGGGGGGGGGGGGCGCGCAGGCCGTGACCGGCCACGGCTTGCACACGGCAACAGGAAGAGTTGACACCGCGCCCCAGCACACCTCCACTGCACCAGCTGCGGGCGCCCCACTAGAGGAGACATCGGGAATCCCAGCAACACCCGAGAGATCACCGTTTCCATCTCCCAGTGTCATGACGAGAAAGGCTGCAAACGAGAGCACCCCACCCCGCCCGGCTGGTACGCAGGAGCTTCGGCTTCAGCATGCCTGCTCCACACTCCCACAACTATTAGTGAAAAGAGCCTCATGTTCTTGGTTTTGAGCTCTTTCCTGTAGTCTATACTTGTCTCTCCTGGTTCACCTTTCACCCTTCATACTGGTGAAATCCACAGAGCTGACTGTGAGCACTGGGGGACTTGCTCCAGCGCACCGGCCTATTAACCCTTCAACGTGCAGGTAGACTGCTCTGCTCGGGACACAAGGGTCGGATGTCAGGGGTCACCCCCCCTCCCTCCCCAGCAGCCTCACACCGAATTAACAATACACAAGCCTGGCACACACGAGGGGCACCCACTCACAGCCACTGGTGGAAACATTACACTGATATGATGATCTTGTTCTGTACAAAAAGAAGGGAGGGGAGTATGTTCACAGCCCGGTTTTGAAGATTAGACGGTATTTCTGAGCTCACGAACACCTCCCGGCTCCCACACCCTCTCGACAGGCTGCTGGGGGCTTCAGAGTCGCCCCGCTTGGGCGTTTCGGGAGGGGAGGCGGGAAGACACGCAGGAAAATGACTTTGCTAAACTGCCAAAAGAGGCAGGGGACGTGTTCAACGCCACGGCCTGCTCGCCTGGGAGTGCAAAAACGCCGTGTAACTCGCATCGAGAGACGACCCTGGGTTCTCCGACAACGTGTAGGAAATCCCCCCCAGCTCATCTGTAAATCTACCACGAAGAGGCGAGCCTTCCCGGAGCTGCGTTCTCCCGTGTGTGTGTGTGTGAGTGAGTGCAGCCAGGAAGACACGCGTGTGGGTGGTTTCTGCAGGCGTGGGGAGCCGGCGGCCGCTCGCTCACATGGGGACTAGGCCTCACGCCGCCGGGTCCGCTACTCAACCTCCCTCACTCGGCCTCCGAGGGGTGCAGGCAACACACACACACGCAGCGGCGTAACGACACTCTCCGCTCCCCACTCACCTCGTCGCCAGACATGTTCGCGTCCTGTCGTCCCCTGTCCGAATTTCCTCGCTCGCGCTGCTCCGTCCTCGCTCTTTTCTTCTCGCTCAGCGCCTCGGGCTGCTTGCGTCAGCTTTCGAAACCCGCGCAGGCGCCGCTGCCCCGGGCCCAAATACGCATGCGCGGCGCGGCAGACGGGACTTGTAGTTCTTTCCTGTCGCGCTCCTGGACATTGGAAGATGCTGCTTGTACGGTTCTTCTGAGTAATCTGCGGGGGGTTTTTTTTGGTTGCATTTTTGCATCTTTATTTAAATAAGCTAATGTAATATTCAATTATTTTAGATTCCCCTGAACAGAAGAAAAATCAGCCTGTTTTACTAAATAAATGCATCCAAATTAAATGTCTTATTGCCAACATGGGAGTTGTGACAAACATGTAGCCTATTTCATCATCCCTTATTCCAGTGAAATCTGTGGTAGGCCTGAAAATCACCATTCCCTTACCACACATGTCCAACAACAGTAATTTCTAAGAAACCTATTCCTGAGCATTATTCCACATTTCCTCCCATCTCGCTGATGCAATGATTGGTAAACAAATCAAGAACATTCTGACACTTACATTAAAAACATTCAAAAAATAAAACCTGATGAACAAATTGGTTATGAATAAGTTTTGCACCTGCAGCCATTCATGATCTTTTACTGCAATTACTGTGCTGTATGTCTAATATTCCTGTTCTCATCATGCATTATGCGTAGGGACTGGCTGCAGCTCAGGGGCTTCAGAGCCAGGGTAGCGGTCTCACACTCTGTGCACAGAGCCAGGGTAGCGGTCTCACACTCTGTTCACAGAGCCAGGGTAGCGGTCTCTCACTCTGTGCACAGAGCCAGGGTAGCGGTCTCTCACTCTGTGCACAGAGCCAGGGTAGCGGTCTCTCACTCTGTGCACAGAGCCAGGGTAGCGGTCTCTCACTCTGTGCACAGAGCCAGGGTAGCGGTCTCTCACTCTGTGCACAGAGCCAGGGTAGCGGTCTCACACTCTGTGCACAGAGCCAGGGTAGCGGTCTCACACTCTGTGCACAGAGCCAGGGGAGCGGTCTCTCACTCTGTGCACAGAGCCAGGGTAGCGGTCTCACACTCTGTGCACAGAGCCAGGGTAGCGGTCTCTCACTCTGTGCACAGAGCCAGGGTAGCGGTCTCACACTCTGTGCACAGAGCCAGGGGCTTGTACTTCCACTAACATGCCTGATACTGCTGAGGTCTTATATATATATATTCTACTTCTGACCCATCTTGGAGATGGTCGAGGTATCTATATTTAGCATGTGTTTAATGGATGGCAGCAGAGTGGCACAGTGGTTAGTACAGTTGGTACTTGCAGAGTCGGGGTCCTGGCTCCAGTTCTTGGGGCACTGTCAGTGTGGAATTTGCATGTCCTTCCCACGTTCATGTGGGTTTCCTCTGGGTGCTCTGGTTTTCTCCCAGAGCTCAAAGACATAGGTTAATTGATTGCTGGAAACATTGGCCCTAGTATGTATGTGCCCTGTGATGGACTGGCGTCCTATCCAGGGCGTAGCCGGCCTTGTGCCTGTTGCTTGCCATGACAGGTGCTGCTTCCCCTGCGACCCTGTATTGGATAAAGGGGCTAGAAAATGAATGGTTTTAATTAAAACAATATATGCTTCAACAACATATATTTCATAAAAACATCAGCCGAATCAGAAGTATCAGAGTTATCAGTTAGAACAGAGAATTATGTATGAATTAAAACATATTTATACATATAGTTGTTCTAATATATATCGATTGCCAAAAGGTCACCTGCTCAACAGGCTCCTTCTTTTCTAAATGTAATCTGCAAAAATATTTAAAATGTTAACCATCAGTTCTGACAGAAAACATCAGCTAGTACGTCAAGTAAAAAAACTGCTTTGTTAGCCATTGGAAATTGTCTTCTCTGAGTCAATTTCAAACAAGGCTCTCACAGTTTCCAGATGTTTTTAATTGCACATAGCTTCCTATGGGGCTTGCCTCTTATAGTACAGTCTGTGAACCAAGGAGCTCAGTGCTCAAAACCACTGACATATGAAGAGTGAGATGATATTGTGCAGGCGCTCTGTGTGTCAGAAAGCACATGTGTATTTTGCCTTTGGAATGTACTGTGTAAGTGCAAAGAGCTGGAAGTCAAGCTCGTGGGAACTGAGATGCTTTATTTAAAGTGGAGTGTTCTACTTTTTCAAACAAAATACATATTCCTGTAATTATGGCGCATGTCTTAAAAACCCTTTTTTTTTAAATCAGGAATGGTTTAGGTTGGCTGCATAGCTGCATAATTCTTAAGAAAAACTTAGAAAAACAGCCCTTGAAAATTTTCAATGCTGTACATACTGCTCATATTTATAGCTACCCTAAATATTTGGGTTTGCACTGCTGTGTTAGTGCTGACACTATATTGCCAGTGGCAGTCCCTCCTCCTGATGATAGGGGTCCCAGTCTGGTTACATTAGTAGTTCCACACACTGCAGTGTGTCATTCAAGTCCTAAGACTGAACTCCCTCTTTACACAAGGGCAGGCGGGATATACCAGGGGTGTTCGTACTGTGGAAGCGGGGTGAAACATTGTACCCCTGTCTGAGTGACTGTGGTGTAGTGTTTTCCCCAGAGGTAATTGTGCTGCAGAGCGGACCTAACGTCTGGCTTTTTGAACTAAACATGATATTGAGCATAAATTCCTTTTCCTCGATTCTTCTCAGCTTACGGAAGAATTGTTCAGTACTTTACAGTATCCTGCAGTCCATTTTCAATGACCACTAAGTCCAGTGCAGTCATGGCAAACTGGAGCCTCACCCAGCTGACAATAGGCAAGTTGGGATGACTCCTGGAGTACCAGTCCATCACCACACAGAGAGAGTAAAGAAAAGAACTGCAGATTCCCGAGGGAGCAAACCGGCACACCACCAGCTCAGACATGTGGCCACGCGGAGAAGATGCAAACTTCACACCGAGGGCTGCCTCCGGAATCGAACCAAGGACACAAAAGCCTTTGAAGCCACAGTGTTGCTTTTTACACAAGATTTTATATTTTCTCCTGGCAGCTGAGCAGTGACAAATCAAATAACTATTACAGGTCTGACTCACAAACTCTCAAGGATTATTCTTAAAAGTAAATGATCATGGTGTTGTCAGCAAGAGATAATTCAGGGTGCTATGTAGTTTTAACCAGAGAGTCTTCACTCAGCTGAGGAGTAGAACAACAGAGATAAATGAGCATCATTAGAGCAGGAGAGAGGACTGTGGCTTGATTTTTAACAGATCCTAACTAAAATGATAAAGCAAGAATAAATCCCATCAGTCCGAACTGACAAAGGCTACTTATGACAGTAATCAAGAAGGCATCCCTATGATATAGACATCACTGGAGACAACTACATTTAAGTATTGCTTTGAGCTATAAATCCTGCAGAACACTAAGTAACCCTTTAACCCAGGTCTTCAGTTATGCAGTATTTCTCATACTGTAGCTGTCAGCTGACAGAGACATCCACATTTTTCAGACGTGATTTTCTAATTAAAATTACAGGTATTGGAATGAATGGAATGGAACATTTGTCTCCCCCTTTATGAGTCATCTTAAATTTAAGTCAACTTAAAAAAATGAACTTGCAATAAGATCTCCTAAATTATTAAGTTTGTAATGGCTGGAAATTCTGATTAAAATAACAACAAAATACATCTTTCCAATCAAATGCTATTCAGTATACAAAGCAATTTCACAGGTCCCACCGGGAGTCTTGCCTGATATGCAGAAGCATTTACTAGGTTACTTCTATTTCACTATAATTCAAAGGCATGCTTTCATTGCATGTGATAAAAGTAATCCTCACAGGTCTGCTTGTCATTCCCTAGGACTAAGAGCTCAAGCCTTTTATGTTCTAAAAGGGCAAAGAGTTTTTCATTTGGACGGCAATTTGTTCTCACAAAATTTTTTGTAAATCTGTGTATCTGATAACATAACACCGCAATATTCAAGCACTGTGTGTTTACATAGAAGGCTGATTTCTGGAGTTTATTTGCAGTGGCTACAGTAGTCTTCAGAACAGATATGCTAAGAAAACAACTGCAAAATCTTTTATTCCTTTGCCAATTTTCATAAGTCCCTTTTTATGGTAAGGGTTTCATATTGCTAGGTGGAAGCACCATGTCAGCTGGAAGTTCTCTGAAGCACCTCCCAGTTTCTGTTGTGACCGTTTGTGAGTTCCCAGGTTTGTGTCACTGACTTTTTTCAAGCCCCTCATCAGGTGTTATTCAGAGGCCGCTGGGCAGGTATCCAGTCTGGTGATCTGTCCAAACTCACCGGGAATGGAGCACTCAAGCAATGGTTCGTCCTGATAACAACACTGTCACTGCAATAAATAATGAATGCAAGAATTAAGTTCTCTGCATTTTAAAAAAAGTTGCAAATTCTAACAGAAAAAAATAGAAAAAAGAAGAATCCTGGAAATTGCTACAGAATGTAATTATGTAAAGGAAACCAAAAGCAATTCTGGTATTTACAATAGCCACACTCTGTAAATATAGATACTGCTTACAGATGTGGTAAATATTTTTGAGTAAAATAAACCTTTCTTTTGGATCCAATATAACTTGTTCTACATGAATACATGCGTTTTTTTTGTTAAATTGTTAAACTCAAATTGTAACTGGTACTGTATGTCAAGTAAATTAAAACTAGTAAGGGTAGTTTAAATTTTTAAAAAAACACCCCATTCGATTACACAACTGTTTTGTTTTTTAAAATTCATTTAAAAAAATATCCATTACATATGGATATTAGACAGGACTAAAGCACAGGGTAACTATATCAGAGCAAAAATGTAAGATTATAAGAAATAGTGCACAGCTCTTTGGTTAACTAGATCTAAACTGCCATCCTTCAGACTGAATTCATTCTAACAGTAAATTCCTGAATATGTCTTCTATTTTACTTATCTTACATCTGTGGAAATGATTTCTGAGAGTCATAACAGTATTATACTAACATTTTATGAAGTCTGAAATAAAAATCATACTTCATAAATCATGTTATGATGTTTCAAACATGTCATAAACTATTGTGTATGCACAGAAATGTTTTGTTAAAATAAAGCAGGTTTATCAGCAAGTCTGCCTAAAGCACTAAATGATTTTTTGTTTGTTTTACAGAAAGCCATGGTAAATACTTCAAGAGCCTGTGCCTCTCACAACTGTCCCATTTGTTTTACAAATGACGACAAAACAGTTGTTTCTAAATGTCCTGTGTTTAAGCTTTTATTTTGCAGCGAACATAGATAAGAAACTAAACCATATAGACATGTAACATTTTGACCCATGAGCACTCAACTCCAGTAGTGCCTGGACAGCCACCATGTGACTTTAAATCACGAACCGAGTGATGGATCTGGGACACAGCAGGTGATGATATTTCAGAGAGTGGGAACATGTCCCTGTGTTATCACTAAGACACACTTCAGTGAAAACTGAGAATGGTTGAAAGACTAAGTCAGGGTTGAAGGAGAAGGTTCAATCTTTTTCAACTGATTGTTACAGAGTCAGTTAATCACATCCACCTGATCCTGACTATGTTCTGCAACCTCAGGCATGAGGTCATTTTGAACCCCATGAAATAATGGGTAGTACTAGCAAAGACCATGAATTTAGTTTAGGATCCATGAAGCAATTGGCTGACAGCCACTTAAGAGCCTTAAGTTAGTGAAACAGTATTTCTCCTGAAGGTTTTCTGATTTAGGTATAGGGTGTGTTTATTGTGAAGGTGGCCAAAAGGAACAAACATGGTGAGGTGGGCCTATTCCATGTATTTTCCTGCAAACGTCAGTGACTCTACGACACAGATCTGGCTTCCTGAAACATTCAGCCAAGACTCGTATATTAATCTAGAACAGTGACGCATTTTCACAGGCGAAACCACATAATATTAGTTATAAAAACTGTCAACACTGCTAGCTTCCCTGAAAACGCTCTAAGAAAAAGAAACCACAATCTCTGTTGAAAACAACGCTATGTAATCGAGCATTTAACATCAAAGGCTTGGAAACAGTAATAAACAGACACTTCAAGTGTACATAGTGTGCATATCTCTAGAACAGTTTACATTGAATTGTAACTGATTACAAGCATGCTCATTAAAAAAGCATTTGTTAACTGTGTCAAGAGAGTTAAGCTGAAGGCAAGTGTGCAGCGAGATGCATGAATCTTTACCATATAATTTACCTACAGTGTCGGGAGAGGGGGGCTCAGTAAAGAGGAGGTGTAATTGTATTTCGAGCTATGTTTCAGCTATGAAAGAATGGAATAAACCTTTACCTGTATCTTTGCAACTTTTTAGTAATGTTTGTAAAACAAAACAGTTGGAATGAATAACTGGAAAACATGATGTAACACAGGGCTAGTGAGCATCGTTTGTGCAACAAGGATTTGTTCTTAACTGTGTACGTTAAAAACATAACTTCAAGATGCCAAATTTTGAAGTACAGCCTCAGAAACTTACGAAGTAAAATATCTCATCTTTCGTGTGTGAGAACCCAGATGGAAAACTCTCAAACAGACGATTCTACACAGATATAAGAAAACCCTGTAATTATCCATACGCACATATATATTAATGTGTGGATTAAACTGCCAAGTCACGTTGTAGAAATGAACGTGCTGGCATCTTTCTCAATCTGGCCTGAAATTCTCATAATTGAATTGGGTTGTATTCTTGTGTATTATGAAGAACCATGGGAGGGCCTTTCCTGTTAAAGGGGTAAAGGTACAGTTGCTCTTGTAAGGTCTGTAAACGTGGCTCAGCACTGAGGAGCTAAGATGCTACAGACGTTACAGTTCTTACCTTTGAACGTTTTCTGTCACAATCCCAATATTAAGATTAAAGTCATGCTGTACAGTAGGATTCTTTATATTGTAAATCAATTTGCTTAAGTTTGCCAGTTTCTTCCAATTTTTAATTTCACTTCAGGATTATAGTTTTATTAAATAACGGTAGTATAGTATCTTGAATTGACAGGAAGTAACAAATGTTTCGCAAATGTCTACATGAAATACATTAAATTTAAAATACAGAGTTTATATTAAGGTTCTTTTTGCACAATTCACATTACTTTAAGGAATAAAATATAATATTTACAATAACATATAAAACAACATACAAGGGATCATTTTTGATAAGGAGTGTTAAATGAAATGTATTTCTTTTGTACAGCCAGCACAATATCTGGTTCTGTGACTACAACAGGTTAACATTTGCAAAAATATATTTCTTGATGTTTACTTGTTCTTTTATTACAAACATATTGCTTTAGTCATTGTTTGTGTCACTGCTTTAGTCATTGTGGTGAATCAAAATGTTGCAGGCCCTTATACTGAGACAGATATAATTGTGCATAAAACTTCTTTTAAAAATGTAATAATTATACTGTATGCATATGAAACTTCCCTGATCCTATGACACAAATAAAGGCGAAGAATATTTAAATGTCACACTGCAGTTGTATACAGTAAATGTGAGTAATAAGCTCTTTTAGACACTACATGCTTGCTTGATCACAGCAGCCCATCCTGTCCATGTGATTCACGCCACCTCACTAGGTTTCACACAGTAGTTTGATTTTAGAGAACCTGTCCCCTGTATGTAAGAGATACGGTAGAGATCGTCATGGGGACGGCTGCTTTTTGAAAGGCTGCTTGTATATGTGGAAGTGACATTCTGCTTGTGTAGAAGAGAGAGGAAGCATGGCGATCAGCAGACAAGCCCTAGAGAGAGATGATAATTATGAGGTAATGCTTCTAAGACCTTTCTCAGACCACTGTTTTCACTTCAGCTTTCCACACACCACACCACAAGAAAGACATTGGAAACCACAACTCCAGGAGAAGAATAACCAGAGTAATTCCTGGACTGGACAGAGAGTTTAAGAAAAAACCTCTGGAGCCTGGAACTATGAGTGGCTTGTGGGAACTTGATAAGGTATTCAAAACACCTAGAGGAAATGGGCAAAGTCAGCCCAAACTCAAGCTCTTCAAGGAAAATCACAATAAGAGGTCATACTGTTAATGGAAATTAAATGCAAGTGTATTTAGGACTGAAAAACAGTACAACACAGTTACACAAACATCTGTGGATGTTTGGAACAAATACAATAAGAAAAGAGACTTTTTGCCCCCTCAGGCTGGCAGACATGACCAGGATTTTAAATATGGTAACCCTACAGCATGTGATGTGGCCATAAAAATTTCAACTACAAAAGACAGTATCTCCTAAACAGACTGCTTCTATTACAAATCCGCACATTATCTAAGACGAGCAAGTATTCTAAACTTCACCCAAAGTTACTTTCAACTCCCTCTTGACCATGGTGCTCTGCTGAAAATAGCTGTAAAGCCAGTCTTTGGTCTTTGGTAAGCAAGACAGACACAATGGCATTCTTTATCATATTTCATTTGTTTTAATCTCAAGAGACACAGTACATTTCATTAAATGTTTTCTTTTATATTGTTGAGGTACAGTAAGTGAAAAGGAGGAAGCTAATTCATAGTGTCCAACATTCATTTCTTCTCTTTCCTCTGCATTTCCACCTTCTGTAAGTCTCATGTCACTTTTAAACATTTTTAACATTGTTATTCCCACATGATCGATTAAACATTGCAAGAGATTCTAAGTCACACATACAGCTTCTCACACAAACATCTGAATCTCTCCATACTTCACCATCGTAGCATGTTGTACAGACAACCAAACTGTTCAGATGCATCTGAATTGAGAGTTTTGCTCCTCTGTGATCTTTTTCATGTACTATTAACTAGCTCAAGTATTTGCTGAATTGGGTATATTTAGGCTGCTGGTAAGCAACCCTTTTTGTAAAAGAAGAAATAGATAACTGAATGATCTGAGTTGTTCATATTGTTTTCTCTCCCAAAGTCAGCAATTTTTTAAAAATCAAGGGTATCAAAATAATATAAAACAGTATGCTTGCATTTTGTGATGCATTTATTACTCATTAGAAATAATTATGATTGTCACAAACAAATGAAAAGTGAAAAGGCATCACAAAGGCCAAAGTTATAAAGAGGCAATTACTATCAGAATGTTGGTTGTCTGCTATAGACGATTGCGAAAGATAATGAATTAAATTAAATCTGTCAAAGAAAGTAATTGCTAAGGGTAATTACCTAAAATACATTAGAATGTAAACTTACTAAGAATAACAGACAAATGTTGGAGAATAAAACAAGTTGAAGACACCAATAGTGCTTGCAATAAACACGCAATCAAAACACACTTCAAAAGACTGTCGAGGTAAAGCTCTGGTACATGTGGATGACAATTCAAAACAGGCTTCTGGAAGCTGAAGAGTTAAATCCTAAAAACATTTGTGAAAGCATAGGAACGCTAAACAACGGACATATTGTGCATACTCTGTATTAATTTCCTGTTCCATGGTACAGGAAGAGATACATATTTTTTGTTGCTGCATTTCTGAGCATTTCTAATTTAAAAATGTCAGTAAAGAATCAGAAAAAAGGAAGCATATATCATTGTTTTCACCTTTAAAACAAAGGCTGAACTGGAAAGTTCAGTACTACGCTTAGGCTCAATGGGACTAACCTTTCTCGCAGAAGGCAAAGGATGACCCTAGGTGTGGACGGATCAGCTTTCCCAGCCCAGCACACCCTTTTTTGGGTTGGTGATGCAGGGTGTGGGGGCCTCCAGGAGCTTCATACTGAAAATCGTGTTGTAAATTTCTCTCAGATCCACCTTCACGAATCCCAGCAGAGAAGAGGTAAAAGGAGCTTTATCTTTCATCTTTATAGAAGGTAAGACACAATTGCTGGATCGTCCGCTGAACTTGCATGGACACCTTTTTTTCTGGCATGTTTGCCAGAAGTAAGACTCATCTTTGAGCATACTGGACTTATATTTAATCTAATTATAGATCAAATGGAAAATCCTGAACACATGCTTGGTCAGAGAAAAGCAACTTGAACTGAACAAATGCCCTAAGTATTCTGACATTTTGGTGTGTGATCACATACCATAATATCTTCTTTGTTATAACGTTTGTCTCAAACGTGGAGCACTGTACATGCAAGAAAATAGTTCTTCAATCTGAGAAGAGCTGAATCCGAGTGTTGCGAGTTCTAAAAATTATGTCTGCGTTTCTTTTGTAAATATATCAAACAGAAATCTAGTGTCGTTCATAGGGATAGTGAATGGAGTCCAAGTACAATTTTTGCTTTTCTGAGAAACAAGATTCATTCTGTTTATTAAAATAGTTTTAGAACAGTAATCCCTGACAAGCTTCTTTTTAGAAGTTAGGTGTCCTGGCTCGCTTTTGTTTTTTAGTATTAAATTAAATATCAGAAAAATAACTCTTAAAACTCTGTATTGTGTTCTTCTATTCTCTTTATCAATGTACTTAAATGTTTTTTGTTAATAACAGCTCCAATACCTCTTGTTTCTTTTAAATAAGACTATAATATTTTAACTAATTAACTAATGACATTTAATTATTTAAGTACTTATTTTAGAAGAAACAATTCTTTCCAGTTCTGCATACTTTGTTACAGTTACTTACTGTAGGTGCCATTAAAAACATCAGTGCATCTTATGATCTCTAAAAAACACAAATTTATCTTAACTCTAATAAAATATTCTTAATTGCTGAAAACATACAAAATGCAAATAAAGGTGTAAATAGAAGCAAAATTATCCTTACATTTAAAGTTTAATTATAATTTTAATCTTGAAAAAATAGCTTTTTGCCAGCAGTAACCGAAACATCTTTTTCCATCATACTATATACTGAAGGCATTTTCCTCCTACAATACAAATAGTATTAAGCATCTGAAAGTTGAAACTCGATAAATGTGTACTGTAGGTTTAACATCACCTTCTCAATTCCCAGTAGGATCTTTGCAAACAATTTAACCCTGATGTGTTATCATCTGTGTTTTAAAATAAAGATTGTAGCAGACGCATATGTGTACTAACACATAATCTCATGTCCTGGTTCTGCTCCCACTTCAAACACTAAACAAAAACGGCTCTTTTGTGAAATCGTTGTGTGGAACTTCCAATAATGCTTTTAGAAAGGCACCCTTTTTTGCTTTTATGAAGCAAACTAAGGATTACATCTTAAAATCTAAAGGCTAAAAGTAAGATTTATCTCTTACTGTCTTTACACACAATCATATGAACAAATGTCTTGATATTTTGGTTTAGAAGTTTTGCTTCTATGGGATACATTAAGATACAAAAACCTCAGTAATCCTTAAAATGTGCTGCACAACCTTTACCTTTTAATGTTCATGAGAAAGAAGTTAAGAGTTTTAAAAATTATTTTTCTCTCATTGTTTTACAACTGCCTAAACACTGCAATACAATTGATAAGCATCAGCTTTTTGACATATGAGACTCAGACGTTACAGCCTCAGTTTATAATTTCGGGGTTCTGTGCTCCCACCCCTCAGCTCTTAGAGCTGCAGTGTTGTGCACGCTGTAAGGTTGGTCTCTCGTGTGCCCACATGCTAAGGGCAGGACACGTAGTGCTCAGGAATCTGCAGGAGTGACAGCAGCAAAACAGCGTCCTGCATATTGAGCTGAGCTTCGCCATTTACACTGGGCTCTGACTTATCTTGGGCTGAACGTCATGCATGCCAGAGGAGGAAAGCTGTTGTCTCATTATATCAATTACACAGGAAATGTATCTTCTGAATGAAATGTCTACCTGGAAATTATTTTAAAAATTATAGAGTTAACATGTTAAAACATTTAGATGAATAAATATTTATTGATGTGTAAAAGGGTCTGCTCTAATTTAATGTTTGGAGTATAATAGGGGAACACAGCAGCTCCCATTCAAAACAGCTTGTAGGGAGAGCACTTCAAATAGATGAAGGAACTGAGCAGCTCCAAAAATATGTGGTGGAAAGATGAAGACTTCGAGTTTAGGCAGCAGTACAACAGGCTGGAAAGGATGACAAATGAACATGTATATAATATACTGTATATAATGGCTGCTAAACTAGAAGAAAATTAATATAGTTCAAACACAGAACACGTACATACGGTAACCATTTTTACATTCAGGAATTTTCCTAAGCATACCATTTTTAACCCGCTTCAAGTCAAAGAAGCTGCAAATTTCACACGATTATTGAACTGCCTCCTTTAGCCTTAAATTTAAATGATCCTTCAAACTGAATGGTTCCAGATAAGAGAGGGCTATTTGGACCATCAGGCAGACTTGTTTTTTCAGGCAAAGAGGTTACTGGATGTAGCCCTGGATGTAGCAGGAGGTCACACAGTACAGGGCAGGCCATTAACCCAGCTGCGTCCCAGGTTGTTACAGTAATTGTATGCTATAGAAGGAAGGGCTCATGCAGTGTCAGTTACATTTCTATTTTTGCAAACGTAGGATAATTATACTTTCACTGGGTGAAATACGATATTTTTTTCTTTTGGTTACTTGCATTTCTACTTTGATGCTATAGAAGCTCGTTTGTAAGTAAATACAGTGTGTGCTGGGAACCATTTATTTTTTTTTAATTAGTACTACCAAATAAAACTATACTTTATATTGTTCTTCACCAATTTTAAAAAGAGAAACAAATGTTGATCATTAATTACAGTGTGGGGTACATTTTGTTTGTTCCTTGTCTTGTCCTTCTGTCTCCTATTGACTTAGTTTAGGACAGAAGTGTGCAGCAGAGCCTCTCAAGATTTGACTATAAATGATACAGAGAAACAATCTTACACCAAGCTCCTACAGTGTATCTTCACTATACCAGCATGCATTATCTCACAAGTCAAAATGATCAATTAAACCAGTATTGAATCATTACCATTAAATGACCATTCTAAATGCATATTCATTTTAATTTAAGTAAAAAAAATATATTAGTGGAAGGTGAAACTAAAGTTTAATTAATGGGTAAAAAATCAATTAATTTAATTTTATCTCTCAAAGCACTATGTTTGAGAGTTAAGAGTTAAGTGAACACTATAAAGATGCCACCTTTTGGATAATGTACCAGAAATTTATTTGACAAAGTCTAGATAAAAATACAGAATCTCTACTTTCTATAACTCTTGCCATTGTTTAAATACAGTGTGTTGGTTAAATCTATGCCAATGGATTGTTACTGAAACACAGTGATAAAGGCATATTTCAGACAGATTCCTTTTCCGGCACATGTGGAAGCATGAAAAACGATGTCCTAGATTTTGTTTTTTGTCTCCACTTTCATCTGAGTTGCAGTTGGTAGCTATTAAGAAGACAGTTAATCCAAAGGGACACTTTTAACAGTGAGATGGTTCTAAATAGGATTCACGTCATTCTGCATCTCCAAGCACAGCCTTGAAATATTTCATTGAAGACAGCAGTAAGTGTACATGTAACAAAACAACTCTACTGTTCAATTCTCTGTCACGCTCTCAACTGTGAGTTTTTAATATAATGTTTTCTCCAATTAATTTACAATGAACAGGTTTGTAAACAAGAAAAAACTTCATGCAATATTTTCCCTGACATATTTTTTAAACTGACCAACGTGTTTTTTTAATAGTATCTGCAACTTATCATCAAGTACTAATAAATTACTAACCCTCAATGGAAACCGTAATAGAGATGATCAGCTCTGGGGGGTTTTGGAATCCTTATTTCAGTCACATGTCTGTGTGTTTAAGTTCAATGGAGTCAGAAATTCAGAAATGATTATTTGACTTGTAGAAGAATGTTTAACTCACTGTAATGGTGTCCTTTCATGTGGTTAAGCCATGTTTAAATCTTCCAAATTCCTATAAATTATAGGAGGGGCATGAAGAAAACCCACTACACTAATGCGTACATCTTAAAAATAGAATAACTTAAGAAAGGTTGTTTGTTTCTGCACATTCTGAGATAGTGCTGTGCAACTGGTCTTTGGCCTAGTGAGCTATCTTCCATGCCTCGGGTCATCTGGGTGTGAGCATTTGTGCTGAATATCAATCAACAAGTTCAAAGTAGAAATGAAAAGAAAAAAACATAATTTATTATTTTCTTAAATCGATCCCAGAGAGCGGTGTAGCGTCACATTTCCAGGAGAATCTCCTAGTTCTAATCTGTACATTCCTTTCATGCACAGTATTAGTAAACATTTCAAGGGGAACAACTAGGAAGAATGTTAAAGCAAAAGGCAGAGCAATTAAAATAACCGTTTACTTCCATCGCAAGCACAGGACGTTTCTGTGTTACATTGCCACAGTCCTTTCGAGTAAGAGGGAACAAGTCTTGCTGTATTACTGCACTGAATCTTGTAAATGTCTAGTCTTGGACTTGGCAGACATAAAATTGTATGAAATTTTCACTTTCATGGCTGATATACAATAATTGAATTTGCTGGCATTTCTTCAAAGCTATCTCTTTATGACATACAACGGCTTCTTCAGGAAAACAACTATGATGTAATCTTCCAATACTTATTACACATTTGTTAAATAATAAGCACTAAGAAAATAAACTTTTTAAATAGCAACTACAGTAGTATCAATGAGATGACTACTAAAGATATTGTCATGGGCCTCTTAAGCTTGCTCTGCAGCTCTAAACAAACAAAAGTCTTGCAAAAGTATTTGCATATCTGAGTTTGTGTACTCATTTGGTTTTTTTAACATTAGATTAACCTAATTCAATACAGTAAAAGGGTTTTCGAATTCAATTAGGCATAAACAAAGCACTCTTACTCTTTCCCTCTACACATATTTACACTTCATTTATCATCGTACCTTGATTCTAATTGTGCCTAACGATATTGAGGCTGACGGACACTAAGCCCTCTCCACCTCCTAGCAGAGCCACCAATGGCTATTAAAAGAGAAGAACTAACATTACTGTCCTCTCACAAGCAAAGACATGCATGAGGGCCACGAGTCTCAAACTCTCAAAAGCTCCTGGAGAGTTCACTGTTTCTGTTTTCTGTCGCAAATGCACCCTATGCAGGTGGCAGACTCCGGAGGGGAGTGAGACTAGCACGGGGAAGAAGACTGGGATCGGGGCTGGAAGAAGTACAGGGGGCGTGTCCAAGGTGCGCCGGTGTTCGGGGGGCCGTGGTCGAGGCAAACAAGTCCAAAGGGGGTCCGTGAGAATATCCTGAGAAAGCCAATGTCCAAAGCCGGGTGATCCATTCTGACAGACAAGACAGGAGTTAAAAGCCGGAGCGGGATCCGGCGAAGGGTTGGGGGAATAAAAGGGGTAACGGGGCCAGGCGCTCCCAGCCCCGGGGGCAGGTGGTCAGGACGCCACGGTGAAGCCGATACCGTCGGGCCATTCCTGGGCTCGCTGGTAGGCGGGCTTCCGGGCATCCATCTTCCAAAGCTGAGCCTGCAATGGTGGGAGGTCTGGCTTTTGTAGGATGAAACACCTTGCAGTCTAGTTAGAAGCCTTTTAATTATGCAGCTATCTGAGAGCTCAGGTAGAAAAAAAAGATGACGCTAGGCCCTCCAGGAGCTGAGCTGGAGTCCCACGATCACTTGATATCAGCTTCCCTGGGACAGTCATGCTGTCTGAGTACCCAGACACCCGACACAAGCTCCAGGCTCAGATACGGCCTCACCAGGCATTGTGGGTCCTGCAGAAAAGATGATCACGGAACACAACCACCCTCTACTGTGAGAGATGCTGAGAGAGATTAAAGGCAAACCTACACAGCTGGAGAACCAATTTGTAAAATAAGATTTAATAACTTTCCTTAAATTTGCAGATAATAAATAAAATGGTAGAGTTAAAAAGCACCATTTAAAACAATGAAGTATTTAATAATAATAACAATAATAATAATAATAATAATAATAATAATAATAATAATAATAATAATAATAATAATAATAATGTTTCTTTATTAGCCCTATACAATTTCTTGCATTAGGAATTCGTCTTTTCGCATACCCCAGCTTTTCTCCATGGAGACACAGACACACAGACAGGGAGAAGCTTGGGGTCAGAGCGCAGGGTCAGCCATTGTACGGCGCCCCTGGAGCAGTTGGGGTTAAGGGCCTTGCTCAGGGCCTTTATTCAGAGTGAGAAGGAAAAGGAAACAGAAGCCAGACATTTAAACCCTTGAGCGATAACTTGACAAGCTACCTGAATTTATTAAAATTTGTTCTTTGAAATAAAGATGGAATTTTCTTCCAATTCCAAAGGATTACTAACAATGGTATAAAACAGAACAAGAAATAATAACATTCCTAAGCATTACAACATGATAAGTAGTATACTGATATTCTTTAAAATAATGTTCTTCAGCAATACAAATGTATATTTAAATATGTGTCTTACATATCGTTATATGCACCACTTTTGATTATTTTAGTGCTTGTATTATAATGTCAGAATCTGCCAGCTCTTTGACTCCTGTTACAAGCTGTTCAAAGCAGGAGAGCAGTCTGACACCTCATGAATCTAGAGCCCTACAGCCTCAAGACGCCAGGGAAACCACAGGCAGAGCACAAACTTGACTTGAGAAAGAGATTTGTTCTACTGTTTTAGACCGAATGTGTTTCTCTTTGGTAAACAGAGTTTAAAATTACCTTTAATATTAAATTATGTCAACAATTATATCACACTATAAATTTCCCAATCCACATTTGACTACCAGCCACAAATCCCCAAACAATAAATAGTGATTAAAATACCAATCAAAAATTTCAAACTAATTACTAACTACAAAGGCCTCTAAATTGTAAATAGATTTATGAATATTATTTAATTAAAAAACAACACTACAGGAGACAGAACTGTTGTACAACTTTTCAATCCACATTTGTTATGCGTATAAAGACAAAGACAGCAGTCACAATTGGGAAAAAAAGACCTTCATTTAAAAAAAAAGAAATGATAAGTTCATTATATAATTATTTCATTCTAAACATAATTTTATCTCAAAAGAAACTTTTGCACAAAATGTCCTGAAACGAATGCCTTTTTAATCATTTAAACCTTTGCATAATATAAAAGACTTTCTTTTTCATTTGTTTGTAGTTGTAGTTTATATGAAAGGCAGAATAAGAAGTTGTAGCATTGTGCTTGAACAAGGACTATTTAATATTCATACCCATAATACAGAGATGTTCCTCTAGCACACAATACTGTACATCTGCACATCTGGGACCAGACCGCTTCAGGGAATCAGGAGAGCCATATCTTTTTGTATACAAGAATCGTGAATATTTTTTAAATTGTTATATAGACCTCCAAATAGAAATACAAAAATATTTCCCACTTTTTTAAATGTTCAGAATTGTCTTTAGGTAAATGCTAGGCAAATGTTCCAAATGAGATATTTCTTTCTCAGCATCTTACAGTAATATGAAGATCATGTTTTCCCATCATTGTTTTATTGCTGATGTTTTAAATGCAGCTTTCAGTGTCACTGATAAAGCTGGTCTGTGAAAACTTATTATCAAAGGGTAAATTATTTATGTTGACTACTGTACTGTATATTTACTTTTTATTTTCTGTGGAAAATTATATAACAACAGACTAGGGTTAACTTACAGATTCATTTTGATCATACACATTACTTGCATTATCAATAAAAAAGTGATGAACTAAAACTTTAACTTTGAAACCCTTTTTAATAGCTCCAAGTGAAACGAAAACGTCTAAAGAATTTTAAAATGCCAGGACTAAAACTGGCACACGGTGGCTTGATTCAGACAAGACAAATGTTTCCTTGATATCCACGTTCTTCCTTTTCTAAATGTAACGATTGCATTTGTATAAGATTTATAGACACATATAATATATCATATAATAATGTACTGTATATATATTTAATAATATAAACAGCAGCTCAGAAGTCCCTTCTATTTCACTTCTATGTAAAGATGTAGACACCCACAGCTATGATTAGGCTACATTTAGAAACTGCATCCTGATGCATCAGTGTGTGACATTGCAGCTTTAGTAAAAATTAAAAGAACATTCTTAGTATTATAAATGGTACTATGAATGGGTGAAGAATGTGTTGAGTCTTGCAAGCTATTTATTGGCGTATTTTAACTTACTGTGAGTTTCAAGCTAAACTGAGAGGTTTGCAACGGTGTTCCGATATCAAGTCATATTTCTGTTGTCTTATGGGAGTAAATTGTTCCTGTGAGCAAAAAAAAGGTAATTTGCTTCTGGGTCTAAAACACAATACTAAAAGAAAACAACACAACCCTGACCTTTTGATAAACCGACCTCAAATGTGTGAGATCAAATTGGATAATTCAAGGTTGTTACATAAAGCAGCTCCTTTTGACATGAGAAAGCTAAATAAATATACATCTTGGAGCTGACTTATTAATAACATATTTCACAACTTATAGCTTGCCTGCTATCTATTACCCCACTGTTACTTTCACAACAGTGGTTTGTTTTCAATTTGAAATTCCATAGAATGTCTTTGAAGTCTCTGGTCAGGGAAAAGAAGTGGAAAAAATAGGAAACAAAATTAGCCAATGAAATGCAACAAAGTTTTACTGACTTTCCTGACCCTACTATCGTGGGTGAAGATTGATTGTATGACTTTATAGAGAAATAACAGAGATGATTTTATGAAGAACACTATAATGAGACCTACCTGGTGATACCATAGGCTGCTGTTTTTCTTTCTCATATTAGAGGTTCAGACGAAGACGGCAACAGGACCTGGTGTCTCAGCTGTTTCATTTCTATACCTGTTTCTTAATCTTCATAATCCTTAATCAGCCTGGTTTCTATGGTAAAACAGTCAAATTGTACCAGAACTCTGTGAATTTAACAAAACATATTGAAAAAAAACGCTTTCACCAACAAACATGGTTTCTACACCTCAGATTGATGAGAACACAATGCTGCAACAACAGAAACTTAATCTACAGCGTCGGAATAATATTCCTTAAATGACATTTTGCACCTTTCAGAACACCTAAACTGATCTTTAAGGTACTCTGCATTCCTGCTTTATTGCTTCCCAGTACATGTAGTATTTTGGCCATCTACGTTTTCCCTTCTTATTTTCTTATTAACAAATAGTAAAATATTTGATTTGATATGTATGTAAACTCAAATTAATTTTTGCTTTCTCGTGCATTTTTGTCCCTTAAGTTTGTAACTTTTCACTCCTTGGCAAGAATGACCAACAGCGGCATATGTAATTCAAACAGTGCAGCATTCCAACTCTGGAAAATTTAGTTCGGTAGTTGGCAAGTACTGATCAGTTTCAAATACATCACCATTTATAGAACTAGCAACAGCCTCACACCAGGCGACGTGTAAATCATGTGGTGTTAGAAAGAAATCGTTTCTGGGCTTGAAGTATCTGTAAGATTTTGTTATTTCCTGTTTCTGCATTTTGTTTTACTAGATATTTATTTCAAGAAATATCCTATATGTATCTCTTACTCTGTGTTTCTGATATAAACGATTTGTGTTTGTGATATACTCCATTTCATTATTTAAATATTTCGTAAGGTAAATAACATATACAAACCCCTAATCTGATTTTGTAATCGGTGAAATATGCCTCTCTTAGAAAGCTCTTTAATGCTGATGGTTTAATTCAGGATTCAGAGTTTAATTTTTTCAGGCAAACTGCATATTAACAAGGGTACATTTTGAAACATTTGATGAGAATGAACAGGTCCTGCTGCCGAACATAGTTGTGCCAGCACTTAATATTCCAGTATTTTAAAAGTTAAGTAAAGTCTAAGAAACTGTGCTGATCTAGAGGACTGCCTTCTCCAGCCTTGACCCATGCCCAGATCAACACGTTCACCCTGGCACGTGTGACACTGGGGATTTCCCCCTTGGAGACTGGAAGATGGCCAGTCCCAGGTAGCTTTGGTTTCAGAGCCACAGAGCACCATGCCCCGAGTGTGGAAAATTCCACAGCGCTGAAAGGCTCAGCCTCCTGCCATAGGACAGTCACCCACTTTCAGTGACATCAAAGGATCCCTGTTACATACACAGCTGATACCAGTTAATCACATCACTTTAAAAATAATGATTACTTATTTTTGTTCAGAATTGGTTATTTAGTTTTTTTGTCCAGCTCGTTTGCTTTTTTATTGCTCTTCAGAACCTGAGAGAATCACCCTTATCCTGAATTACTGTTACCAGAACAGGGAATGGATTTTTAATGAGACTGATAGAAAACAAGCAAATTTGCTATTATTTTCACATGGACTTTTCACAGCATGAAGCAATCTGATGTGGCCTTTTCACCTCTCCCTTCTTCAGCTACATCAGGCCTGACAGTGTTCTCTATAGCCCTCTCTTTTTGTTAGCACTTAACTAAAGAATTTTTGCCCTCAGCAGACATTCAAGGTTTTTTAAATTCTTATGCCTTAATGATCTCTTCTTTGAGTTTTTATCCTTGCCAATGTGTCAGTTTAAATATCCATTAAGATAAACAGACTTTCTCCTTGATACACACCACAAAAATGCCCTAGTCCCTGATGAACCATTATGTTTTTCTTCTTTTTTCAGGGGAAGATGTACCGACAAAATAATAATAAACCACTTCACTTTTGGCTAAATGGTTTAGGAGTTTGTGAACTCAAAATAATTCAATTCAGTTAAATGAATGGCAAGCACTAAACTCTGCCTGACAAAGCTGGGACCTTTGAGCCATCATTGTTAAGTCAATGTATAAACATGGTGATAACTTTTTTAAACTAACATGTTAACCTCTTTTCTAGTGTTTATTCATCATAACTCCACAGAATGTATCCTACCACTTGAAAACCAAAATCCTTAGCGTTCATGCTTAGAAAATAACAAAAAATACTACTGTTTTCCTGTTAACCTTTTAAAAAAACAGAGGAATTATAAAATGTGTCATTTCCAATTTGTTCAAACTTTAACGTGTGTTTCAGTATATTCTAAAATCAAAATTGACCACCAATGTTGAAAAAAACAAAGAAATTTAATTTGCCATAAAACCATCAAATGTAATTCCTGCAGAAGACAAAATTACCCAAATTCAAAGAAAGCAGCTTGCCTGTGTGGCATTAAGATAGCAACGTAACACATGACTCTCTTGACCTCAGAGCTGGGAACAGGTTTTTAGACTACCATAAATCACATATATCATCTGCCATTAAACAAACATGTTATATACTTATTTTATACACGGTAAGTATTCAAATACTGAAAATGTAAATCATATCAAAACACAGAACACTACCACAAAACTTGTACAAAGTCTAAATCTTCCAGGGTAACCCTGTAAAACAAATCCCAATCTATCCAAACACGTTGCTGAAGCCAGCATCATGGTTTCTCTCCACACATGAATGGATGAGATCCTTGGATCAATTAACTTCTAACCATCAAAGAGTCTTGCTCTGCTAAATGTCCTACTCTCCTTTGTAGACTTTCTAATGATCTTAAAAACAGACCTTTGTTTTAAATGAGAGAACACAATTCCAACACAGTAGTACCTACTGTCGGAGCTGCTACGTTTAGAGATGTAAACAACTGTCCTACTAAAAGGAACATCATTTATCCATGCATGTCAAAGACAACTGCTGTATGTCTCCTAGAAAGGACATTTGACATAACAGTGGTCTCGGGTTGAGCACCACAACATCTCAGGCTGAATACAGCCTACAAAGCATGCATATATAGAGCACTGCTGTGTTTCTTTTGTTTGGTATTATTTTAATTTTTTTTAAAGTTTCTTAAACATTACAAACAAACTTTTTAAACAGCCCATGACTGAAGACAAACTGAAACCACTAATAATCAAGGCACCAGTATATCTGCAGTCAACAGACGAGAGGACAAAGCAAATGTGACTGAAACAAATTAGAAACCCAGCAATGCTGCCAACATACAAAGCAAAGAAACTAAATGACTGTGCAAAACTCCCGAGAAAATGGACTGGACGGCCAGTTCTCTTTTGGAAGGTCTGAGAAACTTTCTGCTCAAAACCACATTAATAATGGATAAATGCAAGCATTTTCAGGATTCTCAGAAACTTCTAACATACACTCTTAGCATGTCAAGGGGATTGCACTACTACTGCACCTCACTTTTAGCTCAATCACTTAAGATACAGAATTGTTAAATACAATATGTGTTTAAAATTAAAACGGAGATAAAAGATATTCTGATTACAAAATACACAAAAAGTAAAGATTTTAAGGAGCAAATTCAGTTAGAAGTGTGGCTCCACCATAGCCCTTATAAAAGTAACTGCAACCCAATTATCCTTGATCTACTCTAGGCTTAGTTATATTTCTAAAAATTGATTTGAAAAAATAGATTCCCTGGCCAGTAAAAAGGTGAATCACTGTTTGTGACTGGAGGAAAATGTTTTCAAAGTGATCTTCCTAATATAAAGGAAACACTGTATAACCAATTGCATTGCGTTCTGACTGATATGATTCATAAAATGACCTCTACAATGACCAGTCTGTACAGTTTTTAATTCCTGGAAGCTCAGACTATGGACCACAATGGCCAGACTCTGTTTTAGTACCCAATCAGTTGGTAGCACTGAGATTTATAGGGGAATGGGGAGGCTCTGTGATTTTAAAAGGATCTTAAAACACTTTCCAGAACCTTTTCTGAATAATCAGATAAAAACGAAAAGACTTCCCATTCTCATAATTATCACTACCAAAAACACTGACCCTTTGCTCTAACCTATAGGGTTTTTTTGTAAAATGTGTGGAACCGCCCCCACTTGCGTGTCTCGGTTTTCCTTCTCAAAAATGCACGACTACATGATTTGCCCTATTTTTTCTGTCGTTTAACAGGCGAAAAGGCTCTAATTTGCAGCTTGAGAACAAGGGAGTAAAGAGATTGTAAGACCATATTGATAAACTGTTGACTACGAGAAAGGTATGTCTTAAGCCTTATATACTTTTTTCTTTTTTCTCTCATTGTAAAACAAATCAAAGAAGGATTAGTTGGGGAATGCTACGGGGTTAATCAGGACCAACAAGGCACAAAACTATACTTGTGTTTTATGTCAAGGAAGGTAACAGTTTCTTCTAAAAATATCAAAGCTAGGCTCAGAGGTCAAACATTGGCCAGTAATTCACAAGGGAAATATAAAATCGTCCAAAACTAAACATTATTTGAAAGGGATTTCTAAAAGCTTACGATAAAGTGCATGCCACCATGTCTCTTGTGCACAAACAGAAATGGACCGACTTATAGGACCTATATGATTAAAGTTCCACAAAAGATAAACTTTTATAGCCATAGTATCCAGTTTAATATAACCAATCATCAACATGTGGGTGTCTTCACACCTTTTATTCAAGGCTGACAGGCTTTTGCATTCATAAAGAAACTGGTAAATAAACTACCATCATCAGCAGCGCTTGTTCATTTCAGGTTTTTCATCTGCAAAGATTGTTGTTTTTTCTTCCGAATAATGCTCAAAATGTATTCCATAGAAAATAATTTGTATTAGAAGAAACAGAGACCAAATCAATCGATTGTGGCTTGGTGTTAATCCGTCACTAGAAACTACATACTGTAACTTCCAAAAGATTACAAATTAATATTCTAAAACTATAAATAAAACTATTTTCTTATAATTGTTTTGTAGCACACTATATTTTATGAGATTGAAACTATTTCACTGAAATTATTATGCTGACCAATTAAAATCCAGTTTAAGGACAATTCGGAACGTTACAAGGTGTTTCAAATTCTGTGACACCATCAGCAGTGCAGAGTAACTATTGGGTATTTATCGTTTTTAAAGTTAAATTGTTTTCTGGAGAATAACAATTGCTTTCTGTGGCGGGGTAATTTAGCAAGCTGTAATGATTGTTAATTCTTGAATACATTTAAAAGCTTTTTTTACAATTTTAAGCCAAAGTGAATTTATTGTGTTCTCATTTAGAAAGAAATGGGAGCATTTAAATGATGTATGATTTATAATATCAGAGTAATTCATACAATAAGTGAAAGACAGTGAGCAAGTACTGTAAATATAACTAAAATCAGAATCTACGAAGAGCTGTGTGTTTTTTTAATGTAAAAGGAGATTTATAAATCTAGGCACATATGTCGTTTACCAAGAAATAGTAATATAATATATGACATTTTTTTTTCCAGTGCATGGGAGCACTGTGTATGGGAGACAAAAAAAATCTTACTTGATTTAAAAATTAAAGAAAAAAAAACATTTTTATTGAAATCATTTGTGAGACGTGCAGCCTTGAATTGGATGACGCAGTTAGAAAATGGATGGGTGGAGAGCTGTGTCAGAAGCATCTAGTTGGCACCCACTAAACAGACATTTGTTTTTCCACACAGACAAAGTATACTGTCGTGCAGAAAGTACAGAAGCCTTCAGGTTGCATTTATGTACATTTAAAAAGTTCTGATTTCTCGCATTTTTTCTTCAGTTCTCAGTTGTATCTTGTCCTATAACCCTTAGCTGTCCCAGTCTTTGGAAGTCTCTCAAGTTCAAATTTATAATTTTGCAATGAAAATAAAGATACTGTAATTCAAATATTTCCGGTGCTTAATTGAACGCATAAAAATGTTTTGTTAAAACAGATAAATAAAACACATTTCTACTTTATTCATCATAACTTTTTTTTGCATCTTAAATCAACACTGTTAACTGAGCAATGACATTATTACCAATGCTCTCTCTCCCATACAAATGTTTACTGTGACAAAAGGGGGAAAAAAAACTAATTTTCTTACCACAGCTTAGAAATCCTACGGGAAACATGTGAAACTTTATCATTAAAATAGATCTGTCATGCTATAACATTGTATGTTCTAAATATTCAAAAAACTGAGTTTTCCTCAAGTTTTCAATAACATTGTGTTATTCTTTTAAAGGTTTTATTTTAAGCTTTATGTAATCAATATGAATCTCAAAAAACAACGGAGTTGGTTCATTTCTATGCTTGCTGTTTTACCGTTCCGGCTACATACAGTACAGGCACGGTGTGGGAAGTGTAACTCAGCAAACTACACTGGCGAAGGTGCTGCTGGGCAGATGGTCCGGTGTGCCGAGATGAATGTTAACGGGCTCAAATATAAAAGAAGAAAAATAAAACATTTTTTTTGGGGTTGACCACAAATTAATACGAAAACAATTCAAAGTCTGTCAGTTATACAGAATCTAATAAAAACACTGGTCATGCTCATAAGTAGTCATGTACTGTACTGTAAGTGCATGATGCTGGGTGTAGACCTCATGTCTGACCCATGTGCCAGAAAATGCATTTACCCTTTCCGTTTTTTAATATTTATTTAAAGTGAGGATGTGTTAAAGAATTAAGAAAACACAGTCCGATAAGACAAAGAAACTTTGTACTTGATCTTGCTCTACATACAAAAAAATATATATGGTTTCTTTTTTAATTCTTGTTTATAGTGCAGCTTTGGTTAAGACAGGAAGCCGAACTTAACGACTTAAGACAAGGGAAGTCATTAGCCAAACGCTGTCTCGTATTCTAACGCAAAATCGGCTCATTTACTGAAAACAGGGACAGAATTCCTAAAACCGAACAGAAATACTCCTGTAAATCGTTGACCTGTCACAGAATGGCTTAAAATCATTAAAACAGCGACCGCTATAACCTCGTTAGTGCAGATCGCATTACATGGCCAAGTACAGTTTTAACAATGAAAATAAACGTATAAACTGGATTTATAGAGAAATACATGCAATAAAAGTCCTTGATAATATTAAATATTATAATTAGAAGCAAGTTACTCGTTACTGTGAATATTTTAGAAACTGTGTCACAATAATGAATATTTTTCATCATAATGAATTATCTCAGGACATGTAAGTGTAATTATTAGGTATGGCAGAAATCACAGCTTGATATTAACCACTCACCATTTCTTTCCTTGTCTACCCAGTATTTCCCGAAACCCGGGAAACTACTGCGCTATAACAAACAGTTATAAACAGTTACAAACATTTTAAACAGGACGATTGGTACACAGACATTGAAATAGGAAGATTATTTTGATTGCTTCCACCACATTTTTAAGGTGTTTAAGATCTATTATTCAAGCACACCCAAGTATTACTTTCAACAATTACCTGTGTTACAGTGTGTAACGTCTATATTTAACTACGGGTGAGCTTATTCAACATGTACTGTTATTTACATTTTCTTTGACACTACTCAGAACACAAAATCAGCCTTATACAGATTAAATGAATTATTATAACTTCTAGCTGTGTGAATGAGGGAGGAGAGGGTAAAACTTTTCTGCCTATTCTATGACTAAATGGATTTTTGTGACTCACTGAAAAACATAAATTAAACACAGTATTTAATACGAACTTTGGACATAATACTATTATGTTAGTTAATACTAAACTAATTAAGAGGCAACTAGCTGTGTGAATTGTACACAAAGAAACCCATTCTCAGGAAACCCATAAAGAAATCACAAGTCCTTTATCGCAATTTAATCTATCATAACTTTCACTTTACTTGAACTGTCTTGCTTTGCAATGACGAGCAACAGAAAAGTATAGCACAGAAGATATTTTGCTGTTAAATACATGTAGATTGTTTTAGATACTGTACTATCTTGTGCCACAGATTGTGGCCAGCTTGTGTTTGTAATTCTTTTGTGTACAAGCTTTTTATGTTGGTACTGTAAATAGGGTCCACTTCAACTTCTCTTCAACCTGCCAAGCATGTTTCTTCAGAGCGCTACTTTTTTCTGACTGACAGAAAATTTATATCACCAGCTATTGCAGAACGCTCTTTGACATCTCAAGAAGATTATCTTATCCCTTGGGGTTTTACCAAAGATCTTCAATAATGCTTTAGCTGATACATATGTACTCCATTATAAACAGATTGTTGTCAAATGTACACAGCAAAGCAGTAAACTCTCTCAGAAATTTACAAATCCCCTTTTTTAACAGAATAAAGTAGAGAATATTAAGGAAAATATCCGCCTGGATTATAAGAAATACAAAAAGAATAATCTGGAAAGTACCATGTCGAGTAAGCAACATTTACTTTAAACAAGTTTCTATGACCAGTGTTAAGTTCTTATTGTTTTTTTATGTAAGCAAAGTTTATTATTTTGTAGAAACTAATCTGTGCTCTATAACCCCATCAGCCAATAAACTGGTAATATTTCTTAATTATCAAGTTCTCTTTGCCTGAATGTTTTGATTGTGTTTCAATAACAAATTATATTCTTTCTTTAAAGTTTAAATGTCTCACAATGAATCTTCTGCATCTATCTTACAAGGACTCGGGTGTGTCTGGTATGTTAATATAATAGATTCTTGTATAAAGAAGGACTTCTTTGTGTGAGAAAGATGATGTGAGTTTATACACTGCATAATGCTGCAAAAAGAAACATCCAACGACCAGGCAAAGCTACTGTACTATTAATGAAAAGTTATTCTAGCAGATTCATCATCAGTAAAGTAAAAGTTACAACAGAAATTATTGAATTAAGTTAATAAAAAATATTAAGCACATATAATATGTATTTATTCTAATTACATTGTAAAAGTAATTTTGCTACTGATCATATTAAAAAAATACATAGTTAAAATGGAAAATTTAAAAAAATATTAGAGCAATCACCAACAAAAGTGTATATATGCCATATGTGTATGTAGGAAACTTACTGTATATGTTCTACATACACTATATTTTAGGTTTGTTTGTACATACTGTATGAAAGCTTCGAGTGGACAGCACTGCCAGTGTGAGAGTGCAAAGCAACACAGAAACTATTTGTCCTCACATGACAGCTTTATTGTGCTGTTTCATTTTGCAAGAATAATCTCAAATATTTCATATGACATTAAGTTCTGTTAAGTGCTCCTTTGCAGCATTCTCTGTGCTTTCTGTTCCTGAGGAATACACACGTACAGTACAGCGCTTATAGCACAACAGACTACACTCCGTGTACAGTGCAGTCTGGGGTCCATTTCTGTCTGGAAAGGGAATCAACTGCATTATCAAACTAAAAAAATGTTTGCTGTTGGCTGCAAACACTTCTGTACTACCTCCAGTATTTTTTTTAGATGTAAAAATCAAAACCTTTATAGTTCATAGCAGGCACATTTGTGGCTGTTTTGTGTTATAGATGAAGTTCTTTTTCTCATTAAAACCAGCAATCTCTGCTTTCAAGAGTAAATGCAGATGGAACAATTTGTTTTAAACTGTATCCCTTTTTTAGAATGTTAGGGAAATTTCCACATTTATTTACATGTCACGTAATATTTCTCCTGAATCCTGAAACCCCAGTCAAAGAATACATTTTTTAAAACTCTTGAGAATGTTGAATAAATGTAATGGAAAATAACTGCTACATTTTATCAAGATCTTGAAGCAAGCAAACCTTTTTTCCCAATTCAGACAAAAAATGATAGTTTTGTGTGCATTTTTACAACTCAGGCAAAGTAAATAAAATCCCTAAATCAACACTGACTAAAATGTGTTACCTTTGCTCAGGTTTTAAATTGTAATTCAAGAATGTTGTACTTTAGTCTAGATATATATGACTAACCTGATGCATCTCTGCAAATAAAAGATCAAAGTCACCCAGTTAAATGTTCAAAATAAATCAAAGTGGATGGCATCTGTTCCTCAGCTGTCTTGTCAGATGAATCGCACATCTGATATTCTGGTGGTAAACAAACCTGAGTGATTTGTACATTTTTACTGTCAAAATTCTAAAACACTGTGGCTAGATGGCAAGATATGATACATGCCTCAGTCTAGATGTTACAGAATGTATGCATCAACATTTCTTGCGTAAGAACATCTAGTTTTTAAACAAAGTGATACTTTGTATAAATCGTTGCTTTAGAAATCCAATACACACATCCGTTCTGAACCAATGTTAATCCTTCAAAAGCTGCAGTGGCTGGGAATAATATATTTTCAAAACATTTAAAGAGCAGTTACAGTCTTAGAAGGGAATATATATGTGGAAATAAAATGGAGAACTCATCTGTTTCAGTATTCTGCTATACATTTTTCTTAAGGATTTTTTTCATGGAATATTATTTTAGCTTAAGTCACTAGAGTTAAAAGCAGAAATATGTCTCCTAACTAATAAATCATTTTTTACTTTTATCCTGCATTTAGCAATATACAGCAAGTCCTGATGAGACTCCAAATGTCCTTTTCAACGAGAAAGCTGCTATAGAAAAAGACCACTACAATACTAAATATCAGGATTAGTAGTAATAAGAATAAAAAATATCAAAAACAATTAATACATTTATTATCTCTTTGAATTATTTTTAATGTTAAATTAATATAAAACAAGTAAAGAAATAACATTTTCATTAAGATCAAATGATTTAAGAACCTACATTCATTTATGCAACAAATCTTGGATGTAACCTTGCATCTTTCTATGTGCTAAAATCAACTTTCGATAACAAAGGGCATAAACACATTTTGAATCAATTCTGTCAGATCGCATTAAAAGGTTTTAAGTATTATTCCAGCATCAGGAGGCTTAGTTGGTCAAATATTTCTCCCAAACTCTGTGCAGGGCTTAGAAATTATTAAATGTAGCAATGAATGAGATATAAGGAAATAGTCATATCTGTAATTAACTAAATGCTACATTAAGACAGATGTATCCAATACCACTTTTGGAGCGTTTCAGAGACAACCTATTTCTGCTATTTATTTCCAGGCCTCTGCATTTTAACATGAGCTCCGTGACATTGCTCTGCTGCTTTGTGTTCAGCTCTGCTGGCTTGCTTGTGGCCTATGCGCACATGGTAATGGAACAGTCGAATGATTCGACGTCACCTAGCCTCCACGAGAACAACCAGCCAGACGTCCCACCCGTTGTCATAGTAGGTCAGTTGACAGAATCCAGAATTCCCGATCTCGGGATAACATGGGTTGGTTTTTGTTTCTCCATTGTGTGTGCCGGGGGGTGGTGGGTGGGGAGGGTGTGATTGTGAGAGGCTGCTTATACAGTCAAGTTATAAAGTTTTTGCAGACTCCCAACTGCCTTTTAATGGATACAATAATATTTAAGTGCTTTTTTCATTCTATACTATTTTTTCATGGTACTTAATCTGGACATTCGTTTTTTTTTTTAAGTGATTTTAAGAAAAATTATGCTATTACACATTAATTAATAGATCGACAGCCCATAATAAAACTTATTTGGATCCACAGCTGAGCCTAACTGCAATGCGCTACTGCCTTGTGCAGCCCAGTTTGTAGCAAGCTGTGTAGAGCTGTGCCCCAACACGTCACTCCTGTGCTGCAGACTTCATCACAAGATGACAGAAATGAGCCGGCATGGTAGCAATGAATCAATCGGGACTGAAAAGTTAAATATTCTGATGCTCTGACCTGGGCAGCAGGCTGGGGCAGTGGTTAGCACCCCTCGCAGTGCTGCAGCCCTGGGTTCAATTCCAGAGCTGGGGTGCTGTCTGTGTGGAGTCTGTATGTTCTCCCCGTGTTCACGTGGGTTTCCTCCAGGTGCTCCGGTTTCCTCCCACAGTCCACAGACATCCTGGTACGTTAACCGGCTTCTCGGTAAACTGTCCCTGGTGTGAGTGTGTGTCTGCTCTGTCACGGACTGGCCTCCTGTCCAGGGCGTACCCTGCTCTGTCATGGACTGGCCTCCTGCCCGGGGCGTACCCTGCTCTGTCGTGGACTGGCCTCCTGCCCGGGGCGTACCCTGCTCTGTCATGGACTGGCCTCCTGCCCGGGGCGTACCCTGCTCTGTCGTGGACTGGCCTCCGGCCCGGGGCGTACCCTGCTCTGTCGTGGACTGGCCTCCTGCCCGGGGCGTACCCTGCTCTGTCGTGGACTGGCCTCCTGCCCGGGGCGTACCCTGCTCTGTCGTGGACTGGCCTCCTGCCCGGGGCGTACGCTGCTCTGTCGTGGACAGGCCTCCTGTCCGGGGCGTACCCTGACCCTGACTTAATAAAAGGTTTAGAGAATAGATGGATGGATGTTCCAACCTCTGATCTTTGGCAAAACAATTTGTGTGTCTCGTTCCGTATTCAACTTTCTTAGAAGAGATCTGTGTGTGCCAAATGACCTCCTCAGCTACCCAGACTGTGCTTTAACTACAGAACTCCAAGAACATCTGCAAGATTTTAACCCAAGCTAATTTTGCATATTTACTCTTAGCACAGTGCAAATTAACACCCTTGAATCTGTGGGCAATGTGGCAGGAATACCTCTCATGGTAAAGACTGTAAGAGCTACAGTATATTCAAAACCATTAGGTATTTAATTCTCCATGGGAAGCAAACAGGATTGAAGGATTTAGAACAGAGGTCCCATTTAGATGACACTTCAGAAATTAAAGAGTTCCTGTGATACTCGCACACATATAGTTCACACAAATGGGTTTGGCGATGTTACGTTTTGCTCGCATTACAAGCGTTATAACCTTATTCCCTTAAAATAACTTTTCGTTTTTTTCAGAGCTTCCGAAAACAAAGAAGAACCACAGAAAAGCGACGGAAAAGATAACAATGAAAGTATGTTCGTTACCTGCACTTTGAACTCTGCTGGCGGGCGTGATCTGCGGCAAACAATGATGATAAAGAAAGGAGAAGATTTGCCCTTCCAGTTTTCAGCTGGAAAATACGCCACATGCGAACATGCGGTACAGTACTGCCCGACAGGGCGCTGTCCAGCTCAGGAGAAGCATTTGAAAATGATAACTTTACTACTATCCATAGCGGTGAAGACAATAGCAGTTGTATTTGTGTAGCGCATAGGATCCAGAAGGCTGTCAAAACCCTTCATTACTTTATTACCTTTATTATTGACTAAAGGACCCGTTTCGACCGCCACTGTAGAAACTGTCCCGCTGCGCAGCAGATCAGACCAGACCAGATCAGATCAGATCGGAATAACGGGAACGCGCTTCGCCACTTACTGTAATAATAAGAGAAGATAATAATCATAACAGCATCTTGAATGTTACATTTTCCGACAAGACACGACTCCGAACATGAATCTGACCAAATAAGAACCTCCGTTGACCCTCACTTTACACTGACATTTCATTGAAAGCTACTGAGTTTTTTTTTTCAAAAACGTGGGAAAAAATGGAAATAAACGTCATAGGCAGAAAGCGAACCCTTTTCCTTTTCTTAAAAAAAAAACCCCCAGCATAGAGCCATTTCTCTGATGTTTCAGCACGTTTTGAGTGGGAATCTGCCCTAAGTAAAGGATACCGATTCCACGTCTTGAACTCACACGGTGGGAAGTCGTCTCGAGGTCTCTCGTGTCCGGATTAATCTTCGTTCAAACCCACAGGCCGGCTGCACAGCACCGGCTGCATGCGTTACAGAACTCGGGTCTGTTTTGTTTCTTCGTGTTTGTGCAGCTTCTGTCGTGTCTAGAGCTGGAAAGCCCCCGGCGGCAGCGGTCGGCAAGGGCTGTGGCCCCGGGTTCAAATCCGCACATCTGGGGTGCTGTCTGCGTGGAGTCTGTATGGCCCCCACCCGTGTTCGCGTAGGTTTCCTCCCACCGTCCAAACCCGAGGTGACTTAATTAGCGTCTGGGGAGAACCGGCCCTAGTGTAAGTGTGTGTGCCCTGCGATGGACTGGCGTCCGGCCCAGGGTGTACCCCGCCTCACGCCCTGCCGCTCCCCGGGATAGGCTCCGGCTCGCCCGCCCCGTTGGGAAAAGCAGGGAGAGGAAGGACCAAGGGATGCATGGATGGACGAAAGCTCCTGAAAGAAAAAGACAATCGCACGATTTTAATCAGAAACAAGAAGTCCTGGAAGACAGACGGCCTTGGAAACTGAGGGACAGGTTAGGCCAGGGCCCCGCGGTGTCTCCTGGGGATGGTTAAAACTGGGGAAAGTCAACTCTAATAATAAAGACGGTGCACAAAAAATAGGATCTGAATACTTGGCAGCGGTCTGGGATTCCCTAAGTCAAGATGCATACTTTGTAAATATTGCAACTTATATTGTATAATATTGTTGTATGTTGATGTGTGCTGCTTACTGTGCGTATTGTATTATTAATAAATGATAATGTCTCCCCCCCCCCCCCCCGGTAGTAATCCCGCCCTCTCCTCCGCAGAACCGGCTCGTGTCCCGCAGCAGGAAGCCGCGCCCGCCGCCGCCCGCCAACTGCGTGCCGGTCTGGGGGAGCTGCCGACTGCCCGGCGCCGCCTGCTGCGACCCCTGCGCCTTCTGCCACTGCCGGCTCTTCAAGACGGTCTGCTACTGCCGCGTGGGCAACCCGCAGTGCTGAGGGTCCGAGCGTGTGCGGGGGGGGGAGAACTGTGATCCCGCAAACCCCCCTCCGGCTCGTGTCCTTCCTTGTGCCCGGAGGTGGCACCCAGATGGCAAAGCAGAGGCAAGACAGCCGCCCTGGGGGGTGCACCCTGTTTCTGTGCAGGTCCCCCAATCCCACAGACCCCACGTACACCCACGCAGGGGGTTTAGACACATCCTTTGGGTTAATATGGCAGGTAGGCAGAGGCCTGTTAAAAACAGCCCGCAGCTCATTTATGCCGATAGCTAGAAGCACCACACAGACACAGGTCATACCCATAATCATTTAAAAAGCTGGAGAAGGAAAGGCCGGGCCTCCGGCTCATGGCTGACTGACCTGAAGATCCCCTGCAGCAGTTTCCTGGAAGAGCTTTATCTCCGCTGGTTCCGAAGAGGCCCGCTGGGCTGGGCTGGGCTTCATCTGCTCCAGCTGCTCCCCGATTCTGTGGGAAGGGCCCGGACAGCCCCCCGTCCTTCCACCCTCGGAGAGCGGCCTTATTCCCGACGGACAGCTCCTGAAGGACTGACTTCCGGCCGTTACCGTACAGACCACTGATCCCAAGCTGCAGCACAGCGTGACTGAGCACAGGCCAGGAGCTGACTGCCCTGAGCCTTCCACTGCCCAGCGCCCGCAGACGCCCGTCTTCACCTGCCCCCGCACCGCCATCAGGAAGACAGCAGGTGTCCCAAAGCAACAGAAACAGCAGCACCTTCACAGGCAGACCTGCTGCTTTCAGACTGATTTCCCCCTTCGACGAGCTGGGCTGTCTGCACCGAGAGGAGCAGGGGTCGCCGCCTCACAGAGACAATCTAGAGAGCCATTCCGCCAGTCCTGTAACCCCCCGCTCTTGAAGCACACCCCCGAGAGGGGGCACGAAACCAGAATCCGCACTCGTCTTCATTAAAGCGCGCGCGAGGACACAATCCCACGAGCGTCCCGCTTGAGGACAGGGGTTGAGAACGCAGAGCTCCAGCGCGCGGGCCGCTGTGTGGCTGCTGACCCCACCGGGCCTCGAGCCACAGCTTCTGCCCCGACAGGCTGGTCCTGCTCCTGGGCGGGCGCACAGCGTCTGCGTGGCCCCCTGTCCTCAGACCGGCGCCAGGCCAGCAGGGGCTCCGGACCGCCAGGTTTTCTCAACGATTTCATCCGGGGCCCCTGGAGCTCAACAGTGTTTGGGTCACTTTACAGGGTAAATAAAAAACACCCAAAAAACAGCGCAAAAATAAAAAAAAATTTAGATAAAAAACTTGGAAAGAGGTGAAAAGGCAAACACTGAAATCAATGACTAAACAGATCTGTCTGGAGTGCGGAAAGGCGTGTCCCTGTCTCGGAGCAGCAGGGAGCGAGGCACAGAGCTGGGGAGCGAGCGCCCCGAGACTCCCGTACTTTTCCCCAGCCGCGACGTCATCGCCTCCGCCCTGGTCCTGCGGCCTCGCTCGACTTCCCCAGCCTGTGACGGGCTGAGCGCACGCCGAGAGCAGAGAGCCGCACTGGAGCGCCGAGCTCGGTGTCCCTGTCCGTGAGCCCAGCTCTTCCCCCAGTGTCCCGTCCGGCTCCACAGCATCTGTGCCCTTCTCTCACTTCAATATTTCCCACCAGAGCTCTGCCTTCAGGTTCATACCAAGACTGCGCTTGGTTTCCTTTTCCTGTCCCGCAGTCTAAATCACTGGTCTCTCCGTCCTGGGGGCTGTCTGCTTGGCACCATTCTTTACTCTTCCTGCACTCTCAAAGACTGAACAACCAGGCATGTAAGACACTGAGACACCCCCAGGTGTCCACAAGCACACAGCTCTGGGGGCGCAGGAGCTGCCGCACTGCTGCTATGCATTTAATTTCATGTATATAGTGCCTTTCATCCCAAAGATTCTGCACCAGCAGCCCCACTGCCCAGCAGATCGGGGGGAGGAGTGAGAAACTGCTGCACCGGGTGAATTAAAGGGGAACTTCAGGGAAACCAGATAGTTCAAGCCCAGAGTAGAATTTGGTCAGGACCAAGGTTTAACATCTAATTAGAGGATAGCACCTCAGACAGAACAGTGAATTTAGGAATTGGTTAGGATATCTCAGTCCAAAAGGAAAGACCACCACCTGCAATAGCAACCTGGTTCTCTCCGAGGTTCTGAGCCTGGGGCCGGACCAGATCGCTAGAGCGTGCTATCCTTCAAGCTATGAATTCCAAGGCAGCTACGTCACTGTTGTGCTGGATCAATAAACCTATTTCCTGGAACGCAATCAATACCATACGAGTTCTGCCGGATTCGGAGGCAAAGCAGAAGAAGAAAAGGAGCCTTCAGAGCTAGTCCGCAATACAACAGGGTTGGGACTTTCTCACCGTACAGCACAGGGAGCGCGTAACCTGTCCACACTCCCCCAAAATGTGTTCTGATCTGGTAGCTTAACAGCACAGTTCAGACTGAGCAGAAGACCCACAATTGGGACAGGTTATAAATGCGAGAAGGTCATTCAGCTCAGCTGGCTACCATTTGGCAGGTGGCAGTTCATCGTTCTGAGGATCTTATCCAGCTGTTTCCTGAATGAAGCCAATGTAAAGGCTTCAATCGCAACGGTGGATGGCCACAACCCTCTGGGAACAGAAGTGCCTTACATTCTTGGTTTTAAATGCACTTCCTGTAGTTCCCACTGTCCATTCCGAGGGCTGTCCCAACCCCTGGGAGTGAAACGTGCCCCTTTTGGAAGATTCCCCTGTCTCACAAGCAAAGAAGTGGCGTACATTAGCATGATATGTTAGGAGGATAGCAATGGCTGTCTGCAGTTTTAAGAAAATATAGCTTCTAATCCATCTTTCCCAAAGGCTATTTAATTGTATTTGCCGATGAATAACCTTGGAAATACAATTTCTCAACAGCACTTTTGATAACTTTTTTATGTGTTTTCAGCATTTAGGTTTAAAAATAAATCGGGATGTACATCAGAGGTTTTATTTTGTTCTCTATATACCGTATGTGCTATTGGAGCTCTACCATTCCTATTTTTAACTCCTGTGCTTGTAATCAGAGATTTGGTTTACATTTCGTTTGCGTCTGTGTGTACCTGAGATCATTTATTAAATATTTACTGCTATGAAGCATCAAGACGTATCAAAACATGCAGAATGTTTATCTGTATTTTACAAAATATTTTATGTATATCTCATTTAAGATTGTATTTTTTACCAAGAAATACCTGTGAAAATGTAAGTGCTTTCTTATATTTTAAATATTCCTCCACTTGTATGTCTCAGTAAAGAGAGTTTTATTAAAAATGTTTGTTTAATGCTCCAGTTTCTGAGGAGAGATAGTGGTTGCACACGGGATTAATCCAGTCGCAGGACATGGAAATGTATGGAACTCAGCTCATCGCACTTGATTTACAAATCCTTGTCATGTGCAGGTTGGAGGAAGAACTAAGAATTGCTCATTCGTTTTTAATCTATACCAACAGTATCTGGCAACAGCAGCTGATTTCGTGACGGGCAGAATGAGGAAAGGCTGCTGGGCTTCTCTGACCTGCTCGTCCCTGTGAGCCCACGTCACAGCAGCACGTGGGAGGGCTGGAAGTTCACAGGCGATTGGAGAAGAGGTGTGTCACTCAGTGACATCACCCGTCACTCTCCCGGCAAGAGTCCATCCACCTGCTTCTTCTACCTCCGGGGCAGCCTACCCCAGCAAGCAATGGGGGCAAGGCAGGATACTCCCTGGGAGGAACGCTAGTCCATGGTTGAGCACACACCGCCACAGACACACTCACACCAGGGCCAATTTTCCCAGAAGCGAACGAACCCACCCGTACGTCCTCAGAGTGAGGGGGGAAACCCATGTGAACACGAGGAAAACACAAACTCCACAAGCTAGCACCCCAGGTCTGGGAGTGAACCCAGGGCATCAGCACCATGAGGCAGCGATGCCGATCACCACAGCGGGGGCCCGCGTGATCACACAAAGCACAGCCTGTACTCCGAACGAGCAGCTCGACTCGGGCTCCTCTGGTAAAAATACATCCAGGACAGCGTTAGCGATAGTGGCCTTTAGCTAGCCTCCCTCCTGCTTCACATGTGTGTCGCAGGTTGGCAAGGCGGAAGAAAATGTGTTCAGGGCGGGAAGCAGGAAACCTGAGCGCACAGTTCTCTGGGTCTGCCCAGGTGTGGCCTGCCTTCGAGGAACCGCCCGATACTCGCCAGGTTTCGCGCCTCACAGCCCCCCGCGCACTGTGTTGAGTGGCCTCCTGCTCCTGCTCCCTTGCGCTGACCCGAGCACGTGTGCGTCTACCGGGGGTCTGCCCCTGCCCTGAGAAGAGCGCGAGGAGAGCCCATTTCTGCTGCCCCCCCCCACGTGAGCGAACCAGCCTGACCTTCTTTCCTCCCTGTGCCTCAGTGTGGCAACAATTACCCCGCCGGAGACATCGCGCTAATGGAAAAAACCCAACAGGAAGCCACGAGCAGTTTAGCCAAGAGCAGTGAAACTTCTGTTTGTTTACGTGTGTTGTTTTCCTGTTTAAAGCCCTTTAATTCTCCGATTTGCTAAAGCCTCTGACCAACTACCTCTGACGAACAGGCACATTTAACTCCAGTAAAGAGTTTATGAAACGAGTCCTGTCATCTATTTCTCCAGCACACAGCAGTCTCTAATCCCATGTTAAGTGAGGGGTCATCTCTCTTGGTGTTTATTTCCGTTACAGCACCTTAGGGTTTGCTTTTATAGCCTTGTAACACTTAAAGCGGCAAAATCAGAACATCATGTACTCCAGTCCACGCAGACTGAAGCAACAATAATATCCCTTTATAGGGCTTCTTTCCGTTTGTTATTCTTAGAAAGTACACAAGATCAGCCCTATCTCAACTTGCAGTGCAACGTGCTTAAATCTTTTACCAAACGCATTAAAGAGCTACGAATTGCTCAGGCACAGGGAAACGAGTCAGACAAGATCAAAGGGATTTCCTTCTGCTGGCAGCTTGTGGAAATCAGTTCCTGGTGAATAGTCAACATGGACCTAGAAAAGGTAAGCCCTGCCTAACCACTGTGTTAAACTTTGAAAAGCAACAACAGTAAAGGACACCACATAGAGAATATCATATTTAGGTTTTCAGAAGGCAATCTGATAAAGTTCCTCATAAAAGATTAGTTCTCAGATCACAGGTGGCATGTAGTGAAATGTGCCTTCAGAGTGAGAATGGGTTCAGGTACAGATAAGGGTGTAATTGCTCAGCCTGGGGTGATGTAATTAGTGGAGTACCACAGGGATCTGTACTAGGACCCCTGTACTTTCACTGTAATTTAAAATAACAGAATCTAGATCATTCAGTATAAGAGCAAGTCAAGTTTGCAGATAATCACAAGTGAGGCCTGTCAAACACTGTAGAACAATTCAACTCGTGGGACATGAGACTGCCTGAACCACCTGGGGGCATCTTGTCAGTGTCATCCGTGTCAGAGGACGACTTACAAAAAAACATAACTACAGGGGGTGTGAGCAAGTGGACCCTTTGCGGTCTTGGGACTTCATTATGGCAGATGACCACACCATGCAGTACTCTTAAGAGTGCAGGACGATCTCCTGAATTTTGGTCAGAAGGACAGAGTTCACCCACACATCTTCGTGCAGTTCTGCTCACACGTCTCCGCTCAGGGCTCAGCCCCGAGAGCCTCGCCCGGGCCCCCCAGGCCCCACTCCGCCGTGCACAGCAGCCGTCATAAATGCAGATCAAAGCGGGCCGGGGAACGAGAGCCTTAACGAGCTGGCAGCGCCTGAGCCCGGGCAGTAAAAACAAAACACGAGATGCGAAATGACACGCCGGGTGCCAGATGCACCAGCTGTTTCCCATTGGGCGGCGATATCTTGAAGGTGGACTGAGCAGTTTAGGGGTCTCTGGGGACGGCTGCACTCATGGTAAATTATTCCAGCCTGGGTAATGGCCCACAGATCCACTTATACTCCCCCCCCCTCCCCAACCCATCTGAGCAGGCGGCACAGGGCTCCCCGAGCCGAGAGACCGCTCCCCAGGTGCCTACTGGGGCCTTTCGGGTAAACGGCTTAATGCCCCCTCCCACTCCCTATAGGCGCCACCGCTGCCGCCGCCCTGGGACAGAACAACCAAAACACAGCAGGGCAGCGCCACCTGCTGGCGACTCTCACCCGAGAGGAACAAGCCATTCTCCACCCATACCCCCAAAAAAATGAATTGCTTTTTCAACAGGCTCCTGCTCAAGTTTCCATTTCTCTCGCTAGGAGACCAAGAAAAACGGGGCGCGGCCTTGGGAGGGCTCCACATGTTCTCCTCAACCGCGCAGTAACTAGCCCCCCTCTCCGCCCAGGCTCCAAGAAACCCCGGAGCCATTCCAGCAGAGCCAACTGCCCACAGAGGTCTTTAAACCGGCCTGTGAAGTTTTAATGTCACCCCCAGGACTGGAGCTTACCAGAAGTCCTCAAGTTTCATAAAAAAAACCTTCAGAAGGCGGCAGGTTCTGTCCCAGCTTGCGCTGCGGAAAGTCTGAGGCTGCCTGGGTAACTGCAGGGGTAGTAACACCCCTGGCTGCCTGCGTGACTTGGCCCCATTACCAGAGGAAGTGCTGATCCTTCACAGACTAATGGGGTGTCCCGGCCCAACTTCAAAGGGGAGCCAGGGACACCAGGGTCACCCGGTTTGTATCGAGCGGCCGCACCGGGCACCTGAACCCTGAGCAGCGCCAGATCCAGGGCGGCCCGACCTGGTTCTGACCAGCCTGGGCCAGCTGTCCCACAGAACCGCCCGCCTGCCCACTACACTGCATGGCAGGCTGGGATAGAAAAAGGTCAAAAAAGGTTTTTTAAAAAAAACAGACTGCTTTTGACTTTCAGGATGAACATCTGTAGAATTATTTTTTTTAAAAAAGCTATTAAAAACAGGGAACTTCCAGTTGTTCTCATCACAAGAAACAGCTCATTACTGCATAACGTGGCCTTTATTTACACCCCTTCTTTTGACAGAGACTGACAACAAAGGCAAACATTACACAAGTGCTTAAGACGTAATGGCAGTAGCTTTGAAACAACCGTTCCCAGCGTCGGTCTCAGTTCAACTCAGACGATACCAGTAATTAAAACAAAGTGAGAGGTCCAGGAAAAGAAAGAAAACGGCATTCATTTCTGCATTTGGGGATACCTTAGAACATCCAATAGAAAATTCCCAGTTTAACACCAGTGTGAAGGCTGAAGGAAGTGCTTCCCCAGCATAGCTGGTCCCTCCTCGTCCCGTCTTCCCCCCGGGCCAGACCAGCGCTCCTCCTGCCTCCCACAATGCCTCAGAGCAGCCCAGCAGGCGCAGCGCAGAGAGCGGGGGGCTGCGGGAGAGCGGGGGGCTGCTCAGTAGCGGTAGTGGTCGGGCTTGAAGGGCCCGGCGAGGGGCAGCCCCAGGTATTTGGCCTGCTTCTCCGACAGCTTCGTCAGCTTCACCCCCAGCTTATCCAGGTGCGCGGCGGCCACTTCCTCATCGAGCTGCCGGAGGGGAGAGAGGGAGAGAGAGGAGGAACGTGAGCGTCAGACCTGCGCACCGTTCATTAACACACCTCCTGCACACGGGCATCAGGGTCAGGGCTGTCGTCACCATCCGGGCTGCACAGACGCAGGGCCAGCAAAACCAGGAGCAGTGTTTTGCTCGGAAGCACGCTCTTTAACACGAGCCCAAATGCTGAAAAAGTTTCCACCCCCCTCACCAAGATCAAAAATACAGGAAGTATCCTGCTCTGCAGTTCAGATGATTTCTCGCGCTTTAAGAGGGCAACTTCACGACCCCTCACAGCCCAGGTCCTAACGCCCCTCTGCCTCTCCCGGCCTCTCCCCAGCCCCTCCGCGCTCCGGGCTGTGCTTGCGTGCAGCGCGGTTGTGCCTCTTCGTCCCAGTGGATCCGAGTCTGGTCTTCGTTAGAGAGCTTCTGCTGTTCCAGCCCCGACAGGCTGTTTGTGCCGAGATTGGGAACATGAACCGGCAGGCTGGCTCGGCGTGCCCATGACCCACGACCCCGGACACACCACGAGCCGCGCCACGGCCACTGCTGCCCTCACGGAAACCGGGGGCGTCCGCCACGACAGGTCTGCAAGCCGTGTGTCCACCCCACCCCCAGGGCGGTACAAGGAGAGGAGCCTGAGCCTGCGGAACCGCTCCGATTCGCCGCAGCCCCAACAGTGCCGTGCGTCCGCCCGGGCTCCACGCTCACCCTGCAGGAGCCCTGTTCTCCCGTCACTTGAGCCTGTATCCGATTTCAACCAACTTCTAATTAAAACGGCGCTGCAACTGAACGCACTCGAGCCGCTGCCCGTGGGCGCCCCGACGCCGACGCAGGTCCGGCTCCTTATATAGACAGATCTCCTCAGCTGTTCTCCGCTGCCACCCCCACCCCCCCGCCGAAGGTGGAGACCTGACCCCCTCTGCCATCTAGTGGTCGCTCGGGGGAAATGTGCCCTCCAGTGGGCCACGTCATCGGAAAGGTGGCATTTTGAACGCCAGTACACGGGGATCAATAACGAAGACATGCTCTGATCAGAAGGTGATACAGGCCTCCAACTGAAGCAGACATGTTGTCGCAGCAAACAACGGTATTTCAACACACCTGTCTAATGGACACCAGTACATGTCTCACTCACTTGGTCAACCAAGTCACTGGAGAAATCTGCCCATTAGTCATGGTGGTGCCATATCCACATTTTCACCATTACTGACTTCTCCCTAGTAATTTCAAAGACATCTAAGTACCAAAAACCCTGTGCTAGTGCACCCCTGTGGCTCTGTCATGATAGCAGTCTAGAGAAGACTCCACATAGACTCTTTCTGGCTCACTGGCTGAACTGCACTCTGGGTACAGTCTGGGTAAAAACCTCAAAGCCTCTTACAGAGCGAGTGAGCAGCAGCTCAGGTTTGAGACACGGCTCCAGCTGCCTTTAGCGGGTGTATTTGGTAGAGGGTGCCCAAGACAAGCATGGATTATACAGAGTGGTCTCCAAGGACTGCAAATGTGAAACTACACCAGGGAAATCATTCATAAATCTGGCACTGCAAGCAACAGTTATGAGTCCCCTGCTTGATGCAATGGCCAAGAACACTGCAGATGGTTTATTGCAGGAGTGAATTATTAATTACTGTCTCAAAGAGAGCTTGTGTCTTGCGCAGAGCTTTGAAGACTTGGAGAAGCGCTGATGGGTAAAGTAACACTCAAATATAGACGCTTACGTGGTTTCAAATACACAGTTACAACAAAAACACTGGCACATCTTGCATTGTGAAACATCCCTCCCCCCCAAGTCACATCTGAAATATTGCGAAATAACTCCAAAAGATGGGACTCTGGCCTGCCAAAATATTGAAGCCATTTATAAATTATGGAGGATTACGTTTTATGCCTTCGATTTAAAAAAAAAAGTCAAAGCATGCCAGTTCCCTGAAGTGCCCCCCATCAGGACCTGGACATGTTTCTCCAGAGCCCCGGGCCAGCCCACCCTGTCCCCTGCCCCCTGCCCCCACAGAGCAGAGCTACAGTACGTCCCCGAACAGAGGGGCAGGCAGGACAATCCCTCCTGACTGTGCGCAAGCCCCCCGAGGTCAGTCGGACACCCCTGCGATCCCTTGAGCCTACCGGGTGTGCAAGGCTGCGGGTTTGTCCTTCTGCGGGGATCTTCAAAAAACACCTGTGCTGGAGTTTACTCCTTGGCAAGCAGTGCACAAAGTCACCCACACCCTGCTCCCTGCACTGCCCTGTGAAGACAATCCCCCTCACACTGGGCGTGGAGCGGGGTGCACACAGGCTGGCATCTGGCTGTTCCGCTGCAACCCGAGACCCAGTCCAACATGCTGGCAGTACATCTGCTCTGCATCGCCCTCTGCAAGCCAATACAGCTAGTGGTGCACTCGGGGGATGCAGACAGCGCCCCCTCATGGATGACGGAGGAAGAGCAAGCTGCTGGGGTGGACCTGCGCAGCACCCGACTGCTGACCATGCAAAGACAGCAGGGGGCAGAGGGGTGGGGCAAGAGCCACTCCAGGGCACACCACTATTTCCAAGGCCGCAGCAGACAGCTGGCAGGCCGAGCACATCTGTAGAACATACAGATTCCTTCAGCCAGCAGGCTTCAAACAGAACATTCTGTGCCGCTGATATCTTAATAGGCTGGAGATAAAAAACAGGTGGAAAACAGGCTCAGAAGTATCTGCAGGCGTGTTCGGGAGGTCTTGCACCAAGGGGGGAAGACAATCGGGGTAAAGCACACAGGTCTGAAACACAGAACCTTTTTACACCACCGCCAAAACCATAAACAGCGATAATCTGCCCTGTCCTTCAGCTGCCAGAGGAGAGGTAATACAACATCTCGGTGGGGGCGCCCCCTGAGCCCAGGAATGGAGGTCCAGCGCTGCAGACCCTGCAGGTGGTGCTCTTGCTCTCCCTCTGTTTCAGCCCCTCTCCCCCCCCAGGACTGACCTTCTTGGGCAGGAAGTAGACGCCCAGTGGGTACTTGCTGGTGTTGGTCCACAGCTCGATCTGCGCCAGCACCTGGTTGGTGAAGGAGTTGCTCATGACGAAGCTGGGGTGGCCCATGGCACAGCCCAGGTTCACCAGCCGGCCCTCCGCCAGCAGGATGATGTGGCGCCCGTTCTTCAGCTTGTACCGGTCCACCTGCCAGAGAGAGAGGGGCGATGAGAGGAAACAGACCTGGACACGGGGGGGTTTCTTAAAGCCCGCCCCCCCGAACGAGCTCATCCGATGGCCAGAGCACGGCAGAGACCGATGCCCACACCGATACGGATCGCCGCTCAGCCAGGAGCTCCGGGGTCCCGCTGCGAGGGGAGACCGGCTCTTCGCCCCCAGGAGCCCTGGAAGTGTGGAACAGGCTACCCGGCCACGTCGGTGAAGGCAGGCGGTTCAAAGCGTTAAATCAAGGGATGGCAGGTTTAAACCTTCCAATGCACTTGTACGGCCATTTCAGGACTGTGAGTTCAAGTTCGGTCAGAATGTTATAGAAAAGATATTGCTGGTCTGGAACCAATCCAGAGAACAAACATACATTCCAGGGCTTAAAGGGATCAGCTCGACTGACAGGCTGAAGGAACTGAGCTCATTCCGCCTCGAACAGAGACAGCTGCACCGAGAGCCGATACAAGCGCTCGGCCGACCCGGCGCACCGCTGACGCTGCAGAGAAAACCAGAGGACTCCGCGGCAGCACATGGGGGCAGGTCTTCGCACAGATGGGTCTCATCGCCCCCTCTCGTTCGTAACTTTTCTTAAGTTCTTATACAACTGCAAGCCATTATTGACTTGATTTTGAGTGCTGGAGCCAATGCAAAACACTAAAGATACAAGAAAAGCAAATTTAAAGCACCTTGTGTCATTATACTTGCCCAGTGAAAGCAATTATCACCTCTTTATAGAAACTGGTTTAAAAACAGGAGAGCAATTTCATTTTAAAACCTTACAGACTTCCTGTGTTCCAGGAACTCCCCTCATTTATGGGGCTCACAGCCCAGAATAAAGGCAGCAGTGTTTTATAGCTGAAGTCACTATCCTCTGCTGCCAGGGAAAGTCACCTGCCAAGGTCTTTTAAAAAAACGAATGCATTTCAGAGCAGTTTAGAGATGAACATTTCAGAGCTGGCACCAGATTTCATGCAAGAGAGTATTTCAGATTCTGTAATTAAAAAAAGAACAGCTCACAAATAAGGCACTGATTCAGACATCAGATCTTTATGCATAAATGCCTAGACCTCCCTCTTGTGGCAGCTAAGGTAACTACACCCAATATGACTATTGGAGGTCACTGGTCTTAAAAGATGTGCTTTGCTTCAAATTTCATCCTCAGCAATTTGGGGTTGGTGGCAACTGCTAGAAAAACAAACGTACTACTACATTTAAAAGTTTAAAAGGCAGATGTAAATTCATTTTATCCAGTTTACTAAACTTCAATTATCTATCTTTGTGATGAAGCCGCCCCATTCTGGGGAAAGTTTTGGCATCGCACTAGATTGTAAACCTTTGCCCCGATCTGGGGACAGCCTCAGGCCCCACTTGCCCGGTCCCAGCGAGCCGGGCCTCGGTGCAGATCCCAGGGAGGAACTCGGGCCGGAGCTGGCCACCTCCTGCCGCAGAGCCTGCCAGAACCCGATCCACATCCCATCATCCCGCACCGCCCTGCCTCAAAGGGTCCGGACCCCCAGATCCCGGGACACTGTTTTCCCTTCTAGGACGGTTAGGGATCAGGGAGCTTTTTCTTGAGGAAAACGAACATTCAGCCGCCATCCTGGGATGAAACTCAGAAACCAACAATCTTATGTCCTGGACTATCCAGCACCACCACCTCTCCTCTGGCAAAGGAGCTGCAGTCTGAGCACCAGGAAGGCCCGACAGGCCCAAGGGCTCGGTTCTGAGCCCGTGAGAGGGGGCTGGCACGCCCTGAGGCGCAGATCCCTACCACTCACCTGGGGTTTGATGTTGACCTTATCCTGAGCGTTGGCGTTCAGCCACTTCACGTCAATCTCAATGTCGAAGTGACCGATGTTGCACACGATGGCGTCGTCCTTCATCTGCTCGAAGTGCCTGGCGGGAGAGAAACGGGACCGGCGTCCGGGTGAATTTCCAGCCGGAGAGGAGCAGGAGCACCTCTCGGAGGCCCTGACCTTCGCCCTCTCACAGCCATGAGAGGGACAGAGTCAAAGGTCACACTGGCGCAAAACCAGCTGCTCAGCACCCACTCCAGGAACATGTCCGCCGGCGAACGGGTGCAATACTTGCGTGGTGTATCGGAGGTGTTGGGGAATTTGCCAGTGTCATTATCTGCCAGCACTGCGAAAGCCACTGAAACAGACAACAGAACCCCGACCCCCCCCCCGTCCACGTCCCCCCCCACCCCGACCCACCTGCCAAGCAGGATGTCCTCGCAGCCCGTCGTCGTGACAAATATGTTGCCTTCCTTGCACGCCTCATCCATCGTGGTGACCTCGTACCCTGGAGCGAGAGACACACAGGACACCTGTAGGCTTCACTGACAACCCCCAAAACAAAAGGGCTCCCCCCAGTACCCCGAGCCCACAGCGGAGACAGAGCCAAGGGACTGAAGCGACCGGGCCGGGCCAGACCCTGGGGCGGGGAACGCAGCCGGTAGGGAGGGGGGGGACTCGGGGACTCACCTTCCATGCTCGCCTGCAGGGCGTTGATGGGGTCGATCTCCGTGACGATGACCCGGGCGCCGAACGCCCGCAGTGCCTGCACGCAGCCCTTGCCCACGTCACCGTAGCCCGCCACCACCGCCACCTTGCCCGCGATCATCACGTCGGTGGCGCGCTTGATCCCATCGATCAGGGACTCGCGGCAGCCGTACAGGTTGTCAAACTTGCTCTGAGGAAGAGGAGGGGGCTTCTCAGAGGACAGTTCATGCAGGTCAGGCCCACTGCAGCCCTTGTGGCTTTGACAGAGCCTGGCTGAGTAGCAGCTCCGGCTCTCTGACCCAGGCGGTCAGACGCCGAAGACAGCAGAGGCTCAGGACAGAACTGACAGAGACGGGAGAGGCAGACCAGTCCGTTTCAGCGCTGGTACAGAACACACCGACACGTACCACGTACCAGAACTTTGAGCTTGCAACAATGAGCTTGACCCTCCTACAGTACTGGTCACACATCTCGGCCCAGAGGACACTGCTACCTCAGCAGGGAGGGAGGGGGGGGCGCTCTAGTTACCTTGGTGACCGAGTCGTTGACGTTGATGGCCGGCACTTTGAGCTCTCCATTCTTCAGCATCTTGTACAGGTTGTGCACGCCGGTGGTCGTCTCCTCGGAGATGCCCTTGATCCCTGGAAACCGCAAAGAAGCCGACCAGACCAGTCACGGATTCTGCATCTCCATCAGCCCAGGATAAATAAAGGGCAAAGTGCACCTGCACCACAACCCCAGTCACGGACGGCACTGCTTTCAAGAGCTGTTCACATGGCCCGTTTTCAAATCCTGCAGCACACTGTTACAGAACGTCAAGGAAGCAGCGATTTCGCGCCCTACCTGCCATGCATTCCTATGTATTAGGAGGAAAACGCCATAGGAACAAGCAGGAGACCTTGGTAAAAGCAGGAATGACCCTAACCCTTATCGCTGCCTAAAATCGAATACGTCGGCCAGTTCCTGGTTCTGCCCCACAGCAGAGCAACGCTGCCACCTTGTGGCCGACAAGGGGCTACAACCACAGACCCCAGCACCGGTTTCTGCTCTGCACATCCACCACAAGGTGGCAGCAGACAGATCAAACAAGCAAAAGCAGGGGTCCAGAGCAGAGGAAACTGAAACAGCCAGAGGATCAAGAACGGTTGATCTTGACTGCTAAGAGCACAAGCATGTCCCCAGACAATCACACTTTTTCGAGCAGGGTCTTCTGCAGTTTATGCGAATGTTACCATATTGAGGTGAGGATGCTGGATCCTGTTGCATATTCAGACTATATTCTAGACCTAGTTCTCGACAGGCAGCAACCAGCTTCACACAGGAAGCAGTTGCATGCTATTCTTGAGCTAATGGAAGATGCATGAAAAATGATTCTGGACCAGGAGAGAAAATGGGGTTACCTGCCAGCAGTTTGGGGTACTTCTTGTGCACCAGGTTAGTGAGGTCACCCCCGTCATCGAGGATCATGTTGAGGGGCTGCCCGTCCTTGAAGTAGATGGTCTGCTCGATGCACCACAAATATTCCTCATCCGTCTCTCCCTTCCAGGCGTACACTGCGCAGGACATGGCCCAGGGGCGAAGGGCAACATGCTGGTTAGCGACTGTATGGTTGTCATGAGGATGACTACAGCACAAAGGCTTCTGGGAAACTTAAAGACCTTCACACCTTGACATTGCAACAGGTGGCTCTACGATATACTGCCACAAGAAGCAAACAACAAGAAACTCGCAGGTTTAACCTCCATTGAGTTTATTCACTGGTTCGGCCTTGCCCTGACCAGCTGCTGTTAAGCGCAAAGGAAGCCCTCCAGTGTGGACCAGCTCCCGTCACCTGCGAGCACAGCTTCACTGGAGCACCAGCGATGTCCCTTTCAGCTTTGCTACTGCCATCGTGATCATCGTTAACGTTTCAGATTAGTCCCTCCCAAAGCACACAGCCTTGTAGAGCTCTAGTCTGCACAGAGCCCAGCCGAAAGACATCGGTGATCCCCCCCAAACTGTCCCGTTCCTCCCAACAAGAGCACAAGCCACAAGGACACCTCTGCACCCTCAATGCCCAGCCCTGGCCGCCTCCCACTCCAGACCCAGGTCTGCCCTGCCGCTGCAAGAAGGTTCACTCTCACAAGCAGGAGTCGAGTGGTGCAGCAAAGCGCAAGCTGAACTGTGACTGACGGAGCACCTCGCCCACACCCACTGCCTCCTGTTTGCATTCCAGAACCAAAACACACACGATTCTTTCACTCGAGCAGTATAGGAGGGTTTAAACTGGCGTCCTATAGCCTCAGTCCTCCTGCTGACACCTCACACTCTTAACTACATTGGACCTTTGGGACAGTTCAGCTCCTGTGGAAACAATGACAGTTCTGGCTAAAGGATAATGGGAGGAAAAAAATCATTGACTTTCTTCTTGTACTCATGGACAGAAATCGTTAAGCTTCTCTACAGCTCAAACATGAACAGCTCTGGGGGCAGTAACTGGTCAGCCCTCGAGGAGCCTGGGCCTTCACTGGCACTCAGAAGAGGACAACGTCACGGGTCAGACGGAGTGCAGGGTTCACCTGGAGCAAAGCAGACAGCTCAACAGCTCTCTGGCCCAGCTATCAACCCCTGAAAAGGCCACTGTGCCGAGTGGAGGAAACCTTGCCGAGTCACTCAGCTGCCTCAGGAAGGGAGGTTAGAAGTCACTCGAGTTGCTCTCGGAGACAGTGAGCCCACAGGGCAGGGTGGGGCAGGGAGTCCCAGCCTTCCCCCATCTGCCGAGAGCACAGAGCTCCTGCTGCATCAGCGGAGACCAGCGCAGACCTCAGACGTGCACTCCCTCCCCGACGGCAGCAGGGGCCCTGGTCCACGCGAGCTCGGCGCCGAGGCGGAGCGCTTACCCGGGACGCCGGCCTTGGCGATGGCGGCCGCGGCGTGGTCCTGCGTGGAGAAGATGTTGCAGCTGGACCACTGGACCTGCGGGACGGAGACGGACAAGCCGGTGAGACGCGGACCGGGCGCCCATCGCGGCGAGGCCCCGCTGCGGGCGCACCGCACCGCCAGCCTCCTTCCTACAGCCCACACTTGACACCCGACACGGCGCCCCGAGCGCGGAGCCAGCCGATCGACCCTCTCCCTCGGGAGAAAGCCGGGGCCCCGGCACGAGGGGGGTCAGCCGAACCCGCAGCCGACGGTCCTGCGCCTGGTGAAGGAGCCGAAGGGACGGGGGGGGCAGGGTGCACCTGGGCCGGCTGGCTGAAGCCCGTGGCCCGCGGCGCGGTGCAGACCTGGACCCAGGAGCGCTGCCGCCCTCGCCCAGGAACGACGGGTCGGAAGAACCGTATACCGCTAAAATCTCCCGAATTGGCGAAGCCGGGAGTGTCTGCACAGGTGTCTTTGAGCCATTGCAGAAGCTGCGCGGGGAGCTGCACCTGCCCGGAGCACAGCTGCCCTCGCCCTAACCTGCCCAACCGGCTCCTCGGCCAGACCCGCTCCCAGCGCACTGTCCTGCTCACTCAGGCAAATGTTTCAGGACAAAAAAAAAAAAACACAGGAATGTACCAGGACCGGGGGAAAATTGCTAGCATGGGCTGCACGAAGGACAGACAAAGCAAGCAGGCAGCTGCAGCACGATCCCCTTCCAGCAACGCCAACACATCGAGCTGCCAGACTGCTGCAGGGGGGAAGGAGGAGCAGGAGGCAGCTGCACACGCAGGGCGGCGAGCCTGCGGACAGGGGGCCAGCACCTCACCTCGGCCCCCAGGGCACGCAGGGTCTCGATCAGCACGGCGGTCTGCAGGGTCATGTGGAGGCAGCCAGCGACGCGCGCGCCCTTCAGCGGCTTGGACTCGCCGTACAGCTCCCTCATCTTCATCAGCCCCGGCATCTCGTTCTCCGCGATCTCGATGGCCTTGCGCCCCCAGTCCGCCAGGCTGATGTCAGCTGTGTGGGGGAGGAGAAGAAGGTCAGGACCCCGAAATGGAGACTGGCTCTGCATGGCACACAAGTTCCTGTTACACTGCTGTTTGCAGAGCAATGCCTTCATCGTGCTCCCCTGCTCTCCGCCAGGCTCCCCACCCAACTGTGGGCCACGGGGCCGGGACAGCAGCCCCAAGCCCACAGACACGCCAAGCAGCTACTCAGATTTTTTTCCCCATTAAAAACAATCACTTTATTTCACTGTGGGGCAGACTGTGACGTTACCGGCTGATACCACGGCTTTGCTCCAGTGCAGAAGTCTGCCCTCGCATAACCTCCCACCTCCCTCCTCTCTCCTCTCTCTGCCGTTGTGCAAGGTTATTAAATCACGCATATTGGTCATTTCGCTCAAGTCCCAAGTCCAACTGCATCGGCCCACGTGGGCGCGGGCTTGCTCGCCCGCTCGCGCGGCCATAAATAGAATCTCTGCTGCGGCTGTCAATCAGCGCGCACTGCATTCTAGGAGACGTAGTTTTTTCTGCGAGGGGAGGCCGGCACGCAGCAAGGGCGTCGGCCGATCAGCCGAACTACAAGTGCCGACACGCTCTGGGGTTCCGACAGATCCGGCTCACGGAAACCATGCTGTCTGTTCGAATGGAGTTAGTGCCACAGAAAAGTCCATCAAATGAACTTGGCTTCACCGACATGCAGTACATGTACTTCTTCAAATATTTCATCCAGAGAAGCACAAGATCTTCTGTTCGAGCGAACCCGGGACAGTTTCTTTAAAGCTGAAAAAAATCTGTTCTGTATAGCCGGTGCAGTAGTGCCCATAACGCATGCCTGAAAGGATACTGAACGCCGCAATCGCTTGGTTTACCAGGCATACGAAGGGACTGAAATGAAAATAAAAAAACCCAAGCGCTTTTCGATGTTTCATAACACCTGCGCGTCAGTCTAGCGGCATAGCTCCTGTCCCCACGAAAACACGTTAAGCATGACAAAAACAGACCCGCGCCATAGGAAAATAATTCTTAAACGCATACTGACCCACTTTGAACGGCAGCTTTTCAGACATGTTTGTGTTTGGAGCGCGGGTGTCCGAGAGACAGCAGGAGAGGAGCCACAGACTGCCGGCTGCACAGAGCGGGGAAGAGTGGGCGGCCGCCAGCGGGGATACAAATACAGCCACCTGCTTCCATATTTATGAGGAGCTCATTTGCATATTCAAATCTTTCCGTAAGGCGGGGAGGGGGCGGGGCTTGGAGGTGGGGCGGGTAGCGCGCCGGGATAGGCCGCGACTCGCGACCGCCGCAGCCAATAGGCGGCCACGCGTGTCAGTGGGCGGGGCGGATGTTCCAGTGTGCGCTTTAGACTCCTGTCGCTGATAAGGTGATTTTAGTTAGGTTTGTACAGTGAAGTATTTTTGGTCCGAGCTGAATAAGGTTCAGCTGCTTCTGACGTTTTCTTTGCAAGTGCTTACCTGTTAGACTTTTTCCAACTAAAATGTTTTCAGAAGATCCATATTAAGAATTGGGATTGCATATATTTAGCTCTGATAGTTTTAGTTTTCACGCACCTTGGTAATTAATGTGACGATTGGGGAAATGTTATTGATATTTTATTTGCTTACGGTTACAGTTACTGTTATATAAGCATACTCTCCCCACTGATTATAAGGGCATCTCTGGCAATAGTTCTAATACTCTACTGCTACCCTACAGAGGGACAGGTAACACACGGCAAGACGTGAAAACAGGGAGCAAAGTCTGTCGGGACGGCAGTGCCTCTGGCCGGGAGGAGCAGCGGAGCTCAGACAAAGATGGGGCTGCGACTCCCGGCCCCGCCTCCAGAAGTCACGTCAGGCGTGGAAGCTCAGGGCTTCGCCTGACCGGCGCTCCACACCAGCCTCGGCCAGTGTTGAGAAACCCTGAGCTGCAGACACTCAACGTTGGCACACATTTTAAACCGGGAACAGAAGAAGGAAAAAATATATATATATCTTAGGAGCTGGAAAGACCTACCTGAGTCATCAATCCCGAAGGTCTGAAAGATCAGCCTGGAAGTACCTGCCACAAAATCAGGGTCAAGAAATGAATTCAGCCTGCGCTCCTGGTTTCTAATCAGGGGAAAAGGAAAAGATTGTTCAAATGAACCAAAACTGTACAGTGTCGTATCACAACCTGTAGAACACCAGGGGGTATCGACCCTCCTCTAAGTTTTGACACATCATGGGAAATTATCTCCTCATGATGGTCTGGAGGAAGTTGCAACTTGATGTTCTCCAACAGCAATGCGGTTTTTCATTTCCTCTGACCCATAGTTCTCTCCTTTCGAATCACTCATGTTTACCCTGAGTTGACCCTTGGGGACGTTTCCCCCGTTTTAAATCCTCCAAGAATAAGAGCACTACCTGGATGACGATGGCAGGCAGGAAGACAAACCTGTTCTCACCAAGGGCAACACCGCGCAGCCAAGCAGCAGTCCCACAATGCTCCACTCCCAAGCTGTTGCTACATCGTTGAGACCTCATGCTAAATATGCAAAACCCACCCTGGAAAATGTAAAAGACGCTTTCAGAACCTGCTTTCAACAGGGAGGCTGTGGTGTTTTTGCATGTGACAGCAAGTGCATTTAAAGCAAAGAAAGGTTTCTAGAGTGAGGCCATCGGACATCTCTTAACACAGTACGTCACAAAAACCATAAGCATAAAAAAGGTCCATCTGCATTCTTTATATAGCTATTCCAGCTATATAAAGATGACGAACTGCTTAAAAATACACGTAACTGAATCTTAATTGAGAATTAAGACCAGTGACAAAAAATTAATCAAGAAGTTTAATGACCATTCAGATAATAGATTCATCTGAATCATTAAAACATATAAATGTATACATGCTACTGCTTGTGTTACACCTCGCAAATATCAATTTACACTGCAGTTCCCATGTAGAAAATGTACAGCATGTTTGTTTTAATTCAACAGTAATATCCCTCTCATTCAGCAGGAAAACACTTGTCAGTTTCGTGCCAGTTTGACTGATCAACTAACTTTTTTTGCCTATGGTTAAAACAACCACAAGTTTTTACTTTGTCATTACAAAAACATTTTTTCCCCAAAGCAGCTTAAGAGCTAATGACAAAAAAATGTAACCATGTCAACCAATATCATTCAGACAGATTGGGTCGGACAGGTTTCTCTGTGCGGGGCACCTGCTCAGGTAATTTAAACTCCATTAACTTTAGTCTTCGCATGCATAGAGAATGATTAAGTAAAATGCAAGAAATGACATATTTGGCAAAAGTTTAATTCTGGTGTACCGTGAGCACGATAAAGGTAGGCGGGCACAGAAATAAAAAGAAAAGATAAATATTGACAGAATAAAGAAAAACCTGAATTTGCATGTATACTGGAATACCTTCAAGTATTTCTGTGCATTTCATTTTAAATACAGTTACTGCATGTATGTCATTGTATTCTAACCTCTCTTGTAATAGGTTCTTACAAACTATAAATATTTTGATAGATATTTCCTTCTCAGAAAAGCAAACACGAAAACTGCCATTAAATACCAAAAGGAACTACATAAATGTTAAGGAACATTAATTCATTGAAACCCCTAAATTTAAATAATCCTAGCCCCTTTAATCCTTTTAGGACTGTATTTCAACCTGACAAAATACCACATTCCACTCTTAAAAGCTTGCTAATAAAAAAGCCAATTAGAAAATCTCAAATTCGTCCTTCCTGAAACTTTATTATAGCATAAAAATATTCTGAAGGAATACAAAAAAAAAGTCTAATCAAAGAAAATGCAGAAACACGATTAGCCAGTTTAACTCCAGAGCTGCACCCTACCAACAGTGGGCATCCAGTTCCCCGCTCACCGGTAATCCGATTTAGAAACAATAAGAATATTGGAAAGTCTGAGGCAGGAATTAGGTCACGTGCAAGCTTGCTGTTCCACTGCACTGCAGCTCTCCAGTACAACCAGCACCTTAACCGTCACACCAGGGATCCTCACTGCTGGCAACAGAGAGCCGCAGGGCCGTCCTCCCACCTGAGCTCCTTACCTACTGAATCATTTCACCAAGCAACCCCCCTATGACTAGCGTCCAGGCCTTTACTTATGGAGTGGGCCTGTTCCTCTGTAATACCCACAGGGCTCTCTCTCCAGAACCAGCAATGAGGACCGCTGCGGTATTACATCACACAATCAGGGAGCTGGCTGGGCACAATTCTGCAGCGCCTGCGATTCGGACTGGGACAGCTGCAGGTGGAGCAGGGATATTGCGTTGAGAAATCTACTGCTGTTGTGCACTGAAGTAACGCATGTGCACAGTATAAAGCAACGACGTTCCATAACGAGCAGAGGAGTGCAGCAAAGAGTCTCGAAGCATGAGGGCTGGTGTACTGTAGTGAATTCGTCAGGGATCTGCAAGAGTACACGGACGTCTGAAAGGAGAGGTTCTTTTATCCCAAGATGGAAGATGGTTTGAAAGATAAGCCTTTATACCCCTTCACTGCTTTGGGATGATATTAAGAGCTACAGGTATTGGAGTATTAATCTTTTTTTTCTTTTTAAGATTTTTTTTCTCCCAGCAGAACACGATACAACCACTGTGTCAGCTGACAAAGTCTTTTCTTTCTTTTTTCTTTTTATCCGTTGGCCTGATGTTGACACGATGCCAAGATGGACTACACAGCCTCAGCCCAGCGCTCCAGGTCTTTCATGTCATCCTCATCTTCCTCTTCCTTCTTCTTTGCTGAAAACCAGATTAATAAAGGCTGTTAGCACAAGCACAAAATTTCTCATATCACAGACATGAACTGTACTTGATAATGAAGTACAGAGATGTCAATTACCAGGACACAAACGTACCGACAGATAACTTTTACGATTTGGTTAGTATTGATGCGGAGGTCTGCTTCCTCAAATACCTGCTACACCTCCAGCATCTGTTCTTACAGATCAGTATCTAGGTCTGGAAATGCTCCATGAGGTCATGTTTTCCAGAGGAGCGGAACAGAATTGAAGTTAATTCAATATGCTTAGTTCCTGACCTGTGTCTGTAAAACACAGATTTGCATTCAAACCCTTCGACGCAAGAGGCAATCCGTTTTTCGTAACTTTAAAAAGAGTAAAGCTGTTGATACCCAAGCTGGCCTGTTATTTTACCTGGTCTGGCAGGTAGCGACGTGGAGGGTACGTTGGGCAGCGGTACATTTTCAGTGCCACCAATCTCCAGGAGGTTTTTATCCAATTCCTCTTGTTCTAATTCCTCCAGTTCTGCCATTAGCTCATCCTGGAAAAGAGAAGAGCCGAGCCCATTAGGGTCAACACAACAATCCATCTGGCCATCAGAGCAGTGCAGCGCTAAATCTTTCTTGGTGCCAGAGCCCAGGCTTCAGAAAAACAAAAGAGTGACCCCAATCCCATCTTCTCTCTTACCTCGTCAAACTCCTCCCCAAATCCTACGGGCTTGGATATCGCGTCCGAGATCTCCTGAGCCAGCTCCTGCTGCTCCGTGATGTCCTGCATCAAGTCGTCGACTTTGTCGATGTCCCTGAGGAAGACCGATTCAGGCAGCCAGTCAGGCCCATGTCTACTCTTTCGTCACTGTGTGCATCAGAAACACTAAACTCCAGAAGAACTAACACTACATCCCCTCAGGCAGGTCTGCAACTTCTGTAACCTGGAGTATAGTTTCTCCAGGAATCTGGAAACATGAACTTTGCTTGACACAGAGCTATTCCCACTGCTATCCCAATAGTTTTTATCATTTATAGGAGACTCTTCATTGGATTATCTCTACATTTCTTTCAGTATGTACATTTTTATATTCTTCTCCCTTTCAGTTTGTCCAACACATCAAATTACAGTACAAAAAAAGAAATAAAATTGGCCCAGTTCAGTTGTGCTGGGTTGGCTGACCACCTCTGAGAAACTCTTGATCTTCACCAGACATACACAACCTCACAGGCTCTCATCCTGCTACAATCATCCTGATTTCTAAAAACTAGTAAGGAATCCTGTGACTTGTTGCTCTGTAACCATTTTTAAGTGTAAACCTTCTACAGTCTACAATCCTGAGACAAACCTAATTTTTTAACTTTTTTTTTTAACTGAAGTACTGTTTCCACTACATTACAGCTCACCCCAGTGTTCAAGCGTTCTAAATGGGGCCGCTTAACGCTCTTCAACCCTGACAGCTGACTGCAGATTTAAGCGGGCTGTACCCCACTGTCACAACTCGCGGTACATCAGCGCAGAGAGGCACCGGCTGTGTGCAGGTGCTCAGTAAGACCCGTCGGCAGGCTGGAGGTGGGGACCCCTTACATGTTTTCATGGGCGGCCTTCATGGCCTTGGCCGCGAAGCCCATGTTCTTGAGCACTTCGGTGTTGGTGTTCGCATTCTCCAGCGCTTCCCTCTGGAACTCGATGGTGGACAGCGTGCCGTCGATCTGCGCCAGCTGCTTCTCGTACCTCTTCTTGCGCTTCAAGGCCTGCAAAGCAGCTGCACGCCGGAGAGGGGAGACAGGCCGATCAGCACAAGGCATGCTCAGCGCAGGACGCACCAGCGCTCTAAACCACTCAGTACCTTATTAACATGCGTTTTCAGTTCAACATTTCTTCCCCTGCCCAATCTCTTTGCTTTGAGGTCTTTTTCTTTTCCAGCATTTCTCAGGAGAAGGGAAATAAGTTAAAAGTAAAAGTCTGCAATTTTAAAAATAATAAGGCTGCCCATGCATGAGTTTTAAAGTTACTTCAAAGCTTGGTCGACATTTGCCTTCAGCAACAGAAAATCAGCTTCCTTTAGAATCCTGCGGACTGCATGACTAGAGTAACAAACCTCACACCAAGTCTTGGGGCTTTGTGTTGGTTTTTGTCCTTGTGACCATCAAGAGCAGTGCTTCCTGTACTGAGGTAGTTTGCTTCAGTGACTGCCAAGCAGGTCTCACTGGCCTCACACAGAGCAGAGCAGAGCAGCAGCATTACTGACAGGAGAGCATATCAATTTACAGCAAAAGAAAGGGTGATATTCCTAATCACCATTTTGGACGGCCTTTGTTTTCCCATCTATAGCTTTCCCTGCTATAATACAAAATACAGCACCGTTCACTGCACCCCCAAAACTACACTGGATATGAATTGTAAAAGCATTTGTGAAGAACGTATCAGATCAGTCACTCAGTGCTTGGTGGGAAGGGGAGACGGAGCTACATCAATGGTCAAGCATGCTCGTGAATCCATCATCCTTCACTTGAGGACCACCAAACTCTTCCTTATTGAAGCAACTCCAGACTCAAAACCGTCTTTGTTAGAAGAGCCCTTACTCAACTGGTTCTGTTATTTAACCCTCGGCTCCTACTGTATTCAGTACCACCATCTGCTGTCTCCTCTCACTGTGTATTCTCATTGAGCAAGTCTGGGGTACTTTTTTTTTTGGCGTCGTTCTGAAAAGCGCTTTGAGAAGCCACCTGTAAAGGCGCTATATAAAATAAAGTTTATCATCATTATTGAACCGTCTTCCTCCCTCCCACATTCAGCCGGCTCCTCCAGGACAGGTTTAAGGCAGCTGGAGGTTCCTGCAGCTCATTGGAAGCCGGCTGGCTGGTTTGCTCCAGCCCTCTGTTGCTATAGAAAGCTCCCTCAGAGGAACAGGACAGGCTACGCGCAGGGCTCCAGCTCTGCCAACATGCCCTTTTAGTGAAACCCCAACGGTGCAGAGGGACCCCCCTGCGAGAGATTACAACTGCTAATGCCAGGTACAGCACTCTGTGCACATGCGCAGGCAGTACAGAGGCATTAACATTCATGAAGTCATCTCATCGGCTGAGGCCCACTGCGCAGGGGACGTGCTCATCTGTGGTAACCTGCCCACACCTTTACAGTACAAGCAGACGTATCAGATTCTCTTCACAGAACAGAATTATCCAATCGCCAGTGGCATGATCTCAGGACCGTCCTTCCTCCACACAGCCCGATTTCCGACACCTGTAGAGGGTCTGTACACCGTACTGGACAAAGGAGCAAGATCCGAGCAGTGTTGCTTTTACTTCTTTTTTTTTTGTGTCAGAGGAGCTCGATGAAAGTATAGCTCCTAAATCTGGGAGGGGTTGGGAACGCTATAATTGCAATTCAAGAGGGAAAAACACACCCCTCCTATCTTTCCGGTGGAAGTATTTGCATGGCACGCATCATCTTGGCGTCAGACATATAAGAATATGATAATTAATCAAATAAAAACCAGTAATATAATGCAACTGCAGCCATAAGAACTGCAGAGTGCAGCTCAGATCAGCTACTGTTCTTGTCTCTTGAACTAAAAAACAACTTTAAAAAACTCAATATAGCTGGACTGAAAATTAACATTTTTCTAATGCATTCAGCACAGAATGCTTGAAGACTGACAGCAATGGGGAAGCAAGTACCTCTTCTTTTGTTGATCTAAAAAGCAATTATTTCCGACATTTCATTTAACTATTTCTTTTCCTTGACCAGGTACGTCCATAACAAAAAGATTGTCACGTACACCGACGACCAGAGCCCCACTGATACAGCGGGGTGTTAACTGGAGTGACCCAAGTAAAAAAAAAAACTCACTCAAGGGCACAACAGACAGAATCTGAACCCATTACCCTCCGGTCTGGAGTCCAGAGCCCTGAATTACTGGCAGGAAACCAGGATTATAAAACACATTAAGCAGATTTTTCGATTTTCCAAAACATAAAACGAGTTCCCTCTTCACTCTGGTGTTGTGAGTGTTCAGCAACAGGACGGGTGGCAGCCTTTTTAGGAGTCGTAAAATAAAAATGGCCTCTAAAACCTGCGTTTCCTCGTAACTTCCATTGCACAACAGACCTCCAGCACGAAGGTTACTTCCTGAAACTGTAGGGAACTTCAGGAACAAGGTGAGGGAATGCGGACGGTGTTGGGGGCAAGTCCATCACTTCCTGTCGCGCTGAGGTGTGTTTTAATGTTGGGGGGGCAGGGGGTAGCAACTACAGTACACCCACCGGCGATCTCCGGCCTGAAACGGACCGCCATCGCCGTGGCTGGAGGGCGCGCAGCCGGGCAGGGTCGAGTCAGGAAGCTCTGGTTAACAACGACCATGATGTCATCGGCTGGCTCGGAGATTTCGTTTCTGTCACACCGGTTTATAAGTATCCCTGAAGACCTCGGGCGAGCCCCCACCCCACCCCACCCCAGTCGCCACACTCCCTAGTGTTGGAAACGCATCTCTACCCCAGTCCTCATCTAGTCGTCCATTCCCGCCGACGCCCCGAAGTTTCTGAAAATAAACCACAGTCGGTCCCCGGGGTGGGAGGAGCAGTTTCTGCCCGAGTCTCTCCCGACCCCGGAGCAGTTTCTGCCCGATGACGCCCAGACAGCCGCCGCAAGACACAACGGCGACAAGTGTCAGAGGACTCATCGGATCGCGACCGAAGCCAGACAGGGTCATTAATTTAAAAGGTTCATCCCTCGAATTCACCACCCCCATCGCGACTTTTTTCCCCCCACACTAACGGAGTGAAGAACTGCCCCTCATGTCACCCACGTAAACTGTGGGGCTCCGAGGAGCGAAAGAGCCCGAACTGCCGGTTCCCCCGGCCCCTTACCTCTCTTGTTTTTAGTGCCGTGTTTCTTAGCGGTCAGCAGCTCCTGGTCGATCTTCTTCTCCAGAAACTCCTGCTTTTTGGTCAACATCTCCTCCGTGTCGCGAAGCCTCTGGATCGCCTCCTGCGGGCTCGGAGACTTACCCGCTTTCCCCCCGCTCCCGAAAATCTTCCCGAACAAAGACATTATTAAACAAAACAAGGGCTAAAACGACGCCGAAAAAAAAAACAGCCGCGGCCTCCCCGGCGCTGTACACGGAGGGAGAAGAGTGCGCAGGTCGCTCGGAGAGACTCGGTGCTTGCAGGCCTGTCACTCGCCCTGTTGTGTTTATTTCTTCCTCCTCTTGTTGACCAGGCCTCGTGATGTCACCGCCGTCACCGGGGCGTCGGTCACGCGGGCGTGCGTCAGCGGGGCCCCCGGGGGCGGGGCTTCCCGAGCGTCCTAGAGGGATCGTCACTTCCGGACCGAGCGATCGGTGCCTTTGAAGTGGCCTGGCGTGCTTTGTAACTGACTTCACTATTGCCCACGCACGTGATTATATACACGACGTGAGATGGTCTCCTATGTTTTGAACAGTTCAAAATAGATGTAAAGGCGTGTGGATAGACTATATCGAAATGTAAGAACGTGAAAGCTGTGCGGACCTTATCTTTTTTTACCTTGTTTATTTGTTTTTCATAAAGTGTAATTGTATTATATATAGTATCATAGTATCTACGATGTTATTGATATGTTATATGAACTCTTGTTTGTATTGTATGTATTTTTGTTGTTATAATAAAAACGTTTGCTTTGAGAAGGGATTGGCGGCCTCTTCTGAAAGCTGACGTGCGAAGCATATTTCTAATTTGAAGGAACAGGGGGAGAGATTCGTTTCCTCGCTGAAAGGTGAAAAGTAAAAAAAAAAAACGGCACAAATTCGCTCGACTTTTATTTCGCGGCCGTTGACGTCTCCACTGCTGGCGTGCTGGTACAGGGGCTCCATCTGCCCAGCCGCGAGAGGTCGCAGCCCGCGCCGGGCCGTGCACGTTGGCAGGTCTGAAACTAGAACAGCCCAAGTGGCACCCACTGGGGTTAATGACAGCGCTGTGACGATTCCACGGCAAAGGCAGCGAGGGCGGCACGCGTGGGCTCCACTGACGCCCGTGAAAGCGTCGCGGTCAGGCCGCCCACGGGCCTCCGGCGCAGCGTTTCTTTTCGCTCTGTTGTTTAATACACACTATTCCTCCCCACCTCACGAAGGAAGGAAATGTCACCATCTCCATCAGTCCCCACCCTTTCCATCGATAAACCGATGGAAAACGATAAACCTGTCCCGGGACCTTCTGAGTGGGCGCTCTTCAGAGTCCTGCGTGGGGGACACAGAGGAATGTGCCAGTACACCGCAGCCGTGCGTGGGGCAGAACTGACACCACGTCCTTACTACGGATCCGGAACAAGCGGGCTCAGCTCTGCGGGTCGCTCGAAGCCCATGGTTTCCGTCCCAGGGTTCACCAAGGAGTGGACCTCAGAGGTTCCGCACCGCGAGGGTCGTGCCCGGCTCTGCTGCAGTCCAGTGTGCCGGGTCCTTGGGTCGGGACCGACCGCGCGCCCAGGTGCTGCTGCTCCACACCGGCTCCGCGAGGGCTCGGGCCGCCGCCATCACCCAGACAGACGGCAGCCAGCGGGGTCTGTCGGCTCTCTCTTTCCTCGCTTTGTCTTTTATTCCAGGAGGATGCTCTGATGACACAGAGCGTCTAAAATCCGCCTTGGTGAAATATGAACATTGGCAGCTGTCTTCGCCGCACTACAGTGTCGACAAGCTTGGATGTCTGCGATGCAAAAGAGGATTATGAGAAAGTATTAAAAGAAAGTTTCTGGTCGAAAAATCTCCTGAGAATGAATCACGGCTGGACTGGAGTTCTGATCCATCCAACGACACGAGCCGCTTCGTCCCGAACGCTGGTCGTTAGCGGGTGTTGAGTGGACCAACAACCCGATATCAGCCCGAGTCAGTCCGCTATAGGTTTCTGGTCTGACTTAACAAATGGAATGGCACTGACAAATGAACAGTTAGTGTTTAAACGATGATTAAAACGTAAGAAAGACAAGTATCTGAAATTCACGCCTTGAAGCTGCACAGCCGTGAGAAAAGTCAATTTGTCAGTGCGGAGCTATATCCCTGTTCTCCACTAGAGGGGGCCATACGACCGGCTGTAGGGGTTTGCGCAGTGCAAAGCAGAGCCGTTCACTCCTGGTCCTTGACACTGGTCTTCTAGGTCATTTTAAAGCAGCAGCGCCGGAGTTGATGGGAAAATATGCCCAATTAAGCCAATAACGAGTGGCTGTGGCTCATGAAGACCTGAGTTGCAGTGAAAACCTGCAGACACACAGTCCATTGGGGACCAGGACTGGACCCACTGGAAGAGCCCAGCTGGTCACAAGCCAGTCAGACTGGTAATTTCCTAATGGCAGACATGTATCAGGTAACAATCAAGTTATTCCCTGAGGGTCCTGTTTCTGCATCAACGGATCCTCCCATCCCTGTGTCTCTGGGCCAGCGAGAGGACAAGCTGAGAGGCGCAGTGTCTTGCACTGGACACACTCCAAAGAACAGAAGAAGAGTTAGAAATAAATAAGAGGCCATGTGGCCAGTTTAGCTGATTTAGTTACACAGTAGGTAGCCAGCCTTTAACTACAGGATACCAGAGCATCTGATTCGCCGGAATGGCCTGGTAGCTTGTTTCAGACCCCTGCCAGCCTTTGTGTAAAGAAGTAGCTCATGTTTCAGTTCTAAATCCAAATTCAGAATACTTTATTCTTCCCCCAGGAGGGAAATTTAAGTTAACACCCCTTGACTTTCCATTTTCCACTGTCTTCACATTCCCTCTTCGCGTCTGGGTCAATTTCCCGACACCTTTCAGGACCTTGTTAAATAGTTCAGTCAAGTCTCCTTGCAGTGGGAGGGAGGCGTCGGGTTGATGCGGATGATCAGGGGGCCGTTCAATCTCAGCAGCTGCTCCCCCGGCAGGGGGGCGGAGGTGCCCCGAGTTTGTTCCACTGTCGGACCTCAAGAAAGTTCTCTGCTGCGAAGGGTTCGGCGGAGGACTTCTGGACAGTCAGCCCACGCAGCCCCCGTGTCTCTCACCCCTCCGCTGCGTGACCTGCCCACATCACCGCTGTCTGTCCGTTCTTCTGTCTCGAGAATCTTTTACTCTTTTCTAAAAAAGAGCATCAAAATTAAAAGAAGAGGGCATTGCGTGACAGAACAAATAAGGGTGCCCGCTTCTCCGGTAATTATTATTATTATTATTATTATTATTATTATTATTATTATTATTATTACAGTGCACAAGCAGGCGACAGCGGAGACGTCACTGCCGAGTCTCCCGTCTGCGGCTGCACTAACGCAGATCCGGGACCGGAGCGGCGCCTGACCTCGCTGAGATCTGGGGCACCAGACAGCACCGCCTGCAGCATCACTCTTCCTTAACTTCACGTATCGAGCACGTATTCGGACGAATTTAACAACACTAGAGGACCTGCTCTCACGGCACTAACTGCTTCCCGGCGCTCAGGACTGGGAGCGCGGTAAACCGGTTAAAAGGTCATCTGCTCTGTTCTTTAGTCCCGTTTTCTATTTTTAGCACTTTTCCTGGTTTAAACGGAATTCTTGTTTTGCCGTTTTCCAGTTTTCAGGTATGAATTTATTTTCTTGTGTTGCGGTGGCCTGTTATTCGCATCACAGTTGTACACTGAATCTGACACGTTTTCGCGATTTTGCAAATCTCCCCGTGCCGTTTCCAAACCGCTTTCCTTATGTCTGCATGTCTGAAATATCTATTTTACGGATGTGAAAGTTTGCCGGGGCCTTTCTGCGGGGAGCGCTAGAATTCCTCTTATTAAGGCGCAAACCAGTCCGGATGGGCTTATTTTTTGAAGAATTGCACGGCCAGCACGGGAATGACCCGGTAAAAGGCTGCACAGGCACGTCATTGAAGGCGAGAAGGTCAGAAAGAACGTGGAGCGGGAATCTGCGCGGGTCGTTTTTCACCAGGCAGCCCGTGACGAAGACAGCTCTCGCGTCCCTGTCTTCAGAGACGACGGTTAGTCTTTATTTGCGTGTTGACCGGCCCCCGGCCCCCGGCTCGTGCTGGCTGACTCACCTCCCGTGATGCGCGCTCCCTCGCCGTCAGCTGTGAAGGTCACGAGCTAGCTCACCAGCCGGACCCCCGCGTCTTGGGCAGAGAGACTCACAGCGGGGCCGGACAGGAGCTCATCAGAGGGAGAGTCCGGTGCCCTGGGTTTGCTGGGCATGAGGCGACGTTTCAGGCAGCTCAGAGGGGAGGAGCCTCAGCACTGCCGCCCCTCCCGGGGGTGGCGGAGTGTGGGGTGAGGGGTCCCGGGGGTGTGAGGTGAGGTGAGAGTGAGGACGCGCTGCTCCAGGACAGCCCTAGCTGTGCCTGTGGCTGGAAGGTTGCTGGTTCAAATCCTGCAGCCGGCAGAGGACTCCTACTCTGTTGGGCCCCTGAGCAAGGCCCTTAACCCCCACTGCTCCAGGAGTGCTGTACAATGGCTGACCCTGTGCTCTGACCCCAGGCTTCTCTCTCCCTGTCTGTGTGTCTCATGGAGAGCAAGCAGGGGTATGAAAAGACAAATTCCTAATGCAAGAAATCGTATATGGCCAATAGAGTGATGTTATGTTATGTTAACAGCTGTCAGGTCCATGACACCTGATGAAAGTTGTAGAAGGTAAAAGTCCTTCTACAGTACCATCTACCGTTGTTAATTTACAATGCTTTACTGCACTTTCCCCATAAAGCACCATGTTAAATATTTAACAAAGAGCTTTGAAAAGACAAAGGTTCTTTATTATTCCTAAGGATGGTAAATCTCCCTTTTCTTGCAATGTAGCTGTGTCAATTCCCATCACTGCTGCAGAATCGGCTTTATTTCCTCCGAAATGTCCTTCTGTTCTCCCCCTCCCATAAGCGCTGCCTCTCCAATTTCATAACAGTAGATTTACCAATGTGAAACACATTTACCACTGATTACCCCCGAGAAGTGCTGCTGAGTTGCACGCAGCAGCACGTGTTTGTGTAAATGTCAGTGAAGCTGTACTCTCTCATTAAAGTCAGCATGACAAGGCTTGTCGCGCACACACACTCACGCCCCTCTCTCACACTCGGTGTGCGCGATCGCGAAGACCGAAAGACTGCGTCTGAGAAAATGTGGCTCTCAAAGGCGGTCTCTCCCGAGAAACTGTGCCATTTTTACAACCCCAATCCTAATATTTACTCATCTGAAAGCGTCCAGACTATCTGTCGTGGGGCTGCTTTCACCCCCTGTGGAGTTACATTTCAGGAAATGCAAACAGAATGACTGTCACTGGGAGGCCCTCGCGCTGCAGGTACAGAAAAACGGACGTGTGCGTCTCTCTTGAGCAGCTGCATGTCATGTCCTCCCGAGCACGTGGCTGGAAGTCAGAAGTGACCGTTCCCCCCCCCGCCCACTGTCTGCGTGCAGATCTCCCAGTGACGTCACTGCCCAGTCTCTGTCCTGCTGTCTGCGTGCAGATCTCCCAGTGACGTCACTGCCCAGTCTCCGTCCTGCTGTCTGTGTGCAGATCTCCCAGTGACGTCACTGCCCAGTCTCCGTCCTGCTGTCTGTGTGCAGATCTCCCAGTGACGTCACTGCCCAGTCTCCGTCCTGCTGTCTGTGTGCAGATCTCCCAGTGATGTCACTGCCCAGTCTCTGTCCTGCTGTCTGTGTGCAGATCTCCCAGTGACGTCACTGCCCAGTCTGGGGTCGGTTCGTGACACTGCTCGGACAGCGTGTTTGAACAGCTGAAGGAGCAGGACTGCAGGGCCATGACCTCTCGGTGAAACTGTGACGCTGAAGCAAGCCCTGCGGTCTGGGCAGACGACTGTGAAACACGACAAGGATAAAAATAAAATAGCATGCTAGAACTGGGGTTCGCGGTTGGCAATTTTAAGCTACAGTTTTGAATGAGAAATCATCCACCATTAGGGACAGTCATGCACAGTTGTAACTATTTTAACCATCAGACTTCTGTTGCTTTCTCTCGATTCTCACTAGAAAAATCTTGCGCACAGTGAGCAAGTGACATTGGGTTTTACACAATGAATAAAGATAAGGACGCATCATTTTCTGACCCCTAAGACCACTGTTGTCAGATTTTGTAGATGTGCTTCCAGCATTTAAAGTATACACGTATAACCCACTGCACACCCACAGAAAGCAAAAGAAATTGCACAGGACAGAGCTGGTTCTGGTCAGTGCTGGGATGGGAGACTACCAGGGAAAGTCAGATTGCTGTTGCTAGTGGTGCTGGTGGACCAGTGGGTGGTGCTCCTGCCTCTAGTCCAGAGTTTGTAAAACAATGCCTGAGTATGGTGACAGGGGGCGCTGTGCTGTAGGACAGGGGTTCCCAATCCTGGTCCTGAAGGACCACATACCTGCCGTATTTGTTTCTGTCTGAGTTCTCACACAATTCAACCCTTTAATTCGCCCAACAATAAGATTGATTTGAACTGACTGGTTTCTGGTCTGGTTAGAGGTTGCCTTTTAACTACTGCGTTTCAAAAAACATTTCAGAAAAGAAGTTATTATTTTAGTTATTTACAATGTAAGCAATTCAGCTGGGCTTGGAATGAAAACCAGCAGCGAGTGGGCCTTCAGGAGCAGGGCAGGGAGCTCTGCTGTAGAAGGTGTTTTCCTTTGGATGAAACATTAAACTAGTTCCATTCTGATGGAATGGCTGCACAGTCCATGCTTGCACAAGGATCCCCCTTAACTCCCAGTTCCTCACTGACCCTGCCACCCAGATCTGTTCTGTAGTGGGGCTGCTGCGTGCCACTCTGCAGGGTGCTGTACTTCAATAGTGGGTGCTGTGACTGCCCTCTCATATTTAAAGAGCTGGGGGATCCTTTCCCAAATAGCCTCAGGCACCAAGAGGCGCACTGTGACTTTAGCGACTGTGCTTTGCTGCAGAAGCCCCACACACTGGCTGGCGCCGCTTAGCGCACCAGAACGAAATCCAGCCAGAAATTCCCATCCTCCTTCACACTCCCTGTGGAGGTCCGTAGGTGGAGGTGAGTATCGTCCCGTAGAGAATTCCCACTGCCGTACTGCGGTACAGCAGACCCACCGCCAGTGGGTCAAACCCGTGCTTTGACACATCGCAGCAATAAGCATGCTTGGCACGCAGTGGAAGCTCTCCTCAGGTCAGCGTCAGTCACAGCTAGTGTAAAATCCCGAAGTGTCACAGCTCTCTGGTCTGCAGGAATGATGCGTGGTATAGAATATCCCCAGAAAGTATGAACATACACAAACACATACTGTATACATAATGTGTGTATTAAGGCGATTTTCCCTGTCTGGCAGGATGAATGAAATAATAATAAATATCAGAAACAGACAATGATAACAAAGATGCTAGCAGTCCAAAAATGGGACAGACCACACATGCACCAGACGACTGAATTGACAGCGGTCAGCTCCCTCACTCTCACAGCCAGAAAGTCAGGTGCAAGCTGTGGTGCAACTGCTCTTTAATACTGCAGGCGTGAGGTGGAGTGGGTGCCACAAGGGGGCGCTCAGTCGCAGGCGTCGCCTGGCCAGCCCAGCTCCTTCAGGAAGCTGCTCTTGCCGTGGTGCACCTTGCCGAAACGCTCCAGCTGCAGCTCGGGCACAGTGGACCTCCAGCCAATCAGACCCTGCGTCGTCGGGGGCACGGCTGGAGACGCCCCCACCTGCGGAGAGCGCACAGCAGAGCCGGGGTTAGAGGTCAGGCGTCAGTGTGACCGTAAAGGTTTCTGTTTTCCCAGGACAGGGGACACTGCCAGGTGCGCGGAGCAGGCTGGCAGTCAGGACCGTCTCACACTGGAGGAGCAGAGATGGGGCACCTGGAAGTACTTCTCTGGAGAAGTGGTGGGGCGTGTCTGCAGATGCTCTGGCAGCTCTAGTTTGACTCCTTCCTTCTTTAGCGTCTGATCCTGCAGCATCTGGGAGAGACGGCACAGAGAGCAGAGTGAGCCCTGCACCCCCGGGACACTGAGCTCAGGGCCAGACACACTGAGCTCATATAGTGAGCCCAGAACAAGGGGTGGACCTTCCCCACTCCACAAAGAGCTTCACATTCTGTGGTCAAAATGCTAGTAAAACCAACACATTCAAGGCCGATTGGCTTTGATAAGAGACAGTAGTTGGTGTAAAAACAGAGAGGGAGGCCTCATGACCAGAGAGACTGGAGACATTGCATGGAAAGTTAGTCAGTCACCTCTCTCTGAGCAGGACCTCAAGATCAGCGCGCGTGCGTGTACGGTACGTGTGTGTGTGTGTGTGTGTGTGTGTGTGTGTGTGTGTGTGTGTGTGTGTGTGTGTGTGTGTGTGTGTGTGTGTGTGCTCGCTGGGTCAGGGGCTCGTGAAGCCACACCGGCCTCACCGGGGACCTGCTCTGAGTTCAGTCAGTCTGAGCAAGTCTGCTCCTTCACATGGGAATGCCCACAGGCAGTCCTGACCCTGGAAATCTTTACTACTGCGGTGTAACCCGGCACAACCAGCGCAAAACACTGTGCGGTATTGTGTAGTCATGGCCAAAGCAGAAAACTGTGGGAAACCATGAATCTGATGTCAATAATTGCTGCGGGGTTCATGAGTGCTATTCTGTTATTACAGATCATTAGAAATGGCTGCAGTAATTAAGACCTTACTGCAGGTGCAGGAAATTCTTTGCGGGCTACTGAAGTTACATGATGTGACTCGGTGAGGCTACATCACTACAATCAGTGTCTCTCACAGATCATTTCACTTACAGTGGGGGCACATTCAGCTGTTTCTGCCCACACAGCTGAGTTTCAGTCTGAGACAAGGGGAGAGATGTTTATTTTTTTCGTTACTTGAAGCCAGATAAGAGAAATCTCTCCATCTTGATCCTGTTATTTTCCAGCTGAGTACCCACCTCATGGTAGGACATTGTTAAAAACCCCCACTTGCTGGGCCAGACTTTAGCTGCCTCCAGCTCCATGTTGACGTGACACTTCCTGAAGAAAAAGAAAAAGCAGAGTGTGGCCCTTGTGCCCATGTACACGTACAGTCCCTGCACAATCACGCGTGCTCATACTTGTACTGTACACATACACTGTACACACGCACACGCAGCAATGTCAGTCCCACTGCACCGTGAGTACACAGTCCCCAGCAGAACAGCAGTGCCTTCGCTCTCACCATGACTTTGCATATTCTACACATTACTCTACACATTTGTCCAGGTGTCTAACAAACAAACAGAACAGACAAAACAGACTAAAAACACACCCAGTTAAGATGCCCCATTGCTGTACTACACCCTTGCTTATTTATGCTTGGAGATAGGACGGCTCTATCACAAGTCTTTAGTTTTTAGTTTAGTCTTTAGTTTTAATGTATACCTTCAGAGAGACTGAAAATAGCTTTACCAGATCTGATCCTGGGCCACAAAGTTCTGTTCCTTTGCTGGGTTTGCGGGAGTTTTGGTGGCAGCCATGTCTGTCCATCAGCCCCTCTGTGTATCAGCCCACATGCTCCTGGCCAGATCAGCTGCACTGTTTACTGCTGCCTTGGCAACAGAACGCTGTGTGACCTCACCTAATGTTACCTATGGTTACTGTTTCCCAGGTAACAAGGTCAGAGCACTGCTCCATGCTTGGAGTGTGACGCAGAGAGTGTCAAACATGCACAGGCCAGCTGTACGTTGTGTGAAGCATGTAATGGCTACAATTGTAATGGCACATGTTTACGTGCAGAACGGTCATCCATGATAATCTGACCTCTTCCCTTCTCTGGTAACGTAGCTCAGTGGGAAGGTTCAAGGCAGCAGTGTGCAGGAGTGGTCAGGGCACTGCACTTACACTGGGACGGCAGAGGGCTCAATAGCAGCCAGCAGTGAGCAGGTACTGCACTTCACTCGGGTAGCTCCAGTAAATGCTACATGGGTACGCTCCAGGATGCCGATGTAAACGAGAATTTGTTCTCAGCTGAATTAGCTGGTGTTATGTTTATGATGGGTGGTGGGAGTGTGGAACAAGCAGCCCAGCCATGTTGTTGAAACCCATTCCCCTGGCTTCCTACAAGAAACAGAGCGGTGGCTCTGTGGCTCAGGATCTGCGCCCGTGGCTGGAAGGTTGCCGATTCGAATCCTGCGGCCGGCAGAGGAATCCTACTCCGTTGGGCCCCTGAGCAAGGCCCCGAACCCCAACTGCTCCAGGGGCGCCGTATAAATGGCTGACCCTGCGCTCTGACCCCAAGCTTCTCTCCCTGTCTGTGTGTCTCATGGAGAGCAGACTGGGGTTTGCGAAAAGACAAATTCCTAAGACAAGAAATTGAATATGGCCAATAAAGTGATCTATCTCTCTCTTAAACGGCTGGATGGGTTGCTGGGGTGGCCTGCTTGTTTGGCTGTGTTGCATTGAGCTGTTCTGTGTTCTGGTAACGTGCAGTGTGGGGAACGCTATTTCAAGCCAGCCTGGAGGGCTCTGAGCTGACTCTCCTGCTCAGGTTAAAGGTGTGCTGGCAGAGGCACAGGGAAGCTGTACAAGTAGCCAAGAAGCCCAGAGCACAGACCGGGTGGGGTGGGGTGGGGGCTGCTCCCTCTGCGCAGACGAGGTGGGGTGGGGGCTGCTCCCTCTGCGCAGACGGGGTGGGGATTCTGCAGGACAGCGCGGAGGAGCTCTGCGCCCCGGCAGTCCAGAACTGTTCCCTTTCATCCCGCGGCAAAGGGAAAGGAAGGGATCTTGACTTGACCTCCTTACTGAAGCTGACTGCCAGGTTGGGTTTCAAGAAGATAATAAAACACCCAGCATGGCAGTTTTTCCTTTCACTCTGCCCTGTGGATGTGGGCTGCAGCTGAACAGCTATTGGTTCCTCAAGTGCACCTCAGGGGATGCTTTAAAAACCTGTTTATTACGGACAGGCTGTTCATTTTTTGTCTCTTTGTTTCTCTTTGGTTGACAGACCCTCATGAAGAGCGAGCGCCCGGGGAGCACACTGCCAGCCACCACGCCGCGGCCCAGCCTCTGCACAGGGGCCAGGGGAAGAGCAGGTGTCTGGGTTTCCTGCTGACTCCCCCGGGCCCGGCCGTTGCTGAGGGCCAAGGCCCCTCTGTGCTGAAGTCTGCCCTCTCTGTAACCCCGCCCTGGGCAAGCAGGCTACTGCTCCACCAACTTCTCTTACAAAAGGATCAAATTAGCTAACAAGGGAAGCTGGATCATCTCATATTCATGCATTTACAGACTGAAAACATGAACGACAGCTCTTTAAATCATACTGTATGTGCCAAGGACAGACATGGAGGAAAAGTGCTAGTGCACATTATTACTCCTAAGTGTGTGTCAAAGTCACTCCTCGGCTGCTCACCTCCCAGTGAACTCCCCAGCCTCGGCAGACAGGGATTTCTCTCCGCTACACTGAGGCCGTTTCTCGAGTGCAGCGCGAGTTCAGGGAGCTGTCTGAGGAGAGCAGGAACACGTGACAGGTAAGAGCACTTCAAACATAGAAGGGGACCCGCCTCATCCTCATTGAGGGAGGTACAGCCCCACACGAGCAACACACAGCAACCATTCTGCACCAGCAGCCCCACACAGGCAACACACAGCAGTAATTCTGCTCCAGTAGTCCCCCCTGGGAGACACACAGTGGCCATTCTGCACCAGCAGCCCCACCTGGGAGACACACAGCGGCCATTCTGCACCAGCAGCCCCACCTGGGAGACACACAGCGGCCATTCTGCACCAGCAGCCCCACCTGGGAGACACACAGCGGCCATTCTGCACCACCATACAACGTTCTGCAACTAATGCATTTAGGTTCCAAGTGCTTTTAAGTGCAGCAAATGACCTTGAATGTGCCTGTGATGCCGCAGAGACCCAGAGGACTGCTGCGGAAGATGGGTCTGTTCAGCAGCTTCTGCACAGCCCCCTCGTGCGTCTGCATGCTCAAACCTCTGAGCCGCTGATTGTGCTCCTGCCTTGCTGCTGCTGCAAGCCATTTCCTAAGCTCCCTCCCCCTCTGCTCCCCGGGGGTTCCTCTCCTTGCCACCTCTGCTGATTAGCGGTAATGACTGCCTCTCCCGGTGGGTTTCTGTGTTTCCCGCGCAGTTCCGCATGGGCGTCACAGGGGGAGCCCTCGAGCCTCTCAGCCCAGTCCCTGCTCCCTCTGCTCAGGCTCAGATCTGTGTGCACCCGTGTGGGTGATGAAGTTTTTTTTGGGGGGAGTGGGGGTTGTACTTCTCCAGCTAGGATGTCCTCTGGCTGCAGCTGCAGTGTTGGGCTTGGAGCAGAGCAATTCTCTCCCCCCACAAAGGACAGGCCCAGCTCCTCAAACAGTCTTTCACGCGAAAGTCTGCCCCCAAACTCACAGCAGATTCCAATTTAATTTTTTTTTTTAAACTTTTTTTTTTGCTTTCACAAAAAACATGCAGACACAAAAGCCCTATTATATGGAAGGCTTCTTTGATGCGGGGGTGGTCAAAGACCATCGCTTTGGGCCCAACCCAGTGCTGGCCTGGACAACAATGTGCCACTTTGGCACGGAGCTGGGCAAAGGATTAATTCTCCGAAGAGTCGTGCCAGACAGATGGGTCAGAATTCCTGTGCTAGAAACTGTGGGAAGGTCGAGCCTGCGTTTATTAATCTGCCAACGTCAAGGGCAATATCAAGTGATTAATTGCCATGAGGCCGCTAATTGAAATCGTAGGTGGGTCTTCAAGGAAGAAGCAGTGAGGTCAGCTGACCACAGGCAGGCCAGACCATGAACACGCCACATTCAAGCAGACATGTGCGGGTCCCGCTGGCTCTGCTCCGACTGGGGTGTCAGAGAAATGTCTTTGAAGACGCTGGAGGGCTCTGCGTCATCGCTGCGCCCAGTCTCGGTGAACACCGGCGTGCGCTCTGGCTCAGGGGCTCTGTCCCTGTGCGCAGGGCTGCGTGGAGAGAGATCAAAGCCCCTGACGTGGGCGCTGGGCTCCTGCCTTCGTCACTCTGCGGAACACGCTTTGAACCCCTGGGGAACCAAAGCTGTTTCATTGCAGAGGAGGGAAAAAACCCACCCGTCCCAGGAAGAATCCGATACGACGTGCGTTTATGTTCAAAGAGCGTTTGGGATTGTGGGAGAGCCCAGGTGAGCGACAGGCCGCCAGAGGTACGAGGTACAAGGCCTCTGTGAGAGGTCACGTGCTGTGCTGTAGAAAAACAGCACAGGTTCAGCTTCTCACTGTCCACCATGTGGTCAGAAGAGGAACTGACACTCAGACCTGAGCAAAGCCAAAAAGAACAAAGACTCTGGACAGTGGTGTCAACCTCGGTACTTTGTGACTGCCAGTCTGACTGCGCGTCTGTGATCTCCTGGCTATCTGCACTTGATGACCTTTTAGGTACAAATGGGCCTTTTAGGTACAGTGGGCGCAAGGTGGGGTACACCCAGGACAGGACGCCAGTCCAGCGCAGGCCACACACACACACCAGGGCCAGTTACTCCCAGAAGCCAATGAACCCACCAGTATGTCTTTGTACTGAGGGAGAAAACTGGGGCACCCAGGGGAAACCCCTGCAAACCTGGGGATAACATGCAAACTCCACCCCAGGAATTGAATCCAGAGTCCCAGAAGTGTGAGGCAGCAATGCTAAGCACTGTACTACTGTGCCGTCATGTTACATGTCAGCTTTTAAATACAGGCAGAAGAAAAGCTGGGCGTGATCTGTCAGGGTTCATCCTCCATGCAGCAGCTAAAGTGAGTAAGAGTTTGCTTATGATGATCCCTCTTCACAAAACTGTCCACTATGTCGAGGGTGGATCTGAGTGTCAGCATCAGGCTCAGCACGGTTCTGGGGCTGTGATATGCACAATGGAGACCAGTTAGGGAAAGGTCATTCTGAGTGCACACTGCCTTGATGAGGAGCAGGCCTGTGCATGCTGGGCTGTCACACCACATGAGCAAGGACATGGTCTGTGTGTGGGCACAGTGAGCATATAGCGTGTGCATGTTTATCTGTGTGTGTGAACAGTAAGCGTACTGCATGTGTGTCTGTGTGTGTACAGTGAGTGTGTGTGAACAGTGAGCATTCTGCGTGTGTTTGTGTGTGTACAGTGAGTGTGTGTGAACAGTGAGAGTACTGCATGTGTGTGTGTACTTGTGTGTGTGAACAGTGAGCATACTGCATGTTTGTGTGTGTGAAGTGAGTGTGTGTTTTTGTGTGTGTGTACAGTGAGTGTGTGTGAACAGTGAGCATTCTGCGTGTGTTTGTGTGTGTACAGTGAGTGTGTGTGAACAGTGAGAGTACTGCATGTGTGTGTGTACTTGTGTGTGTGAACAGTGAGCATACTGCATGTTTGTGTGTGTGAAGTGAGTGTGTGTTTTTGTGTGTGTGTACAGTGAGTGTGTGTGAACAGTGAGCGTACTGCATGTGTGCTTGTGTGTGTACAGTGAGCGTACTGCGTGCTTGTGTGTGTACAGTGAGTGTGTGTGAACTGTGAGTGTACTGCGTGCGTGCTTGTGTTTGTTGGTGTGAGGGCTCACCTTCCTCTTGCTCTTTCTCCCCAGGATGGCTGCGATGGTACGAATGCAGCCCTGACGATGGCGGGCCATAACACCTGGCTGGTCATTATTTCTCCAGCACGCAAAGGCCAGCTCTGCAGGCTGGGAGCAGCACGTCGCACTGGCAAGCAAACAACCGAACCAAAATAAGAACAAAAAAGCACTTTTGCTGACAGCAGGGAGCTCTGCGAGAGCAGAGAGACAGGCAGGCTACAGCGTTGTGCTGGGTTCAATCTGACTGGGCTGCCAGGGACAGCCGCACTCCGAATGCTAAACAGAACAGATACTTTTTTAATAACTCTGTTCCTGTCTCTCATAATGGCCGGGGAATTACATCACTGTGTCTTAGCACTCCCACAGGTAAAACTTCACCCTTCTCTATAATTTAAGTTCCATTACCATTCAGTAACTAGTGCTGGAGTTGGCTATTATAAGAAAGCAGCACAAAAGTTTTTGAGGTGTATACTGCATAATGACTTAATGGCATGAATTGTGACAAAGAAGTCAGCTCCCGAATGACACAAAGAAAGGTACTCAGCTCCCATCAGCTGCCCAAGCTCTCTCAATTCAAGGAACTTTGACTAATTTTCAGTTGTCATAAAGGCCTCAGTTTCAGTGTCAGGCTCTTCCTCCATAGGCAGTGTAACATTTTCCATGCTGAATAGGTAGAAATTACAAAATAAAAAGCCTGAAAAGTGCAGAATGATTTCAGACCCAAAGCTTTTTGAATGGGTTGAATTAGCTCCTCAGTGGCTACACTGTCCTGCACAGCCACAAAACATCAAGGATGGTCTGCAGCTGTCGCTGAACCTAGTGGACTCTTGCTAATATCCCAAGTGTCTTGTACAGAGTTCTACCATTTCCTACAGAAACACAGGAGACTGAGAGAGAATAGGTTTTTCTTCTACCCTTGTCAGTGCTATGTACCTGCTGCATCTGTAGTGTATTGTCTGTTAGTGTACTTGGTGAATAGTGTAATTTACCTGTCATGCCAATGAAGCCCTTTGAATTGCACTGCATAACAGAGAGACTCACACAGAGACAGAAGGACAGAGATGTGTTGAGCTTCCAACCCTGCAATTTTAGCTCCTTTATGTTTTTTTTTACTATCATCACAAAGAAAATATACGTTTCTGTCTGGTCTGGTATATCACTTATCTTATCTGGTTAATGGAGATTCTCAAGCACTTCAGGAAGCACGAACAAGAGCTGTGTGGTTTGCATCAGGCGCAGGAGCCTGTCTGTGGGACGGGCTTTTCTCTTGTTTTCTCATGGCTTGTTTGTCGCCTTCATTCCCATCATACCTCTTCTTGAACTACAATGCAGCTACAGAGACCGGAGCAGGAGGCCGAGTAAAAACGGGATCTGTTTGTTCAGCTGTTTCCTGATACTGTCCTCCCCACAGGCTGTCTGGGGGCTGAGGTACCAGTCTGGTCACTGTCTGTCTGCTGGGGTGAACTTTCACAGAAGCTTCCAGACAAGATGAAAATACAAGTCGCATCATGTGAGAGCTGAAGAGCCAACGGGGAGGCATTCCAACATTTTCACAGATTTGTATTTGCTCCCATCTTCTTAAACCAGCTGTAAAATTGAAGCAAAAATGGATGACAGTGATGAAAAGTAACATTTTGTTTGCTGAAATCTGCGTTTTTACCGCGGAGCCAGCCTGGCAAAGGTGGATCACATTCTGCATGAGCGAAAAGGCCTTGAAAGTCATCTCATTAACCTTTTGAGTGGACAGCAGCCGAGGGCTGAGCTGATCCAGGCTCCTCACAGAGCTCCAGTGCATAACGAGGTGGTTCCCTGCAGCTCTTCCAGAGCAGCCACGGGCCCTGTTCCCTGTGCAGAGGAGGGGTCAGGACACAGAGTCATGCCTTACAGGAGGAGCAGCTCTGCACTGGGCTCAGAGACAGAGATCAGCACCTGAAACTGGGATGTCCTACTGGAACCAGTTGGCCGGGACCCTTCAAAACACCAGCTGACTCCTGGATCACAAGCGAGTGAGTTCTAATAGAAATAACTGGTTGGACTGTCTTATGGTCCGGTCCAGGTCTGTTTGTTTTCTAATGAATCACCGGGGTGATCTTTCAGCATCCTCCAAGGCGGAGTCGGTTCCGGACCGTCTGGTCTGTGTGTCTGAGAAGCGAGGAGAGCAACAGGAAGTTTACACCATCACGACAGAGCAGCCACGCTCCAGCCCTCCTCTCCACTGCGGGCGGCACCCAGGCCCACTGCAAGCGCCGCAGAGGATCTGCTCAGCCCTCCCTTCACCGAGTCCGCAGGGCTGGCAGAGCCGCGCTCCAGAATCATGACAGCTTTTCTCTGAAAGGTCGCAGCTCCCCCTCCTCGTGCCAAGCCGGAGAGCAAATATTCAGATGGAAAATTAGTCTCCGGCTGGCAGCTAATCTTGAGTCTGGAAATTGGAATGCCCTGTCAAAATAAAAAAAAAAAAAATACAAACGAAACAAACATGATAGATATGTACACATCAGCGAGAGGAAGAAATGAGAAAGAAAAGGAATGGATGGCTTGAGAGATTGCATATTGTTATTTTTGTACTTTAGACAGACAATCTGTAATCAGCTTTCAGATACCATGTGGGTAAAGTCACTGACAAAGGGGCGTGAGTCAGGCCAGCTCCCGTCTCTGACAACAGCACACGAGCCAGGAAACAAGAACGATTTCACGACCACTGCAAAGCCAAACACGGCTTCTGTAGATCTAACGTATAAACCAGCGTGCAACACAGAGCAGTCATCTCCACAGCACCAGGGCTTCAACTGTTGGTCCAACATGCACTGCGTCCGCAGGCTGGGGGACCCGGGCGCCTCTTTCCCCAGCTGGCATGGTGTGCGTCCCCCTGACGTACCGGATTCCTTCTGCCAGCCTTCATTTCCTGTACGGATTTAGTCACGGACGCGTCGTACCCTGAAGATGGAAAAAAAACCCAAAACAAATCAGAGCACAGACATGTGGAGAACCTTTTGTGCCAAAATCATTTATTATTTCACTTGTTGACTCATCAATCCATGTGCCAATTCATCCATTCATTTACTTCATTCATCTGTTGACAAATTAAATTAATTCAAAAAGATTGGATATTCATAGAGTATTTCAACTGTCATTTTTCCCATTCATGAGCTGATGACTTAATACTTGAATGTCTGGTTGAAGTGATAAACTGCATCGTTCATTGATGAATAAATTCCTGAATTAATGCACAATGAGATTAACGACACGATAAAGAAGAACATGAGAATAAGATTAAGAACAAGAGAAAGTTTTCAAAATAGAAGAGGCCAAGAGCCCAGTCCAGATCCTTTGGTAATGAAAGAATTTACAAATGAGTCATCTTTAAACACAATTAGCACTCTCTACTGCCAAACATACATGATCACCTCAGCACCCATCAGGCAAACTAGAGGTGAAGGCCCCTGTGCTCTAGATTCACACATCCACCTTGGGCCTGCCTGAGCGTGCACAAACCCACTTCACAGAGGCCGGATCAGCACCAAGCCCATGGTTCCAGGCTGGTCCCTCCCTGCGTGGAGTTTGAATGCAACTGGGAGTCCTGGGCAAGGATGAGTCATCTTTCACTGTCGCATTCCTCTTGGAATCTCGGAAGGATGCCGAGTCAGGAGAACACTCAATATACAGATGACTCAGCACCAGGGCAGTTCCCCATAACCCCAGTGATCCCCTGACAGATTCTGCCAGTCATCAATTATAGAGAATTTTGAAGAATGCAGCTTATTAATATCATCTGACAACTGGCAAGGGAAGCTCATTTTTGTCCCCTTCAGTGAAGGTGTGATTAGCTGAGCTTTTGCAGCATTCATATGAAGTCAAGCGTCCTCAGCGTTGAAGCTTAATGATCCTTTGATGTCAGCTCTTCCTATTTTTGTGAAGCAGAATTACATCAAGCGTTTCATTGTTCATCCACTAAGAGGGAGCATGAGCTAGTTTAGAGCACTTCGGCCTGAGACAGGTCAGCTTTATCCTGCTGACAGGGAGGTGCTGCAGCAGAACCCCCTTTCAGCACGAGAGGCAGTGCAGATTCAGACACATGGCCTCTGTGCTTTTCCGATGACCCGATGGCACAAAGCTGGGTGGGTCTAAATGCCTGAAAGAATCCCCCCTAAAAGATTAGGTCTGGACTGGGGTGATAAACCTCACAATGAGGTCACTGCTGCGAGTTCACAGAAGCATTTGAGCCCTGCGTGCTTGGAGGGCTCAGAGGGAGAGAACATTACCACAACGCTGAAGAGCACTTCAGCCTGTTCACCACAGGTTTTAAACCCCATTCATTTAAATCCACTCCCACTACCACACCAGCCTGCCTGGCTCTGGGAGTTCAGAGAGGACACACGATGGAGGAGCACATATTGTAGCTGGCTTTCTGGGATTTTCACCAGATCCCCAGGGATAAATCCCAGACTGACTTCCTTCCCTCTCCGGCCCCTGGAGTTACAATGCAGAGGTGAGGTAGTCGACTTGATCCTATTAATTTAATTCCTCCGCCTGCCTGACTATCTGTCAGTTTATCTATGTAATTGTATACAGGTATAATTATAATACATGCTAAAGTGCACATGTTGTCTGAGGCAGCCTGAAAACGAAAGCACAACTTAATTAGTTTGAAAACACAAGACAGGCAGACTAATTAACCACCACATAAAAACGAACTCTTTTCAAGATGTGGATGACTTAAAATCTTCAGCTTCCATACTAGACTTATCTTCTCTGTTCATTAAACACACAATCTTCTTCTTTCTTTCTGGGCTTTGTTTGTCTTGCTCCACTGCAGTCTGGGCTGCTCGCTGACTGCCCATGCTCACAGTTTTCCACACTCATGAAGTCAGCTCTCCACTGAAACTGTCCTCACCTGACATTCTGTGAAGCTCTTTCTATTGCAATGTGAGAAAAACCTATTGAACAGGTTATTGTAGATGGAAACCCCCCCATTAAGAGGGCAATATAACATTTAAGCTCTGGCATTATTTTCTGTGAAACTGAGTCATGGTACTTCAATCCAGAAGAATAATGAGTCCTTAGAGCTGTGAGAGAAGCTAAAGCAGACGGAAGGCTACTCAGAAAGTCCTGTCTAGAGGACAGGCCAAAAACTTGAATGAGCTGTACATGAAGAAAATAAACCTTAACAGGACGGCCGCAATGGAAAACATGGAGATCTGGTGACAAACGAATGACTGGCTGCTGTATATTAGCACTGCCCAGAACTCCACGAAAGTGGAACACATAAAAGCCTAATTTCTGGAAAGCCTGGGATGTGTAAAACACTAGCAGTTACTAATGTAAAAGTTGGTTGTTACGGCACTAGCCAGCTAAATTATAGGACCTTATGCGGTGACTAATAGATCTCGAGAGAGAGAAAGGGAAGTTAGAAGGAAAATTTGAGTGTACTTATCCGAATAGCAGTTCAAGAGCTGCGGTCAAAGACAGGCTTGCTGGTCAGGAAGCCAAAGGCTCACCAGCCAGGTGAAATCTCGAGACAGAGCTGAGGAGCTCCACTTGGTGAAAACCAATACTGAGCGCTGAGGAGAAGGTGGTGAGGGCTTAACTATTTCGGGATGAAGTGGGTGCGGTGATGCAGGAAATGTCTGATTGGTCGATTAGTTAATGTGACGGCGTTTGCAGGAATTGGAGAGGACAGGAGTCTGATGAGGAACAATGCAGGATCGCTTGCGGGAGTTGCGTAGGATTGTCTGATCAGTCCCTCTGTCTGCTGCAGGGGATCTTTGCAAAAGCTTACTGGGACGGTTATTAAATAATCCAAAGAGCTGAAGAGCTAACAGGGAGACATTCAAACATTTTCACAGAACTGTATTTGCTCCCCATGTTCTGAAATCAGCTGTAAAATAGAGGCAGTCGCAAAAATGCAAAACAGTTGCAAAAATGGACGACAGTGATGAAAAGTAACATTACTTTGCTAAAATGTGTGTTTTTAATGTGGAGCCAGGCTAGGAAAGGTGGATCACATTCTGCATGAGCGAAAAGGCCTTGAAAGTCATCTCATTAACCTTTTGAGTGGACAGCAGCCGAGGGCTGAGCTGACCCAGGCTCCTCACAGAGCTCCAGTGCATAACGAGGTGGTTCTCAGAGAGAGCCTCTAACCGGACTGGAGCTCAATGGATTCAAGCTGCCTTACTCTGCTGAGAGCCTGGTGTCTGTCGGGCATCTGGTGGAGGCAGTGAAAAGGTTAGTCTCCCCATACGAATATCCTAACTGGAGCAAGTAAAGGTTAATTTCATGCTGAAAAATGGAAATAAGAATCACACCATATCGCCTGTTGAGCTTTCCTCGGACATGAAGGCTCAACATCGAAATCGTTGTGTTTCTCTCTTCCAGCTTTCAGCATGGAATTGACCTTTACCCGGTCCTCTGCAGCCAACACACTGACGCAGATCCCCACTCGAAAATCCAAACAGAAGGAAAAGGAGATCGCAACCGCGAGCTCCCGAAAGCCGGAGGAGAGGGGCAGGGTGTAAGCGAGGTGCTCACTGCCGTGACGGCGACGTCACTCCCGATTCCCGCCAGCTTCGCCCAGCTGTTCCGAGGCCATGTGGAGCTGCACCAGGAGCCTCCGAAGTCTCCTCCGCTGCTCTTCCCTCCTGGCCCCGCAGAGCGCTCCCGGCCGGGGGCGGGAGACAGATGGAGCCTCTGTCCTGAAGCGACACCTCCCTCCGCTCAGACGTGCGCACAGCGCAGGCGGCCGGGCCCGCGGGACAGCGCGCTGTGTGTCTGCCTGCAGGCGCAGAGCGAGCCGCGATGCCGGCCCCCTCTGGTCCATTTTTCCCCTGTCTTACAGGGGCTGTTACAGGCCTCAGACACGGGAGAGCAGCAGTGGCCAAAGCCACACAGTCCCGCCTGCGGCTCAGTGCCGTCAGTGTCTGGGTCCCAGGAGGCTGAGGGCTTCGTCGCCAGCCAACGTGACCAGGGCCACTCTGCAGGAGGAGAAGGCTTTTCTTACTCTGGGCTGTGTTCAAAATGAATCTGCCAATATGCTGGGCTTATTTTCACAAAAGAGAAGAAACAAAATTGCGAACATTAATCAAGTAGCAGGAGCGTTCTAGCTGCCTGCGGCGTGTCTGAAATTAGAATCCGCAGTCAGGATTGCAGATGCACCCCACTCTCTCCAGGACTCCCCAGGCTGAGGAGCTCTGCCGGCTGCCGTGTGGTTCTCGAAGATTGCTTTGAGAAAATACACACCAAGTCAGTACAGAAGAAGCTGCAAGAGAAAGGAGGGGTCAGGGCTCTGGGTACCAGACTAGAGGGCCTTGGTACCCCTGAGGAAGGCACCTTACTTCAGGAAAAACACCTCCTTGTGCTAACGGGTACAAATATAAGTTGCTTTCGTTGCACGCATCTGCCAAATGTCACATTCATTCAATCTTTTTCATAATTAAGCCATTTTCATTCCGCTGAAAGCTGATCAGAGCTTTCTGTGCAGTTCGCAGATGTCTGACAGCCCTCAGCACTCCTCCCCTCCCTCCAGTCTAAACAAGGAGACAGAACCCCAGACCGGCCCAGGCTGCTACCACACTCTACGGCTGAGCTACAGTACGTCCTGCTCCTGCAGTGCCTGGGATCAGCAGCTGTCCACAGGGACCAGGGACTGAGTTTCCCTCAGTGTCACCGCACTGAGCAGGGGGTGCCCTGCGGAAGCCCCCTGCTGGTAATAAGCACAAAACACCTTATCAGGGCGATGATGGTCTGAAGGAGAAGGAATGAGGACGAGGAACAAACCAGTGAGACTGCTCTCCTTCTGGCAGGATCAGGCAATTTCACTTGGTTCTGTCCTTCCAGGAGGGGGAATGTCTAGGAGGGGAGTGGCAAACTGACTGACCCCTGGCAGTGCAAACTGGTTCACTGTGGAGGGGAAGAGTAGACCAGTACCAGAGCTACACCCACAACAGGAAAACGAGCCCCACCACTATATCAGTAACTATTCGATTTTCCTTCTGAATCGGACCCTACGTGTGGCTCAAGGCCCAACTAACACGGGGCAGGTGAGCCGGGCCTGGAGAGTAAGCTCAGTGCCCTCTCGTTTACGCCCAGGACTGGCAGAAACACAGACAGCTCTTTCACCACAGCAGATGTCATGAACCCTTCACTAATTCTCCATGACGTAGCAGTGGCGTGTTAATAAACAATTTGGGAGTCCCTACATAGAAATTAAGTGATAAACATGACTGCCAGTTTAAAATTCTATTAACAAGCTACACTGCTGGTACCAAAAGAAAAGAGCAAAGAAATGAAAACATTTGTTTTGTTTCAGTTTTACTGATGATTGTCTTAAACTGACGCCAGACAGATTCCCAAAACCTCCAGCAATACATTTCAGAGAGCTGACATCTGGGGTCAATCACCCAGTTTTTGAGTCAAACAGCGCGCTGCCCTGTGGGTGTGAAAGTTCGCACTGTCCAGGCCGCTCAAGGCCCAGGAATTATCCTGATAAACCACAGCTCATCTCTGCAGCCTGCAGGACCACGCCACCACAAGCACCCCATGCCTGCAGCTTGAAATGTTTCTTCCTCAGTAAATAAAGCAATATGCTGTTGAAATGATAGCAGATAACGTGTTATACCTCTGACTTCTTTAATCACTGTTATTATGCAAGGGGGTCTGAGGGTGGAGACAGAGCAACATCCTATAATCACCCATGTTATAACACAGTATTGATTTCCTTTTTATGCAGATGAAACAAGCCACAATGCTTGCATTCATTTTTTTTTGCAGCAATCAAGCAGTTCTCACCCCCCACATCCAGCGTTTTCCAAACCTTTCCTCTCATGTAGTCTTGTAGTCCCTCGCTGCCCCCATAATTGTAAGGAGTGTCTGCAATTACTGTGATTACATCTTTAATAGCTTGCGGAAGACTTCTGGGTGCTGCATCTCGGCACTTTAATTACACACACTGATATGGGCTAAATATTATTTACAGAGGAATGTCTGTGCTTATAGCTGTGGGATCCCATTGCTGGGGGCAGCAGCATTCCTCTGCATAAAGACACCCGATTAAAAAAAAAAAGTGTTTGTAAATTCTTTAGTAGGTTGTAAGCTGATTCATAGCTATGTGGCTGCAAATGTGCCTGGACGTCTGCTACCCTGCAAGCCAGCTCCTCAGCTGCTCGATCAGCCGCCTGAGGCCCGTGCAGCCACTGGAGCCCTGCTACACCGCTGCGGGGTGAGAACAGGCTGTTGGCTCTGTGTTCACCCCAGCTCTGCTGGGTCCGGGGCACCACTGGGCAGCGCCTCTCCCCTGGTGCACACGCCTGACTGCGGGATACCGTGTTCACAAGCGCGACGTCCGCGGGCGGGTGTTGGGGATCTCAGTTCGGGGTTCGAGAGAAACACCTGCCTCCTGAGGTGACAGTCCAGGTGTCCGTCTCGCACTTCAGATCCACCTTGCAAGATCTCTCACACCTTCTAAAACATAATTGTGTGCTGTTATTTTTACAATTTTTACAAGTTACGCGCAGCCAAAGGATGCACTCACCAAAAATATTTAAGCTTAGTATATTAGTGCAACTACGTAGTTTATAGTTTTTAAACTGCTATATGTTCTTGTTTGGCAAAATTATCCTTTTGTTTTAGATCCGGTATGATCTTAAATATAGAGAAGAGAGAAACTGCAGGACCTCCGTGTGATGGACTGGCATGTCTGGCTACTGTCTGGAGACCACCCCCCTCTCCGCTATTCCTGCAGCCAAGGAAACAGAATTTGTACCGAATTTATTCAAATTAAACAGAATTTGTACCGGTGGACATTCACTGAGGGCAAAACATTTCTGGGAAGCAGAGCTGAGATTCTGAAGATGCGCGTACCTGAAACCCGCTGTATCTCCTTTTGCCTTCCTCATGTACGAGAATGAACATTTTAAGTTTCTTTCTTTGCTTCTGAGGATCCCTTGAGCACCCAAAGATTCATGCACATTGTTTTTGTTTGGAACGAAATGCAAAAATGCGACAGAAATCGCGGCGCGTCGCGCCTCGCGGGTGTTAATCCTACAGAGGAGCTGTGCGAGAAATTCATTCTGCTTTCAAGTTGCGGTTCATCAGGATGTGCGATGCCTTCAAAGGGGGGCGATGCTGGCTCCCTCTTAGTGGGGGTTGTGTAAATACAGGCCAAGGGACGCACAGGAGCTCTGTCCCGAGGGGACACTGACACTGTCCGAATGCCTCCTTGTGGGCTAGGACACGACAGTAAGGAAGAGCCAAACTTCATCAAGACAACTGACCGTTCCACTAACCTACTGTAGCCTGTTTGAAAAAAAAAAACAACAACGTCCACCATAAACGAAGACATTAACATTCAGATGTCGCCTTCAGCAGTCAGTCGCGATTTTTCTGAGCAAACGCAGCCGGCACCCAAGAGGTCAGGTATTTTAATAAGTTCTGCCAAACGGCCTTGCGATTTGCTTTGAACTAATGCTACTGCCTCGAGAAAAAACGACAGCGGTTCATTGTCATAGACAGTGTGGTCTTTCTGCCCGTCAGAGATGGAGACACTAATCGAGGCTCGGCTCGGGAGGACAGGCAGCGCGGGTGGTCCCGGGTTCGAGAGCTCCGGCAGCAGAGAGGGCTCAGCGGCGGACAATATTAATGAACATGACAGCACGGCACCGCCTACCCCCGCGCCTCGAAGTCAACGATGGGGACGGGAAATCCAATGACGTAATTAAATTGAATAAATAATGAAATGATGCGTTTGAACGGGGTCGTGGGAAAATTGGCTGCAGTGACGGATATCTCAGTAGGCACAGTGCCAGGGGCCTGCGAACGACAAACGACAAACGACAAACGACAAACGATCTGAAACAACCTGCTTGCGATCGACTGCAGGTGCTCCTCATCAATAATCCCGCGCTCTCCAGCGGCTGTTCTAGAGACTAGAAGGAGCGGAGTGACGGTCGCTTGACCTGCCCCATCAATCACGTGGTTTAGCATGAGAAGAGTCTAAAGTGCATCATGTCAGTCGACCCCTCTTCTTGCACGTTTCCGAGTGAAAGTGCCCAGGGCCTACGAGCACCAGAGTCCGGCCCTGATTGGCTGCGGTTTGCTTGACGTTGGAGAAAGTGAGGCGAGCGTGACACCCTTGCGGGCTGTCGTGAGAGCAGCGACAAAGGAGAGGCCGCCCAGCCCCTGACGTTCTTAGCAGATGATTCACTGGACCGAGTGTCTCGGAAGAAGCCAAGGATTCGGCTTCAACAAGCTTCTGGGCCGCTTGTTCCCCACTCCCACCACCCTTTGGGTAAAGAAAGAGGACATAAGAAATGTTACGCACGAGAGGAGGCCGTTTGGCCCACGTAGTTCGGTAGGCTATTAGTAGCTAATTGATTGGGGAATTTCATCCACTTCCTGAATGAACCCAGGGTTTTGCCTTCAACAACATACCCCCACTGCCCTCTGTGTAAAGAAGTACCTGCTGCCCTCAGTTTTAAATGCACTTTCTACCTAGTTTCTACCTTGTGGGTTAGTGATTCAATGCTTATTCTGAAGACGCTTGCTCATCAAAGGCCAGACTGCTGCTCTCTCACCCTGTCACCCTCTTCAAGGAGATTTGACTCTCGAAGCATGAATCTTGAGAATATATATATTTATGCAGGAAGAAAAGAATATTTTTTCTTGTGTTTGTTTGTTTTGAGGCAAGTCCTTCACTAATATGCCACAAAGCTCCAGCTCCTTCTGAGATTTCAATTAGATTTCTAAGGCTGAAAAAGCAAACACAAAACAGGGGTTTTCAAAGCTTTTATTTTTATAAGATTTAAAAAATAAAAGCAATCAATTCAAAACCCAATAATGTGCAGTTTCCATTTGAAATTCGGCCTTAAGGGGACAGAAAATAGCATTTTTTAAAAGCGGTCTTGTTATCTCCTCATCGGGCGCAAAACTGAATCAAAGATAATAGCAACAGCAATGTCTGTGGACCTCACAATAGACAGCACAGCTCAGAACTTTTTTAACTCGTTTGCATCTCGTCCAGACATAATGGAAAACGCTTGTAATGAAAAGAAGTAGGTGCTTCCTTAACATAAGAAATGTGTTCATCTCTGGCTTCCTCTGTTTGACACCTGCTCTTTTTAGCTTCTTATAACCTCTGCGTTGCACGTTCTGCTTATTGTGACACCTTGTGCACTGGCTTCCCAGCCTGCTTGCCTGCAGCAGACGCCATCGTGTTCCTCCTTGATCTCACCCTTTTGAACTGGGCAGCTCTGCCTTTCCCAATAGCTCAGACAGTTGTCATCTCCAGGCACCCAGCACCATTCCCACCACTCCAGGACGGTAAACACCACCTTCTGTTGCCACCCGTTTCCTGCATCGCTCTGCACCCCCTCCCCACTACTCCTTCTCTCACACCTCCCTGCATCCAGCCTCCCGGGTTTTCTCTGCCTCTGCCCTCAGTCTTTCTCGTCTGTTGCTCCTCTCTCCTCTTCCACTTCACAGGATGCCTGAGGTCGCTTCGCTGTCTGCCGAGGAGGCATCAAAGCCTCTCCACTTCAATTTCAGTGGACGCAAAAGCTCCTCGATGCTTCCTCCACATGTACGGCTGACGTGGGGACACACACTATCAGTCTCCATGCCTTCAGGTCAGTGATGTAGGTAGAGCTGACTGTTTTTAATGTTCCACAACTATTGAACACACCACATAATTAATCACAGCGGCAAGGCAAAACGCTTAACTCGCAAAGTTGACATGGCTAATGCGTTTAAACTAATGCCTATTGACCCTAATCGCTGGATTGTGAAAAACTATTTCACAAACCTTCTATAGGTTTTGCACGTCTTTCAGCATCCACTTTCGTGTCAGGGCATGGCGGGGCAGGAGGGGCAAGGAGGGGCAGGGGGAGGAGACAAGCCAGTGGGGGATTATAAAAGGGGGTAAACTGAGGCTTGGCAGCTCATCTTGAGACAAGGCAAAAAAGATCTAAGGCTCAAGTGAGCCAACAAAGAAGACTTTTTGAGGAAGAGTGAAAAATGGCAAAAAGAGATTGCAAGGAACCTACCGTTGAAAACGAAAGGAGCTGGTCGCTTGGAGGATCAAGCCATTTAAGACATTCTGTGTCTCCAGGGGAAAAGACAACAGCCATTTTTAGACTCTTCCTGTTTTGATCAATTAAATATTGTCAAGACTACACTGTGTGAATGCTACTGTCTCAGCACTCCCACCTATAGAAAGCAAAACTAAACAGTGTATTTCTCCCCATGGGTTCACAATAGATATTTATTGACCAGTTGAATTGTTCATGTAATTCCTAATTTTTCTTGAAAGTGCACAGCCTTCTGCTGTAAGACACTTCAAACCTTAACATCTTTTTTAATGTAATATTCTTTTGCGATGGGAATAATTAGACATATTTTAATCCCTGCTTAAATTCAGAAGGACATTTTTCATGATGCTGAAATCTCCTGTTACTCTATCACCATTCAAATTGAATTCACAGTACAAGACTGAACCATACAAAAATATATTTATTTTTAATCACTCACAACCGGGTGAAATCCTAAGAGGCTGGATGTACAGCAGTACATTTCTCTGATCTTTTATTTTTTTATTGCAGGGTATAAATATGAATTATTCATCTTTCTAAAATCGAGCCATTCTTTCTGCAAAGTCTGGCCTCGATGACTGGAAAAATTACAAATTACCCTGGGCTTCCCTCCCCCACCGGTCCAGCTGAACTCTGTCAGAGGGATTTGCGATGATAAACATTCACAATTAAAAGCTGACATGCTGTGTAGCGTTAAGGGTTCGCATGGTCAATGTGCTGCTTTTTGGGGGGAATTTACCGTGTTTTTGCACTGCTGATGGGTGGCTGTGCTCACAGAAGGAGTCTTAAAAACTAGTTCCTTTACTTTTAATTTGACTAAGTCAACACTCTTTTGTACGGCAAAAAAATGAATTCATGCATACGACGCAGAGTGATGTGTTGTACAGTAGTACACTGTTAATAATACTTCAATAAAAGATCTGGACTTCTGACTGAACGATGGCATTTCTTACATGTACTAAACACTGAGGCCAGTTACAAACCATGTAATAAGGCTTGTCAAAACTCATTAAGGCACTCAAAAGCTGAAACGTCCAGCAACACAAGAAAAGAGCATGAGGGAGTAGCTATTATCATCTGCCTCCGGAATGGGCAAGCATCTCAGCCGCCTCTCAGAGTCAGGGAAAGGGGCACCTTGCTTAACAGCAGGGAAGAAGGTGTAAAGATCACAAGAGAAGATGCTAGCGTCTGCCTCTGCTCTCATGTGACTGCTCCCAGAGTGAAGCGCTTGGCAGCTCATTTCAGAACACATCCAGCCAGTTTATTTTCCCGAACCGTGTCCGTTTCGAATGGAAAACGTCTGGAAAAATGCCCCTCCCCCCACGACCCCCAGGAACGACACCGACGGGGTCCCCGGGTCCCTGAACTGTCGCTGTTGCTCTTTAAAGACTTTGTGCAGCTGGTGTGGAGCGTTGCAGATGACGACGGCACTACAGAAGAAGAAGTTACATCCTTCTGCACAGCGAAACGCAGAGAGCAGGGAACAAGCACTGAAGTGCTCAGTGTCATTAAAATCTTCTCAGCTGTAACCCTCATGCTGAGCCTCCTCTTATTAGAGACTCAAGCTACTTAATTTCCTTTGAACTCCGAAAATTATAAAGCACCAATAGAAAACTGAAAGACCAGGAAAAAACAATTCAAGAGAGACGTGTTGAAAGGGATAACTGTGAGAGCGGCTGGCTTTCGTATCCAAACATATCTGAGAGGTGCCATTCAGCAGCCCTGTGCAGTCTGAGGAGCTGCATAGTCGAACAGCTGTGTCACTCGCGTCTATAGATGGCACATCTGCTGCAAGAGATTAAGGGAGCAGCAGGGCAGGTTGCCTCTTTCCTCTCCTTTGTTCTGAGTCTCACTTTATTTTGGAAGTGCAGCGGTACACTATGTTCTTGAAAGTTAGGGAAAAAACAGGCCAAAAGAGCATCAGGAACCTGCAGGTGCATCGAGTCAATGTGATGCAGGTTTAGCTTTTGAACCCAATCCCTGTTTGCTTCTTGATTCACAGCTCATGTCAAAACAGAATCACTAAAGAAAAATTAAGCTAAAGCAGTTCAGTCCATCACTTACTCCTGGCAAGGGTGAATTCCAACATTCCGACGATTAAGGCTTGTTACCCACAGGCTAAGTTGTACTTGACCTGTTTAAATGATCACAGTGACAGAGACAGAGAATATATTGTGCTTGAAATAATCAGAACTGCTGTGCTATACAATAATGAATTAGACGTCACAGAATACTCCCTGCAAAGTAAACTCAATGAAAATGCAAAGCCACAGTTGTGAGTATATTCATAAACGTTTACATCACACTAATTTAAAGCTGTCTTTCTAAAACAAGGCTGTTTCATATTTAAACCTAAGATGAATGCTCTTCTGCCCATGCTGGGCATCCAGTACTTTGAAACAGTTTACCAGTGCCGTGCCCGAGAGCTGAGGGATGTAGTATCTGGGATGGGGACAGCAGCAGTCGTCAGGTCACCAGGGCTGTGAGAGAAGAGGTGGCTGCTGCCTCCCTTGTTATTCCATGCAGCACCTGTGATGTTGCCAGTCTAATCACATGCTCTCTTACTGGCATTTAAACCCAGGGGACAGCAGTTCCATGCAGAAAGCAGCCTTCCGATTTAAACATCCACGTACACAGTGATGTGCAGACGTCTTACACATCTCAGACACAATTAGGAGTTACGATACGCGTATCTTATGAGCACCAACAATTTACCTAAAGACTGCCACTAATGATATCTACTATTATTACAAGTCGGAGTGTTATTAATGCAGAGGAAACCAGGTTTGTCATTTAGCAATCTTCAATTCACATTGATCAGAGTCTTCAAAAACTAATCAGAACAGCTCAAGGTAAGCTCTACCTGAGCTGTCAACAGGAAGTGATCTGTCACATGTACCAGTCATGCCTAATTGACTCCCTGTCAACAACCTCATCTCTTCCTTTCAACACATCCTTAAAGCTAAAAGGCTGCTACTCATACTACAAGGCACTCAATATGGGATTAGCTGTTATTTTAACATGAAATGGTCACATTTCCAGTAGTCTTCCCCAAGGATTTGCATTTTTGCATAAAGAAGGAAAAACAATGAGAGAAAAGAGCAGAACAGTTCTGCTCTTGGAAAAGTGTGTGTAAGACCTAAGCTCAGCTATGTGTACAATACTATTTCTATACTGTAAACATACACTACAACAGGAAGAGAGTCTGCCTGTTTCATTATGGCACCGTCATTTCAGAGACAGACAAAGCAGGAAAACATGTAACTCTGACGGTTATTCTGGGGAAGTTTAAAAGAGCTCTTCTGTTTCATGTTTTTAAGAAGGACACCTCCCTCACCTTTGTTGCTCTTGTACATGTTCGTACAGTATACAGTTTGTCCAGCACGGGTGTTAAGTTCCTCCAAAGGGGCAAATTCACTTAGGAGAAACCCAGCATCTTGTGGAATAAATAAGGGTACATGAATGCAGCCATGTGAAGTCACCTACAGTATTAATACCTACATTCGTAAATTACTAAATGAATTCCCTTGCCTGTACTGAACTATAAATGTATAGTATAATAAAAACATAAAGATTTGTGATATTTACATATAGCAAGTAAAATGATTAAACCCCTATTACTGAGTGGCGAAAGATGACGACACTCACCAGAAATCTTTACTTAGCTGTGGTAGACCAAGGCTAGCTCAAATATTAATGCTTTCTAAATAACAATTCAGTTCTGTGAAGCTCATAGCAAAACCAGTCATTTTTAGGGTAAATATACAAAAATATCCAGCAGTGTCTCTGAGTCAGACTCCCGTGTCATTGTCTGAGATCTGTTTCAAAATCTAAAGTTTAACATTTGTAGAAAGGAGGAGTGAACATCTTTCCAGAAGGCTTGCATTTCAGGACTTTGCCAAAAGTGCCTGTTTTTAGAGTCTGATTAAAACTCGTCTGTGAATTTCTCAGAAACATTCCATGAAGACATTGTGGTGTCAAACTTTATTAAAGAACATTTAATTAAGATCTTTCAACAGACATGCCCAAGGATAGAGTCTGGTGCAGCTCGGATATTAATCACAAGCACAGACTCTGTTTGAAGTATTTGGAGATTTTTCTGGACGTTTGAAGATGGGGTGACTGATTGGCCTTTTCCTCTAACAAATCTCAGCACAAGAAATTATCTATACTTTTGCTGTTTAATGGTTTCTTTACTGAGCTTCTACTGCACCATTTGGAGCTACAGATTTCTTACTGAAGCTTTAGGGAACCCCCCTGTATCTTCCTCACATTTTACCATGCATTTCCTGTTACTTTGTTCTCTTTTCTGGCCATCTAAGACTAGATCTCTAACAGTTCAGATCGGCCTCCTGTCCTTCAGGATGAGCCTATTCTCCTATCGGGAATCAACAGTTGGGATTTCTGGTGTTGAAAATGTATATGAACTGTCTGTCGCCAGAACCCCCTAAGACCGGCTGTGTGGGACCCCAGGAAGGGTGTCTTCAGAATAAATGTCTTCCTTCAGCTGGCTTCCCTTTTGTCTGTGAGTTAAAACAGAGAACAAAGACCGAGGGCAATAGGAAAAGACAAGGGAAACAGTCCTGCTCTCTTTAGTTTCTGTGTGCTCTCTGTTTCCTACAGCTGTGTTTTTGCTGGGGAGAATTTCTGGCTGCTTAGATCGGCAGGGACTTTATTTGTGTTCCAGTCAGGTTTGAAAAGGGCGTTTTTTTTTTTCCATGAGCTGCACTTTGCTCACAGGAGCTGTTGAACTCTTCCATGTGCCAGGTACAGAGACCTCTCTCACACACAACTCAGCGGAGGGGAGATTCCATTCTGCTAAACACAGCAGAGCTGAAATCTCTTTCTCTTTCTCCTACCCCCCAACGTCTACAAAATAGAGAGAATTAATTTAGATAAATGTATAAAGACAGCATGATGCTGTGGTACATAAGGCTGTAGCCTAAAAGATCAAGAACGTAAAGGTAAATGCGCAGAATTTAAATTGAGAAATATTATGTTAAAAATGTCAAACTCACTGGTAGAACCTAATTTCATTTATTGTGCCCCCAGTATTGTGATTCCAGTAATATTGTGCTTCCAGTGTTGGTTACAATGCAGCAAAAATGGTATCACTGCTTTGGAATCAGTCCAGAGAAAAGTGGCCCAGGCTCAAAGGAATGTCCTACACTGGTGGCACCTGTCTTGAACAGAGAAGACTAATTGAACTTAATGGACATCTTCAGAATTCACAGGGAAATATGAACTAGAGGACACCAGTGGAAACTACACAGAAGTGCATCTAAAGCTGAGACCAGGCAGCACATCTTTACACAAAGAGTTCTGGGAGTTTGAACAAGCTACCTAGCCATACAGTTGAAGTTGACTCTTTGGCTTCATTCAAGAAACAGCTGGATAAGATTCTGGGATCAATTCTCTACTAACTACCAAACAGGTCAGATGATCCACATGGCCTCCCGTCATTTGTATCCTTTCTTATAATCCTCTCATGTCTGAGTGAAGTGAGCTGTGAAGAACAGGGAACTTCACTGACGATGATATGAGTTCCAAAACTGCCACAGTTTCCTGATCTATAGTATCGAATGAAGAACAAGAAAATAGAAAAATGTCTAATAGTGTTATATTTGGATGGTTATCTGTCACCATGGTGAGAGCGCTATCAGTGTGTTTCTGCTTAATCAGTATGTGGGAGTGTGTGTGTGGGAGTGTGTTTGTGTGGGAGTGTGTGTGTGTAGGAGTGGAGGGAAGTGTTTCGAAGGTTGTTGATGGGAATTGGTAAGCTGGAGCCCAGCAGAGTTGCATAATTCATCAGGGACTGAAAAGAGAATTTTTTAAAGTTTTTTTTTACCGTAAATCCACATTCCCGATCAAATTACGACCTGAGCGACAGGCACTGTTTTCTGTCTTCCTTCATGATCGGCATGTTTCCCTTGTGAAGCAAGAAATACAGACTCTCCTCTTTCTGTTGTGCAGAGGCAGGGAGGTTATTGCAAAACATTCCAGCCGCCCCAGGAGCTGAAAGCTGTCCAGTTTTCCGAAACTCCATGAAGGAAATGAAAACAAGAGATGAGAGGCCATTGGATATCTCCCAGGAGTTCCCGTCGGTCAGACAGATGAAACTCTGGAGAAGAGAGGTATTGGTTTCCCTGTTTCCCTGTTGATGCAAAACTCCCCTTTCTGAAGCACATCAGAAATATCTTCCCAAAAGTTTTGTGCTTCATGTACTGTGTGTTTCTTGGAAAAAACACAAACTGAAAATGCAGTATCAGCTATGGCAGCCTGCCTTTCCACATACTCATCATTAGGCACACAGTTTACAGACCTAGGGTGGGTTCTCCTTTATTCCGACTGATAATTTGATTAATTAGGACTTAGGAAATGGTTTTAAATTAGGATTTAGGAACTTGGTTTTAGCTCCTAAACCTCTGGAGATTGAGGAGTTTCTGTTTACAAGTGCTTCCAAGTAACATATAATCTGCAGCTTTTTAGTTACAGAAAATTAGGGTGGTCATTTGATTAAGCAAATTGTTAGTTCAATTAAGGATTTAATTGAGAAGCAGTGCAATCTGCTTTAATGAAAAGTCGTTTGGTCTCCAGAACCGTGGCTGGGCTCTGTTGCACAGAGATGAACTACTGCAGGGGAGGCAGTTGAACTCCAGGAGTCAGACCTGGATCACCAGAACAGTGGAGAAGGTCATCACAGCCTCACCAACAGGACACACCTGCTGGACAAGGCAGTAACCAGCCAAGAACAGCATCGCTGATCTTGTATCTGAGGACACCAGTACTACGTTCCTGAACTGGATTAAGAATTTGATTGTCTTATAAGGTGTCGGTGACCTCTGACAGGTTGGAGTTCTACCGTGATAAATTCTCTGTTGTATGTACAGGACTACAGCACTCACAGCTCTTCTTGCTGAATGTATTCAAGATAAATAGGCTTCTCTTGCTGCAGTCGTCAAGGAATTGTTTGTCTCCAAAGCATGTTTCTGCCTGCTTAAAATCTCTTCAGGGGTCTCTCTCAGGTCTGCAGCTCTCTCCTGCAGCTTAGGGGGCCTCTGCGTGTCTCTAACATGCAGCACCCCAGCCCCAGCTCTGTCGTTCTGTCACGACCCCAGCCCTGTCCTGAACTCCAGCTCGGACTACAGGAGCCATAGAGATCCTGGAAAATAACCTAATCATGAATCTGGGTGTTTCTGGGAAGAAGAGTGTGTGAGATGGCTGGGGATCAGTGTACAAGGCTGCTTGCAGTACGGGGGAGTCTAGTAGCACACAACAAAATCAGGCATGAAGGAGCTGGCCACAGCTTGCACAAGGCCTGCCGATTTGATTTCTCATTCCTCTTCATTTCGTTTCTCAGGTCGCGTGCATTCATCCTTCCTGCTCTTGATGTCTCAGCATGGTGTTAAGTGAAACGAGGAGTCGCTGCTCTGTGGCTGCCATCACCTCCCCACCCCCTGACCCTTAACCCTGCCTGCCTCCCCCCCCCTTCCTGAGGCAGTGATGTCACAAAGCAAGAGATGTGCAGGCAGGCTCTCGTTCCGTCTTGAACCCACTGATGTTTTATTCAGCCCGCGATGCTGTCATGCAGAGCAGAGGCAGAGACTTCAAACGCGGGTGTGCGGAGTGTGGCAGGCAGGGGGTAGAGGGCAGGGGGCGCTTGTGTAACAGGCGCACAGCTGGGGCTGCCGTGCTGGGCCGAGAGCGTGTGCTGGCAGGGAGCCCCCTCCAGGAGGCAGGTGGGTGAGCTGGAATGAAGGAAGTGGCCCCTGATGGCTGTCCTGTTGAAAACTCCGAGCTGCTGCAGCGGTGTTCCAGGAAGACTTGTGTTTGTCTTTTAACATTTTGAAAAACTCCTGATGCTTGAAAGCACTGCATTGAAAAAAAAGCTTTCAAGTTAAGTGTCCATGGAAATAGAAAGTTATATAATACAGTGAAGGAAAACATCTGCAGTTACCCCTGCTGTGTAGACTACAGCCGCTGTTTTGCTTGGCAGAGCTGCAGCACGGTGAACTCAGGGCCCCGTTCCTGCCCAGATGGGAAATCATCTCCCATCTTGAACTCGGATTCCATTGTTTACTTTCTCCAGCGTAGGCCTGAAACTTGACATTTCAGTTTTCTCTCTGCTGGAGCTGTGTGTAATGTGCCTGTAGAGCAGTTCGCAGAGCAGAGCAGGCCTTGACCGCAGCCAGGTTGCCCTGCTCTTGCGGATCGAGAGCGCGAGCTGTAGATGCTGTTGGACTGTTTTAGATGTTTCTCCACCGAGTTCCTGTGTTGGCTCAGTATTTCTGTGAAAGTCAAGTAGGTTCATCGAGATTGAGAGCTTCCCAGCAGCTGGGTTAGGAGAGCGAGACGCAAGCTTCCTGCGTTAGTAACAGTTTCAAAGAATGCTTTGTTTCAAACTATCTTGTGTTTTTCTGGAGGGGGTGGGTGGTTAGTCACTTCTCCACAGCAAGGAGAGAACACCCTTGCTTTAGAAGAGCGGCTTTGTAAGTTCAGTATTCCCAGCGTTGATTTGAGGTTTCAACTACTGACCTAAACGCTAGATATCTAGGTTTTTGAGACTTTCCTGAATTTGGCTAATGACAGCGATCATCATCAGTGTCGCACCAGTAATGCCGGGGAGAGGACCAACTGGCGAAGGTGTGGGTGAGACACTTTCCTGGCCGTGTGGGGATGCAGTGTGCTGCACACCCACAGACACCGCGCGCGCAGACCTGCCCCTGCAGTCTGCCTTCCTGACTCACCAAACACATCCACGCGCAGCTCCGGCGGGCAGCCCCCTCCTCGCGGGGACCCCCGCGGGGCGCTGGAGCCTGAATCGGGGCGCAGACCCCGCAGACCCCGCAGCCTCAGCACGGGCCAGCGCGGCTCGCTGTGCTGGTCAGACAGCTGCTCCGCAACTCGCAGAACACGGCAAGACCCAGCTGCACTGTAACCTATCACAGATTTTGAGGCCTGGAGAGAAGCATTCAATTTGTCAAATTAGTCAAATAATTAGACCGATTTACTGCCTGAGAGCTCAGTGTGGATTATAAACCGGAATAGAAGCCCTCCAGGGACTGAGGCCGACTATGCTGTGAAACTGCACAGTTGTCTTCTGGCTGTGTGTGTCATACTCCTGAACTCAGGAGACCTTTTGTTGCACTTGTTCTGTGAGACTTTCACATTTTTAAAAGGGGAACTTTGTGAATACTTTAAAACTCAAAATAGTCAGCAGCAGCACACACACTCTCTCTCTCCTCTCTCTCTCTCTCTCTCTCTCTCTCTCTCTATCACAGAAGCAGGAGAGCTCTCCACTTCAAACCTGCCAGCTCTGGGGGGTTTTTTTTGGTTTCTTTCAGTGATGAAGTTTTCTCAGTCTGCCCCTGTTGCTGACACAAAAAATCTGCTTCCTTCATTATTTATCACCATAACAACAAGCGGCACGTCTCCCCCCGACTCCGCCAGCCTCTCTGTGGCCCAGCTGCGTCTGATCTGGCTGACAGGAGCCCGGGAGACATCCTTCCTGAAGACGCTCACAGTGGGGCCTGTGGGAAGCTGCTTCTCTCCCTCTAATTAGTGCACTAATTGCACCAAAGGCAGAGCACGTGGCCGGCACACTCCTGTCCGTATGGCCCCGTCCTCGCCCCTCAGCACGGCCCAGCCAGCGCTTGGAGCAGGAGGGGCAAGGAAGGGCTGAATAAGACGTGTGCAGGGATAGCGGGCTTCCTGGGCGTAGTTGTTAAACTGGCAAGCAGGCTGTTCGAACACCTCCTAGGTCTTGGGCCAGTAACCTATATAGCCAGCAGCTAGATCACCCTGTAGCCCCACACTGGAGCTCAGCAGGTGTGAGCCTGGCCAGTACCTGGAAGGGAGACCTCCTGGGAAAAACTAAGGTTGCTGCTGGAAGAGCTGTTAGTGAGGCCAGTAGGGGGCGCTCACCCTGCTGTCTGTGTGGGTCCTCATGCCCCAGTATAGTGACGGGGACACCATACTGTGAAAAAGATGCTGTCCTTCAGATGAGACATAAAACTGAGGCCCTGACTCTTAGTGGTCATTAAAAATCTCAGGGTGTTGCTGAAAAAGAGTAGGGATGTTTCCCTGGTGTTCTGGCCAATTTTCCCCCTGGCCTTTACCAATCATGGCCTCCCCTCTCTGAACTGGCTTCATCACTCTGCTCTCCTCCCCACTGAGAGCTGGTGTGTGGTGAGCGTACTGGTGCATCATCCAGCTGGGTATTATTATTATTATTATTATTATTATTATTATTATTAAATTGTATTGATTGTAATAAGCTTATGTTCACAACATTTTGTTTTCAATACTTCATCATATTTTGGGACATCTCTGAAAATGTTATGTCTTGAATCCAGCTGTACCTTCAGGCAAAGACACCTTCAACACAATGTTTTCCGGGACTAGAGAACCAAAATGTGACAAGGAGTTAATCATTTTTCCTTCGGAACAGGCTACGAACACACCTTGAAGAAACCTGCAAGCAGACCCTGGTGTTCCTTGCTCCAGATGAAACTACCTGAGCCACCCCGCCTGTCCAATTATAAAAAATAATTATAGCAGCAATTTGCAAAATATGGAAATTACTCTTTGTCAGTAGCGAAGGCCAGAAGGTTAATTAAAAGTCTGTTACTTCTACAGGCTGTCCCATGGTGCACAAATTGTAAAATTCATGAAAACAAAATACTTCCGCGTGCTTTTGTGTAGTTTAATGTTGATTTAAATACTGGTCCACAGTAAGGAGTGCTTAACTGCTCTAATTATTTTGTTCAACTGAACTTAAAATTACTGAAGGGCTTTGATTTCGACACAGGCCTGAATTCAAGACACACTCTCTCACTTCAGACCCAGAGAAAAGTGTTCAGTTAGTCAAATTAATGAATTAACAAGACCAGTTTATGACTTATTAAAAGGCAGAATGGCAGGACCTGCAAAAGAGGAGGTCCACAGCCTTGTTAGTAATGCTCTGCCGCGGCTATCTTTTCTACCTCCTCTGGGTTTGCAGCGAATTTGTCCTCAGCTTTGAGATACTGCTGAGCCTGCAGGAGCCACCCAGGGAGAGAGAGGCACCGAGTTAATCATGGGAGATATTTAGGCAGCTACAAAGGGATGTGCAAAGACAATAGATTTCACTGAGACAAAGACCCACTCCTGGAACCCTCCCACACACTCACTCACAGGCACTGTCTCAGTTCTTGCTCTCTGCGGTCATTTGGGATGACAAACACTTACTAATTCATTTTCTTTTTTTTCCCCTGTCTGTCTAGACATTGTTTGGGTCAGAGCAGAAGCGCACGCACACACACACGCAATCACAGGCACACAATTACCGAAAGTGACACCAGGTCAGGAACTGGGGGCTCTCGCCGCAGTCCTGGAACACTTCACCAGCAGGGAACAAAAAGGCAACATAGCACACAGATAAACAGATCAAGACAGGACCATCTTGTCTTCCCCTTACTCTCTCCATCTTCTCCTTCTGCTTTCTACTTCATTCTCTCCTCGTCTCAGTCTCTCCCTGTCTCTCATTCCCTCTCTCTCTCCCTGTCTCTCATCCCCTCTCTCTCTCCCTCTCTCTCCCTGTCTCTCCCTCTCTCTCTCCCTCTCTCTCCCTGTCTCTCCCTCTCTCAACCCTGTCTCTCATTCCCTCTCCCTCTCTTTGTGGCTGGGCTCCCTGCCTACAGTAGCCAGTGCCTGGACCCAGTTCATTGTCAGTTAGCACTGTAACAATCAAGAGAGTTATAATGTTCAATTCAGTGAACAGTGGAGCGCCTGTCTGGGAAGGATAAAAAACAAGAAAATCACATTAATCCCCTTGGCTTCCCGACCTGACACGAGGGTGTTCTGGATACTGCTCCAGCTCAATAAGACTCAGGCCGTGACGGGGGGGGTGCAGGCGGGGGGCAGGAACAGGACGTGCACATGGGTCCGAGCAGGAAAGCAGTCCTGGGCTGGAGAATTTAAAATTGCTTCCATTTTAAATGAAAGCTGCCCTTACTGGTACAAGATTCTTGGCCCTTACATTTGCACTAGCATTATAATATTCCACCTTTCGTGGTGCATAATCAGTATTTAACACGGAAGGGAAAAGAGGCAGCTGCAGTTTCCTCCCACCACTCAAGGACGTGCTGGTTGGGCTACCTGTCATGTCTAAATCGTCCCTGTGATGGACTGGTGTCTTAGAGTCGGGGTTACACCTAGGGTCCCGCCTTGAACCTGGATTTCCAGCAGGTCACCAGGAGCAGGAGGCTTTCTGATCATGGATGGGAGGAAAAAGCGGAAGAGCGATCATCAACATGGCCAGATATCATGGTCCCTGATTTACTCTGCCTGTGTTATGGTCGGTGCATGTATATTTCTGCAGCGCCGCTGAGGGCCTGCAGGTTTAAGAGCTTCCTCTCGGAGAGGAGACTGAAGTCAGAAGACATCTCCCAGAGTACCCTTGGTCTAAAACCTCAGTGCCCCAGGACCTGGGGAAGGGATGTGGAGCTGGTCCATTGAAGCCACTGACTGGCTCAGCTCAGTAGCGAAGAGCCCTTGTCAGGACTCGGACTAGAAACCCCCAGGGGTCTCCAGCACCGGTGTTGGGAACCAGTGACATAACCAGTGACTGGATGAATCAGCTTGCTTTTCTGGAACAGTTTACCCAGGACCTGAAAATATTTATAGGATCCACCCAGACCTGCTGCTTGCCTGCCCTGTCCAGCTGTCCATGCTGGCCTCCCAGGTGTTCATTGTGCCTCTTGTGCCTCTACAGGGGATCAGTTCATTACTTCCTCACTGATTCAACAGCTCCTCCCAGCTCTTCAGCTACTTGTGCTGTAAAGACACAGATACAGATACAGAGGTGCTCCAGGACCAGGACTGGAAACCTCTGCTCCAGTTCAGGGTATCCGCAGGTTTTAGAGACGCCTTTCAATTAGCTGGGAGGCACAACTGATCAGACTTCCTCATCCACTTAATTAGCTCGCTTGTGTTGGCGCTGTCTCCTCCCGTTCAGGTGGTCTCTTTAAAAGACCTTTGCAAAGCATGAAACTGGTCCAGTCAGTCTAGCAGTTAGCTCAACTAGACCATTAAGAAACAGTAGTTGCAGTGCCAGAGGACTGGACTGTCCTCGTTTCTCAGTCCGTGTGCGTCAGTTTGCTGTATCTGGTTCTTTGACAACAGCAGTCCTAGTTCACAGGTCTCCTTAGCATGGGGCGTATAACTCCACTCCTGGAGGGCCAGTTGAATTGGTTCCACTGGTTACTGTGGTCAGCCCACCACTGTAGAGTTTCAGGCTAGTCTCAATCAGTCCTGCGCTCTGGAATTTAATTTCCTGATTGATTAGATGAGTGTGATTTTAGATAGGCAGGTATCCTTACCCCCCTTAGATTAAACACCAAGACTGCAGCATAAGCAGCTCTTTTGATTAGATTCTCAAAATTCAGCAGCAAAGCGCTGATTTAGTTATCTGTTCAACTGTGTTAGGATTTGTAGGTTTGTTTATAGCTGAGAGCTCCTTTTTCGTGTATTGTGCATCTAGTCTCTTTGTTCTCCTTTTAAATTTAGTTAAACCATTTCCTCCAGGTATTTCTTGTTGATCTGGAGAGGCTGGTGTCTAGACTGGTGATTACAGACTTTTTTTTTAAGAAAAGTGAGAGAGAAAGACATCTGAACGTACCAACATTAGAGTATTATCACAGGGTCCTTGTGCTGTGCTAAAATCAGTCATGGAGGCTTTAACTAACATGACTCATCCGGCATCTAATTTAGTGAGAATGAGTAATTATCCCTAAAGCAAAGTTCAAAGCTTTTGGTCTTCTGGGTCTGACTACAAAGATAAGGGTAAGAACCATTTTCAGTCATTAAATTGGACGATGTTTTCTGCACTTCAGAAGGAAGGAGCTAGGGCTGTCATTTCTTCTTTATTTCTTAAGGAGACTGGGGTTCACTCTTGTTCTGCGTCTCTTTTCGCTGTCCCCCCGAGGTGAAGAGCACCCCTGTCTCTTTCATTCCATGGCAGGTCTTCACTTCAGATAAGCCCTACTTGCCAAAGTCACCTCTAGCACCGGGGCTAGTTAAGCAGTTAAGGATCACTTTAGTCATTCATTTCTTGGAGGGCTCACAGTGTGACATGGAAGCACTGAAGTCAGCTTCCCCTAGTCTAACTGGTGTGGAAGGAAGGACCTTTGTAAAGGGAGCGATTGCTCTAATTCTACAGAAATTAAACAAAATTGAGGTGTGATGTCTCACGGCTTTCTCCTTAGTGAGATCCGGTACCGCTGCAGGCTTTTCTCTCAGCTCTCCATTCTCCCATCCTGCTAATATGTGGTGTTTTAAAAAGGCGATCTGCTGCAGGCCACAATCAGCTGGGATCTTGTCAAGGGTCATTACAACCTCCCATGAGTTTATGACCACAAATAAAACGGGCCTCTACAGTCCCTAACCTCAGCATGATCTTCTCAGGCAGTGCAAGGCAGCCAAGGAAAACCTTCCAAGCCAGGCAGAGCTCTGTTTCAAGAGTCCTGGGCTGTTTAATTAATAGTCATGCTGCTGAACATCTCTTAAATAATTCAGAGAGGCCCGCGCTGTCATGGATTGGAACGGATGCTGGTTCCAGTCTTCTGCGCTCCAGGCAAGAGGCTGCTCCAGGAGTCCCCTGTGAAAGTGGCGGGGGGTTAATTCTCCAGGGCTTTTCCATCACGTTATCTCAGCAGGCCTCCACGACGCTCCCTTACCTAACAGTAATCCTGACGATGATCCGGATTGGCTGATATGGGGTAACTGCCCCTACCCTGTCCGCTCCTGCTGCCCCGACCCTGGTCACTGCCCTGACCCTGGTCACTGCCCCAACCCTGTCTGCTCCTGCTGCCCCGACCCTGGTCACTGCCCCGACCCTGTCCACTCCTGCTGCCCCGACCCTGGTCACTGCCCTGACCCTGGTCACTGCCCCGACCCTGTCCGCGCCTGCTGCCCCGACCCTGGTCACTGCCCCGACCCTGGTCACTGCCCTGACCCTGGTCACTGCCCCGACCCTGGTCACTGCCCTGACCCTGGTCACTGCCCCGACCCTGGTCACTGCCCTGACCCTGTCCGCTCCTGCTGCCCCGACCCTGGTCACTGCCCTGAGCCTGTCCGCTCCTGCTGCCCTGACCCTGGTCACTGCCCCGACCCTGGTCACTGCCCCAACCCTGGTCACTGCCCTGACCCTGGTCACTGCCCCAACCCTGTCCGCTCCTGCTGCCCCGACCCTGGTCACTGCCCCGACCCTGGTCACTGCCCCGACCCTGGTCACTGCCCTGACCCTGGTCACTGCCCCAACCCTGGTCACTGCCCTGACCCTGTCCACGCCTGCTGCCCCGACCCTGGTCACTGCCCTGACCCTGGTCACTGCCCTGACCCTGTCCGCTCCTGCTGCCCCGACCCTGGTCACTGCCCCGACCCTGGTCACTGCCCTGACCCTGGTCACTGCCCCAACCCTGTCCGCTCCTGCTGCCCCGACCCTGGTCACTGCCCCGACCCTGGTCACTGCCCTGACCCTGTCCACGCCTGCTGCCCTGACCCTGGTCACTGCCCCGACCCTGGTCACTGCCCTGACCCTGGTCACTGCCCCGACCCTGGTCACTGCCCTGACCCTGTCCACGCCTGCTGCCCCGACCCTGGTCACTGCCCTGACCCTGGTCACTGCCCTGACCCTGTCCGCTCCTGCTGCCCCGACCCTGGTCACTGCCCTGACCCTGGTCACTGCCCCGACCCTGGTCACTGCCCTGACCCTGGTCACTGCCCTGACCCTGGTCACTGCCCTGACCCTGTCCGCGCCTGCTGCCCCGACCCTGGTCACTGCCCTGACCCTGGTCACTGCCCCAACCCTGTCCGCGCCTGCTGCCCCGACCCTGGTCACTGCCCCGACCCTGGTCACTGCCCTGACCCTGGTCACTGCCCTGACCCTGTCCACGCCTGCTGCCCTGACCCTGGTCACTGCCCCGACCCTGGTCACTGCCCCGACCCTGGTCACTGCCCTGACCCTGTCCACGCCTGCTGCCCTGACCCTGGTCACTGCCCTGACCCTGGTCACTGCCCCGACCCTGTCCACTCCTGCTGCCCCGACCCTGGTCACTGCCCTGACCCTGGTCACTGCCCCGACCCTGTCCGCGCCTGCTGCCCCGACCCTGGTCACTGCCCCGACCCTGGTCACTGCCCTGACCCTGTCCGCGCCTGCTGCCCCGACCCTGGTCACTGCCCCTACCCTGTCCACGCCTGCTGCCCCGACCCTGGTCACTGCCCCTACCCTGTCCACGCCTGCTGCCCCGACCCTGGTCACTGCCCTGACCCTGGTCACTGCCCCGACCCTGGTCACTGCCCTGACCCTGTCCGCGCCTGCTGCCCCGACCCTGGTCACTGCCCTGACCCTGGTCACTGCCCTGACCCTGTCCGCGCCTGCTGCCCTTGCCTCTCGGTGTCTGGAGAGCCGTGTGGGGGCTGCAGTGTGTGTTTGTGCCAGTTCCTCAGCAGCTGTTAAACAAGCAGGCAAACATCACACTCCTTCCCTGGAACAAGCCGAGCACAAGCGCTGACAGTGGATCACAGCTCCGTTCCAGTCGTGTGCTTCTGGGTCTGACCTGCTGCTCTTCCGGCTCATTCGGCTGTGGCAGCCCCTCATCCTTCCTTACAAATGAGATATTCATGTGGGTCCCTCTCCCCTCTCCCCATCCATGCGGAATATTTTCCTCACTTTTGTCTCGGGGCTATTCAGTATTTTCAGGCAGCGTCACTGGCTACACGAGGGAAATGCACAATATTTTCTCCCCTCTTTTACAGGAAATGGAGAATACAAACACCCACCCGTTTCAAGAGCACAAACACCTTTATTGCAACTTTGCCAGCCTACGTAGCATAATTGATTTTTGGTTCATTTTAATATTTCAGAATTATTCACCTCACAGATTTCCCTCTGATTCTTGCATGGTGGAAATGCATGGAGTGTGCAGTAAGGTGGCAGAACCAGCCCACTGGGCCATTTCAGGATCAGCAGTGAAACACCAACACCAGGCAGCCTGGGGGGGATCCAGGCCAGTCTGTTTACTTCATCGCTGTGTTTGAACTGGGAGTGAAATGAGGGGATCTTCAGGTCTGGTCCCAGCAGGTTTTGTGGGTCACTATTAAATCACAAATTTGGAAAGATGTGGCACAGTTCCATTTTGATTAAATAGACGAGATTTCTTGAATTAAGTAATTTAGGGATCGTTTGGAGTTAAAATCTAGATACTCTTCAGCCCTCAGGGTCTTAACAGAACAGATTCCCTGCTCGATTCCTTGTAGCCCAGGAATATTGTCAATCTTTAAAAAACTGGAGAGCTAAAAGACTGTATTGGGGTTCTCCGGGACAGCCCTGACTGTCACCTACGCCTGCGATGTCTGTGTCCCAGCAAGGAGGTGATGACCCGTTCTGGGTGGAGGTGCAATTCTGAAGCATGTTTTAGTGTGATGAAACCTGCCAAGCTACTAGTCGATGGGTGTAACACCTTCCATGACAATGGTAGATGAAAGTTCAAGAACAAAATGGTTCTAGTGGTGAGGCTACCATCTAATAGCACAGAACCGCAGTTTTAAACTGTCATCTGTCCTGCTACACATGCCTAATTAGATGTTGCAAGGCTGCCTGGTGTTTGAACACTAAGTACTTGTATAACTAAGAGTGAGGGTCAGTAACAAGCTACCCAGGCATGCTGTCGAAGCCAAAACCACCTCTTGTATTCAAGAAACAGCCAGATGGGCTCCTCGGATCAATACGCTACTCACTACCAAAGGGCTGGATGGGCTCCACGCCCTCCTCTCGTTAGCTAGAAAGAAAAGCAAAGGAGAAAGTGAAAGCTAAGCGCTATACTCCAGCTCTCCCCTGCTGTGCAATCATGCATTTTGATCCTGATTTCAGGTCTGGTGATCGAGAACCCATGAAAGTGACCTGCAGTACGTGGGGCTTCAGTTTCGTGTACCCTGGTTGTATTGGAGTTTCGTGTCTCAGGTGCTGCGGACGGCCTGAGCAGAGTGTGACATGTAGGAATTAACAACCTGCAGCATCTTGTGGCTTCAAACACATAAGAACTGACAACACTCTCCAACAGCAAAGCAACATATAAGTGGTTTAGCTGGGGTGCTGAAGAGAGGTGGAAGTGCTGGGGAGCTCTTGTCACCCAGGGCTGGGATGTACTGCTCAGTTCACAGGTGGGGAGCAGGGAGCCTGTTTGTGTGCATGAGATTTCTGCAGGAGGGTCTTCAGAGGAAAAGTCATTTCAGAAAAATTCTGGTTCTGCAGATCACAGCAGCAGTGCAGCAGCTGCTACATCCAAATCAGATTATTATCATTATTAACACTGGCAGAAACAATAAATTCACAGGAAGGATAGCGGGCAATCTGGAGGATGTTTTTTGCACGCTGTGTAGTGTTGCTAGGGATTAAAACCCAGGGAGAACAGGATCACAAGGGGCTGCCCTGGGCCCAGGTGTTGAGGTGATGCTCTCTATCTAGCCGCTGTGTCTGTGATGGGCTTGTGTTCTCAGCCAGGTGTGAGCTGCGGACTGGCACCAGCACGGCTCCTGTTAGTGCTGCAGGAAACTGTCTGGCAAGTTGTGTTTTTGGACTGCATGTCCCGAGAGGAGCCTGGAGTGACAATGAGTGAGGTGATTAACACTTAACGTTGAGTAAGGGCTGCAGGGTTTTGTGCTGATTAATCAGTTCTTTGCAGAGAGAGAGTTTCCCTTGCCAAGAGATGTTTTCACATTTTATGTGTTGCTCCTAATCATGCAAAACTGTTTTTAATTAAAATAGTAATTTTCACTTGATTACGTAACCCGCCGTCTAAGACACAGGAAAATCAATGTATGAGCTCTGCCCACATCAATCATTTTATCTCCTCCTGGTAAACTGAACCATAGCAACTAAGAACTGTTTCATGCAGCTGCAGATAATGCTGTTGCCGTTTTTTACTTCCCCTTTCTCTTCCAGTTGCATTCCGGGTTATTTTTATTCACCGGCTGGGGAGAATTCCCATCAGCCCCTAGCCAGAGCAGGCTCTCCCTGCTCCCATGCTGCACTGCATCGCTGACCCAGCGCGTGTGAAGCGAGCGGAGAGATTCGCTCAGGGCACCCGGCCTGGCCTGGTCTGCCGTGCGTCTGCCTCACCTGCCCTCCCGTGACACTGATGCGAATGGGCACCGAAACGCTCTGCTGCCAGGCAGACTGAGGACCAGTGCATCTGATGGCCATAATCTGCACATGAGCTCCTGAGAGCGCGTCGCTTCTCATTCCCTTCTGTTTCGCTGTTCAGCTCCGGACACAGTGAATTTATATAAGGCAGCACCGAAGCCCACACTGTGCACTGCTTCCAAAAGAGTGCACAAGGTCTCAAACCTGAGACAAATGATAAGATGTGGGGAAGCTCTAGATGCACACGCAGGATCTCAGGGCGGAATGAGAGACTGGGCACTGACAGGTGGAAGTGGAGTGGAACAGGCCCTCCCTCCCATTCCAGCAAACCCCCCCCCCCCCCACAGGAGCCCCACAGCATCGAAAGGCATTCCTGGGGGGGGCGGCGGGAGAATCTGGGTGTCAGGACTCTCGCCATTCTCGATAATGTGAGATTATTCACAGCAGCTCTGTGTCCCGGCCTGGGCACTGCGCAGCTACAGTAAACAATCAAACCAGTTCAGAGCGTCGCATATCAGAACAGACAGCCCTGCCGGGGAGCGGGGGTCATCCTTATTGTTTTTTTTTCATTTCATACCCATCCACCTGGCATTGCCATGTCTCCATGTCCCCGCTCACAGGTGCTCCCCTCAATGAGGAGGGGCAGACAAGCCCCTTGATACATGCACCCCCATTAAGCCCCAGTCGCCGTCGGTTACTGGGGTTATCTTTCAGCTGGGAGCTGTGGAGGTCAGGGGTGCCTCTGGAGCAGCTCCTCCCCAGCTCGTGTCTTGTTTTCTCCTAAGACTCCCAGCACTAGTGGGTAACAAGTGGAGTGAGGCTGCCTACAGAGCGCCAGGCGCCAGGCTGTGGGGTACAGCCCGTACCCGCAGAGTCCTGGAGCGTGGAGTTCATTATCTGCTCTTCATCAGAGGGTCCAAAGCCAGCAAGAGCCTCAGTGCATTGGTACTGGAGCCCTGCTTGAGCACAGAGCTCATCGATCACGCTGCATCGCCACAAGGCACACAACGTCGAATGCAGGTGCAGAATTACCGGCCGTGACCTCGCCGGGAGACCAGAGCTGGTCGCTGCAGAAGGCCTCCGCGTCCGCAGCCCACGCCGGCCGAGACACGGCTGCACCAGAGATGCCCTTGTCGTGGCTTTAATATCTCCACACCCGAGAACAGCGGGACGCGGGGTGGCAAAACGCACACTGCTGAGCTGTGCCCAGAAGACCAGAGAGAGGAAACAGGCTTGGCGCAGGAAAAAAAGACTTTACCTGTCTCATCGGGAAAAAAAAATTGCTGACATTTTCTCAATAAATTCAGAAAAGCCTTTGATAGGTTGCGAGCTGAGAGGGACGTGTTATTATTCTTGCAGGGTGTGCTAGACTGGCTCTGCAGCTTGGCGTGAAATCCAGACGTTACCTCATTCCTGCAGTGAGACAGCACGCTGCAGCCTGGCACCCTCCACAGGAGCACCCGCGTGCTGGGGCTGGCTGGCACTCCACTCTGAGCGAGAGGCTCCGGAGTCACAGCTGAAAACCCTGCCTGTTTTTCATCAGCTAGATGGCTGTTAATACAAGGTGGAAGAGAGGCGTGTGTGTCTGTCTGCAGATCTCTGGCTGTCAAGCAAAAAACTCTGGATGAAAATGAGCTCAATATCGACAGACTCTGTGCACGTACAGTGTGTGTCTGTACGGACCTCTCCGTGATACAATACAGCCTGGGAACATACAGTATACGCAATGAAATGTCCGTTTTTGTTCAGTTTTGTTTAATTCACAGTCGCACTCTTAAAACAAGGCAAGCCGCTCTGCGGGTGATGCCGGCAGGCCCTCTGTGAAAACCTCTGCTCGGTTTATCGAGTGCAGACAGGAGCTCAACCGGATGATCTGTGCAGATCCAAAATAAAAAGTAAAAGAAAGGAAACTAATTAAAGGGGAAAGGGGTGCGGAAATTATCTGTGTTCTGAAAAGTAAAAATAGGTCAGGATAAATATTTATAGGAAGGCAGGGAGAGGCCCAGTGGCTGAGGCATCCTTGTGCTTGTCCCTGACTCTCGCAAGGCTCTGCAGCAGCGAATGGCGGCGTGACCAGCAGGCTTGGGGTGCAGGCTTGGGGTGCAGGCTGGCACAGGCCTGGACACATCCTACGCTTCTCAGAGGACAGGGGGGTCTGAGGCCTCAGTCCTCAGGTCTCGGGGACGTCCCTGGATCAGTGAGATCATTTCGCAGAATCTCAAGGATCACAAGCCCCTAATCGTCATTACAGGTGCCTCACCTGAGAAACCTGACTCCCTTCTCCCCTAACTGGGACATGGACTTATTTACATTCAAATATCTCTGCCCTGGCTTTAAAACCCAGGGGACCCTTAAGTGAGAAACAAAGGGGTAGTTTCATGTAGGGGGTTAAGAAACCTACCTCCCCCCCCCACCCTTGAGGATTGAGATACCTGGATATAGTCAGGTGCATCCAGATGTCTGGGATTTCTGTACCAGAAACACCTCAAGGCCAAACCTACACTGACAGAAACCTAAAGACCCCCCCTCACCTGTCTACAGCAGCACCTGGTGGATAACCTCACAGGTCACTAGTGATAGCGTCACCATCCCAGTTACAAACTCTAATAGAAAAAAACAATACTCTCCCTAATCTTTCCAAGTTCAGAGATATGATCATGACAGTATTCCACTGTCTCTTTAAAGGCACAAAATGCTGTCATATTGCTGAAATCCTGCATTAAAAAAAGAAAGACGTTTAAAAAAAAAAGCTGTTCTAAAATGTCATCCCGCCTGATCGCCTCTCGCCTCCCTGCCGCGCGCGTCTCTGTTTGAGCAGAGATGGAATCGGCTGTCTCCAGCCCAGGGGAGTCACAGTTCGTTACTCCAGTCCGCGGCCACCCTCTGCTCTGCCGTATGGGGCAGTCTGAGCCTGTCAGCACAGCGCTAGCCTTCTCTCGCCAGGTCGGTCCACTGCTCTCCCTGATGGGCCTGCCGAGGATCCTGAGAGATCACATGAGATCACTCTATTGGCCATATACAATTTCTTGCATCAGGAAATTAATCTTTTCGCATACCCCAGCTTGCTCTCCATGAGACACACAGACAGGGAGTGAGAAGCTTGGGGTCAGAGTGCAGGGTCAGCCATTTATACGGCGCCCCTGGAGCTAAAGGATGGGACCCACACTGTCCAACACTGAGTTGTAGCCCCAAAAGACCCTTGTTGACAGTGATTAACTGGCATCCTGGACTGAAAGATCTGCACAGCTTCCTGTATGTCTGCGCCTATTTCAGTTCACTGAAGCACCTGTTGCACAGGTGCAGACCTGAGCCTTCCCTCCACTGCGTTCTCAGTGTACCTCTGGGCGTGAGAACATTAGATTCTGAACTGAGGTCTGGCCCAGCCAAAACTCCATTACAGTCTGTTTATCCCACAGCTGGATTTTAGCTCAGACCATCCTTAATGAATTGCATTGGTGCTCCTTGGCTCCGTTCCTTCAGGTCCAACAGGGCTTCTGGTATTTAATTCCACGTGAGCTTCTAATTAGGCAAAGAATTAATTATTCACATACCTGGACCAAATGAACTCCGTTTTCCCTGGTCTAAAGCAGGCAGCGATCTGTAAGATTTGTCATGAGCGCAATTCCACCCTAGCTGGGATTGAAACACGTCTGCTCACCAGCACCTCTGACCTCACAGCCGCACCCCCCAGGCAGCAGAGAATTCCCCTACACCAAAAGGCCAGGCCTCCCATCACTTGACCTCACCTTCTGTAACAGGCTCCGGGCCAAATGACATCTGTAACAAGTCTCTTCTGAAAACACAACTGATTAAAAAGAATGCAGTGCTGAGCCTCAGTCTGATAAATCAGGCCCTCGTGTCTGAGACCCTCTGAAGCGTGTTCTTTCCCAGAGCAGTGCCCGAGAGTTTTGTCAGAGCACCATACTGTGCTGATGCTCTTTATTTACATGTAAAAACCTTGATAAAAAAGCTTATATTTTGAAGATATTCCTCAAGCGGTGCTCCCTTTTCTTCACATTTGAAATTGCCAGTCCCTTTAGCTCTAATGCCCCTCTTGTTCTGGCACAGCTGTTTGTCAATCAACTCAGCTTGCTGCCACAGCTGTTATGGCATCATGGGAGAATGAGGCCATGTTTGACTCTCTGGGCCCCCCGGACCTGCAACAGCTCCAGACAAGGCCCACGAGCTGCTGCAGCACTGCGAACTGGGGCCACCCTGGTCGACTCGGGGACACCCTGCTCGAACTGGGGCCACCCTGGTCACAGCCAGGTGTAAGTGAAGCCCACACTCAGACCTGTGGCCCCTAGACTGTAGAGGCTCAGCCTCCCCAACCGAGCACTTCCCTGCTCGAGCTGTTGGAGGGCCTCGTCCCTGCGAAACATTTTTCAAGGTCCAGTCGCAGACAAGAGCTGTGGCTTCATCGGAGAAGGGGGAGGGGAGGGAGCAGGTTATTGAACTAGAACTTGTTCGATACTGCCTAAAAAAAGAACAAAACACGAAAATCATCAGCTCAGACTAAGTTGCTTGTTTTCTCTTTGATGTGGAGGAGGACAGCAGTACCTGCTGGGCTGCTCCCTGTCTGCTGCGCTGCTCGGCTCTGACACAAGTGCTTTCAATGGCTGTTTGAATCTAGTGCAGGGGCAGAGGAAGAACATTCAGACAAATCCTTTTGATTCCCAGAGCAAGCTTTCAGTCTTTCTTTAACGGATTGTGTTTCTTTTCTGGGTGAAACGATTTGTTTTTGTTTCAGTCGTGAAAGCCCAGTGTGTCACTTAATGGTTTTCAGAGACTGAGACAATTAAAAATATTTGTTTGTTTGACTGGATCTTTTGTCTTCTGGAAGGTGGTGACAGCTGATTATTAACACTACCTGTGTCCTTTGTGTTTGGAGGAGGCAGTGTGGTCGAAGGGCTGCAGTCAAGCAGGGAGTGTTTGTCTGCCCACATTATTCCTACCTCATTAGTTTCAGCAGCAAATGGCTGAGGGGAGTGATTATTATTAATTGTTTTCTTTTCCATTTTCAAAGTCCAGTATCTTCACTTGACTGAGCAAAGCTTGTGTTTCTCTGAATAACTGCATTCAAAATGTTGTTTTAAAAAAGGCCATTTGCTAAAAATGTTGCCCCCGTGTTGTGCACCAGTCTCCCAGTTTCCTCAAGTCCCCAGTCGCCCAAACTCTCAGTGTCCCAGCCTCCCCAGTCTCCTTCCCCAGTTTGATTCTTTACCTTCTCCCACCCGCAGAATGGGTCACATCTGGCCAGCTGGGCAGCTGGTCTGTCTTCGCCTCCTTCAGGCTCACTGTTGAACCCGTGTGACCTCTGTGGCCACTGTGCAAACGCAGGGCAGGTTCTGCAGCTCTTTTATTAACCGAGGCAAAGGCTGGTGCTGGCAACATGTACCTGGTTTATTGTCTAGTGCCATTTCATTCATTCTGCCTTTGCTGCTTAATGTAGGTCAAAACTTCATGAGATGACCCTACCATCAAAACCCCATGCACAAAGAACGGTCTTCTATCCATACATTATCAGAACACTGCTTGAGCAGGTACAGTAAGAGTCAAGTGGAGCTACAGGTGAGACAGAAGGCACACAGCTGCTCTTGCCCTGAGTGGGACTTCTTTAACGATCCACGATTAAACAAAGCCCGAATGCCTTTGTGAGCAGACGTACACAGAGACAGCGTGTGAACTCCACACTGAAGGATCCATGGGCCAGAATCAGGCCCAGCACCCTGGAGCTGTGGAGCAACAGCGCTACCTGCCTCAGCGCCAGCCCAACCACTGGCTTCTTCAGTATCAATGCTAGCATTATCCTGATACAGCTACGACCAGCAACAACAGTGATATCAATAATTCAGGACTTGGAGAAGGTCAGCATTTGACATTCATGCACTGTACTTTAAGCATTACAGACCACAAGCACACAAGACCCCCAACTCTTTCTTTCAAAAAGTGCATCTTTAAATTACATTTTCTCTAGTTTTAGCATCACTAAGAACAAAACAGACACAGTGAGAAAATCTAGAGCTGAGAATAAGTAATTACAACAGACCTACCAACACAAAATAATCAATAAAGTTAGAATAACTATGTATCATTTAAACCAGTGTGGCTGTTACCACTCCCCATCTTAACAAGGGCGAGAAGAGTAGTGTGAATATTCATGCCCGAGCAGTGACTCTTGCCTTGGATTTAACTCTGCTTGTAAGCGCAACAGAGCCGAATTACCACCCCTACCCTACTGCTTGCCAGGCCTATGTGTTAATGGTACAGTAATTGTATTATGACCGCAGCCCAGACCCCAGCCATTGCCCAGCCCTTTGCACTGATCCTAAACCAGTCAGAAGAAGCAACTACATGCAGCAGGAGGAAGCAAAGAGTTCCTCAAAAAACTGGAAAAAAATGAACAAGCAACTGCATTTTTGTTACCATTTAACTGAGCTTAATGTTAATCTTCCTGCTTACCATAAGGCAGGCAGTGAATCTCCTGCAGTGAATCCCTGATGAAAAGGGATTGCTTCTATCCTAAGACTCTGCATTGTACCCTTGGTAATAGAGGGATTAGACTTGAACACACCTGCGCTGCCGGCGTGCACTTGTAGTGTCAGGGAAATGTGTGTTCCCGAACACACCGTGGTGCGCGTCTGTCCTCCCCTCTCCACCCCTCATCTGAAATCATTCCCTGCCGGTGCTGAGCCACAGGGGGAGAGCCGCCGGGTGATTTCCTGGCAGGTCAGGTGCTGCACAGGCCGCAGCTCCACCAGGAGGTCAGGGGGCCCACATACCGCTCTCGGGCCCCTTTGTCTGCCTGTTTCACTCTTTCCACAGCTGCCCCCCGCGGTCGAGGATGAGGATGATGCAGAGGTGAAGAGTCGGCCTGCAGTGGGATCTGCCTGCTCTCCTCACCTCTCCGGCGGGGTCTCTGGAGACATCGGGTCCTGCGCCGCGCAGCCCTGCGTGCCGAGCTCTGGCTGAGCTTCCTCGTCCCCACATCTCGGGGTCACAGAGCGCTGGGCTCCTGCGTCTTCTGGTCCGGTCAGGGGCCCTCTTCTCCCAGGAGGAGCGGGTAAGGATGTTGCTGACGTTCTCCAGCCTCCTCGGTTTCCGGGCCGAAGGGGATGATCACGGCTGCATCATCGACAGGCCCCTGGTGAAGGTTTAACACAGTCAATTCCGAAGCAAAAAGCACTAAATTGTGTTTTCCTGTGGTCTGCATTTTGCCTCTCCGTACTTTATCACAATTTTTCTGTATTTTTGACCTCCTCAACCACAATCGTTTCTTTTTGCAGAGGCAGCTTGTTCTTTTTAACAGGTCTGTGTATTTCACTGCTCTGGGGGTCCAAAAGCTCCGCTCACCTTTTTTAGTGTGGCTGGGTAGATGGGTGACCAAAACACAGTCCGGCTGGTCTGGCAGGTTGCTCTCCTTTATGTGGGTATGTGTGTTTTTGGGGTGGGGGGGGGGGGGGGTCACCATATAATTTCCTAAAGAATTGCCCCCCTCTCTAGCCCCTCCATCCTCCCAGTGGATCCAAGTCCCAGGAGACTGGAAAACATGCGCGTTTGGCCCCTCCCTCCCACAAGACCTGAGCAGCCCTGCCCTGCAGGACGTGCGTGTTGAGGCTGGGGTGGGAGGTGCAGACAGGGACTGGGGAGCGGACTGTGTTAAGGTTGGCGTAAGGCTTTGGGTTATGCAGATACTCCAGTAAGCCTTTTAATGGAAGAGTCGGGAATGTGCGTTTCTGTCTCTAGGAGAGAGGCACTACGAAACAGAATTAATTTCATTCCCTTTATCTCTTAACACGTGCCTTTGCCTCTGCAGGACTGATTGCACTCGCAGCGTCAATGACAGCGAGGGGGCCAGAGTTTTTTCAGACAAAGCATCCTCCTGAGTCATGTCTGCTCTGCTCAGAGCCCACGCAGACACCACTCCACAGCCTGGATGACATCACTCCCGGGATTAGCAATTATCCACGGTGCCTCTCCCTGCCTCCCTGTCGCTGTCTCCCCAAGAGTGACACTGACGTCTCGCGTGCCGCCGTTCGGAGAAAGAGTGACAGCAGAGCTGCTTGTACTACTGACACCAGGGTGCTGTCAAACCGGACGCAACAGCTCAGGAAAGGACAGAGTCATAACCAGCTTATTGAGAAATACGTTGAGGAGATCAACTTAGTTTAGGTTCTAAGTGTCTTGTTTAATTTTTTCTACACTTATATACTATTAAATGAATTGTGAACTCAATATAGTAGTTTTTATAAAAGCAATAAAGTGATTCAATAAAGTGATAAAAAATGCTCTCTCTTCATCTCTTTCTGTTCGTGACCTCCTCCTGTCCCCTCTCTTTCCTTCTCTTCTCTCTCTGTCCATCTCTCTATTCCTCTTGCCCATCGTCTGCCTGTAGAAGTGCTTGGGCCAGTTTCAGGGGGCGTTGTCCTTGCCTACCACAGTCATTGGCAGATGTACCGTAATGGGGGGGTGGTGAGCCGCTAGCCCGAGGGAGGTGGGCAGGGTTTCCCCATTAAGAAATGATCCCGGTGAAGTTAATTGTGCAAATGAGTGGGGAGGTTTGTGTGGAGGCTGGTGACGGGAGGCCTCACCACAAAGCCTTTGACTCTGTCTAGACTAACCTCCGATGCTCGAAAGCCTTAAACAAAACCACTCTCTAAAAGAGTGGTTAGCTCTGGCGCCATCACAGCTCTTGGGTCTAGAGTTAGATTTTGGTCTGGAGCACCTACCGTATGGTGCTCGCATGGTGTCCATGTTGGTTTTCTGAGTGTCCAAGGACATGCCGTCCAGTGCTCTAACCTGGCATTGCTAGTGTGTGTGCTCTGTGATAGACTGGCATCCTGACCCACCCCATAGCCTGTGCCTGCTGGGTCAGGCTCTGCTCCTTTTTACTCTTTAAAGTATAAGGTGGTTATTACAAATGGATGGATACATGCTCTTTGAAATGGAATCCCTATTAATTAAACCTCTCTTTCATCTTGTTTGCACTGGGCTTTACTGCACCCCAGCCTGCTTTTACCGCAGTACACCAGAGTAAACGCCAGCAAGGCCAGCATGAGGAAGGGATGTGCATGTCATCTGTACGTTAACGGCCCTGCGGATGTGCTGTCAAGGCCTCTTTCCCCCGGGGGAGCTGGGATCGACGGAGTGGGTCTGCTGGGGGGTGTGGGGGCCTGTGGGCAGGAGAGAATCGAAAGACCAAGAAACTTTCCTCTTCTGCAGAGGAACCGTCTCGCCCTGGAAACGTGGCGAAATGAGTCAAATTTAGCACAACAAAGGGGAGCTTATTGTAATCTTTTAAACCCCACCTCTGTCTGACCGCGATAGGGTTGTGCAACGCGTCTGCCTCCAGCGGTTCCCCCCTCGCAGATTAAAGATATTTGGCTTGAACTGAAGTGGGAAAGCAGAGCGAGCAGGACCGAAGCCCGTCCCTCCGAGCGCCGTGCAGCGTGCAGGGGCTCAGCCTGTCTGGGGGCGTGCGTGTGTCTGCATGCAGAGACTTCGCGAGGCGCGTTTCCAGGCCCTCTCTCTCTCTCTCAATCCGCATTACGGATTTAAAAAGATTTATTAGAAGCCCTCCAATAAAGAAAATCGCATCCCCTTCAGAGGACCGTTTCACAGTTAATTAATATACAATGCGGGTCTTCTGATGCCTTGCTTGGCTTTTCAGCATGTGCCTTTACATGACAGGGCTGACCTAGAAGAGGGACCTGGAAGGAGGCTGTGTCACTAATTAAAGTTTAGGCAGCAAATCTGAGCAGCATTGGTGCAGTTTGGCCTCGCCTGGCACACCTGGCATTTACTGTGTTTTGGTGTGGTTTGTATCAGGCTGTGCCGGCTTCTGTCTGTGCTTCAGCACAGTGGCAGCATGACTTCACTGCGCTTTGCAAGACTTCTGTGTGCTGTGTGCATGTCAGGGCTGTGACATGTTGTGACAACCACACCAGTTCTGTGTCCCTTGCTCTATGCCTGGAGAAACAACAATTCACCCAGGGGATTACCTGTAAAAAGGTGATTGTTTACAATAGTTCTCCCTGTTCAAGCCATACAGCCAGGCCCCTTTGTGTTTTGTCGTGCTTTGAAATGATCCCGATGCCCACGTGTGCAGAGAGGAGAACCGTGACTGAAATGTGCTCTTCAGAGCAGGGCTGGTTTTGTCCTTGTTGCTGTCTCTTTATCCTCCGAGCAGGCTGAGGTCTCGCGCTGGATTGGCCACAGGGCTGGCCAGGCACCTGAGCTGCACCCAGACCTGGCCTGGGGCCCCAGCACGGGGCTCATGGCCGGGCGTGTGAGCGCGCTGTCTCAGCCCATCAGTGTCTGCGCTGAGGGCTCCGCTGGCCGGGGGCCCAGGGGCGCCGCGCCGCGCACGCAGGGAGTCTGGGGCATGTCAGCGTTAAGGCAGGCTGACTCGGGAAAGGGGAGGGAGGGGGGGAGCGTGCAAGCCCAGGTTGCGTGCCGTGTGTGGAGAAGTGGGGTGCTGCCGTGGCCTGTGGGGACCGACCGGTGCGATCGTGCTGCCGTGACCTCCGCGGCCGTGGGCAGAGCCTGGTGCTGCGGCGCGATCCCAGCGTGCTCTGCTCTGCGATCAGCGACCTGCTGCCACGCGGCACGCTGAGCCCAAGCAGGCCCACTGGGGGGAACAACACTGCTCTTCAGATGAGGTCGCGGTGATTGAAGGGGTCCTTTCGGAGTTCCCCTCCTTACCCAGCGCTTGTGATCTCCTCTGCACCGCAGAAGCCAGAGCAGCCTTTCTTGACCACACACACCTGTCACTAGACGAACAAGGTCTCCACACTTTACCGTGGTTTTGCCTGCTTTTACCGCAGTAACCATTTCTCAGAGCAGTGGACTAGAACCTGGAAGGCTGTGGCTCGCGTTTCGTGTTGTTCCCTTCAGTGAGGTACCCCACCTGATCTGTTCCAATAAAACTTCCAGCTGCATAAATGGGGTATGAGTCACTTTGAATAAAAGTGTCCACCGAATACAATGAGAACGTTCTGAAGCCCAGTCTGGCTGGGCACAGAGTGTTTGTGTCTGCCCGCTCACTCCATGAAGAAGGCCAAAAACATTTTTCACAGCACTGGACTGCTCACGCGCTTGTGAGCGGAGGCTGTTTTTGAGTGCAGGACAATGGTGAGGCCTGGTCATCTCCTACAGCCATGCCTGAACAAAAACGATGATTGCAAAAGCGCTGTTGTGTTAAAGACGGCCAGTGCTCAAAATAGAACAAACCCAGCACAACGCTGAGCACAACACTGAGCAGACAAGGACAAGAAGGCCTGTAAGGTGGTTTAACAAAGCCCGGGTCATCCTTCCCTCCTCCTCTCATCACTAACTCTCCTGTGGGGCGGTACGGAGCTCACAGAGTGTCAGTGGCAGGTAAGGGTGTCTAAAAGGCCCTCATTCATGCCAATACAGAGCAGGAGTTCAAGCCATAAAGCTGAGTTTTGGGTTATTCACAATTGGTGAACACATCATTAAATAAATGATTGACGATTCCAGGTTTTGCGGCATCAAAAAACAATACATTACTATCCACCAAATAAATGTGCACTCTTGGTCATGCACTCAAAATGAAAAATGGATACTGTACATAAAACAAAGGCCGAGGAGAAGGCACAGACAGAAATATTTGCGAGCTGTCCCACGTAGAGGCTCAGCCGCCTCAGATCAGGGTCCTCTGCCTTTGTTCTCAGGGCTGCAACAAGGGAGAGAGAAACAGGGGGCTGGCACCCGGGGGGACACAAACACTAACTGCTGGTACACAGCATTCCCTGCCCCACTTTTCCCAGGATTCCGGCCGATGTGATGCTCCTCTTTCGCATCTACTGTGTAACGTGATAAGATTCCAAGCATTCCAGACTGGGAGGATTCTAGATACTCTATCCTGACCACCAGATAAACATCCTGTGTATTTCGCACAAATGATCCTGCAGGATACTTGCAGGAGCTCTGCAGGGCTTGGGGGGGGAGAGCACGTTTTTTATGGATTGTGTAAAGTATCCACAAGTATGCCATGTCTTGGGTACCACCCAACCATGTCCATTAGCTGCCCAGACCATGAGTGGGCCAGATCCTCAACTGGCAGCCCATTGCCTTAACCTGCAGTCCACACACACGCATACAGAGGACAGTGTTTAGACATGCCAATTGAACAGTGTTTAGACATGCCAGAGTATCCCCGTGGGGAAAGCACGCAGACTCCACACAGAAGGCTTCCTCGGGCCAGAATCAAACCCAGGAATCGAGAGCTGCGAGGAAGCAGCTCTGGGCTCTTCTCCACTGTGACACCCTTTTCCTCTGCAAGGAAGAAATACTTTCCCTTCAGGAGTACAGCAGGACTGGTGTAGAGGTGTGTTTTTTTGTGTGTGTTTGAATGTTCATTTAAGCCATTTAGCCTGTTTGGTCCCAGGTCCAAACAGGACGCGAACAGCACCAGTGCCAACTGGATTTACATTCTGTAAAAAAAAAAAAAGATGTTTGTCTCTGTGCTCCTGTCTCCACTTTCAGCTGAACCAGGTTCAAAGACAAACTCGGATCCCCCCTGCTGGGATTAAAGCAGAGGATTTTTGGATGGCTCATTTTAAATAAAATAGGGAAAGACGGGATTTTGAATGTGTAATGTGAGAGGAGTTTTGGCTGCCGCCTCAGAGCAGAGATGCCAGAGCTTTTACTGTATAATATGCGCAGAGACACAATGACTTCAGGTCATTCACTGGACCTCACCAGACAGACCCCAGGAGGTCTGCATTGCTAGCCAGTGTACAGCCTCCAAATTACATCTTGCCCACTGTGAGATCAAACACAATGCAAACTACAGACATAAATGCATAAAGCAGGCAGATCGATGCTGTCGCTGTGATGCGTGGCAGTCTAATCTTTAAAGTCATTATTCTAATCCTCCGTACAAGCGTGTGGGGATGTATGAGAACCGGCTTTGTGTTGTGCTTGCAATGCGTTCAGAGTAATGGATGCCCAGCTCGGCTCGCCCAAACTTTTCCACAATGCAGCGTCTACACTCCAGGCAGGGCTTGGAATCAGACTGCTCCCCGAGCGGAGTTTCAGATTGTAATTCGACTCGCCCGACCTTGTCCAAAAAGCCTTCACGTTAAATCAAGGACACGTGTTTCTATTTACACCTTCCCTGCCTTTACCTGTAAATGTTGAAATAATAGTGTTTTGAATGTTAGTAGGCAAGCGCTATAAGTTGTATACCATGAAAGTCTCTACGTAAAAGAAAGGTTATTACTACATTCCACACCGTGTATGATGCCCTGCAGTTTTTACAGTCGTACTCCTACTGTCCATTAGGGGGCGGCAGTCCTGCTTGGACAGACCTCTGGCGCTAACAGCGCTAGTGGCGAGGGTTAAAGCAAGCTGTCCATCTTGTTCCATCCAAAACTTCTAAAAACACAGACGTCAGGTCGCAGCGTCGGTTTACTGTTACAGGTAACTCATAGCATAGCCAACGATCTGACCAGTCTTCTAGATTGAGACTTGGACGATTACCGATAATACCAGCGTATTTACTTTGAGATAGAAAGTTCGTTCACATGTATGCTTTTATGTGTTTAGCGTTTCTGTGCGCGACTATTACACGTGCAATCCGAGGGGTTTATTGTGAACAGCACCCCTGACGATAGTTATTATGGTCACCCATGCTAGATTCATTCTCGTTTCGGATGGCGAACATTACTTCGCGTATTAATAGCGGACATGCCCGAAATGCTGTTTTGGGCCTTGTAGCAGAGCAAACAGCTGTACTGAGAGGTACGTCAGGCCTGCGCGGGAGCGAACGTGACGCGGCGTTCGGGGCTGCACTGGATTCGAACCCGGATCGTCCTCCAGGTCGGCACAGGCACAGCCGTCCTGACCCGCACTGGCCCGGAGCCACTCCAAGCTTCAGCTGAGGTACAGAATTTAAAAAAAAAAACCTTCGAGGAAGGTTTTAGAAATCTTATTACGTATATAATTATTTAGGATCTTCATGACCTATCTGCCTCCGGCTCTAATTCCTCCTTCTCTCGCATGTCCTTCGTTTTCCCTGATATTAATAACCACCCCCCCTCTCCTTTTTCCGGGAGAACTGGAAGAAGGCAGGTACGGGGCGCGGGCAGCTGTAGTAAAACCCATGAAACCCACAGTACGCGGCGCTAACCGAGAGGACGGCTGCAGATGCAGAGGTGGCACAGCCCTACTGGACATGGCCCCCAGCTGCGGCGCCGGCGGCCTGGCCGACTCCAGCCCAGCTAACCGGCGCGGTTCCGTCGGAAATGGATCTCTACAGGTCCCGGCGTCTCCACTCTCTGCGGGTTCTGGCAGAAAAAGAAGGGGGGGCGGGGGTCAGGGGGGCAGGGTCTCGCCCGGCTTGATGAAATATGTTCCGACGTCAGCGCGCATTTGAAAGTGAAAAGCGACCACGGGACATCTTCAAAGGCACAATCGCTTATTGTCTGCGGGCGGAGAAGCCGGTCATTGTGCCGGGGCGGGGCCCTGCGCGCAGACTGCCTTGCAGCAGGCGAGGTCAGCGGCGGGTCGCCCCGGCGATGAATGGTGTCTGGAGTGTGAGCGCACATCTGTGCGCTTGTGGGACGCGCCGCCGCCGCCTCCCCACGTGTGAGCCGGGGGCGGCGCCCTTCGCCCTGATTGGCAGGCGGGCTCTAGGCTCCCGCCAATCGGAACCAGGCGTGAAAGATCTCGAACTTCCCGTTGGTGGCCTGGCTTGTCCTTCAGGCTGCGGGGGGTCGTAGACACGCCTCCTCGGAATGCGAGTTGTCTGGACCCGGTTTTTTAAGGGAGATGAAGTTATCGAAGTTCGGAAAGTTGATCAAATGTTTTTTGTTTTTTGTCGAAAGGTTTTTCACGACAGAGTTCTTGTGTAACCCCCGTTTCATATTTCGTTGCGTTATTGTGCCTCGTTGCCCACAGCATTATAATTTGTGAGCTAGCATGAGGTGAATATTTCAAGCTGTTGGGAGCCTTTTGCAGACGAGACAGTTTTGCAATAACAGATTTCTCACGGGGCCGAAAGAAGAATGAAATTCCTTCCCCTGGAAACACAATAATGTCAGCTGATTTCGGTCAGCGCCACGGTCTCCTGAAGCTTTCCGTCTCGCTGTTTGTGAGCGTACGTCTGGGTCCTCTCGCCCTGTGACTTGTGAATTGCGCTTTATTTCGACGAGTGAATTCAAGAAATATGACATATGACATATATGACGCCCACGAAGCGATTTTGAAAAAGGACGTCATCCAGATTTTTCCCTCTTTAAACTGAAATTGATAAGACATTATTGATCCCGAAGGGAAATTGAATCTTAGCACCATAGATTAATTGTTTCTGATGTTTCGGGTGAACTTTTCCGATTTATGGTGTAACATCAGAAAAAATATACAGCGTCGTCGATCTTACAGAGGTGATATTCTGGTGCACTCCACAAAGGGGACCTCAGACGGGTATCTTATAACGCTGGTGGACACCCCCACTTCGTTTTGGGGACGGAGAGAGGGCGTCTCGACTTGGCGCTCCGATTGGCTGCTCGGGCCGTCACTCCGGCGGGCCCCGTCTGGCGGTGACGTCACCGCGTCTGCCTCAGCCGGAGCCCCCGCCCCCCAGGCAGAGCGGCGCTGACTTGGACTTGACTGAGCGGACCGCAGCGGAGCTCACAAGGCTGTCGGGCACACGGATACAAAGTAGCTCAGCGCCGTGAGACCGGGGACGCCGTGATACTGGAGCTCTCGGGGCAGTCAGCGGCCCGGGGCGGGGGGGCAAGACGGAACCGGAGACTCGAGACCGACCCCCGACAGGCACCGCTGTCCTTCCAAATACGCCGCGACGCGTCCAAGCCGGGGACCAGCTGAGGGATTTGCTACGGACCTCGGCACGGCCGCTCTCTCCGCGACTCCTGGGGGAAGGGACAGGCGCCGCTCCAGGCTAGCCGAAGTGTGGCTGATATTCTTCCCCTCCCTAGCTCTCTTGATTTAAATGTTCAACTTCATGGGTCTAAACGCTACCGCGACCTTTCAGACCAATGTATCCTGTACATGCAACTGCAAGCGCTCGACTTCATTCCAAAGTATGGAGATCTGTAAGTACTTCGACTTGGGTTTTTTGTTTAAAAAAAAAAGAAATTCGCTTGTGCATTTTTGTGCTGTATCGACGGCGTGCGGCCGTTAATGTGGTGCGGCCGTGTGCCCCTTCGTGTTTGGTGAGCAGATGTTGTGTTTGCCGGGTGCCGGTGCTCCAGGAGCGGGCACCCCAGTGAAGTTGGGCAAGACTGCCCCCCCTCCCCCGGTACTCCGGTGCTCCGGCTCGGGGTTCGAGCGCGGCGAGAAGCCACTCGACCCCGGAGAAGTAAAACAGAACTTTCTGATTGATGGTTCGGCTGGCGCCGAGTACGCGTCGGGAATGAACGGAGTTTCTCGGCGTCTGGTGTGCGTTCACACGAGTCTGCGGGATAGGGGATGTGTTCGGGAAAGTAGCAGGCGAGGCTGGGGCCCGGGTGTTCAGCAGTGAGGCGGAGTCCTGCCCCTGGCCAACTGAAATTTCACGGGGGGTCATCCTTCGAGGTCACGGGGGTCAGTCTCCGAGCCCTGCCATACAGTCTGTGGTCAGCTCCCGTGTCGGCGGCGTGTCGTCCTCGCCTGTGCTGTGGCGGTGACTGGCTTTTGTGAGAACAGACGATTTCACCGAGAAAAGGAACATACATGAATTTGCCGGCTGTGTGGACTACGTACTTGGCGTCTTTCTCAAGTCTGCTGAGAAGATTCCGCAGTAGCCTGTTCGTACACACTGCTGCCACACTGATTATTTTCATTAAAACGGCGATATCGTGGGGGTTTCGGTTATAGTCCCTTCGGTTATACTGTGAGACGCAGGTCTGTAGCTGAAGCTAACCGTTGCCAAGCAGGAGGAGGCAGACTGCCTGTTCGGGGAGCGCTTGTGGGTGGCCCGGGTCAGGGTCCGTGTGGGTTTCCGAACAGACTGGGTCTCAGCCCGCCTACCCCGCAGTCTTGTTCCACAAGTGAGGGGTCGGCTACTACCCGGACCCGGGACACCGTGCTGCCGAGGGCTTATCTGCGAGTGGAGGGGATAGAGATACCGGGAACGGATCTGAAACAGTCGCAATCCAGGCGCTTTTCTTGTATAGTGAGAGCTACATTCTTGTCTGCGCTGCGTCTCAGAACTTGTTCGCAGCATAAAAAGCTCCATCGCCAGACGCGCGTATTTATTTTGTGTCCGTTCCGTGTGAACTAAGAACGCTGCTCAGGGCTTCCATTCCTCAGAGGGGTCCCTCTGCACTCGGTCCTGTAATTATTTGGGTTTTCATTTCACTAGATATATAAGTGTGTGTAAAAGGCGTGAAGGGTGATACAATCCAGTGTGTGTCCGCAGCTGTAGGAGTCCTGATTCAGGATTAACAGGAGGCACGAGTATGTGGTCTCTGCTGACTTTGTCTGGCAGCCTCTTCGTCTATAAACCGATTGGGGAGTGAAGAGGGGGTGTTTCTATTCTTATTTTTTGGAGTCGCAATCATCTCCGAAGCACGCTCGCACAGCGCTGCTCTGTGAGCCGGGGGGGGGATGAGAGACGTGCGTGTCCGTACTGCGTCGTGCAATAACAGTGCAAGAAGACGGTTACAAATCATCAACCATCAGTCGTCAACGATAAAACCATATTGGCTGCACGTGTGCAGGACGGCAAGGTAGTCTGAGTCTGGTAGCTGTGGACTGTGGACAAATCCGTTTGGTCCACTGGAGGTGCAGGCCTGCCCTCTAGTCCATTGCCCTGTAGGAGGGTGTCCGCGCCTCTTCCCGGTACTGACGGGGGGGCAGTTCGCTCCGAACATCTGGGAAGGGGCAGCTGTGCACAGGGGTTTGCGATCCCAGGTTTGTTTGGTAAAATAGTGCAGCGCAGGTTTTTTATAAGATGGGCATAAAAATCGTCCTTTGTAAGACTGAAAACCAGACAGATGTTTGTGCAGTTGTCCTTTAATGGCTCAGGGTGTTTGAGCTGTAAAAGGGAGAGGGTGGCTTTCTCAAAGGCTGTGGAAGATGAGTACAGCCGACTCACTCCTTCTGTTGTTGGAAGCAGAGATGTGAATTAGTCCTGTCAAGAGCTGGTTACTGTTTGGGCTTTATCAGGAATACAGCATGTTTCTGTCCAGATTAAGGTAGGATTCTTTTGCAGTAGAAGCAAATACTTCAGTTTTGTCTTTTTAGAAGGTTTATATCTGTGTGGCTTTCTTCCATCCAGATAGAGAATCTGGGATCCAAGCATTTCTTGCAAAAAGCAAGCATTTCGATTTGAGTTCTTGTGAAAAGGCTGACGAGGCGCAGATCTCCCGCAGGAGCCGAGGAAGAGGCGCCGCGATGGAGGAGTTGTGGGTGGGCTGGTGGGAATGAAGTTGCGCCCCTTGAAGTTTTCAGGCCGTGTCGGCTTGTTGCCGTCCGCTTTCCGCGCTGGACGAAGGCGCGGAGGAACGCGGGTTCGAGGACCTGCTGTGCCCCCCGGCCAGGGGGAGCGCGGGCTCAGCTCCCCGCTGAGCTCAGGGGCGGGTGTGTGCGGTACTGCGCGCAGCTGGCGCCCTGTTCCGGGAAAGGGGGCTGGAAGGCCCGTCTCCCGTGTTCGCTCCAGCAGACAGATGAACAGTTGTTGTTGTTGTTGTTGTTGTTTTTTGAAAGATCAGTTTCAGGAAGAACTGACAGGTGGGCCGACCTGAATTAATAAATGCCTTTTATTTTGGATGAGAACAAGACGTCTTACTGCATTAAAGGAAAGGTCTCCCTTTCATACGAAAGTATCATACGATACAGTGCGAGTTCAACGGAAGATGCCCGTTTTGCTGGACAGTGCTGTTGGGTTTGGTTTCCTCTAAGAGCTGCCCTGGATTGTGCAGCGGCAGGGAAGCAGGTGCTTGATGTCCAGCACTGGACTCCGTCCCGGGTTTTACCAGCTGCAGGGATTTGTCCGAGGCCAGCGTCCAGCACTGAGTATTTTAAAAACCTTTGCCGCCTTATTTTAAGAAGGTTTGGGCAGGCAGATAAAATAGTTGTGGGCTGCCTGTATTTGAGACGAAAAGTCGAACCCAGTCAAAGTGCTGTGCAATGGGAGTCATTCCTGATGAAGAAGAAAACTCGGATAACCCCCTTCTCTCTGTTTTTTTTTGCATTTCAAATTGGCAGGATCTGCATGTCTCATTTATAACTTTGTGACATCTAAGGATTCTATATAAGATAAACCAGAGCATGCCCTGCTTCTCTGCAGAAGAGAGAATTAGGTTAATATGAAAGATTTGTGGCCCTGCAGTACTTGATTAGAAAAAAAAAACGAATATTATTGGGAGAAAATGTGACAAATATTCTGGCTAGTGTTAATTAAATTCCACGCTGGCTGTGCTTTCGGCTTGGCTTGGCTTTGAAGGCAGTCAAAAATAAATCAAAGTGTTTTCTTTTGCTTTCTGTGCAAGAAATTTTGCTTGTGATTTTGTAGTTAGTAGCGTCAGACCTCTCTCTCTGTTCCACTAAAGCAGAAGCGAACCCTCTGTTCCTTTGTGGTCAGCGTCTCTCGATGTGTTAGCGTTTCAATCGCTCCTTTGGGCGGAGGCGGGAGTCCAGAGCCGCAGGCGGCCGTGTCTGTGTCCTGGAGGGTCCGGGGTGTCCGGTCCGGTCCGGTCTGGGCTGGGCTGGGTTGGGTTGGGCCCCACCGTTTCCTGTCACGACCTGTGTGCTTAAGTCTGACCGCCACAGCGAGCCTCTGCCTGTTCAAGTCCTGATTGGAAGGCTGTGAAAAGTGACTAAATTAAAAGACTGTGATGCCCTGATCTGTCTGGTTCAGGCATTGTTGGCTCCAGTCTGGGCTGTGCCGCTTGCCCACGGAGCAAAATTCCTTGCCCAGCAGGGCTGTAGCTGGGGGGGCTCCTCGTGGTGTGTAAGACCCCTTTTACTCCTACACTGGCTCAAGGTCCTAGCAGTGAGGTGAGCTGATTGGTTTGATGGGAAGTCACTGTTTTTTTTTTACTTCTCCTCCAGTAGGGTCTTAGTCATCTTTTAGATGCAGCAGAAGTGAATGTTAGGAGTTCGCGCAAAGCCATCCCACTACTGTATCAGCTTGGTCTGTTATTAATGCAACGTAGTTTGAGGGAGGAGAAAGCAGGGTTGACATTTAGCTGTCTTAATTTGCACTGATCGGCATCTTCAAAATCTTTATCACACCAGGCGAAAGTAAATTATCCACGAGCAGCCAATATGAAGGGCTGAAGTACTGTAGCTGATCCATCACATTAATCAATCAAATCTAATCGACTCATTGCCAAGTATTGCTTGTATACAGGCTCATCTTTTAGCTTTATATATGTATAAAAAGTCTACTTTTTAAAATGTCAGGGTTAACTGTCAACTCAGAATTGTTAAATGTACTGTAGAAGATCACCAAAGAATCGTTTGTGTGTAAGGAACAGCACGAAACTGAGAGATGTGCACATCTGTGTGTAGAAAGATGCTTGATATGGAATGAAAGGTGTTTCTGACAAGGAGCACAGCAGTGAAGAACGCAGTAGTGACATATCTGTACCTTACTGTAACAATCAAGGCAACACCTGCAGTTCTGGGCCTCTGATGCTGGTCTCCTCCCCAGTTCTATAGCTGAAGTGTTCAGCTGTGGATTGTGTCGTATTTCCAGCTGCTGCTCTCCTGCCAGTCTTGATCAGGGCTTTGTGCGTGTCCGTACTGCGTCGTGCAATAACAGTGCAAGAAGACGGTTACAAATCATCAACCATCAGTCGTCAACGATAAAACCATATTGGCTGCACGTGTGCAGGACGGCAAGGTAGTCTGAGTCTGGTAGCTGTGGACTGTGGACAAATCCGTTTGGTCCACTGGAGGTGCAGGCCTGCCCTCTAGTCCATTGCCCTGTAGGAGGGTGTCCGCGCCTCTTCCCGGTACTGACGGGGGGGCAGTTCGCTCCGAACATCTGGGAAGGGGCAGCTGTGCACAGGGGTTTGCGATCCCAGGTTTGTTTGGTAAAATAGTGCAGCGCAGGTTTTTTATAAGATGGGCATAAAAATCGTCCTTTGTAAGACTGAAAACCAGACAGATGTTTGTGCAGTTGTCCTTTAATGGCTCAGGGTGTTTGAGCTGTAAAAGGGAGAGGGTGGCTTTCTCAAAGGCTGTGGAAGATGAGTACAGCCGACTCACTCCTTCTGTTGTTGGAAGCAGAGATGTGAATTAGTCCTGTCAAGAGCTGGTTACTGTTTGGGCTTTATCAGGAATACAGCATGTTTCTGTCCAGATTAAGGTAGGATTCTTTTGCAGTAGAAGCAAATACTTCAGTTTTGTCTTTTTAGAAGGTTTATATCTGTGTGGCTTTCTTCCATCCAGATAGAGAATCTGGGATCCAAGCATTTCTTGCAAAAAGCAAGCATTTCGATTTGAGTTCTTGTGAAAAGGCTGACGAGGCGCAGATCTCCCGCAGGAGCCGAGGAAGAGGCGCCGCGATGGAGGAGTTGTGGGTGGGCTGGTGGGAATGAAGTTGCGCCCCTTGAAGTTTTCAGGCCGTGTCGGCTTGTTGCCGTCCGCTTTCCGCGCTGGACGAAGGCGCGGAGGAACGCGGGTTCGAGGACCTGCTGTGCCCCCCGGCCAGGGGGAGCGCGGGCTCAGCTCCCCGCTGAGCTCAGGGGCGGGTGTGTGCGGTACTGCGCGCAGCTGGCGCCCTGTTCCGGGAAAGGGGGCTGGAAGGCCCGTCTCCCGTGTTCGCTCCAGCAGACAGATGAACAGTTGTTGTTGTTGTTGTTGTTGTTTTTTGAAAGATCAGTTTCAGGAAGAACTGACAGGTGGGCCGACCTGAATTAATAAATGCCTTTTATTTTGGATGAGAACAAGACGTCTTACTGCATTAAAGGAAAGGTCTCCCTTTCATACGAAAGTATCATACGATACAGTGCGAGTTCAACGGAAGATGCCCGTTTTGCTGGACAGTGCTGTTGGGTTTGGTTTCCTCTAAGAGCTGCCCTGGATTGTGCAGCGGCAGGGAAGCAGGTGCTTGATGTCCAGCACTGGACTCCGTCCCGGGTTTTACCAGCTGCAGGGATTTGTCCGAGGCCAGCGTCCAGCACTGAGTATTTTAAAAACCTTTGCCGCCTTATTTTAAGAAGGTTTGGGCAGGCAGATAAAATAGTTGTGGGCTGCCTGTATTTGAGACGAAAAGTCGAACCCAGTCAAAGTGCTGTGCAATGGGAGTCATTCCTGATGAAGAAGAAAACTCGGATAACCCCCTTCTCTCTGTTTTTTTTTGCATTTCAAATTGGCAGGATCTGCATGTCTCATTTATAACTTTGTGACATCTAAGGATTCTATATAAGATAAACCAGAGCATGCCCTGCTTCTCTGCAGAAGAGAGAATTAGGTTAATATGAAAGATTTGTGGCCCTGCAGTACTTGATTAGAAAAAAAAAACGAATATTATTGGGAGAAAATGTGACAAATATTCTGGCTAGTGTTAATTAAATTCCACGCTGGCTGTGCTTTCGGCTTGGCTTGGCTTTGAAGGCAGTCAAAAATAAATCAAAGTGTTTTCTTTTGCTTTCTGTGCAAGAAATTTTGCTTGTGATTTTGTAGTTAGTAGCGTCAGACCTCTCTCTCTGTTCCACTAAAGCAGAAGCGAACCCTCTGTTCCTTTGTGGTCAGCGTCTCTCGATGTGTTAGCGTTTCAATCGCTCCTTTGGGCGGAGGCGGGAGTCCAGAGCCGCAGGCGGCCGTGTCTGTGTCCTGGAGGGTCCGGGGTGTCCGGTCCGGTCCGGTCTGGGCTGGGCTGGGTTGGGTTGGGCCCCACCGTTTCCTGTCACGACCTGTGTGCTTAAGTCTGACCGCCACAGCGAGCCTCTGCCTGTTCAAGTCCTGATTGGAAGGCTGTGAAAAGTGACTAAATTAAAAGACTGTGATGCCCTGATCTGTCTGGTTCAGGCATTGTTGGCTCCAGTCTGGGCTGTGCCGCTTGCCCACGGAGCAAAATTCCTTGCCCAGCAGGGCTGTAGCTGGGGGGGCTCCTCGTGGTGTGTAAGACCCCTTTTACTCCTACACTGGCTCAAGGTCCTAGCAGTGAGGTGAGCTGATTGGTTTGATGGGAAGTCACTGTTTTTTTTTTACTTCTCCTCCAGTAGGGTCTTAGTCATCTTTTAGATGCAGCAGAAGTGAATGTTAGGAGTTCGCGCAAAGCCATCCCACTACTGTATCAGCTTGGTCTGTTATTAATGCAACGTAGTTTGAGGGAGGAGAAAGCAGGGTTGACATTTAGCTGTCTTAATTTGCACTGATCGGCATCTTCAAAATCTTTATCACACCAGGCGAAAGTAAATTATCCACGAGCAGCCAATATGAAGGGCTGAAGTACTGTAGCTGATCCATCACATTAATCAATCAAATCTAATCGACTCATTGCCAAGTATTGCTTGTATACAGGCTCATCTTTTAGCTTTATATATGTATAAAAAGTCTACTTTTTAAAATGTCAGGGTTAACTGTCAACTCAGAATTGTTAAATGTACTGTAGAAGATCACCAAAGAATCGTTTGTGTGTAAGGAACAGCACGAAACTGAGAGATGTGCACATCTGTGTGTAGAAAGATGCTTGATATGGAATGAAAGGTGTTTCTGACAAGGAGCACAGCAGTGAAGAACGCAGTAGTGACATATCTGTACCTTACTGTAACAATCAAGGCAACACCTGCAGTTCTGGGCCTCTGATGCTGGTCTCCTCCCCAGTTCTATAGCTGAAGTGTTCAGCTGTGGATTGTGTCGTATTTCCAGCTGCTGCTCTCCTGCCAGTCTTGATCAGGGCTTTGTGCGTGTCCGTACTGCGTCGTGCAATAACAGTGCAAGAAGACGGTTACAAATCATCAACCATCAGTCGTCAACGATAAAACCATATTGGCTGCACGTGTGCAGGACGGCAAGGTAGTCTGAGTCTGGTAGCTGTGGACTGTGGACAAATCCGTTTGGTCCACTGGAGGTGCAGGCCTGCCCTCTAGTCCATTGCCCTGTAGGAGGGTGTCCGCGCCTCTTCCCGGTACTGACGGGGGGGCAGTTCGCTCCGAACATCTGGGAAGGGGCAGCTGTGCACAGGGGTTTGCGATCCCAGGTTTGTTTGGTAAAATAGTGCAGCGCAGGTTTTTTATAAGATGGGCATAAAAATCGTCCTTTGTAAGACTGAAAACCAGACAGATGTTTGTGCAGTTGTCCTTTAATGGCTCAGGGTGTTTGAGCTGTAAAAGGGAGAGGGTGGCTTTCTCAAAGGCTGTGGAAGATGAGTACAGCCGACTCACTCCTTCTGTTGTTGGAAGCAGAGATGTGAATTAGTCCTGTCAAGAGCTGGTTACTGTTTGGGCTTTATCAGGAATACAGCATGTTTCTGTCCAGATTAAGGTAGGATTCTTTTGCAGTAGAAGCAAATACTTCAGTTTTGTCTTTTTAGAAGGTTTATATCTGTGTGGCTTTCTTCCATCCAGATAGAGAATCTGGGATCCAAGCATTTCTTGCAAAAAGCAAGCATTTCGATTTGAGTTCTTGTGAAAAGTGGAGTCAGGTACCCCTTCTTAACAAAATTTCCAAAATTGTTTTGGAATGAGAAAAGAGAATATTTCAGCTGACCATCTTTAAAACACCACTAAAGATCAATGCACAGAAGCTTTGAAAAATAATACTTGTAATTAAATGGATGAAAACAGATTCAGATGTCTGTGATTGAAAGCTTTGTCACATGGACATAAAATAGTAATGCTGAAAAAACTCCCAGAGCTTGTGAAAGAATTTCAGATTCAGGTTTTACTCAAATAAATGAACTCATTCTTGGTGCATGCAACGCAGTTACTCTAAGTGCGTGACATTTAAAAATTGAAATTAAACATTTCTCCCCCTTTCTTATTCCCTCATTCTTTCCTGTTTCATAATATTTATTTTGAAAGAACTTCCTATTTATGTTTTAAAAAGCCAAATTATCCATCTGCGGGCTCTGGCCCGCGCAGTGGAGACTCAAGCCAGCTCTCCTCTGACAGACCAGACCACCCAGGAGCTGAAAACACTCGGCCTTCTCCAGAACAGGGCAATCAGACATGCTCCTAATTAAAGACCCGCACTGGGAATATTTGGCTTCACAGGGCCTGCGGCTGGGGGCGAGCATGCCCCTTCCCCGGGCTGTTTGTGGAATGGCTGCACAGCCCCTCTCTGGCCTGCGGCGCAGCGGGGGCTGGGGGTCTCAGACACTCTGCAGAGGGGCTAAGACAGTGCCTCTCCTTTCTAAAGCTGTTAACCTGAGGTCAAGCCCTTCTTAAAATTTGCACCTTGTCCGATAGTGTCACAGCTAGTGACAGGACAGCGGAGAGCTGCGGAGCGTCTCCGGGGGGTGGTGTTCACCCACAGCTTTCTCTAGTCTGAGAAAGGAAGGTCACTTGTTTGAAAACAACTGACTTCGTGGGCAAATGACTTCATCTGTCTTTCCGTAAAAGTCTGTGCATTGCAGCACTTTATCGGTAACGGGCATTTGTCTGGGCTGCAGTTCTTTAATCATTGCTCAAAGAGAAGCTTGTCTAGCTAGACAGTTCAGAAACCAGCTTCATCAGCAGCTGAATTCCCGTACCCCCAGACCTGAGCCATCAGCAGGTGTGCGTAGCTATTGCTATTGTATTGGACAGAAGAGATGATGTACTAGTTCTGTTTATGCCTTAATTATTCCCTCCTGGAGCTGAAAGTAGCTGTCGGCTGGCTGGGCTGTTTTCCGTTCATTCTTGTTGTGCGCCGCTGGAGGTGGAGTGTTCCTCCGCCAGTATGACATCACCTGTACCAGTCAGCCTGTAGTCACCGAGAGACACGGCTCCCTCGCTGTCCGACCCCCACCCCACCCTCCACTGCTCTCAGCACCTCTCATCTGCTGCCGAGACACGTCAGCCACCCAGCCGTGTGCATCAGAGGCAGCACTCACAGAAGACGTTAATAATCGGGCAGGCACTTTCTGAAATACCAGAGGCTTGACTGCAGATGTCTTTCAGTTTAAGATTGAGCCCTTTCAGGAGCCTTACGGTGGCTTGACTCCTCAGCTGTGGGTGTGTCTGTCTGGCTTGGGGGAGGGGGGGTCTTGTTTCTCATCATTTCCACAGCAGATTTCATGCATGAGTCTCAACACGACGAGAGTCTGCTACTGTAGCTGCGCTTTTTTTTCTCGTCTCAAGTCTCTTCTACTTCTGTCCACTGCACAACTCTCCCACCCCCCTCCCTAGACACGCTCCCTCCCTCCCCCCCCCCCAGCCCCCCGGTGCCCTGGAGGGAGAGAGTAGTGTGACGATCCAAGTCCTTTGTTGTCCCGCTGTCTGTGGAGCCGGACCGAGTGCCGGACTGAGGAGCCTTTCATTCCCCGGTGGAGATCTGGGAGATCTGGGATGTTGATTGGTTGGCAGCCGCCCCCAGCAGTGCAGCCTTTGTTGTGCCCTGGCCTGAGGGCCTGTCTTCCCAGTAGTGTGTCCTGCTCCCCTCCACAGTGCACCACGCTTGCTGTCGGCCTTTGAGCTGGGCTCTGTGCTGGATAAAATGGTGGAAGGTGGAAGTGGAAATAAGAGACAGCACAGCCCTGCGCAGCGGCGACGGCCAGGAGCTCAAGTTCAAGGTCCCCGTCTCCTCCGGGCTGTCTGCGCTGGGAGAGCCCGGGAGCAGGTCGGAGATCCTCCTGTCTGACTCACGCCGCCCCTCCCACCTGCCTCTCCGTCTGGGAATTTTTATTACAGGCCCAGCTGTGGGGCAGTTACTGCCATGAATGCGCCAGGCACAGGTGTGCGCCCTCTGTTCTGGCCTGGCTAGCCCCCGCCGTCTCGGACAGACGGCCCCAGCCCCCCCGCTCCCGGAGGCACAGCTCCTCGTGGGTAACAGGAAAAGCGGTCCTGGGTCTCCGGAACCACGCGCTGCCTTTTACTCTGTGTGCTCTTTGGTACGAGACGCAGATCCATCAATTGAGTTTCTCTCGCTGCAGCTCCAATTGGGGAAGTCATCCTTTTCATTTTTGGAAAGGGCCAACGGCGCTGAGGTCCAATTTGTCAGCCTTGAGCCGTCTGAGAGACCCGAGTGTGCCGAACGGGCTCTGCGAAGCCCTTCAGTATCATTTCTTTCCATTTATGTGTATAATAACCACATCAGAAACTGAGCCCCCTGTGTAGTTCTGCAGCCAAGGAATCTGTTCTCTCTGCAATGCACAGCTGTTTCACAGGGCCTCTCCGCCGGGCTTTTTTTAGCAGCAAAGCACGGAGCTCAGGAGCAGGATTACCAAGCGGCTTGGAGGGGTGTCAGAATATTAACAGGCGGCTGCTCAGCTCTGCCGGCCTAAACTGCGAGAGGGAGGGCTGGGGATTTACATGCTCCTGAAATAATACCGCTGGCGAATGACGAGACATCCAGGGTGCACAGGGTGCTGGTGGAGGAGAGAGGAGCAGCATGGGCCGAGTGTGTGTGGAGCAAAGTCTCGGAATCGGGGATCAGCGGGGGGGGGCACTGCAGCTTTCCCTGGCTCTGGCGAGGCCTTGCGCTGTGGTGGGGGCGTGGTGCCGCTCCTGGTTATTTCAGTCCTCCTATGTCCCTGCCCCCCAGTGTGCCCCCAGGCCTTGGATGGGACAGTGGGACGGATCGTTAGTGGGCCGGTGTTTGAAAACCAGGGGAGGAGAAGCCTGCTTAGCTTTTCCACTGCTGGTGCCATTGGCACAAGAAGCTGCGGCTCGTGCCACCCAGGAGGGGCCGAAGAGCCCGGCGTCTGTCCCTGGAGCTGGAGCCCTGCTCTCTGGCGACTGCCCTGGAGGCACCAGGGACACGGGCTCGGGGATCGATGTACAGTGCTGTAGACATCCTTTGTTCATTCTGGCTCCTTGGAGCTGAGTTATCAGTTGGCATTGATTATCTCATTTCCATCACAAAAGAGGTGAAGCCTCAAACAAAGAGGCTGGCACCTCTCCAAGGGGGCAGGAGAAAGAAATGTAAAGATTTCATTTCTGACAGTCAACCTGTACAGAAAGTTAAAGCTGTTTTTTGTTTCTTGTATGTTTGGTTTGGCTTTGTTTTTTTTTTTAAACTTACTAGTTGTTTAAGAAAACAATGCTATGAGAGATGACAGGTTAGAAGAACCTTTTTTATTAGCTGTTTGATCCCTCATTCTTTCAGCTGTGCTGGCCTGGGGTTTTTTTTTTTTGTTCCCCAGACTTGTTTTCAGATCAGTTCCAACAGGATCTGAACGATCTTTACAGAGGCTGAGTGGTTCCTCGTTCAGGGTGTGTGTGTGTGTTTGTGTGTGTGTTTCCAAAGCTCCGTCCGGCCTGCAGCTGTGTGTGAGCCAGGCTCCTGCCTAGAGCTGCAGTGGATGAGCCGTGCAGATCCTGGGCTCTGCTAAAGAAACCAGCCTGTACTGTCCACTTCAGCGGGGGGTATGAGCGTCTGTGCAGCCCACAAGCATGAACGTCACACCCAGCAGAAATCCTGGCCAGGTGAGGACATTCTGCACAGTCAGTCTTGTGCAGAAATTTGCGTGGTATGAATTTAGCATAGAGGCAGAACCTCCATAAATACACGTCTCCGTTCCATGCTGTACCACCTCTTCCTCACTGTAAAAGTCGCTCAGGATATCACATGGGGCCTTTCTATTTTTGTAGCAGTTTACAGCTCGTCTCTGTTTGTGATTTAATTATTAACCACAGACAGCCTTGGCGCAGTGCCCTGGGTTCCTGAGACCTGCGTAGACGGGCCTCTCTGGGCTCGACAGACAGATCAGGGACCCAAACAGCTACAGCGGATGTAAACAGTGTACATATTGAAGTCAGTCTGGGTAAAGGCAACTTCAAGGCAAAGAGTGATAGTAATCAGGTACTGATATCCAGCCCTGCTGGCCAGATTGTCCTGGGAATTGCCTCTTGGTCCCAGTCCAGGGATTCTCTGGATGATACCGTGTCCATGTGAGGCAGCCTGGGTGGACCTGTCGGGCCCCTCTGCTCCTCTCGTTCTGTCTCCATGCAGAGTTCATTATCGAGGGACTCTGCGATGTTAAAATGAGCACGCTTGAAACAGACGAACCTGATGTGCTGTGAGCTGCACACCACCAAGCATGAAAGAGAGCAGGCCCAAGCACTGCAGATCACGCCGGGCAGGGCAAAGCCCCCCCCGTACACCCATACCCCCGAACACCTCTGGCGTGCGTTTGCGTCGCTGTTCTCGCTGCGTTCCGATGGCTGTGGTCCCTGTCCTGCAGCCCGGAGGTGGCGGAGTGGCCCGGGGAGTGTCTGCCCGGGGGGGGGGGGGGGGGCACGCGCGGTATCAGGCCAGCGGTGCGTCGGCTGCCCTCCGCTTTCAGGGTATTGTTCAGCGGCGGTGCCAGGGCAGCGGAAAGGGTGGGCGTGCGCGGATGTGATTCTTGGCACGGCCCGTCGGAGTCCTCCCCCGTTCCTCATGCGAGGGGCTGTGGCCTGCTGCTTCATCGTGCCTGGCTGTCCCGCACTGTCTGGGCCTTTGTTTCTCGGGACTGCTGGAGTTTTCCGGGGGGGGAGGCACAGAAAGGCAACCTCTGTTCTCCCAGACCCCTCCGACGCTGTCTGCTCTCTCCCTCGTCATCCTGCTGATATCTGACCTCCCTGCTGTCTCGGGTGGAGCCGGGCACACAGGGGTCCGTCTTGCTTTGCCTGCCGAGGGGGTGGGGTTTTGGTGGTCTAGGAAAGCAGCGCAGTAAGACGCCCGATCTGTCTCTGGCAATTCTCGTTAGGACCCGCGGGAGGGGAGGCAGCCTCCGTATCGCCCTCTGGAGGGGCACAGCGCAGTCGCTGCAACTCTCTCACACTCTCTCACACACACACCTTCTCTCGGACAGTGCCTGGAGCGCTTGTCCTGTTATTCAGGAAAGGGGGTGCAGATTTCTCGGCCGTGGGGCTCATGGTTCCCCTACAGCCAGACAGTCGACTGCGCGGCGCTGTGCCCCTGGGGCCGTGTGGGGGCCCGTATGTGGCAATTGCTCTTTCCTTCTGGCTCGTGGGCTGCCTCGTTTTCGGGGCCTCCCGGGGCCCGTCGGGAGCCGGGTTCCTGTTCAGTGGTGCCCTCTGGGCGGTCAAGCGGGCCTGTAAGGTACTTCTCTGGGGGGCTGCGGGCGTTCCTGTGCCCTCGCAGGCGTGGGCACGAGCGCTGGACCCAGGCGCGCACGGCAGCGGCGGTGTGAGAGGGTGGGGTCCTCTCGCACCCCTGCCCGCACGTCGGCGCCTGGAAGGTTCCGGTTCTGCCGGATGACTCCTGCCTCCGGAGCGCAGCACTCGGGAAGGGGCACCGGCAGGGCCGCGGTCGCGCCCGACAGGCTGCTGCGCCCGGCTCCTGCTCCCCGGCTCTGGGACACCCGAAAGGGGCTTCTCTTCGTCTCGAGGACGACCCTCGCCGTCTGTTGTCGGAGGAGCCCGGGAGGCGCAGTCACCTGCGCTGGCGCAGGCCCGCGGCCGACCCCTCTGCCTGCCTCCCCTCCCTCCGCTGGCCTTTGTTCCCGCTGTCTAGACGAGATGCAAAGGAGCGGCGCGGTGGAGCACGCAGAGTGACTGACGGGGAGACTGGGGAGGACCTCATTAACCCTTCGTCTGCCGCGGGGGCTGGCAGTGAGCCTGGGCTCTGAATAATCTGCATCTGATTTGGGGGAGGAGGGGTGTGGGTCAGTGCCGGATATTCGTTGTTTGCCGGCAGGGGAGGAGGGTTGGAGACAGACAATCAGCTGTGTTGACCAGCCGGGACTCTTTAACTCTTTAACTCTTTGCGTGTTCAGAGATCAGCGCCTTCCAGGCACATAAAACTACACAAGGTGCCGCGTAGGTGAGGGTGGGTGTGACCTTCTGCTGGCACGGGAGGTGATTTTTTTTATTTTTCCCTTTTGCGGTGGGGGAATAGGAGGCGACGGCTGTCTGCAGGTCCACTGCAAACATCCCGATTAGCGCAGGTGTGCTCTGAGCTCAGATAACCAGCTGCATTGGATAACCAATTTGCATTGGCTGAAGAAAACCTTTCCGTTCAGATAGAGAAGAAACGAAAGGTGGCCTGTGGACCTGCGCTGTTCAAGTACAGGCTCAGGGCGGCTGCTTGAGCAGCAGTGCCCACCCCCACAGAGCCACAGAGGTCAGCCTTGGCACCTGGGTCTTGCCATCGCAGGTCTCTGCGGCAGGTAATCCTTGCCCCTGGGCTCATGAAGCACGTGAGAATCCACTGGGTTCCTCTGAGAAGGTCCAGATGAGACCCGAGTGACCACCCCCACTCTGTGCAGAAAGGGGAGCCTGCCCTGCTAAGCAGCCGTGCTCGTTTGCAAATCGCAGGTGGTCATCCTCTCCTGTCACCCTGGAATCGATAACGAGCGAGTCTCTGGTACGTCGGTTCTGACTTTGCAGTCTCGAGTGAAGAGACGTGCACCGCCACCTGAGCTTTTGAAAAGCAGGTTTCTCCTCACAGCGCCACAGCCTGGAGGCCTCGGGAGACCGAGAGCCAGCAGGCCGGCTGAGTGTGAATCCAGCGATTTGGCGTTCTCAGATCTGTTTCTCCTTTACTGGCAGGCTGGTGCTGCTATTTGCTTTGAAACGTCTCTGCGGTGGTGTGAGCAGAGTGAGAGTCAGATGAGACTGAAAACACTTCAGGGATGTCGATATCTATCACCGTCAGAGATACTGGTAGAGTTGTTCAGTGTTCCCTTGAGTGACCACTGAGTCAGGTAGAGTGAATGTACAGTAAAAGAAATAATTACACCTTTGTAAAAAAAAAGTGTGTGGGAATTTCTAAATCTGTGGGTGCAAACCTAAAACGTAAGCTGTAAAAACTTGTTTTGGCTTTTTTTTATTTTTTGCACGCTTTTGTTGCTGGAAGAGCCTTCCCTGTTGCTGGGCAAACTTTGTGCTGCGGTTCTCAGACAGAAAGGGCTGCAGTCACGTCTGAGCTCCGTGACTCGAGATCATTGTCTTAAGGATTCAGATTTATGTAAATAAAATTTGGGGCCTGCATAATAAGCACCGCCAGCGCATCTGCAGAGAGGGCCTGGAGAATCGGTCTCCAGGCAACCAGCCACTTGGGTTCAGAGGGGAAGGGTCAGGGGTGAGGAGGAGGAGCCTGACAGAAAGCAAAAGGTTCATTGTCAAGCGTTGCTCACAGTGACCTGGAGCCTGGGGTCAGGGGGCGACCATTGTTACCTCACCACAACAGAGCTGGGTGTTTAAATCTTCAGCCTCACAATCACACTCTTTCTTCTCTGTTGTCCTGTTTGCCAGCCTTCCAAAATTCCCACCCCACTAACCTCCCCCTCACGCCACAAAAAAAAAACAAAGGGGTCTATATTGCCTTCTCACTTCAGTATAATGGCATATTTAACAGTTTTTCAGACAGTGCTACTGTTCACACAACAGTGCTGTCTGCTGAACTGGGGTTGCTGTGTCACAGCCAGTGCCCTCCTTCTGGTACTTCAATTATTTATTGTTTTCATGTGAATACTCGTATGATTATCCACAACTCCCCCCCAGCAGGAGTGACTAAGCTGATGCCCCAGCTTCTGTCAGGACCCGCAGCTCAGACGGCAGAGGAGCAGCCCTTGACCAAGCTGATATCAGCCCTCACCCTTAAAATAACAGACCCAGAAACTGACACTCTTTCTAATTTAATCTTTGTGAAAGCGGTGACTCATGGCTGCTTATCGTATCCTGTTTGGTTTTAGTCTCCATATCAAATGCAGGGGCCCTGGAAAGATCGGCGCTCCAGGAATAATTCGGTTATCCGCCTCTGCACAGCGCTGCCGGGCTTAGGGAGAAGGATTCTGCCGAGTGTCCCAGACCACGCGGAGCTGACTGCCTACTGACTCATCCTCGGAGTCTGCATGCAGGCAGCTGCAGCGCACAGATTTTTACGTTTTAGTGTCCAAATGGCCGTATTTGCCTGCATGCTCCCTGTCCAATCTCTGCTTCACCAGATCTCTGTAATCCTGGCCGGGGGGACGGATATATCTCTTCTCCCATTTTTTCCCACCAGTCCTCAGCTACCTTGGGCTCCAGTTAGAAGTGGCTCCACTTGGGCGGGCTCTGCCTGACACCAGGTGTTGCCGCCGTTGCTGCCAGTGGTCCCAACACTCCGCCATCCTGTGCCTCAGTAGGGGAGCTGGGGAGCTGCTCACTGGAGTGATATGCCAGGCACTGGGGCTGCTGGTGCAGAATGGCCCCTGTGTGTCTCCCAGGTGGGGCTGCTGGTGCAGAATGGCCCCTGTGTGTCTCCCAGGTGGGGCTGCTGGTGCAGAATGGTGTATGTGTGTCTCCCAGGTGGGGCTGCTGGTGCAGAATGGTGTATGTGTGTCTCCCAGGTGGGGCTGCTGGTGCAGAATGGCCCCTGTGTGTCTCCCAGGTGGGGCTGCTGGTGCAGAATGGTGTATGTGTGTCTCCCAGGTGGGGCTGCTGGTGCAGAATGGCCCCTGTGTGTCTCCCAGGTGGGGCTGCTGGTGCAGAATGGCCCCTGTGTGTCTCCCAGGTGGGGCTGCTGGTGCAGAATGGTGTCTGTGTGTCTCCCAGGAGGTGCTGCTGGTGCAGAATGGCCCCTGTGTGTCTCCCAGATGGAGCTATGCTTCCTTTTTCTTGAGATGCCTTTTGTATACAGCTGTGGGGCACACCCTTTGACCTAGAGAGCCAGGCAGTCGTGGTGTTTTCTTCTTCCCGAGCCCTTGATTACCCAGTTGAATTCCGTATTTACTGAACTGGACAAGCTGCGGATGTGCAGGCTCTCCCCGGCCCCGCCGTCGCCCAGCGTCAGGCCTTCCTCGGGGGCTGGGCCGGCCATTGTCGGCCCTGTCTAGACGCGGCGTCGGCTGTGCGCGGCTGAACAAAGCCGAGCCCCAGCGCAGAATATCAATGGGCTGCGTGGAGATGGGAGGTGCCCCTGTCCTCCCTCCCCCCCGGCTCCGCACAGCAGGGCCGGGGCTCTTAAAGACACCAGGTATCGCCTGCGAGCCCTGTCCGAGCCTGCCTGGCTTGTGTTGCTGTTGAGAAGACGGGCAGCCCGCTTCCCTCCCTGCGGCAAGCGAAGAAGGGCAGCCTGTGGGCGCAGGAAGAGGAGCGCGTCGCCCAGCGCACACCGGCTGAGCACTCCCCGCGCTCCGTGACTGGTGACTCATGGGTATTGCACCTCTCTGCCCAGGCGGTCCGGTCGGGCCCGGGCCCGTCTCCCTCCCGCCTGCCGCGGCTCCGCCAGAGCGCCGTTACCTGGCCCGCGAGTCGCCCCGCGCGGGGTGAGGGCGCGTTTGCGCACTGACTCACCCGTGACGGGGCAGGAGCTCGGCTCGGGGCCGGATTTGTCTGTCTGAATCCCTTCTAAAAAAAGCCGCCATGCCCTGTTTCTCCGCGGGGAGCCCTCCCTGATTTTTCCGGTTGGTGAAATAGTTTGGCCATGACTCGCGCGGGCGTGCTGCTGCTCCTGCTGCTGCCGGGGGCTTGGCAAGAGTGTCCCAGCTGGCACAGCCTGTGGGCGCAGTCTAACAATGGCATGTGCTTTCGAGCGCCGTCGGGGGCTCCCCTAGCCCGCAGAGAAATGCTTCCCTGTTCTTATTCATCCGTTCTGGATCCTGAAGCAGGCATGTCGGATGAGGGCTGATCCAGCTCTTCCAGCCCCACCTTCCCGCCAAGCTCTTCCTTACTCCTCGTAACCGATAACGGCCTTGACTGCCCCCTTTTCCAGAAGCTGCTGGGACAGTTGGAGGCTTTGGGCTGGCTGAGAGCAGCAGAGACAGGGAAGCCGACGTGTGTGTGAGCTGAAGATCCTCCCTGTCAGATCAGTCCAGGCTCGTTTCTGTACTGGGGAGCCCAGCTGGAGCAGAGGACAGGCCAGGGGATTCACGAACAGTGCTTGAGGTTTTCAGTGTTTCTGTAACAAAGCACTCTCTTTTAGAAGACAGTTAACCGATTGACCGTCACTGTGTCTTTTCTGAATCCTAGTGTAACACAGCATACGTGTAGCCCCCGCTGATACTCCTCAGAGCTGTGTAGGACACTAGAGACATAGTGTCTCTAGTGTCCTACACAGCTCTGAAGAGTATCAGCGGTCAGGGTGCTGTTGGTCTGGGGGGGTCAGTGCTGTAGTCTCGTGCTGTGCAGGATGCCCTGAGCCATGCTGGGCGAGAGTCCTCCAGAAATAACCAGAGCCAGCGAGGGTGCAAGGTGTAACACTCGCTCAAGGGTGCAACAGCAGTGTGCACACTGTGCCTCGAACCCTCAACCCCTCACGGACTGCCAGCCCCACACATCCCTTGCCTGACACTGTGCGTTTCCCTGCTGCACATGAAGTCCTCTTTGTGGGTCTGAGCTCACAGGAGCTCCAGCCAAAAAGCATCCTGAAGAGTCTGAACAAGCGTGGAGTTTGTATTTCACCACATCCCAATCTGCCTGTCAGTCCACAGCAGCACAGCGGGGGTGTTTCCAGCCAGATCTGGGAGATTATCTCCGAACAAGAGGCGCAGGGCGGGAGAGTGACAGCGCACCTGAAGCTGTTGTCTTTGGGGAAGATCCTGAGGCTGGAGGGAGTGGGTGGAGGGAGAGGACAAACACAGGGAGATTATAGCATTCATCTGCAGAGGCACTTTCTGTCTTTGGGTAGGGTTTTGCTTTTTCTGTTCATGCCTTACAGATTAAAAAGCCACAGCCTCGAGCCTGCAACACCTCTCAGCAAAAGAGCAGGTTGCTATTTACACAAAAAAAACACAACTTCAGGTATTTGCAGGTAGCTTTTTTTCCCCCCCAGTCTCTGCAAAACAGAATTCTCGAAGTTAAGTGCCTGTTGAGCTGGCATGAGACGTCAGTCATCGTCGGATGTGTTTATTTAGTTTTTCAGTGCGTGTTTTTTCCTCCCTGTGCTTAAGAGCTGAGCGGGATTCCTGGCAGGGAGCTGCTGTCTTTCCGGTTGTGCTGCGGTCGGGCGCAGACGGTGTTATGTCTGGATAGGCGCTGCGTCTGTTGGTAAGTGGCAGGTTAGGCGGGTTGAGGTGCTGGGAAAGCCAGGCTGTTTGAAATGAGACCCGATATGAGAATCTCTGTATAATAACAAATGCAGACTAGGAAAGAGAGGCTGTTTATATAATCCAGGAGTACAGAGGGCAACTCAAGCCATGTGTGACAGAAGAAAGGCATATCTTCTATGTTTGCATTTAGGCAGCTTTTTGTTTCTCAAAAGCAAGGAATTTGCTTATTATTTCCATTGAATAGCAGGAGCTTGTCTGAAGGTACAACCCCAGGCATGGTGATATTGGTGTGTTCAGAGTGTAGAGGGCGGGTTTGGCTCGTCGTGCCTGTCAGCTGCACCTGGCCTGAGGCTGTCCAAGAGGGCCTGTGTGCAGGGAGGCGCAGGTGCAAGTCTGCCCAGCGGCGTGCGTGGGCGTGCGTGCACGTTGGAGATTCTGGTTCTGGTCGGCGTCTGCTCTTTCTCCCAGCCATTGTCCACTGTGCACAGCAAGAAGGTACCCCCACCCCCATCAAAACCCTCCTTCAATGGAAACATCAGGGGCTGCACTCCTCCCCTCCAGTGCAGTAGCTGCAACCCCTGCAGGCAATCAGTTCAGGGGACCCCAGCCCTGTCTGTAACCCTAATGGGGCGCCGTTCGGAGGGTGTCAGGACACTGGGACAGGGGAGGGGGTGCGTTCTGTTCACAGCTGCGGTCGGGGCCCTGAGCTCCATGCTCGCCCTCCATGGCTGGGGTGCCCGCTGTGCATTGCCACACACCATGACTGTGCCATGACCCTTCTCTGTGATCTACAGCACCTGGGCTATCGGTTTGAACCCGATGAGCAAAATCCCCCCCCCCCCCACCATGCACTGTGATTTCAGAACAGATTACGTGCACGTGGGGGCAAGGAAGTCGGAGATCATTACACTCTAATGATCTGTTTTTTTCAAACCAGTTTGTCGTCGTGAATATCAGAGTTGCAAGGGCTCTCTTTAAAAGTTGAATATATTGGGCTGTAAACATGCTTTTGCTTCCTTGGTGTTTCCAGTAGACACAGCAGTGCCAGGACTGTGCAGACTGTAGTGGAGACATCAGGGCTCTGGACTCCACACCAGGGGGTTGTGGGTTCAAATCCAAGATGGGCTATGGCCGTTGTGCCCTTGAGAAATTGCTCTGGTAGGTTCCCATTGGCTTGAATGGGGCATCATTGTAAATGGCAGTGTTGTGAATTGACCTACCTGCTTGAATAAAGAATTCAGTGAAAAAGTCCCCCCGCCTTGCTCTGCTGTGGGTTAGCGTGCCCAGGCCTGGAAGAAAAGGCTGTTTCGGGTCTCAGACGTTTGAGGCCTCGGTTTTAGAGGGTCCTCATGTTCGCCTTGGTGAACAAAGACTTGCCCTTCGTGCAGAGCTGGTGAGTCCTGTCCTCTCCGCGCGGAGTCTGGAGATGGAGACGCAGGCAGGGAGGGGTCCTGCAGCCAGGCTGGGGGGGCGGCAGTGTCCGTGCGCACGCACACCGCCCCTGAAGAGCCGCCCTCGCTGACGGGAGCACTCCCCCTGCCTCTCCTCACCTCAGACACCCCGGCTCTCCCGATCCCCCGGCAGCCTTGGACTGCCGAACCCCAGCCCACAGGCCCGGCCTGGTCTGAGAAGGGTGACGGCCAGCTGGATCTTCAAAACCCACGCACCCCCTTTCCTGGCTTTTCAGTCTGTTTTGATCACAGGAGACTGAGTAAGAGGGAGATGGCAACAGCAATAATGTCTTATCAGAAAAGCAGGACATTCCCCTTGACTGCAGTCCTGATCATCAGCAACAGCGAGGTCCCACCAGAAACAGGCACTGGTGGCGCAGTGAGGAGTAAAGACCCAGTCTGAGTGTCTGGGTTTCAGTAGGCTTTTGGCCAGAAAATCTCAACACGGGCACAGAGCTCGTGGTGGCCGTGGTGTGTCGTGTTGGTCGGTGCAGACTGCAGTGAGGAGGCGACAGCCCCCAGCCCTGAGCTGTGCACGCTGCTGATCCAGGACCAGTCCCTAGTGGGGGCTGAGGGAGGAGAGATAAAGCTCCGCTCCTGCCTGTGAGGTTACAGCTGCTGTTTTCATCATGGCGGAACTTCATCACTGCTCAGGGACTCTTTGCACTGGCCATCTGCCCGGTTGAAGTGGCGATGCTGGCCCTGCGTGTAACAGTGGCAGCCTCTACCATGCAGATCATCGTAAAGTATGCTTAGCTGTCCTCTGGTCCTCTGTCAGCCACGTGGCTGTTCCACAAGTTCCACACATGTGCTGCAGAAGCAGAACGTTGCTTTCTGAGCATCCATCACCCAGAGCTGGACAACACAGTGGCCTGCTGCTGGCGCCCCCTGCTGGGGTTTGTGTTGTGGCGAGAGCCTTATCTCTTTCTGAGCAGCGCAGAAGGTGATGATTAGAGAAGACATCATGGTGAGGAATCCTCTGTGTGCCAGGCCCACTGGCCTCGGGTTCCAGAGAATCTGGGAATCCTCCCCAGTGTCCCTGGATTCGAACCGTGCATTCCGTGGGAAACCGTTGGATTCTCTCTCGGGTGGGAGGGAGATAGATATACTGGATGTTCGTAAAAAAAGTACCCTGCCGGTACCCTGAATTCTTTTCAAGAAAAAAGTGGGTGAGACCCTTGAACTGATTAGCTGTTAAATACCAGTTGAGCTCAATGGGCTCTTTGGACACTTCTTATAGTCTGATCTGCACCTACATGCACATACCCCCAGACTGCATGGTAGCAGGCAGTAGTCCAGAGTTGTGTTTTGTACATGTGGATGGGTGTCTGGCCTGCCTGGAACACTGAATCAGCTCGCCAGGCAACTAACCTCCCATCTGGCTCTGCAGAGCATCTGGAAAGGATTGCAGGCAGGTCAAGCCCACATTGAAACAGGCAGGAACTGCAAAATCATTTCAGACGGCGAGAGGGAGGTCTGAAAGAGCAATAATTCTGCTTTCTGTTGGCTAAGCTGCTGCCTGCCTTTCACAGCCACAGGCAGCCAGTGACAACCAGCCATGTTTCCACTTAGTTTCAGTCAGACTGCATGTCTGCGCTGACACCCCGTGAATATACTGGCGAGCAACAAAAAATAAATGGTTATTATGGACAGATGCAGTACACAACGATATCTATTATTGTGTACACAGATGACATTGTTATAGATTGTTCCATTTGGTTCATTTTAAAGCATCTTCTGCACTCACTGTGCTGCAGTTGTTTGAGAGTGCACTCTGGGGCCAGTGGTATATTACGGCTATCCGAGTAAATTTTTTTTTTCCGTGTGCGTGGTTTGTCTGTTATTAGCTCCAGAGCACGCAACAGTCCTGAATTTCCCACGCTGCCTGCGTCATTCATGCCAGGAGTCATGCAGAACAGCTTTGTCCCTGCGCTGTCCTCTCTTGCTTCCCTGTCTCCCCTCCCTGCACGCCCTTTTCTAAAAACATTTTCTGCATTCACATGGAAATTCTGCAAACAAATTATGTGGACCCTTCACCTCTGCCCCCCCCCCGTCTGTCGCTCAGACAGTTAAACAGACATGAGCGACCTGCGCCCCCCCAGCCAGGTCCGGCCCCTGTGTCTGGAAAGGCGCACAGCGCTGTGGCAGTAACCGTGCAGTAAGAGGACTACAGAGATCGCTGGCTGCCCACTGCCCCTCCCCACACTGTCTGCCGGAGCGCTTAGAGCTGTCTGGCTCAGCAGTGACCGGGAGTGCCCTGGAGAGAGGGGGGGTTCCCTCGGATGGGATCTTCTGTGACCCCGTGACCTTCCCGGGGGGTGGGGGTGGGGGGGGCAGGGCTTCTCGTCAGGCTGTGTTGTTGGTGTCTGGTCTGGCAGAGCAGCCCAGTCAGAACAAAGGAAAAGGCCCTGCTGTCGTCTCGCTGTCTCCCTTTGCTCGTCTGCTGGTGTTTCCACTGTCACTTCTGTGCTTTTCTATTAATAAGAGAATCTATTAATTAGGTCCTGCAATTAATTTCTACTAATAAGGTCCTGCAATTAATTTCTATTAATAAGGTTCTGTAACTGGGTGGGTTCAATGACGCTAAAGCCCAGAATGCACTCGTCTCCTTCCCCTGTTTGCTGTCGTTTGTAGAATTAATTTCCAGGCCCGTGTTTTGGGTTATTTTTTCAATTTGCTTGCTTCCTTGAATTGTGTTTTCCCCTCTAGCTAGTCTTACAGGTCACCGGGTGTGAAGACTGTGACTGCGTGAAGCAAGTAGTTTGTTCAGTGGAACTGAGAGCAGGTGGGCCAGCTGCTGCCCTGTCCCCGCTGGGCCGGAGGAAACGGGATGCTGCTGAGCTCGGCCCGGCCGGCCTGCCTCCCTGTCTTGTGATAACCTGCCCCCAGGGGCAGCAGGGAAGGGGAAGAGGGCAGGGAAGTGCTGGAGCGTGTCTGAGGGGGGGGGGGAGACTGGGTCGACTCTCGCCAGTGCCCGAGCCCGTCCTGAGGCTGTGCCAGGCTCGCAGCTGTGCCCGTGTCTGCGCTGAGGGGCGGACAGGAGCCACGCCAGGGCCTCGGCCTGCCGGCAGCAGGCACTCCAGGGTGCCCGCGCTCTGGAAGTAGGGGCCACAGCCGGGCGGCTCTGTGCATCGGAGACACCTCGCTCCTTTTTACCACCAAACGTTAAAGTCAAAAAGTCACATGGTCCTGTAACGATGGATTTCTGTGGCGCAGTTCTTGGGTATGAGTTTCATAATAGCCCCGATATTAAGTTGAAACTTGGCAGCGCAGGGGATTTAGAATATCAGGCTGACCCTGGGAAATCGGTGGTGTTGCGGGACACTCCGGCAGGGCCTGTCCACAGCCCTGAGCTCCCACTGCTCTGCTCGGCTGTGTAGGGCTGAAGGGGATCTTGTGATCGGGGGGCGGCCCAGTGATGTCTGGGCGGGACGGGGAGTTTTCTATCTGTTCAGGCTGTAAAAACGCAATAGCTGTGTGACCTGCCTCCCAGTCGCCTCCTCGCGCTGTCGAGCTGGCCTGCAGCTGGCTGACCCCAGGGAGCGCTGAGATGCGTGCTGCACATGTGCTATACTGTAGACATGTGTAAGTGTAAGGAATTGTTATTATTCAGGAAATAGATGATCTTCAGCCAGTTTGAAGACGCACAGAAAGGGCTGGGCCTGTTCAGGAGCAGTGAAGAGCTTTCCTGTTCAGTGATCCCGTTAGTTGAAGGGAAATTGCACGCTGCAGCTGGTCATGTTGTGCTAACTGTGCCAAGTTAAGGGAGGAATCCAGGTGTCGTGGTGCAGATGCTTGGTGCAGCAGCACAGCTGTGGCTCCTCTCTCACAGGCCCCTGCTCCTCTGTCTCTCCCCTGCAGCCCAGCTGGAGTTTGTCCAGATCATCGTCATCGTGGTGGTGATGATGGTCATGGTTGTGGTGATCACCTGCCTGCTCAACCACTACAAGCTGTCGGCGCGCTCCTTCATCAGCCGCCACAGCCAGGCGCGGCGGCGGCACCTCCCGCTGGCCTCGGTGAGTACTGCTCCTCGTCGGGGTGGCGGGGTGGGGGGGGTGGCCCGGAGGAGTGCGGCACGCACGCAGGGACGGCTCATTCGTTTTGTTAAGAGCACCCGTGCCAGCAGCCCACTGGAGCTCAGCAGGCGTGAGCCTGGCCAGTACCTGGAGGGCAGACCTCCTGGGAGAGCTGAGGCTGCTGCTGGAAGAGGTGTTAGTGGGGCCAGCAGGGGGCGCTCACCCTGTGGTCCATGTGGGTCCTAATGCCCCAGTATAGTGATGGGGAAACTATACTGTAAAAAAGCGCCGTCCTTCGGATGAGACGTAAAACCGAGGTCCTGACTCTCTGTGGTCATTAAAAATCCCAGGGTGTTTCTCGAAAAGAGTAGGGGTGTAACCCCGGCGTCCTGGCCAAATTTCCCCCTGGCCCTTACCAGTCATGGCCTCCTAATAATTACCCCCTCTCTGAACTGGCTTCATCACTCTGCTCTCCTCCCCACTGAGGGCTGGTGTGTGGGGAGTGTACTGGCACATCATCAAGGTGGGGCTGCACACTGGTGGGGGTGGAGGGGATCCCCATGACCTGGAAAGCGCTATGAGTGGATATGAGCGTAAGGAGTTATTGCTTATTAAAGCTGCAGAGTCAGGGAGGAGTGTGCCATTGTCATGCAGCTGTGCTGTTCCTGGCTGCCCCTCTGCTCCGAACGCTGCACCCACTTGTCCGGCGGGGTGTGAGACATGGGGGTCTGGGAGCAGGCAGTGAGGGGCGCTCTGAACTGCCGGGGACCCGCAGGAGGGTGTCGCGCAGAGGTGGCGTGAGGGTCCGTTAGCATCGTTTTCTTCCTCCCTGACGGCTGGGCTTCATTCCTCCTGCCAGGCTCTGGCCCCCACCCCTGTTTCTTCATGCAGTCTCAGATCTTTCCTTTTCTTTAGCCAGATGGAGTAGTGCCACCTAGTGGCCGTGTGCATGTTGCAGACCTCAGCACCTGTCCTGAGACTGTGACTCGGCTCTCTCTCCGCTTGAGGCTGCCAGTCCTGACCTCCAGTCTGTGCTCATTTCCATTCCAGCTGGATTCTCCCTCCCCTTGTCGAGCTACTGCAGTTGCTTTTATTTTATGAAAATTACATCTTTTTAATTGGTTTCATTTCCTTAAATACTTGCAGATGTTTTGAGGGGTTTTTTTTTTTGTACTAATTTGGAACCTGAACCTGAAAACCTTTTTAAAAGATTTTTAAATAGAGAATTATTTATTATTATTTTAAAAAGAGAATTAAGTGACTTGAAAGTTCAGCTCAAGTGAAATCCTAAAAACTTCAGGCCCTGTGGGCTAGGTCTGAGTAAGTCCTGCCTTGAACCCATTCAGTCATGGGTCTCTAATTGTACTGCTGTGTGCTGCCCCCTCCTGTCAGACCCGTACACTGCACCCAGAGGTACACTCAGCACATCTGCCCACTGGCTTTGCCTCTGGGTGCTCAGGCTCCACACACACCGACTAGCCTAGAGTCACTTTTTATTTTTAATTAGCAGCACTTGACCTATTATACACATTTACATTTTGCGTACATTTTCATGAGTTCGTTTGGCTGGTGTTTTTATCCAAAGTGACTTGCAGTCACATTTACTCGAGATGCGAAGGTTGTAGATGAGCGTCGTGTGGTGTTTAAGATCCGGGATGTGGCACCGAGGAGTTCCTGTGCTGCCGGACAGACAGGAAGTAGTAACCTGGGTCAGTCGCAGGGCCCTGGGGTCAGGAATATCCTGAAGGGGTGGGTTTTCAGTTTCTCCTGGACACTGGGGTCCTGACTGTGGCAGGTAGGCCGTCCCACCTCTGGGGGGCAGCAGAGAGCACAGTGGCACCTGGGGTTTGTTGCCCCTTAGAGACTGCACTGGCAGCCAGCCTGAGGAGCCGTATCTCGGCATCCCAGTGGGACACGGGGCCTGGCAGGGGCCTGGAGGAATGCTGGTGCAGTCCCGCTGGAAGCCCTGCAGGACAGCGCCGGATCTGAATCTCATCTTTACAGCGTGGAAAGACCTAAAAATTACTGCTGAAATTTTCACCACCTGCCACAGTGTGAGTAAGACCACTGTGGGCGTTTTGTATCCCTAGACTGTTCTGATTTATTGAGAGAGTTCCTGCAGATAATGTGTGTAGAGCCCAGGTGTGTTAGAGAATCGCACACCTGCACTTCAGCATTAATGTCTCTTTCTGACCGTTTCTCTCTCCCTCTGTGCTTTCAGGAAGGGAGCCTGTGGCCATCCGATAGCTCTGGGCCCTCCAGTGGAATGACAGAGGTACTGTGGATTTGTTTTCTCCTTCAGTAATGAGCTCGTTAAGATGGTGTCGCCCGGCTGCTGAGATCTGACAGGATGATGGTGGTGTCTCTGGAGCCCCAGCTCCTCGGTCAGTCCTCAGAAGAGGACCTGCTCCTGCTCTGCTGTGCGCCTGTTCCTTCAGCTGTGCTGCACACACGGCAGGCGGGCCGGAGCACGATTCTGCCCGGAATGAAGCTGCCCTCTTGCCATCAATAGGTCCAGGCTGCAGTCTAAAGCACTCGAGTGTCAGGCTGAGAAGCTGCTGGAGCTGTGCGTGGCACTGAGAGGTGACACTGGCGTTTCCTGATCTGTAGCAGCACAATGGCGAGAGGGCAGAGGGCTGACAGCAGGCTGGTTTGGAGAGCAGCTCTCGAGCAGGGCGGCTTTTGTCCTCGAGAAAGAAAGCAGCCTTTTCACATGGGCGTCATCTGGCCAGCGGCTCTCGTTCAAGGCGAGAGAGGGTGGCGGGTGAAGAGGCTCTCGAGCGGAGTGCTGCTTCAGCTCTCGCTGTCTACTTCGGGTGCTGGTGCTCTGGGGCTTGCTGGGCGGTGTAATAAGGCCAGGTCTCCCTTCAGGCCTCTCCAGCAAACAGCCTTAGTCTGCCAGCAGTCACTGCACGCTCAGACCTGCAGGACAAGGACAGTTAAATACTGCTTCTTAGAGTCTGGGGCCTCTCTTCTGTCATGCATGCATCATCCGCTTTCCAATCGCTTATCCAATCCTGGATCATGGGAGTGTTGGGGCCTATCCCAGCAAGCAATGGGCACAAGGCAGGGTGCAGCCTGGATAGGGTCTGCTGCCGGGTAAACAGACACACACAGTCACACCAGGGCTAATTCTCCCAGAAGACAATTATCCCACCAGCATGTCTGTGGACTGTGGGAGGGAACTGGCGCACCCAGAGGAAACCCACACCAACACAGACGGCACCCCAGCGCTGCCAGGCAGCAGTGCTCACTTTTTAAAGTGGTTTCTTTTTGTTTGTGTTTTTTATTGTGTATGTTATTTAACTTGTTGTTGCTGCTGCTGTTCTGTGTTTGGTGTGGGTGATTCCTTTAACGTCTTTGTATTGGAGCGTACAGGCAAATAAGCATTTCACTGCACTTGTGCATGTGACGAATACACTGAACTTATTAACCCCTAGTTCATGATATTAATTATCAGTTAAGGCAGCGTTTAGCAGGCTGGTAGACGCAGTCCACCCTGCTGCAGTGAGATGGACAGACAGGCGTGCGAGTGCACTCATTCTCTCCTGCCTCTGCCCCCTGCAGCCGATGTACACCCCTCGGCCCCCGGACCGGCTGGCCGTGCCCTCCTACCTGCAGAGGGATCGCTTCGCCCGCTTCCAGCCCACCTACCCCTACCTGCCGCACGACATCGACCTGCCACCCACCATCTCGCTGTCGGACGGCGAGGAGCCGCCCCCCTACCAGGGGCCCTGCACCCTGCAGCTGCGGGACCCCGAGCAGCAGCTGGAGCTGAACCGGGAGTCCGTGCGCGCCCCCCCGAACCGCACCGTGTTCGACAGCGACCTCATCGACGCCTCGCTGTGCGCCCCCAGCCTGCACTCGGGGGTCAGCGCCGCCTGCTACGGCAGCCAGGGCCGCGTGGAGGGGCCGCCACCCACCTACAGCGAGGTCATAGGTCACTGCCACCCGGGCCCCGCCTACTACCCCTCCACCCAGAGACCGCCGGCGCAGGCAGCCACGCCCCCCCCGGTGCACGGCCCCCAGCACAGACTGGACCCAGCGCAGATCAGCCTGGAGAGCACAAACGCGCGCAACAAGGAGACGCAGAAGGTCCAGCCCTTCTGAGACTGAGGCACCGGCAGGGGGGCCGAGCCTTGGATACTCGGGGCCCTCTGTGGCCCTTTCGCGCAGGCCGGCCAGCCCGGGGGAGAGGAGGGGGTGGGAGGGGATGGGGGATGATGATCCCACAATCAGGGACAGAGTGCCCAGCCTGTGCCCCCCACCCCCCACCTCCTGTTGTACAAATATTTACTTGTTCTGTGTTGTTCAGTGCTCACAGCTTTGGCTGTTCTAGGTTTTCAGCTATTGAGGAATTCAAAAAAAAAAGTGTTGAGCTGCATCCCCCTTTACATATTTATTCTTCATCGTCATTATTATTTTTTTCTTCTTTTCAGGGTTAACCAGCCTATCCCTTGCCGAGAGTGTGTTCAGCTGTCTCTCAGTTGTCACTGTGAGCTCTGTTAGACTTGACTTACCTCTACAGCACCTGTCCTTAATTCGAAACGCTCGAAAGTCTTTAGCAGTGTCGAGTCTTCCCTTGCAATCCGGATGACTTATTTCAGGCCCGCGTGGTCGGTGCACTGATATGTGCAGGCCTGCTACCTGTAGACAGGTGTCTCCTCTTTGAGCCTGGCGTGAAGCTGGCTCTGTTGGGCATGACCTGTCCTTGCACTCATCGCTGGAGCAGTGTGCATGAGTCCTGCTTATTTATTTGTCTTTAATTTCCTTAACCTTTCAAGAAACATTTGCACAAAAGAAAATCAAAAAGAAGACTGTGTTTATTTGACTAATCTGCAATATGTATCATAAGAGTATTGGGTACAAAGTGCGCAGGCAGGGGTATTTTTGTAAAAAGAAAAGGGATTATAAAGAGAAAAGAAATTCATTCTTCTTGTTTTGTCTCATAACTAGAAAAAGTGAAATGGCATTTGTTCTTTCCAGGGTGCCAATTCAAACATGTTTAACTTTGTGTTAAAAGAAAAAAAAGCCTGAAAGGACTTAAAAGAAAAAGCACGAATTTAGAGTTATTTATATAAATGTTGAAAAATATTGCACTATTTTTTAATATAAATGACAAATTGCAAGCCCCAGCTTGCACCAGTGAGAAGACCTCTATGGCGATCGGAGGGGATCGTGTGGATGAGTGGTGTGTGTGTTTTCTCACCTGCGCCTGTCTCGGCAGACGGACCGGCTCTGTCACAGGGCCCCTTCACTGCACAGCAGCTCGGAGTGGGGCTGCAGTTCCAAGCTTTCAAATGGTTTTGTTTTTATTGTTCGAGAACCAGCTCACTACCGTGCACAATAGAGCCACAGCCAGCGGACTCCAGCAGCAGAGCCTTCCTGTCTCGCCCCCCCTCCGAGATCCGTGTGACCCAGTTCAGCACCCTTATGGGACTGGTGGGCCTTGGCCAGGTCCTTCTCTGTTATTCCCGGGTCAGAGGCAGCTGGCTCAGAGGTGGAGTGAGTCCGGGGACTTGTCGGGAGCTGAAGTGTTGTAAAAAGCACTTTCAGATGAAGTCGGCTGGAAGCACAGTCGAGGGTGTCCTCCGGGGGTGGTGAGGACATCAGATGACCCTGCGGTTGTGAGGGCAGGATTGGTCTCACGGCCACTGTGTCGCGGCTCGCAACGCCAACAGTGGGGGGCGGGCAGCTGGAGACCTCTCCTCTTACTGGACACAGTCCGATCAGAGTCTTGACCGCCCGACTCGCCTCTAATCAGAAGGCTTGGCCAAGCATCACAGCCCCGGTGCTCCCCTGCAGGCAGTCTTATGATTTTGTCCTCTGCCAGCTGTCCGGGGTTTCATTTAGAGGTCCAGGGGAGGCCCATCCTGGTGTTCAGCGAGGGTGGCGGGGGTGTGTCCGAGCTGCTGTGCTAGCGTGGCTGTTGGGAGGTATTCTTTCCTGCCGGTTCCGTCCTGTGGGCTGGCCGCAGCTGCGCCGGCTGACGTCAAGCGCCCGTCGGGGTCAGGGCGGGGGGCCCAGGGCCAGGCCGGGAGGGGGCTGCTGTGCAGTGCAGGCGTCCCCCTGAACGAGGACTTGTTTGCAGGCGTTCTCTCAGCACTTTAATGAAAACGGGGAGGCACACCAATCCCTTTCAGTCAGCCCGGGTTTTGTTTTCTTCTTATGCAACTGCTCCCTTCCTGGCAGAAACGGCGAGCTGCGGGAGGGCGGAGGGCCGATGCACGAGCCCGAGCACATGCCTTCCAGCCCCCCAGGATCCCTGGGAAAGCCGCTCCTTTCTTTTGTTTACAGCCACACAATCTCAATTAAGATCAGCCGCGGGGAAAAATGAAAAGATCGGTTTCGGCCGGGTGGGCGCCGCTCTCTCCCCCCCCCCCCCCCCCCCAGCGGTTTCGGCCTCGGAGGGAGCTCGGGTATGATTCTGGTCGATCCAGTTTGCTTCAGGGAAACCCGGTGCTGGCTGAAAGTCGTTTCGAGGCAGGGGTGTGACCAGTGAATAAGGCAAGGGGTGACTGGGAGGCACTGGGCAGTCTGGGCGTGCGGTCCTGAGGGCCTCCTGTTCTACATATCTGCCTGTTGTCGCCAGCGACCCCCCCCACCTGCTGAGACGGGGGCGCTCCTGGCCAGCGCGAGCGAGACTGTGCCGGTCCCGGTCACTCCTGCCCGTCACCCCCTCCCTCTCAGGCAAGAGCTCTTCCTGTTTCGGAGATGCCTGGGGCCGGCGCCGGCCGATGACGGGCCGCAGTGTGCCAGCCAGCCCGCGTGAGAGAGGTGTGTGCACGATAGAGGTTTAGGGAGAGTGTTGCAATATACCTACTTTTGCCTTTTGATAATGTAGTTGTTGTTTAACTTAGATATTAAAAAAGGAGGTTGTTGTTTTTTCTTTCACTTTTTTAGAAACTAAGTGGACTTTATTTGTGCAAATTCATTATACATGCATATATATTTTGCTGTGTAACTTGCAGACAAGGCGAATTAATGATACCTATACCTTTTTTTTGTTTTTCACTGGTTATCTTCCATCTGTGTCCAGCACTCATGTCTCCTGTCCTGTCCTTGAGAGTTGAGGAAGTGTGTTGTGCGAATGGATACAGGACCACAGTTTGTGCACTTAGTGTCTGATGGAACCAGAGGGACAGGAGAGTGTTTTCTGGCCCAGGGGTAGTGGGGCTCAGGTCAGAGGTCAGCTGCACTCCTGCCACACCTCCTGTCAAACCGCATCGTCGGCTGCTTCTCCTGAGCGCTCACTTTGCTTTCTGAACTGGCCGCGTCGATTGTCCCCTTGTTTAGATAAACACTGCTTGTTCGCAAATGTCAGAATCAGAAACAACATGGATGCGAGGCGTGATAAAGAGGGGGTGCATCGACGTATGGCTGTGTTTCCCCGAGCGCTCTGACAGGAGGGAGGCGGGGGGCTCTCTGTCCCGTGACGAGCTGCCGTGTCCTGGTGTGGGGGTCAGCAAGGGGTCTGTGTGTGTCCAAGGGGAAACTCACCTGGTTCCTTGGGGAGTTCTTGTTTGGGTTTTTCTAATTGTCTCATTCCTGAACGTAAAAGATTCAGCCTCGCAGCACAAATGGGTCTCCATCTGGGAATATTATACTTGGGATTTTCCTGGATTCCACCACTTTCCAGTGAGTGGCAGGTACCCATCAAATCCCATTCCAGATAAGAGAGTCAATTCACAAAACGCATTCGTCATTGTTGGCTAAGAGCCACTGTGGGCACACAGGTGCTGGGTTAACATCCAGAAAAGCTCTGAAGAGAAATTGAAGGAGTTAAAGCAAATGTCCCTCGCTGTCCCACAATCCCCTGCCCTGCGGTTTGGCACCAGTGCACTCTGGTATATCCCAGCAGCCCAGCGCCTCTCCGGCCTCGGGCCGCGTCCCAGACCTGGTCCCAGGCAGGAGGGCCCTGTGTTGGTCACAGTGCGGTGAGTTTCCTCTAGGGCTGACAGTCGCCTCACACAGAGGTAGCTTGGGCATGGTTCCCAGCATGAAACCGAGCATTTCCAAAGAAGGCATGATCCCACCCGACCCTCAGAGACAGTCATGGGTGGGGTGGGTCTGTGTAACTTGAAGGTTTTTTTTATTCATTTTTGTCAGTTCGCTTGCTTTGCCCATTAAACTGTTGGAAAAACAATGATGTAACACTTTAAGGTTGCAGTATAAGCCTATTTATAAAACTGTTAAGCAATTATCTGTACTAAAAAAAACAGACAAGTTTCCTAGTTCCTTTCCTGGTGCTCATTTTGTTATGAGGATGCTTGTGTTCTGATGAAGAGTTGTTGTTTCTATACTGTACTTAAACCTGTTATATTCTAAAGCATGTTCCATTCAGAGATGTATCGCCGTAAGTATATATATATATTATTGTCAACAATAACTGATCATGTGTAACAACATTTTTATTTTTATTATTTTTTAATTTATATTGGATCCTAAAAGTGTTACCAGGTTTGTATCATTCTGTTAAAGCCGGGGGACGAAGACTATTACCAGAAGCGCTGTAAATCAGATACGTTTCGAGTTAACCTCCATTTAAACAAATAAAAAGGTTTCTAAAAAGACTAGGAGTGTGCTTAGAGTTATTGACTCGGTTAACGAGAGGCAGCAGCTGGGCTGAGCTGTGTTTCTCAGGCAGGAGAGCAGCATTGCCGTTTACTGGCTGGTGGAAGAAACTTTCTGCATTATCAGTTTGCTCTTGTATTTGGCCAGAGCCCTGGATACTCCTCCAGAGAGTCTCCACAGAGTGCCTGTTACTGCAGCGTATACTGTACAGTACCCCCGGTACGAGCAACCACTGCCCCTCCTGCCTCTTCTCTCTTTCTGCGGGACTGGCTTCGGAAAGGGTCGGATCAGGGCTGGGATCAGCACACAGCCGGTGTGTTTCCGAGGTTGTTAGTTTTCTTCTGCAGGGGGCAGCAGGCTGTCTTTGTCAGGCCCTGTGCTGAAGAACCCTGCAGTCGCAAAAACGTTTGGGAACATGCTTTGAAAACCAGTTTTGCAGGGGTAGCGTGTGCTTTTTCTGCACTATGACTAAAGTACATCCTTGGGGAAAACCCAAGTACCACCGATCTTTGGATTGAAATGAAAGATTTTTTTCTCAACTGGAATATGATCAGCAGATGTTTGAAGACTCAACGAGAGAAGGTGTAGGCAGTATTCCTGACTGTAACAGTAGTAGTGCATCCTTTCCACCAGGTGGAGTCCTTACTCTTGCTCTGGCACTGGGACTGCTGTGCAGCAAAAGTTTACGAAAACTTAATTTTGACAAAGAAATGTGAGACTTGTTACAGGATACATTGTACTTTCAATTTAACCTGAAGGCTAATTTCTCTTAATAGACCCCTGGCGGACACTTAAAACATCTCCTAGTGTCTCGTCAGACAGTAAGTGAGCCCGAGCCAGGTCAGGCTGGGCAGCAGAGGGATGGGAGTCCTCAAAGGAAAGCCAGGCTGCTACAGTACACCAGCAGCTCTCAGCCCTGGTCTTCCTCACACGTCAGTCGTCAGTCAGAGTAACCAGCTTCAAACTGCAGAGAGGCTGAGTAAAGTTCCGCGTACTGACACTGTCAGAGGCGGTACTCTCGGAGTTGGGTTTATTTTACACTTAGGACTAATGAAATTAGTTAAATCGGAGACTGACTCCAGCTCAGACCCAGAATCACCGTGACCCTCTCCAGGAGTAGAGGCTTTCTGGTAGCGGCTGGTTGTGCTCTTGTCCATCATTGCTAAAGATCCTGCTCAGACGTGTCCAACCCACTGTATGGCTGCATGAGCAGTTTGGGATGAACATGGTGTGAACAATGGATCCAGGAGTGGAGATTTATATAATGGGAAAGATTATAATGGCAAATGGAAAAATATAATAGAAAAACCTTCTCTCTTATGTTACAGGTAGAGATGTTTAGTAAATACGGGCAAGCCTAGATTAAATTTATGACCTCTTTGACGCCTGAGTTTATTCTGTGAAAGAAGGTACAGCAATCTTTTTGTGAGGATTATTAGTCGCTTGTTGTGTTTTACGAATTACATTTCCATGTCTCCCCTCCCTTCTCACTGCAAACATGTAGCTGGAATTTCAGTAAGTGCCACTCTAATCCGATCAAGCTGTCTTGTTTGGGCTTGTCGTCTTGGAGTTAGGGGATGTGCTGAAGACAAACCTCTGAGTCCAGCCCGCTGGACAGCGCCCCAGCTGTAGCACCATGTCCCCGCGTGGGAGGCGGCCCTGGCCTTTAATGAGTAACCACCAGCCGAGAGACCTGGTGTGGGCAGGGCTGTGTCGGAGCCAGTGACGCAGGACTCTCCTGAATGAAGTGGGTTGTTTTTCTGCGCTGTTGCGTAACAAGCACACCTCCTGCCCCGCTCTGGGTCACCTCTAGCTATGCCGCTGAGGCCTGTGGGTGAGAGAGAGCTGACTCTGCAGCACCCTCAGCTCCGGGCAGGGGACCAGACACAAACTCCCCACAAACTGGAACACAGACCCTGACGAAGTACAGGTTTGTGACCACAGCCTGGACACAGACACTGGGCGGCACAGGTAGACCTGGCCACCCTGAGAGGACAGGCTCGGTGACCACAGCCTGGCACTTCAGGTACTTCTTGAATATCAAGACGAATAATCGTGTTTAATTATGAAACCAACAGAACTGTCACGTCTGTGTTTCGTTAGAATTGTCTCAGTAAACAAGTTTTTTGCTTGCTGTCTTAACCTGCCCTGTTTTAGTTCATTCTGAAGCAACAACCATTCTTTCTCCATACATATACAGTATATTCCAGTGTACTCTACAATGAACAGTAAATGACTTTAGTTTATTGTTGAAAACCCTCTTTTATAAAAACAGTATTAACTGTGTATGACTTCTTACTGATGGCTAGTACCCAGCTGGTCTGCACAGCACCTTGTGCTTTTTCATATGAAAAGCAAGTTCACTGCTGACTGGGGAAACTGGGCTGTGCTGTCCAAGGGTTGCTGGGACAAAGGAGTGATTTTCCGCAATTTGTAGGCAATTTAGTAATAAAAACCATTTTATGGATATGAATAGAAATGATCCCAGCCTTGCCCTGGGATAAAATGATATTATGAGAGAGTGCCCTCTGGCCTGAGCTGTATTACTCTTTGTAACTGCTGAGCACTTTGGCCCACAGTTCCATTAAAAACAGCTCAATAGTCCTTAACAGTCAGCGCGGAACAAGCGTCTCCTTCACTGTGTCTCGCAGATTGCTTCTCTTGCCAAGGCTGGCCTGTGATCTGTCACTAAATTCACAGTAAATCCCCAGAGAAACTCCATAAAAGTGCACAGAGTTGCCTGAATGCTTAAGTGTTTTCTGCAAGTCCAGTGAGCAGGCAAGACCCTCTCTCTACAGACTTGGTATTAACTTGTAGGGAAGTTTTCAACAGAACATTTGCAAATTGCTTTTACGTTTTTCTATGTCTGGGGTGACCCTCCTGCCCATTGCCTGCTGGGATGGCAACCCTGTTTCGAAACAGTTAGAAAAGGGATGGAGGGTTCATTTTCTTGTCTCTCCCAGGTTTACACCACGTACTGAATTTACCTTCTCCTCAGGATGGAACATGTTTACAGTGTTTTATAATACCTCACACTGCTTTGGCAAGATCTGATTACACCACGGCTCTCCGTAGTCCTTCTGGGGGCCGGGACACATGTCCCCAGTATCAGCTGCTCTTGGGGTTCAGCTGGTGGTAGGGCCCAGGTTTTGTTCTGGAGATGACCGGGGGGTTGTTCCACACTACACAAGAGCTGTCGTGCGGCTGACGCACCCTGACATTAAGGGCCACGTGGTCTCCTTTCTGCTGCTGTCTGAAACACAGGAAAGGCGGAGGTGATTCTGGGCACATGTCCCAGAGGGAAGATGCTCCTTTAGCTACAGGACAGGGGTCAGTCAGAGGTAACAGGTAGGCAACCAAGTGATACGTGGAAAACGAAGGGCGATGGGTTATTTTCTGGATTTCCTTATGAACGTTGAATATGGTCGTTCTTCATGGATATTTTACCACTTACCTTTCCCAGACTCTACTGCTCTACTTCCATAATCCCGTGGCATACATCTCACCTCTCCAGCCAGGCTTTCCTGAGTTTCCCAGGGTGTCCCCTGGGCAGTCGCAGGGCAGTGGGGTGTGTGAGTCCAGCTGGCTGTCCGAGTGGCTGACCAGCAGTGTGCCTGGAGGTGGGCTGATGACACGGTGGGCCTGTGGGCAGGGTCACTGTCCCCGAATTACATCACACACCTGTTTAGCCAGCATTCCTGCTTCCTGCAGCTCCGCGCCGGTCCTGTGGAATGTGCCCTGGTGTTGAGCAACTCTCGTGCAGTGCGGTGTGGGGCTATCTCCCTGGGCAAACATGCTGTTCGATCTCTCCCGCCGGCTTGTGTAATGCGCTGGGGCTCTGGGGAGAGTGCCAACTGCGTGAATCCACAGCTCAGAAATGCTGAACTGCTAGTTTGATCTGGGGTGGACTGGAACCATATCAGCAGGTACAGTTTGCTCTTGCAGCCCCTTTTGCTTTTAAGAGAATTTCGTCATGAGGAATGGACACCTGCCGCGCTTGTGCTGTTGTGGAGAGCCTGTGCGTGCGAGTGTCTCGTTCCACCCTCGCTCCCGAGCTCCTCGTGTCTTCGGCTCCATGGGGACGTTTGCGCCGGTTGTGAATTTGCATAGAACCCAAGCGATCAGCCTCAGGAGGTTCTGAAGAGATCGCCCCGGGTGCCAAGTAGTTTTACTGGTCTCATCAGCATCAGTTTTCACAATGGCAGCTCTGCAGGAAAGACAGGCCCCGGCTGACCGTGCATGACACAGCATGTGTGACTAACACTTCCTCACTTCTCCTTTATCCCATGGGAGCTGAGCTCCCCTGCACTGACCTGAGCTGACCGGCCCGGGGACTGGGGGAAAGGTCACAGAGACTCCTGGGACTCTGCCTGTTCTGGATGAAACCGCTGCGCAGTGCCCTGTCAATAGGACAGAGCAGATTCCCGCACACTCAGAGTGCAGCCGTCGCAGCAGACAGAGGACACACTGGCCATCCTCGGCTCGGCCCGGGCGGGCACTCGTCCTGAACCCCTGCTAAAGAAAGAGGGGCGAAGGCTTGAGGGGGACATCTACAACTTTAAACAGAAATTCCCTTGCAAAAAAAATGCCAAAGGCAAACGAAAGTGGTAAAAGTAACTTTAGACGCAGCTCTGCCACTGCGCTTTCAGGCAGAGCTGGGCTCTGTACTTCTGGCAGCACTCCACTGAGGGGCAGCACTGAGCAAGCAGCTGGCTGCACTGGTACGGATGCCAGGTATCGTAAATGCCAGGGCAAGTTTCGCTCCACAGTGCCAGGCTGCTGGATTGGAAACGCCAGGAAGTGCCACAGGAAATTCTGCCTTTTCCAAGTGCACTGCACAGAGCTCCACACATTCCGAACCCCTCGGCCTCTCTGCGATCTCAGCCAGCTCTGACTCACCCATGTTTTTTTCCCTCTGAACGCCCACTGAGCGATTGAAAATCAGATGATTGTTGATCATGACCGCAAGATTGCACTCTTCAGCTGACCCTGCTGCACTAGTTAAGGGGTTGTTTTTTAAAATGCTTCTGCTGATGACTGTGGAGGCACCAGCCCCCAGGGGTTGTGTATTTTGACTTTGAAGTACGAGGGAGGTCGGGACTGAAAGATCTCAGCTCTGGAGGCAACTTAAGACCTTCTAGCCCTGCTCTGCTTCTCCTACTCTTCCTGTAGTTGTTCCTTCAGGCCTCAAATATCATCTTGCCTCCTCCACAGGTCTCCAGTGTTCTCTTGCCATTTATGATAGAAATGCTTCTGCCCTTCCTTTGTTCAAAGTGTGAGCATTTCTAAATTAATATTTATATTAGCGTTCTGTAAAACAATGTTGATAAAACAGTGTAGTAAATTCAGGTTCCTGGGCTTGCGCCCTCACCACTCCCACCCCAGTTCGTCCCTCACCTCATGGGCTCGAACCCGGGACTCCAGCATCACTCAACAGGGCTCTTGCCAGCTGAGCTAAAGAAGAGCTTTGTCAGCCCAGGTGGCCAACACTGCTGTTCTGTGCAGGGGGGGTAGAGGGCGGTGCCGTCACCGCACTGCAATCGGCTTGTGCCTGTATGTCGGCCGTTTCGTTACACTAGCAATATTATAAGAATACTGAGATTAATTGCTATTTTATTGTTTTCGTTCCTTTCTGTCATCTCCTCTCACTGAGTGAACCCAGGTGGCATCGCAGTACCAGTTACTGGAGGACCGAGACTGGAAAGCAATGGGACACCAGAGCAGTGGGAAGGGGAGGATGCCGAGCTACACTGTGAGAGCAACGTGGGAAAGGTCTTCTCCCGGAACAGATAAGCCTGTCTCCGGGTGCTCAGTCCGGACTGGAACACTCTGGGCAACACTCGGATCAACAGGGACTGTGAAGAGTTTTAGCTTGAGCCAAAAGTCCTTGTTTCTCGTCCACCATTGTGAACACTCAGGGGCACTTTAATTATTAAACTGATGAGTTCATCGAGAAGAGACGTTGACCCCGACTCCCATTTCTACAGCAGCCATTGCGACAAGGGCGCATCAGCAGTGTGCAGCCAGGAACTGGGGGCGACACCCCTCTCATGTGGGGTGCAGTGTCCTGGTCACTCTACACTGCAGCCCAGTCCTAGGTTCATGCTGTGTTGTATCAGAAGGTAAAGATGCACCCTTGCTTTCTCCAGCTGTTCACACCCATGCCTCGTACAGGAAGGAACCTCTGTGGTCTTTGGAGTCAGAACAGAGATGGGCAGCAGCTGTTCTGCTGGTGGTCATGGTGGTTCTGACAGCTCAGATCCTCCTCTCTGGAGATGGGTGCTTCTTTCTGTCCAGGGCAGCCCGGCATCAGCACAGCTGCTCTCTGGGCCAGACTGCAAGGCTATACCCTTGTTCCACACAGTAATTTGCTCAGCTGAATTCCTGATAGGTCCTTCATCAGAAAGCCACTCATCAACAGACCACAACCGACTACAAACATGTTACAAAAATCCAATTTTATTTATTTATTTACATTTTTAAACCTTTTGTGCTGAAAATAATTACTTTTTTAATTACAACCACACAATTACACTATTAATAAAAAAAAATAAAACTATCCTAACAGCTAATGCTGTACAAAAATAAATTAAAATGTTTCACAATAGCAATAACAATAACTATAACAGTTATTCTGCAAGAAAGAACATGTTCTGCATTTGAAACATGTGCTGATTCCCCAGTGTTTGGAAGACAGCAGGGCAGGACTTTTTTGTTCTCTGGTAACACATCCAAACATACTGTACCAGGCTCGTAAAAACATCTATTTGGAAAGCGTATGACATTAAAATATTGCATAAATGTGCAAATCAGAATATAGGCTATTGATCTCTGCCTCTCACTTTTTAAAAATATACTTGACACTTAAAGACAAGTTAACACTATAATCTAAAATGATTCAGCTCTTCTCAGGTTCCAGAAGACATTTCAGTTCATTAGCAATACTGTTAGTGTTTCACAGGGCTGGAGGTCAGCAGCCACAGCTAGAGCACAGGACGCTGGAGGTAAAGATTTCTTTGATTTTTCAACATCCACCATTTTCTTCACTTTTTTTCCTTAAGCGATGGTGGGAGCCCTGGCTCATGAACTTGGAATTAAAAGCAACAGTAAATTAAGCAATCCGCTAATTTCCTAATTTCCGCCAGGCCTCCCTGGCAGTGCGCTGTTTTCTGGCCCCGCCTCACAGCTGGTGTATCCTCTGCTCCAGCAGACACAGCTGCCTCTCCACCTCGTAGGGCAGGTCGTCGTTCACCTGCGTCTCGAAATACGCGCGGATCGCCCGGGCCTCCTCCTCCCAGAAGTCCCGGGGCAGGTGGAAGAGCTCCTGCAGGTCCACCTCCTGGCCCAGCCCCTTCAGGTTGAGCGCCCCCTCGGCGGGCAGGTACCCCACGGCCGAGGGGAACACGCCGGCCTCCCCGTCCACCCTGCGGAAGATCCACTCCAGCACGCGCACGTTCTCCCCGAAGCCCGGCCACAGGAAGGCCCCCTGCGCGCTCCGGCGGAACCAGTTGACGTGGAAGATCTTGGGCAGCCTGGCCCGCGGGCGCTGCTCCATGCTGAGCCAGTGTGTCAGGTAGCGGCCGAAGTTGTAGCCGAAGAAGGGCCTCATGGCGAAGGGGTCGTGCATGATCACTTTGCCTGGGGCGGGAAGGGAGGACGATCAGTTGCGTGTGAGAGAGACACAGAAAGACAGCCCTACCAGCGGCTCCCGGCTTCACATCTCTCAGGCAGCTCATTAGCTTGCTCCTAAAAGGGCCGGTGCAGCTGCTTCTGTATCTGAGCCAGCAGGGACGGGCACGTCGGGGGGACTGAGCATCCCATAACCCCCCTCTCTGAACCGGCTTCATCACTCTGCTCTCCTCCCCACTGAGAGCTGCTGTGTGGGGAGCGGACTGGCGCACTCCGGCTGCCGTCGCATCATCCAGGCGGGGCTGCACACTGGTGGTGGTGGAGGGGATCCCCATTACCTGTAAAGCGCTTTGAGTGGAGTGTCCAGAACAGCGCTGTATAAGTGTGTGTGTCTATGCACGCTCACCTTTGTGCTCAGCTGCAGCTGTGGCCTCGGACCTCATGGCAGCGCCCACGAACACACCGTGCTGCCAGTCAAAGGCCTCATATACCAGGGGCACACCTGGAGACAGAGAGGACAGAACGGGTTAGTGTCAGAGGAATTGCATCTTTTATTGAAGACTAGATTAGACTTCTATATCAGCATTCTTTCTGTATTCATGTCATTAATACATTAATAAGGGGATTGAGGGTGGCACGTCAGTCACCGTGTGGAGTCTGCATGCAACCATCCTCCTACAGAGCTCTGGCACCTCATGATGCCCGAGTGGGGGGACTCACCCTGTGGTCTGCGCCCTCCGAAGATGATGGCCTCAATGGGGACGCCCTCTGGGGACTCCCACTGCGGGTCAATGATGGGGCACTGGCTGGCTGGGGTGCAGAACCTGGAGTTAGGGTGTGCACAGGGCTCGCCTGCAGGACAGGTAGGGAGGAAAAAGAAGGGTTAATAAGCTCCAGCTCAGTGCCACAGCATCTCACTGAGGAAAGAGGCTGCTCCATGCCAACTAAGTTTATGGTATATTTCACGAGTCTTAAAGCAATGGTTAAGTCATCTGGTAACTGCAAAACCAGACAGGCGTCTGTCATTAAAAGTGATTCCGGTGACTGAAGCCTGGAGGTTTTTCTAGGCTGCAGATGTGTCTGGTGGCTCTGGTTTTCTCTGGGGGTGCCTGGGGAGAGGGGGTGTCTCGTGGATGGAGGAGGGCAGCGGACTCACCGTCCTCAGGGGTCCAGGGTTTGTTCTTCCAGGAGGTGAGGGTGACACCCTTGGGGAGGGTCAGGTCCATGCCCTCCCAGTACACCCCTCCGTCGCTGGTCTCCGCCACGTTGGTGAAGATGGTGTTCTTGCAGATGGTGGCCATGGCGTTGGGGTTCGTCTTCACGGAGGTCCCGGGCGCGACGCCGAAAAACCCATTCTCTGGGTTGATGGCCCTCAGATTCCCTGTGCAGAGAGGAGACGGACCTGAGAGTTAACTGCTGCAGGGCAGCAGGCGTGCCTGCCTGCTAACATGCAAGAACTGAACAAGGATTAAAAAAGCCTCTTCTTCTGCTTTTCAGAAGCGAACCGTTAAGATCCCAGGTGGGGGCTTTTCAGAAACTCCAGAACAGCACTGGAGACTCCAGTGTGGGAAACGAGCTCTTCACGCACAATAGCCATCGCACAAGCGTTTGTCCCGCTTGTGTTCGGGAATGTCAGAGTGTCCTGCATACAAAGTGCATATCTGAAAACAAGCAGAGCTGCTTCATGATATGGACCAGGAACCAGTAGGCTGCCGTGATCGAGGCTGGGGACCTCTGACCCTCCATAACACTTATTTCGGGATGGAACCCGCCATCGCCTGCTCCTGAGCAGCGCTGTGGAGATTAGGGGGCTGAGGCTGTGCTTCGTGTTTTAGGGCTCCTTCACAAAAAGGAGGGGGGGCGCGTCCGCAGGAGGCCCCAGTAAAGCCGTGAGGGTGCTCGGTTACGGGAGAGAGCGGGACAGGCTGGTTCTGACCTTCCTCATCGAATTTCATCCAGGCGATGTCGTCGCCCACACACTCCACCTTCCAGCCGGGCAGCGAGGGCTTCATCATGGCCAGGTTGGTCTTCCCGCAGGCGCTGGGGAAGGCGGCGGCGATGTACTTCTTCCGGCCCTCCGGGCTGGTGATGCCCAGGATCTGCAGAAGGAAGGGGAGGAATCCTTCAGGGCTGGGGGCTGCCGTGACCGTGACCGAGGCACAGGGCTGGACAGACCTCAGTGACTGTGAGCACACAGGGACGTGCTGGGCAGCCCTGCAGTGGCCACGGCACAGAGCCGGCTGGCCTGTAGTGGCCCTGACAACAGGGCAGGGCCGCGCCACCCTCGCTGACAATGACAACACAGGACAAAGCTGGACGGCCCTCCCTGTGACTGTGATGTGTGTCTGTCCAGCCCAGCCCTGCAGTGACCATGACTGCACGGCTGAGCTGGACAGCCCTGCAGCGACAGTGACCACAGGACGCAGCTGGACAGCCCTGTAGTGACCGTGCCCAGTGGACAGGGCCCACTCTGCCATCCCCTCTCGCGACGGCCCCGGAGCAGCGGTCAGCTCACCAGCATGTGCTCGGCCAGCCAGCCCTCCTCCTTGGCGATGCGCGAGGCGATGCGCAGAGCGAAGCACTTCTTCCCCAGCAGGGAGTTCCCGCCGTAGCCGCTGCCGAAGGAGACGATCTGCCGCCGGTCCGGCACGTGGGCGACCAGGGTGAGCTCGGGGTTGCAGGGCCAGTTGTTGACCAGGGGCCCTGGGGGTGATGGGGGGGACAGAGAGCGGCGCTCAGTGGAGTGGCACCTCCTTGCGGCACGGGCGGGTTCAGAGACGGGTTTTCAGCTCTCGCGTGTGAGGACCGAGAGGAGAGCGCTGGTGCATTCGGCCCGCTGGAGAGCTGGCAGCGCGTTGATCTGGGGATCTTATCCAGCCGTCTAGATGCAAAACTACATGAAACCCCTTTGTATCCAACTTGTGCCTGTTCTCTCTATCCACTGCAGACAAGCCAGGTCTGTGCCTGGCAGGGATATGTGGCACGAGCAGCCATTGAGGGCTTCTCTGGTCTTTTTCCCGTGTGTTATTGATAATGCCGTGGTGGGGACGGACAGGCGCTCGAGCGTTTCTGACAGCGGTGGGGGGGGCGGAGCGGACTTACTCTTGAGGGGCAGAGGGCAGCCCACGGAGTGCAGGCAGCGCACAAACTCCCCGTCCCCCAGGGCCTGCAGCACGGCCGCCCCCATCCGCGTCATCACCCGCATGCTGGCCACCACGTAGGGGGAGTCCGTGAGCTGCACCCCGATCTTGGAGAGCGGCGAGCCCAGGGGGCCCATGCTGTAGGCGATCACGTACATGGTGCGGCCTGCAGAGGGAGCAGCAGACACAGGGAGCTAGGGCCGCCCTCCTCTCCACACACACGCACAACACAACACACACGCACAACACACACACTACAGACACACGCACAACACACACACAACACACACATACACAACACACACGCACAACACACACACACCACACACACACACTACAGACACACGCACAACACACACACACACACACAACACACACACGCACAACACACCCCCGGAGGAGGACAGTCCCCGACAGGGTTTTTCTCCCCAGATGAAGTCAACAGTTCTGATTTAAGGGGCTCGAGCAGGGCTCTCTTTCAGCCCAGAGCCAGTTCAGGATTACGGCCCACAGACCCACATCTCCGACTCAGACTCCGTCAGGTACCTCTCATGCAGCCGGGGAAGCGCAGGTTCATGGCCTTCTCGAACTCCCCCTGGGACATCCAGCGCCCCAGCTGGCTGAGCCCGGAGCGCGGCGTGGGCACCGTGTCCCTCTCCTCCTGCGTCACGATCACCGTCCGGCTCTCCACGCGCGCCACGTCTCGGGGGTCGGTGCGAGCCAGCCAGCTGCAGGCAGCAGGAGACAGGAGGGGTGAGTTGGGCCCTCGGGGCCTTTCATTGCTGCCTTGCAAAGCCCTGTAAACACGAGCTTGGTCCAGGGAGTCCCCCTGCCTTCAGGTCCCCACCGACGGTAAGTGACTCCCTGCCCTGTGCGGCTGTTTATTCTACCGGCGCCAGCTGCGCCGTGGAGAGAACCGGCCTGCGGGCGCTTACCAGTTCTCGTACTTGTGCAGCCTCTTGATCATTCCCTGCTCCTCCAGCAGCGTGAGGACGCGCAGGTTCTCCTCCTCCGAGCCGTCGCAGATGTGCAGGGAGTCGGGCTGGCAGAGGGAGGCGCTGCTCTCCACGAACTCCCGCAGCGCCGGGCCGAGGGCGGCCAGGTCCCCCTGCAGGACGCGCGGCGCGGACAGCGCTTGGTTGTGCACCTGGGGCGGCATGATGTGCTCAGCTGGGTTGGGGTGAAGATGCCGTCAGCGCCCTGAGAGGAAGAAGGAGGCGAAAACTAATGCGCCCGCAGGAGACGTTTCGTTTCTACAGCGTCACGTTGGCTCCTGGACAGATTCTTCCCGCAGAATCTTCTATTTCTCACTGAAGAAGCGGGGAGGCGAATCTAATTGCATTATATTTCACTGAACAGAGGGATTCAGTACACGAGGCGTTCCCACGCATGTCGCCGGCACGAATTAGCGGTAGGGTGATTTGCGGGAACTTTAAAAGTTTCGCCTTTCAAGACTCCAGCGCAAACTCTTGTACAATACAGCTCACATTCATGAAATTCGTGTTTAAAACTGTATCCGACCTATTAAGATATCCACATTGACAATACGAAGCTGAACTCGTTTAATCGCTTTTTTCCTACAGTGTTTGTACTCACGTTTATTCCAGACTTTCGCCTATTGTACAGTATTGGGTTTACAATGCTTGTTATTGTATTATTGCTAGTATCCTGTCCGCCCTGGGGTCGGTGGTCCAGTGCCCATCTAACCCATACAGACTACTACAGAGCGGACAGATGGATCACAAGGAAACCAGCGCAAAACCTGTTTGACACACGAATCCGGAATATCCGTCTCGGGGAAAAATAAAATTAACGGGACGGGACAGTACATTTACTGTCCCGTCGTTTATTTAACCAGGTCATGATTGGTTAAGGCCAAATTTCCCATTGGCCTTAACCAATCATGGCCTCCTAATAATCCCCATCTATGAATTGGCTTCATTACTCTCTCTGCTCTCCTCCCCACTAATAGCTGATGTGTGGTGAGCGTTCTGGCGCACTATGGCTGCCGTCGCATCATCCAGGTGGATGCTGCACATTGGTGGTGGTGGAGGGGAGACCCCATTACCTGTAAAGCGCTTTGAGTGGAGTGTCCAGAAAAGCGCTATATAAGTGTAAGCTATTATTATTATTATTATTATTATTATTTATAATAATCGAACTCACTTAACCAACGGTTAACGGGTTGGAAATCATCTCCTATTTAAAAAAAAGGCATTTACAAAAACAATGACGTTTTCACTCACTTCTGGTAAGAAGGCCCCTAAATTCTCAAGAGTTTGAGTGAATTTAGTCTAGCCCCAGCCCGAGTCTGCTGGAGATGCTCCTGCCCGCCGGAGCCAGGTGAGCTGGTATTTCTGATACAGCTGCCCTGCCTGAGAGCTCACAGCCGGTAGTCTGCAGGTAGTCACCCCGGCACCAGTGCGACTCTATCTGAACTCGCCACGACAAAACGGTTTTTACTATTAAAAGCAGAGACCTTCTAACACCTGGTTCGTCACGTCATTATACATTACAGAGAAGACGATGCTCAAATGTATTTTAAAATCAATGCAAATCTTAACTTGACACTTATTTTAAAGTGAATGTAAAGCAGAGAAAATATGAGATAATGAATAGTCTAATACCTTACCAAGATCCTTTTAAAAAAAAGCGAATCAGGTGGATGGAGTGAGCTGTCTCTGCAGATGTCTCTGGGACACGGTCTCGGTGTGGGATGCCTCAGCTCCTGTATGATCACAGCTGGACAGTCCTGCTCATTTATAGTGTGTCAGCCGGGGTGGGGGGGGCGAACTTCAGATGGGATTAGCATAAACCCAGAACCTACAAACCACCTGCCCCCCCGAAAAGAACACACCGAAATGAATAATTAAACATCGGGAAAACACGTCCCTAAGGTTAATTATTCAACCCGGCATCATGTTCTTGTTTTGTTCTTTTTCTCCGAGATACTAAGTCGAAAAAAATAAAAAAAGAGATCACATCTGGCAGTATTCCAGGTTATTGCTAGCAGTTGCTCCATGCGGTTCACGTTAAAGTTCAACTCTGCCCCACATCGCCCCTGATGCAAGACAGACAGCTTCCAGACCTGTTCGGCTCCATCTCGTCGATGAATGACGTATCCCTTGCGGCAGATACTAAAACCTGATTGGCTGTTGTCTTGACACCTTAGTGCGAATCGCAGGCTGTGATTGGCCAGGGGCCGCGGAGGCTCGTCCAAGATGTGACAGCGGCGGAAGCCGGGAGTCCTGGCTGGTAGAGCTGAGCTCGCAGCTGCACGGGAGTTTCTAGGGCCGGTTAATCTACTCCAGGTCTGATCCATTTTCTTCCAGGCGAACTCTTCCCTCTTGAATTATACCCGGATTCAACTAATAATTTAACCGCATAGCTAAACGTTAAGTTTAGGATTCGCTCCTCGAAGTCGTATTCTGTTCAGGAGCAAAAATAAATAAAATGCTCAAATGAATAGTCAGTTTAATCAGAGTATTGCTTCAAATAAGTGCTAAATCAAACCGTTCAAAGTCCAGACGGAAAAACAGACACTGGAGTCGCCAAATCCAGGATAAGGAGTAAGAGATGCCTCCAGGAACTTTCAATGTCGTTTAAAAACGATCAAATAAAGCTGAAGTAGGGGTACCGCAGTCCCGAGTCACACTCCTGTCCTCCTCTCGCTGCGCTTTGAACGCGCATTTCTCATCAGCTGGGGGCGGAATTCACACCGGGCATCTCCGGCACAGACCCGGCTCCGCGCAGCACACCAGGCGCTGCAGGAGCGCCCGGCACTGGGTAGCCGGGACAGACCCGTCCGAACCCAACTGCACAGCGACTCTGAGCGCCACCGCTGGCTTTAAATTATGTGCTTAAAAAATAAACGATTCTCACTCTCCGGAAACGATTCTAGACACTTGATCTGCACGTCATGTGTTAAAATACTGAAGGAAATGTTTTAGAAATATTTATAAGTAAGATGTGTCTGACCCAGGGGATACTGAATCGTACAGGAGCCCGGCTCCCCTGCGACCCGGTATCGGAGAGAGTGGTCAGAAATGTACTGGATGAATGGGTGAATGGATGAACGGATTATGATCCCGGAGGCGCTGTGTTTCTGGGGCGTGTGGATGGGGAACCGAACGCAGTAAGAGCTGGTGGCGGTTTTCACGGTGTTTTCTCGCACAAAGAAAAGGAGGAGGGGAGTTACAAAATCCTGAGAGAGGCTGGAATCGTTTTCTGAAAACCTGCCCGACAGACAATTCGGCACGATGTAACCAGCAGTCTTAAAACAAGACGCCCAGAAGGTCAGAGGAATATGACTGAAGAGCTGGTCTTCGCGCGGGAGAAGGGCGGGATCTCGAAGACTTCGGCACAGCTGCGGATATAAGGTTTGGACCCACATAGAGACTGTGCAGAAGGTGGGAAGAAAGGTTTTTCAACTTAAGACAAGAGAGAAAAAAAACATTAAAGGGAAACACGAACGAAAGTGGCGGAAGTTTCCATAATGCTTTATTCAATAAATACGGCGCACAACTATCTGTTTTCGCTTCTCCTTTGGTGTTTGTAGACTGCTGAGCCCGACGCAGAAGGGCTTGTCAAGATGGCCGCTGGTGTACTGCTCATTCTGATGGGACTCCCTGTACTACCGAGACAATCAGATTCATTGTTTGTAAGGGTACAGGGGTGAAGTTATGCAACACGTTATAAATCTGTGTGATTCTGGTGACTATACTGAGTAACCATCTATGTGGTATAAGACAGACAATCATTAAACCCCGTTGTGGAAGACATTGAAGTAATAGTCCAGAGTGTTCAGTAGAGAACCAATTACTGGACATCTTGCTGTAGACAAGCTGTGGACACATTGCCACCAAAATATAACTACAGGGCTTTCAGGAATTACACACTATAGATATAAAAGACCAATTACAGAAAGCCTTAGATAGTTTTCAGGACTGGGCAGACACCTGGCAAATTAAAATTGAATGCAGACATACATAACATCAAATATTCGCTATTCAGTATGGAAGAAGGCAGTTTATGTGGTCAATAAGGATTCCATGATAACTGTTTGTTAGCGCGGAGGTGTTACTCTGCCGTCCCATTAAATTTCACTTTGGCCTCCCAGAAGGTCCTCCTTCACTCAGCTGGTGCAGCAGTTTCTCACATCTCACCCTGATCCACTGTGCAGTGGGGCCGCTGGTGCAGAATGATCACCGTGTGTCTCCCAGGCGGGGCCACTGGTGCAGAATGATCACCGTGTGTCTCCCAGGCGGGGCCACTGGTGCAGAATGGCCCCTGTGTGTCTCCCAGGCGGGGCCACTGGTGCAGAATGGTGTCTGTGTGTCTCCCAGGTGGGGCTGCTGGTGCAGAATGGTGTCTGTGTGTCTCCCTGGTGGGGCTGCTGGTGCAGAATGGCCCCTGTGTGTCTCCCAGGAGGTGCTGCTGGTGCAGAATGGCCCCTGTGTGTCTCCCAGGAGGTGCTGCTGGTGCAGAATGGCCCCTGTGTGTCTCCCAGGTGGGGCTGCTGGTGCAGAATGGCCCCTGTGTGTCTCCCAGATGGGGCTGCTGGTGCAGAATGGCCCCTGTGTGTCTCCTGGTGGGGCCGCTGGTGCAGAATGATCACCGTGTGTCTCCCAGGCGGGGCCACTGGTGCAGAATGATCACCGTGTGTCTCCCAGGCGGGGCCACTGGTGCAGAATGATCACCGTGTGTCTCCCAGGCGGGGCCACTGGTGCAGAATGATCACCGTGTGTCTCCCAGGCGGGGCCGCTGGTGCAGAATGATCACCGTGTGTCTCCCAGGTGGGGCTGCTGGTGCAGAATGGCCCCTGTGTGTCTCCTGGTGGGGCTGCTGGTGCAGAATGGCCGCTGTGCATGCCTGTGTTTACTGTTACAGGAGTGAGCGCACGACTGATCAACAAGTTGGCTCAGTCTGAATTAATAAAATAGCCACGTCGCTCACCCATTTTTATTCTTTAACTTTTTAAGGATCAACACTAAAACTAGACAACATTGGATGTATAAGCCTAAGGATGCCAAAGAAAGGGTTAATGATACGTAGGCATCTTGAGCAAAGTCCTTGTGGACCCCAGTGGGTTCAGACGAGACGTTCTCTCACAAATACATAAATACACTTGTTGTCGTGCGCTGCAGAGAGAGTGGTGGAACTGGAAGAGAGGAGGAAAACATGTTTTCTTGTTTCTTCCCAACCTCAAGGATGTTGACACATCCCCTTAATTAATAACAGCTGGCATGCTGCCAGCGCAGGCTCAGTGAAGCAAGGACAGCTCTGACGTTTGTGACTTATTGATGCACTTCTATCCTCTCTGTTTACAGATGCAAAAACCTATGAATTCACATCTACCGATCTCTCCATTGAAGTCAAAGGCTAAAGTCTGATGTTCCCTGTTCCAGTAATAAAAAAGCAAAGAACATTTATGTATTTTTACAAAACCAATCCAACGGCTGTCCCAGTACAAGAAAGTATCGAATCTGAAGTGGATTACTTTCACAGTTATTACTGTGCATATAAATTAAATTATTTTGTGGTCCAACATAATAATCCAGGTTTGATATTTGACTGCTTTGACGAACACGATCCAGATGCTGTAATGTTCTTAGTGCTTGGAAATTGTAATGGAATGCATACTATGGATGATATACAAATGGATAAAATATTTTTATGAACAAGGAGTGTTCGGTTTTAATTTGGTTTTAGCATTTATAGATCACAATTAAATTGCATGGTTCTAAAGACCTAGAACAATTCACCCTTATCTTTTAAGAATTCGTAAAATAAATTAGAGATCTTTTGCAACGTGATATTTCCTGGTCATCAGAAATAATCCGTTTGATGACCTGCAAAACGTCCTGTATCTGGGCTCTCTGGGGGAGTATCAGCTGTGTTTCTTTGCCCTGCTCACTTCTACCTTCAGTAAAGCAGGAGGTGTGCGACTGCAGGCTGTGCTGTGTGGGAACGCAGCCCAGCCCGGGCACCCAGTCCACAGGAGAGTCATTTTTAATATTAAAAATTAACCTCCCTTGTTAATTCCTAGCGTGCTGCCGCCAAGTGCCAAAACAGCCCTGTTGTGCTGGTGAGCCTGACGCGGTGGTGTTTGTGCAGCTGCTCCACACGTAGCAGCACATGGCCAGCAGCTGGCTGGGGGGGCAGGGGGTGACAGGCCCTTTAGCTGAGGGGCAAAGTGTGCCCCATGCCAGGGACCAGGGTGTACCGCAGAGTGAAAACGTGATAAGGCCTGGTGAAATCACAGCCTCCTGGGTTAATGTACTAAACCACAGCTAATCAGACACCAAGCAATATCCTGTTGCCTTCAGATAAACCACATATAATAAAAGACTTCTCTACACACAACAGACAGCATTTCAGGTCCCGTTTTAACTTGCTTTGTTTTTTTCAAGAACTTCAGATACAGAGGTTTAGGTATTGATGAACAGCACCGTGTTTTAAACAAACAAACAAACAAAAAATCAGTAAGACTTTAATTTCTCTGTTATAAAGTTTTATCCTGTAGGTTGTATGGGTTATCCAGGTTGGAATAAATACATTTTGACTCACTCAGTGAAAGATTTCATACAATATATTCATTGTGCACCACGTACAGTACCTATTATATCTATTATATTATCTATTATATATCTATTATATCTTCTATCAAATAAACTTTATTTCACAATAAACATCTCACGATAAGTACACACTCATGCAAAGTCTTGCAATTTCTACAATATTACATCTGTTCTAAAAGAAGGCGCTTGTCCTTTATCAATCAATCAGTGCAAGTGGAGGATGGGGCTGGATTTGCACAGTGAAAGAGTCCCTCCAAGCCCTATCACTTGCTGTTGTCCCTGTCGTTTCCCTGTCCCGGCTCTGAAACTGCGGTGTTCAAGTGTTCGTATACCGTATTGATTGTGTTAAAATTAAAGTTAATTTTGAACAACTTCAATCTTTGGTTTGCTTACATTGCTTGTTATTTATCATATGAAATAAACGTCCCCAATGTTTTCAGTAACTTTGTAATGAAAAACGCGGATTTGCACTGTAACTTAAACACAACTTTTTAAATCAGACCCGAGAGCGCCACCTAGTGGTTTTTTTCCTGTCTTGATACACTAATTTAGACTCGGCCACGGCCGCTGGACGGTTTTTCAAATTCAAAGAGCTTTATTGGCAACAACCGATAAGTTACACAGAGTCTCCTTCACCAAGATGGCGCGGAGACTTGCGTGGTGTCACCCTAATTGTCTTCCGGTAGGAAGTGACGTCCCGACTCCTTCAATAATCGAATCTAGGGGGTAAACAGTGGGCTGGGCTGCTTTAGTTCCTCGGGAGTGCAATGTGCTGTGAGCTGGCTTGAAGACGCGGCGATATGAACGCAGACAATTCGAGTCCGGACGTCTTGGTGCCTTTGAAAAATCTCCTTAACTCGGTGCAGTGCATCCGGGAGCGAGTGAGAGGTAGGGGAACCTTGTTTATTTGTTTGTCATACTGGGATATCACCCAGAAGTAGTGTTGGCATGGAGATGTGTTGAGTACAGCAGGCCCGCTTGGTAATGGCACGTTTGAACCCGAAGAAAGGCGCAAGCCGATTAATTTGCGAGCGGTTCATGAACGAAGAACTGCATCTTTGCCACGATCGTTTAGAGGAAGGTCCTTTAGGTTAATGCCATCGTCTCTTTTCTCGGTTTTCACTCGCACATGACGGAGTGTGTCTCGTCGGCAGAGGGCGGTCTGTTCATCACTGCATTGCGAAGGGAGATCTGGGCACAGAAAAAGTTCATGTAACTCAGATAATTGAGGCTCGCCTCGCCACCCTCAAATCGAGCAGCGTGTTTATCTGTAGCAAATGTAAAAAAAACAGGTCTCTTTTGCAGTAGATCCGCCTTTTGAGGGGGAGACGCCCGATGTTTTGTACACGTTTTAGTGAAACTTAGCGAATAGCTGTATCGTTACAGCTTACGATATTTAAACGACTAAGACTTATAAAATAATTCTAATGCTTTAAATGGCATCCACAAAATTCATTACACGTGAATTTCCATTAGGTTAATTTTTCTCTTACTTTCTTTTATGCCTTTTTATTTTATCCCGATTTAGCGGACTTAAGAAAAGCGTGTCACCTTTTAATACAGTGTAAAGGAACAGCCGACGTGATAGTCATTTGTCTGTGAAATAAGAAGTGGTCAGTTTATAATAACAGATAGAAAAATCGATCGAGTGTTATCGTGTTTTCTCCGATTTGTAGGCTGTACACATGATCGATCCAGGGCAAATTTGTAGAGCGAGATTAGGTTTACTCAAGTAGTATCCTTGGGGGTCCTGGAAACTTCTCGAGAGCTAAAATTGAGGCACCCCAGTTGCCTGGCCAGTTCCCACTCTGGACTGTACTGTGTGGTGTCCCTGAAGTCCCCCTTAATTCAGCTGCTGAAGCAGTTCCTCTCCTCCCCCTGACCTGCTGTGTGTCTCCCACACTAATCCGTCAGCTTGTGAAGCACTCTGCGATCCTTTGGAATGGGAAACCCTATATAAACCCTATTTTAATATTATTGTCATGGGATTTCCAAAAAGAGCCCTTCCTACAAATTGTCACACAAACTGTTTTCAAGCATGAAGTGGGGTAATGATGACAGGGTTTCCCCCTGACCACACTGTGCACCCTGTCAGTTGTGGCCCCTTGACCTGAAACCAGCCTGAAACTGTCGGTGTGAGTTGGGGGTGTAACCTGTTGGGCAGCTGGCCGAGACGGTCCCCAGCTGCTCTAAAGACGAACTGGTTTGTGCTGAATTTCCTGCTGGCATGACGGCCATCATGTGGCACAGCACTCGGAGGATTCCGGATCCATGCAGAAAGAGGGGAACGTGTCACGTGGGATGATGATGATGATGCCCGTGGGAAGAGTGCCTTCGGATCGTTTCACTAACGAGCCAGTTAGGGGAGAGCTGAGAAAGCAGGATTATTTAACACTCAAGTGGTTTCATGTAGCCTGGACCTCAAGGCTTGTCAGTTTGCACGCAGTGGGACTTTCTGCTGTGCTTAGTGGGGTTAATTAGTCACTGCAGCCATTCGGCTAATTGACCCATCTCTCTGTCTGTTTCTAGATGGCGAGTCTAAGGAGTCGAATGAAGAGTTTAACCTTCTGCATTTCTGGGACACTTTAGGCTGAGTATTTTTTATGTTTTTCCTTTCCCTGTCCTGATTCCACAGGAAGGCTGTAGCAGAATGGGGGGCCCATTTTAGATTTTTTAACGCCAGATTTTTATCCCTGGGGCCGGTCGGTGTCTGTGACGCGGAGAGGGTTTGAGTTTTCGGTCTGCGTTCGCAGGTCGGGCTTTCAAGGCGGTGTCTCAGGAAGCCACGAAGCTGAGCCTTGCCTTCTCCAAGCCCCCCCTGCCCGGCGCCCAGGTAGGCCGCAGCCTGTTTCTCTCCGTTTCCAGCTCGGCCCGCGGGTGGCCTGCAGCTTGCAGCTCCTTTATCTCCGTGGCATCTGAAGGGTGTCTAGTGCAATTTCTGCGCATGAAGAGCGTAAAACAATCCGTAATCTGTCTAAAATATCGTGGATCTAGATTTTTACTCTCCTCAAGTTGGAGAAAAGCCGGCTGTTAATTGAACACAAACATGCAGGTTTGATTCCAGTTACTAGGTGTCATGTTGGTGTTTGTGATGCATGTGAAGAACACTACATATACTTTCCTTCCTGCTTATTCTCATCCTTTGCTTTCCTGTCTGTCTTCCAAGGATTGCCAGATGCTGGCAGACTGCGTTCAGAAGAGCGCCCTGTCTCTGGCCACGGTCTACTACTGGCTTCCCAAGAGCCAAGGTACAGCCCTGTCGCCCTCAGTGCGGGCTGCGTGTGCGTCGCACCTGCGCGGCTCTCGGTGTGACCCGGCGCTCTCTCCCCAGGGGTCACTCTGCGCCGGACCGTCCGCAATGCCGCCGCGGAGGCGCTGGAGGGCGTGGCACAGCTGGTCGAGATCATCCTGAGCTCCCCCCTGCAGAGGTCACCCCTCGCGCCGACGTTTCGGAATTCAGTTGTTTTTTTTAAACGGAAGTGGTGACGCGGACCTGACTCCCTGTCCCTCCCTGTTCCCCCCCGCCTCTCCACAGCCTGTCCCAGGAGCAGCTGACCTCCACGGGCGGGGTGTGGTCATCGTGTGACCAGGTCGCACACCTGCCCAGAGGTGAGTCGCCCCACCTTGTCCCTCCTCCGCACTCCGCAGCTGGGCCAGCTCAGCAGTTAGCAGTTAATTGATGCGGGGGGCTCATCCAGCCAGGCAGGGTAACAGCGTGTCTGGGGAGCTCTTTCACAACCCCTCTACCCCCTGTTCTCACTTGAAACGTCCAGCTAGTTTCCAGTGACCTCTGGCTCGCGTTAACGCTGCTGATGCTAAAGACGTTCATTGGCTTGACTGGGGACGCATGGATCAGGAACCCTCTCAGTCTTCTCTGTCCAAGCCTTAAAAAGAGAAGCGGGTCAGGAGATGGTCAGGAGCCAGAAATGGGGACCAGTGTGTCAGGGAGTGCGTGCAGACGTTCAGTTCATTATTTGAAAAATATTTCTTTTACCGATGGACTTCGACTAAAGACTTTGATTTCAGCACCTGAACGGTTTGCTGTGTTGCAGGTATGCGAAGCATCAGTGCTGCCTGTGAATCAGTTTGGGCCTGTGCTGTGGTGCTACAGTCTGCTGCATTCACATCCACACTGGGTGGGGGGGGGAGGGGTGACTGTGTAAGAGGTGTTTTTTCTTTTTCTGCAGATGTTCCCAGCGTTTTGGGCACACCAGTGAGTTTTGTTCCATTTTCAATTTTCCGTGCAGACAACCAGGCAGCTGTCCTGTTGGTGATGTCCTCCTCCGCTGGTGTGGTCAAGGATGCCATAGAGGAAATGGAACAGGTGCTTGTCGAGATGGAGGGTTTGCACCGTTAGCTGACAGTGGCGCTGAGAGATTCTAACCCACATATTTTCCTGACGCTCATGCTGTCACTGGGAAAGGGAGACGGCTAAACTAGTATTGTCAGTAGCTGTCTGGTATCCCCCTTGTCTTTCTCTCCGTTAACCTGAGAGATCTTCTCCCTTCTCCCTGCTCCAGGCCCAGGCGGACAATCTGGATCCATTCAGTGATGTTCTGGACGACGAAGAGCTGGACTCCCGGGGAAACCAGGACACATACTGGTCCGAAGAAGACAGGCAGCTGCTGGCCCCCTGCCAGGGCCTGATGAAGGCCTCCAAGGCGTGCCTGAAGAAGCTGTCTGCGGCAGTGAAGGCTCATGGGAAGGTGGACACGCCCGAGAACATCGCTCAGCTGGACGACCTTGCTGACGTGACCAAAGAGATCAGCCCCAGGTGAGCGAATTGAGCTCCCTGTCTGCTTTTGGCTTAATCGGTACGTTGATGCACTTCAGCTTTTTTTAGATTCCCGGATGTTTTATTCCATCTGTCTGAGTCGCGGCAAGTTAGAGTTCGCGACGTCATTTCCAGCTCCTGGGAAGTTGGGGGGTGTGTCGTCCCGCGAGGGCAGGGGAAGCTCGGGCTGTGGCGTGGCTGGAAGGGTAGAGGACAGTGATCCCGGGTCTCTGTCTTGCAGTGTGGACGACCTGGCCCTCAGCCTGTACCCGCCCATGAGCTACAGCGGCGTGCGTCAGAACGTAAGGCTCCTCTCCTGCCGTCTCTCCATGACTGCGAGTCCACTGCTCGCGTGCTGCCTTAGCTGTAATACTGGTAACTGGTTCCCTTCCCGTTTGATGCAGAAAGTTTTCCAAAAGTAAATCTGTGCGGAATCTTTTGCCATCTTTGATATTTTGATGTCCCCTTGTCGGAAAATCGCTTGGCTGTGTGTCCTTGTTTGGTCACACAGAGGAATTGGTAGATTTCTGTGCTGTGTTTTGTCATTCCAGGCGACGAGCCTGGCCTCAGTCTTGAAGAAAGTCCTGGATATTGTGAGGTAGGTGTCTGGATATCAGCCTTCACCTGTCCCTCCCCTGCAGGTGATTAGTCTCTGTATACCTGTCCGTAGGTGGAGATGAGTCTAAAGTGCCAGCCATTTGCTCCGGGGCACTGACATCACTGGGCTCCCTAATCATGCATTTGGCACTTTAGGAATTTGCAGTTGGATTGAGAACTTGTCTTATTCAGATGGTGAATAAGGTAATACCTTGGTATTGGTACACTTTGATATACCTTGAACAAGGTAGTACCTTGCATCTAGAATGACAACACGTGTCCTAGAAGAAAAGAGCAAGTAAAATCCAAGTATTGTGTTATAGGTGTGATCAAGGAGGAAACGTGTCAAAAAGTGGTGTGTCGGGGAGTCATGCTTTTTTAAAATAAAGGAGCACTGTAAAAAAAAAATGCTGATGGCAAGACAAGAGTTTTGTCCGATCTCCAGTGCGAAAAATACCATGTCTTTACAGAACAGTGGTGATAAGAAAGTGTTGTTGTCTCAAAATCTAAATTTTATTTGCAGCACATGTTTTGAGACTGTTTCCTTTATGGTTCGAGACCATTTCAAAGATGATGTAGACTGTTAGTTTCAATTTATATCCCTGACGTTGTGCAACATTTAGCCATGTCGGGTTGTTTTATTGCTAAATGCTGACCGTAGATCAGTACTGCTCTGCCATCGATATTAAACATGTCCAATTTAGCAAATTAATAAGTCTTTAGCAAATAGGATCAGTGAAATCTGCTTGTCAATGAGTCTTTGCTCTGGAACCAGCGAGCTCATTTCCCATCTTCGTTAGTGGGCTGGGAACCCTCTTCACCTGTGCACTGCTGATGCACCCCTGCAGCTGAAGAGGGGTCCCAGTAAGGCGAGTTGTTTTCCTGCAGGTGTGAAATTAGCTCAGCCGGGAGAGTAAATCAGGAGAATGTGCTCTTAGCAAGGCCGATCTCAGTGACTCCCCGAACGGGGCACCTCGTCGCGACGGCTGTTTCGTGTTGCTGCTGCCGGTGGACTCATCTCCTGTTTCTATCTGCCCTCGCCGGTCAGGGCCAGCCACGTGTGCGGCGAGGAGCAGCTGGGCTGGGTCCAGTTCCTGAGCGGAGCCGTCGATCACAACATGCAGAAGGTCAGGGACCTGACGCAGGACTCGGCCTAGCGCAGAGAGGGCCGCACCGCTCACCACTCGGAGCTGCCAGAGCAAGGCCTTTATCCAAGCGTGTGGAGAGACAATACTGCCATCCCTTCTGGACGTTTAAAGCTGTTGAATCTGCTGCAGTTTTACCTTATTATGGCTGTAGTAGTTGTAACATGAGTTCACTCAGCTTAGGGAATACTATGCTACATCGTCATAAATGTTCCCTATTGTGCAGCATGGATCACCCCTGGACATTTGTAGTGAAGCACAGTGAAGGCAAAACCATAGAACACTGTAGCCACTGCAAGGTGAAACCAAAGCACGCGTGTGGTGTGTAAAAATCATGATGCTAAACTTTCGAAAGGGATCTTATACCAGGCGCTTTGCATGTGATGATGATTGTGTTGCCCTGTCAAAGTGTGAAACAGAACAGAATGATGAATGCAGAGCCCAGCAAAGCTCGTCCAGGAGATACTTTTGCCCTCAGGACATAAAACCTTGAGGACGCCCTGCAGCCAGGAAGGCATGACTCGGACTGTGTTAGTGTGTTTGTGTGTCCATCCTTCACTTACCTGTCCTGACTGCTCACTCACCTTCACACATCTGTCATGTGCCAAGTTATTACAGCAGTGAGGGCAGCAGAGGCATGGAAAAGGAAAAGTTCATATACTGTGAAGGCTTTTGCTGCATAGCAGTGAGGATGGCGTTTCTGGGTAGTGCTTTGGACTTGGTTTGCTTTCCCATGTCTAAGCTGCTGCAGCCTTCAGTGACTCGGCCCTGCTGCTGGGTGCAGAGTACAGTGACTTCGCACTGCTATGGTGTGAAGATTACAGTGACTCAGCCCTGCTGCGGTGTGCACATGTCTTTCTGAAAACACTTGGTTCAAGTGCTATCAGCACTTGCATATTGAAATGATTGCAGCTAGGCTTGGCCAGTTTCATGCTTCACAAAAATTGCTTCCCCCAGTTCCAAAGGTTTCCTCCAGTGTGTTTCATTTTTAAACTTGCAGCACGGGTGTTCCACATTAAGACGCAAAAATAAATTCATAAAATGCAGAGGTTTGATTTAATAATTATCACTTTTCCTTAAAAAGGATATCGAATGTTGCTCAAGGTACAGCTGTCATCTATACACAACTAAAGGTGCTTTGTGCTGAAAATTCAATACATAAAAATAAATGGGCTTTTGTCAAATGTTAATTTAAGGAAAATTTAAAAGATGTTTTTTGTTAGAGTGACGTAAAGAGCAATAGTTCAGTGTGGTGTGTTTTAGTAAGACCTGTTGTACACAGCTCCCTGTACCCTATAATGTACCTTCTGATTTCAATCTCACTCTCTGTCTGGTTCCAGTCCTGTCTGGCTTGGGAAGGGATGGGATCGCTGGCTCAGTATATCACATTGTTTCAGTTCAACTGGGTCAGATCTCCCACAGCCTCTCAGTGCGCTTCACACGTAATTAAAAGTGAAAGTCATAGGTTAATGTGCTTGAGCCATAGTCAGTTACATAAAAGAGACGTTTTCAACAGTTTCAGAAGACTGCAGAATTTCATCGTTCCCCGTGTGAACTGGACAGCTTGACCGTGCGACCCGCTCAGTGCTGGACATGGACAGTGGAGCAGCCCCTGACGTGCTGGAAGAGGCTGCAGTTGAAATCAGCCATCAGCACCCTCTGGCCAGCTTCAAAGGGCTCGAAGGGGATCTGGACCCTCAGCCTCCGATTCGGCCCGAGAGCAGGTACCCTGAAAATGCACAGGCACAGGTCAGCACCCCCCACCCAGACGAACGCTAGGCAGACGTGCCCGGTTCTCCTGAAGAGTGAACGTTGGAATTTAAAGCAGTCTTATAAATGACTAGTTCAGCCCCTGGCAAAATTGTTGACACTGGCGTTCAATATACTTTCCCTTCGCGGTAATTAACTTAAATTGACACTGCTTCAGGCCGTAGGTGTGTAACAAACTGCTAATGAGGGAGATGACGACGATGAGGTTTTCCAGAGAGTGTAAAAATAGACACTGATGGCAGGGTGATACTGTGAAGTTGGCTCGGTTCTCGCAGCCAGGTGGAAGATGGCTGTTCTGTTTAGGCCCAGAGGCGTTTAGTCTCATCAGTAATAATGACAGATGACTGGTGATCTAATTAGCACCGATTTGCAATAAATCTCACACTCTCTGACACCCATAAGATGCACATTGCAAATTCAAAATTATTAGTATAGCCCTACACAGTTTTGGTTAAACACAATGTTGGGGTGGAGCAGTGGCTCTGTGGCTAAGGATCTACTCCTGTGGCTGGAAGGTTGCTGGTTCAAATCATGCGGCTGGTAGATGAATCCTACTCTGTTGGGCCCCGGAGCAAGGCCCTGAACCCCAAGTGCTCCAGGGGTGCCGTATAAATGGCTGACCCTGCGCTCTGACCCCAAGATTCTCACTCCCTGTCTGTGTGTCTCATGGGGAGCAAGCTGGGGTATGTAAGAAGACAAATTCCTAATGCAAAAGATTGTATATGGCCACTAAAGCTAAAAGAGAGCATTTTTCTTGACTTAAATTTAAATCTCCAGCCTTCAGGTTTGTAGATGTGCTTTAGTGGAGGCAGACTCCCTGGCAGTGTCCTACAGACTTGATGGCAAGGAGTGTGCGTCCACGATGGAGTGTGGACTTGGTGTCCTTCAGTCCCATCTTCAGAGAATTCCTGGATGTAGAATCTGGAAATCATGGGACATGCTTCCCGGAGTGCCCATTGCCCAGGAGTTACGGGACGGTAGATGGTTGCTCTTACCCGGTTTCTTGAGGGCATTTTAGAAGCCCGGGCCCTGTCAAGGTAACGGTACAGTCTTTGAGAGTTTCTGCAGTCATGTTCTCAACAACCAGCTCGGCAACCATTTCACCAAACAGGACTGGAGGACCTGTTGTCTGGAAGTACAAGCAAACAAACAAGAAGAAATAATCCAGTTCTTACTCTACTAGACACTGAACAGTTTACACAGGGGTGTAACCATCCTACAGTGGCTGAGGAAACGTCTGGTTTAAAACGGGCAAAGTATAAACTTCCACCCAAACTCTTCCCAATCAGCTGATCATCATCAGCCTCTTCATCAACAGATGAAGACATCGAATCTGGAGGATCTTGCTGTTGGTTCAGTGGAATGTCACTACTATGTTTGAAAAAAGCGGGACTTTTTCTGAAGTCTATTTAACATGTGCTTTTTTTTCCGTGGGCTGACTGAACAGGAGCTTAGATTTTTAGAAAAATGCCTTCACCGTTAGTTTATTATTTTTTTTAAATTACTTTAAATTCTCCTGGAACCGACGTCAAACTCTGTTCCTGGGGTGGCCTTCTGCTTTCCAGTTTTTGTTCCAACCAGAATAGTCAAACGATTAACTGATTTTTTTTTTTTTTTTTTTTTTTTTTTTTACGAGGCATATATAGAATGTTTCTTAATGTCTTTTGCAGTTCATTACCAGACATTCACTATCACAGTTACCTATCAATCACACTGGAGCCATGGCAGACGTATAGCAATTATTAATGATACATTTTCGTATTTTCAGGGATGTAGGCCGATGAGGATGTGCGTGTTTGTGAAAGGTGTAGCAGGTTTGCCTTCAACGCTTTCACATGCCTCTCCTCTGAGCAGGTTATTGATTTGCAAGCCTGGAGCAGGAGTGTCTCTGTGGCCCTGGGCCTCAGTTCTAAGCACCAGAGGAACTTGGGGGGGGGGGGGGGGGGCTGAAAATGATCTGTTCAACTGATCCATGTGTGTTGCAGTACCAAATCACTTTTAGCTATTAGGCATCAGGACAGAGTTGGGCAGTAACATCAATCCCTTTCCGAAAGACGTTGAGTAGCCTGTCTTACTAGATGAAAAGACAGCCAGGCAGGGCTTTGACATACTTTCAGGCTGAGAGTGGGTCTGGACAGGAACATGTTCTTGGAAGTGAAGAACCCTCTGTTGTTCCAGGGCAAGTGGGTCAGGGCCTCCACCCTCATGATTTTGTTCTCCAGCACATGACCTTCGTACTTGGAGTAGGGGATCAGGATTGGAATCGTTATCTCTGAGAGAACAAAGGCAGAAATCAAGTCAACATCTCCCCTCCTGGCGTTTTGGAGTATGTTCCTCTGGATCATGATCACGTTGGCATAACTCGATTAAGTGGGGCAAACATTTTACCTCCAGCTTAGGCAGCTATTTATGTGTCAGCTGTCTATTATTTCCCTGACAGTCTCACACAGACTTTGGGTGAAATGATTCCTTATTTGGAATAATGGATAAGGGCAGAGTGGTGGCTCTGTGGCTAAGGATCTGCACCTGTGGCTGGAAGGTTGCCGGTCCAAATCCTGAGACTGGCAGAGGATCCTACTCTGTTGGGCCCCGAGCAAGGCCCTTCACCCCAACTGCTCCAGGGGTGCCGTATAAATGGCTGACCCTGTGGTCTGACCCCCAAGCTTCTCTCATTGTCTGTGTGTCTCATGGAGAGCAAGCTGGGGTATGTGAAAAGACAAATTCCTAATGCAAGAAATTGCATATGGGTGATAAAGTGATCTCTCTTATAAACCTGTTTGCTCCTAATTTGTGACTAATTTCTAAGGCACTAGGTGATCTACTGTCTCCACTGGACCTTTGTCTGGGGTCTCCAGTTTATAGCTCTTTTCAAACTTATGGTGGTGCTGGCAAGTGTCCAACACTGCAGCCTGTTTCTCTCTGGATCGGAAGAAAGTCTCATGTAATTCTGCATTAACTGTGGGTGTGTTGATAACCTAACAGTGTTAACGGTTCAGTGTCGAGACTGAACAGGACCGTAAATCCCTAGACGGAACCCTACACCATGTGATCACCTTTCTGTGGCTGCACCTCCACGTCCCTGTTCTCGCTCCAGAAGTCCTCCGCACAAACCCCATTGTAGCAGATGGAGTCGGCGTTGATGTTGACCGTCATCTTCCGGGTGACCGTGCTGTTGCTGTGCACGATCAGCCTGAGGCTGATGTCCTGCCCCCTGACGGGGGCGCTCTGCTCCTCGATCTTGAGAGTGATCTCCGGCTGCTCTGGGGCAGTGGGTGGTCGCACCCCTCCGGTGACATGGCCTTTACTCACTGCCAGTGTGTAGACCTCCCTCTCCTTTGCACTGCCTGCACAGTACAGAATACAGCCATTGACAAAGAGCACTGGTGAATCAAGAAAACTTGCAAGGTCGACTGTGCAGTTTTCAGTACCAAACTACTGTGTACACAAGGTGTTCAAGTCTGGACTTGCGACAGTATGACGCAGAGTGGAAGGAAGTCTTCTGTACTGCTTTGGGATTGGAAAAGGACTTGTATGGAATATTTTTATGGACATTAACTTAGTCTGAATAAAGATGAATGTTGGCTACCCATCGCATCGTCTGCATACCTTCTGGGTATTTGTAGCTGCTGGTGATGTCCATTCGCGTGTCACTGCCCACGGCCTTGGTGCTGATATTCTTGCCCACAGATTGAGTGTCAGTACTCATTTTCGTCTTGGTTCCATCAGATTCCACGTACCAGACCACGATGTCTGCGTTGACCTCGGCGAACACGAAGGGCACGTCGTATTTGTGCTCCGTGTGCCCCTCCAGGATGGCCTTCACTGGGGCCGGACCGCAGCAGAACGCTCCTGGGACAAGGAGGAGACACCTGGGTCTTCAGCTGGACAGAACATTTCGTCTACAAGTCGTGCAACTACTGGCCGTTAGCTGTACCTTCACTCCTCTCCTGAGGCGTCGGGTCCAGAACCTGCCAGCCACCGAAGTCTCCCTGGAGATCAGGGCGGCGCATCCACGACTCCACCCAGACGTGGAAGTTCCTGCAGAACCACAGCAGTTAGATTACAAACCCTCTCTCTCTGGACATCGCTCCTTTCAGAGGCTGCGACACTCACCAGACAGACTCATTTTGCTTTTTGGCGTTGCCGCGGTACATATCGATGGTCAGGTTCCCATCCGAGTCGTGGGCAGAATCGAAGTTGCTGACCACTCGAGTTGGGATTCCCAAGCACCTCATCACTGTGATGGAGAGAGAAGAAGCCACACTGAAGAAGACAGGGGTGTGGCAAACAGATCTTGAAGCTTTGTTCAAGTTTAAGCAAGATGTTTGCAGTCCAGGATAACTCAGATTAGCAGGAGTCGCACAGTTTATAAATCAGTGTGACACACTATGGACTGTAGTGTGTCTACGGTCCATAGTGATTTGCATGTCTTTATGCCTGCGTGAGGTCTGCAGCGCTCAGACGAGCCCTCAGGGCAGCAGGTCACCTGTGCACATGACGGCAGCGAAGACCCAGCACTGGCCGTACTTCACCGGCTGCCCTCCGGACTTGTGCCACTTCCTCAGGATCGACACGCTGTCACTCCAGCTCGTGGGCTTGACACCATCTTTGTAGTCGTCGTCCCACTTGCCCATGAGCACGCCATTGTCATCGTTTGAGTTAATCTGGGGGGGGTGGGGGGTGGGAAGGTGCAAAGGTTTCAGTCTAGTCATCTGGAGATGTGGTGCTGATTTTCTGCAGCATCGTGATTTAGTGTCTGTCTGGAGTGTGGCGAGTTAAATTCAAATATCCATTGGTTGAAACAAGTATAGTGAAACAGTATAATTTCACAGTTCCTCAAGCTCCATTGAGTTTTCAGTGACGACATGGACTTCCATGCCCAAGCCCTCAAAATGTACTCTATTTTCATTAACAGAGGATACCCCATCCGTGTTGTTGACAGGGCCTTCTCCTGAGCTAGCCCATGGATCATCAACTCAATTAGGAAGTCCCGGCCTCACAATTGCATTCCATTGGTGTTTCCCTACCGCCCTAACACCCTGGACCATAAATGACTTCCCCATCTCACAGGATGATCCCTCCACTGGTACCCTTTTTTCTGAGTTCCCCATCATCGCCCATCACAGACCACCTAATCTGTGTAAACCTTCTTGTTCACAGTTTCCTTGACCGCCCTCAGCAGTCATCCACACCAGGCACTTTCACCCTGCAACAGGACTCACTGCATCACCTGTAAATATACATCCAATCCCACACACATTCAAGGGCAGGCCCCTCTGGACAATTCCGGATCACTCAGATGACATATCTCAGCAGCCTTATTTACTGCATCTCTTGCAGTAAATGCCCAGCTATCTACATTGGTGAAACAGGATTGAGACTAGGACACCATTTCAGGGCTGTGGGGATCTAGATCTCTCCAACCCATAGTTTCCCATTTCACCTCTAATGGCCTCCATCTGATCTCTCTGTCTGCAGTCTCACAGAGGGGTTTTGGAACTCCTACCGCAGAAAGACATCTGAAACCAAAATTATCCTGAAACTCAACGACAGACTTGTTTCCTTCTAATCCTCTCTATTCATTTGCAGGTTTTGACTTCAAACCTCTCTTCACCTCTCTCGACTTCGCACCACCTGAGTGCCCACTCTGCTTCTCTCCTGATCCCGCCCCCTCTCCACTCCCGGCTTTTGTTCTTCCATGCTTTATCAAGTGCCAGTTTTCCTCTCTCCATCACACCTGAAGTAGGCTCCACAGACGAAACATTGTCTCCTCTTTTCAGCATGGAATAAACCTGTACTTGTTCCTGAACAGTATAATACCATCTATATCTTGTTTCAGACACAAGGTGCTGATACACCTCTCCTGCTCTGTACTTTGACATTAAAATGCATTTCTCTGTTGCTCAAAAAAGAGAAAGTGAAACACATGACACAGTGGATACGCACCATGGCACTGACGATTCTGCTGACGTAGATGGGGTTGCACCGCGCAGAGCAGTCCTCCCCAGGGTCTCTCTTGAATTTGGGACTGGCATTCAGCATCCACAGACAGATCTCCATGACGTCCTCCTCAAACTAAAGAGACGCTCCTCGTTAACCCAGGGCAGAGCAGCCATGAGGCAACAAGAGTTGCAGAACACAGACCGGCACGGGGGGGGTCTATAGACTCGGCGAGATGCAAACACAGCCCCCACCCCCACACGCTGTTCCCATGGGCACCAGTGAAGCATTTCAACTGCCTCCTGGATCCCGTCCTGGAAATGTACATCTTTGAGCTGCAGTTCAGGTCTTTACCTGTCCGAAGGTCCAGGGAATGCCATGGATGTAGTCACGTGTTCCTCTAAACACCCGTCCAGAATCATTCATGACGTACTCCTGTCTCTCATCCTCCTTGGGCAGGTAGACCCAGTCCTCTGCAGCAGGGGAGACAGCAGTGGCTGTGCTAACGTGTTATACCTTCACACACTCCACTGTCTCATTGATGTATGTCTACGAGTCTGCATTTTTTAGCATCAGACATGCCCTCAAACGTATCTTTGCACAGCTCTGTTTCTAGTAGAAAAATATTAATAATCTGCTCATTATTAAACAAGGCCTTAACATCACATCTGCTGAGTATTTAACCAAATCAGTCAAGCAAGGTTTACAGGTGATACCGCAGGGCAGTTAAGACAGGAGTATGAAAATAGGGGCGCTGTAGCACCACTCTCTCTCAGTCTTACCTGAGCACCAGGGGTTAAACAGCACAATGAGGTTCCCTATGGTGTGGTTCTGGACAGGGGTGGTGCCAGTCTGTAAGGACAGGGAGTATTTTCCAATACTGGCATCAGGAGGGCTGGTGATCTTCAGGGTCACAGTGTTCTGAGATGTCTTCTGGATGGTGGCACCCCACGACTTACTCTTCACCACGCTGGGCACCCCGAACGCTGACCTCGTCCCTGCAGAGTCAGAGGCCTTGGGGCCTGGAACACAGAGACACTGGATTAGAGCCGCCCACTGCTGTGGACTTCAAATACTGTTTGCATGGGCCTGGCAGACACTGTGAAACCAGTGGGTGCTAAATCTCTCACACCGAGCTGGGTGATCAATGTTGTTACATGTTTCCACAACAAGGCATTAAAAGCTTTGGAACAGTACCTAATGAATACCTCCTGAAGCCACCTCAAGGTCTTCTAGGTCTACTCTGCTTTAAGTTAAAAATGAGGTATAAGAGCTCAATCTGACTAACCAGTACAGAAGGCAAACTAGATAGTGCACAAGTGGGCAGTTTCTTTCCATGACAAGGAGATTTGCTTTAGAGCATTTACTTAAGCAATTAAGACACCCAATCACTTGTGGGACCAAAGTATTGGGCAAAAGGACTCGGTGTTGTCCAGCTGCTGGGATATCGAGGTAGCAGCGCTCGTACCTGTTTCCACAGTGAGCTGCAGGGTGTCCGCCCCCTGCCGAAATTCCCTGTTAAAGGACACGGAGAGGAGGAAGTCCTGCCCTCGTCTCACTATGAGCCTGTCCTTGGAGAACCTGTTGGTGTGGTGAGCGCTGTTGTTCACATCGCAGTGGAAGTCCTTCTGAGTCACAGCTGCAGGGGGAGATGAGAGACTCCAAATCACTCTCTCTGGGTTCGGCCCGGCAGCAGTCACAGCAGGGCAGAAGGCCACAGCCTTTTTATCATAGTGGCTAAGTGCTCCCGAGTTAAACGTTTTATAACTCAGTGTAAGAGGACCTCTCCACTCAATTTGTGTTTTTGAGGGCTGAATAAGGGCATTTTTAACACACTCCTGATATAGGTGTGGCAGAAATTTAACCTAAGGACATATTAAAATCCTGAGTTCTTTACTTAGTCTACAAAATACTTTTTAGTAGTCTTAGATGGCACATAATTCCACTGGCAATTTCCTCGTTAGGACAAAATGTTCCAATTTAAGTATAGAAAGAACAGGCCTGGATCAGGGCTTAAATTGAAGTTAAACACCTAGAGATCACAATTAGAGTAATCTCTAGAGTTAGGCTGTTCAGCACCCAGGTTGAGGTGACCAAAGATCTTCAAAATCAGCAGAACCCAGGGAAACACATACAAAACACAATCGTGAGTTCCAAATACTCTTATTTAGAGTACGGGGAAAGTACAAACAAAACAGAAACCAAACCAAAACATCTCCTAAGCCAGTGACTAATATAATAAGGTAGCTAAGATGCTAACTGGCTTCCAAATCAACAGGGCTCACTCTCAGAATTCCAAAACATGCTCTCAAGGCTCTTGAAGACTCTTCCACAACTCACAGATTTCTTTATCCCTTGGTTAGACACATCCCTTCCCCCTTCCCACTGGTGAATTTTCACCATATAGGATCTATCCTCTGTACTCCAGAAAGCAGATGCAACATAACCTGCTCAGGAACACCTAGCTTCCTCCTTTTTAAACTGTCACCTGACCAATTGTCTTCCAGCAACTGGTCAGGTGACTGAGGGCGGCAGCTCATTGCCCTCTGCGTTTTGGGGAATGTAGTTCAGACAATATTTATGCCTAGACTTACTACCCTCATACAACTGCATAAAGAAATATTGGTAATGAATTTGACCCTGTTCTGAACTTGTAATCAATAAACAAGTAAGGATTAAAGAGCTATATGTTAAATCTAAATAATGAAGTTGTTGATATTGTTTAAAGAAGATGTGATAATAACACTGACTTCAATTGAACCTCCAAAGACAGTTGGAAATCTGAGTCTTTAGGACCCTTTAGGAATTTTCTCATGATTAGCAGATTGCAGCCAGTTTCCTAACAACCTGTGATGAGTGATTAAAATCTGTCAGCTCCCACGCCTGTCTAGCCCATTCATTGAGGGAAGTAGGCAGCACTGAAAGCAGGCTCATTAGCAATGTTTTCTATTCAGGGTCCTTAAAAAACTTGTTAAACAGGATGGCTTTCAGACTTTAGATGTTTTGTGTATCTGTTTTGTTGGTTTCAGGAGACAGAGCTCTATGATGACAGTAGGTGGCTGGAAAACTCTCCCAAAGAGTCAGTTAATTATTTATTACCATTTAAAGACCTAGTTTAACCCTTTTATTACTTCAGGAGGGCTTTAAACTGGTTTACAGGAAATCTGCTCCAGCTGTCCTTGTCTGCTGTCATGAAGTCAGTCAGTATTAGAGATGGGAGGAAATGCTGTGACTCCATTTCAAACCGTCTTTTGCAGTCCTTCTGTGCCGTGTGAGCTCTATACCTTTATCCAGAACTCACCTTTCACCTTTTTTTAAAAGAGATGGAGATGCTGACCCCTAGTCAAAACTGCAGCCTGCATTGTCTCCCCGCTCTCCTCTCCCTCTGACACTTACAGAACACGTGTGCCCATTGCACAGATTGCAACATTGTAAGATACCAAGACTAACCAATAGAGAAATGGACTAAACTGTCTTGAAATGTTTCAATCAATATTTCATTGATGACTCACCCAGAGCCATGGTGCACAAGCTCATAGCCTTCTTAGTCTTCCTCCAGACTCGACCTCAACAATCAGCTGCTTCGTTCAGGAGCGAGATGCTCCTCTCAGTGTGTGGGGTTCTATTTATCTCGTGAAGCCCAGCCCCTCTCACATTGCTGGGCAGTCAGCATCCAGGAAAGGATACTGCAAAGCCACCACACAGGTTTGATTGAATTCCAAAGGAACCTGCTCATGAATGAACTAATTAACAGTTGCTGTAAAGGCTCTATGATTTTAACTCACATTATCCTTGTGTCACAGGTGTCAAGCTCAATAAATATCACAATATAATTTTGTTTATTTAGTGGTCTGTGAAAATGTAATTTAAACATTGCAATCAAGAGCAATAATATGTTATTCCACTCCACAAAAATCAAAGTAAATCATAGTTATAAGAATAAGGAACAAGTTATAGGTTTATTCCCTGCTGAAAAGAGAAAGAAACACATTTCAGCTGTGGAGCCTTCTTCGCGTGTGAGAAAGACAGGGCAGACAGCAAAGATTAAAGAGCACATGAGAACAAAAGCTGGGAGAGAGGAGGAGAAGGGAGCAGGGGAGAGGCAGAGAGGCCACTCAGGTGGTGCCAAGTGAAGAGGGGTGAAGAGAGGGCTGAAGTCGAAACCTGCATGTGAATAGATATGATTACACAAAAACAAGTCTGTCATTGAGAGAAGGGGGAAGGTGTGAGGATAATTTCAGGATATTTTTTGTTTCTGATGTCTTTCTGCTGTGGGAGTTGAGAAACCTTTCTTTGAAAACACAGACGGAGAGATTAGAGTGGTCATGGCCGTTTGAGGTGAAATGAAAAACAGTGGGCTTGGAGAAATCTTTAATCCTCACAGCCCTAACATGTTCTCTGAAGCAGTCTTTGAGTCTCCTTCCTATTTCTCCAACATAGACAGCTGGGCATTTCCTGCAAGAGATACAGTAAATGAGGTTGCTGGAGGTACAAGAGGTCACCTGGGCTCCACAGCCAAAATTATGTGTTCTCTTACTCGTACCTTTGCAGCCTGTGCATGCTAAAACACCTACCCATCTGAACTACTGTTATAAGAATAAAAAGAGTCGTTAAATTATTGTCTTTTATTTATCCTTGTGGGAAAATGAGTCGCCATTTCTAAGGTTTATTGGTTGAACTGGCAAAAATGTATGTATTCTCCTTGTTCATGCAGACAAATGAACGGGATTATTTGCAGAATACCATATTTTGTCATTCCAGGCGACGAGCCTGGCCTCAGTCTTGAAGAAAGTCCTAGATATTGTGAGGTAGGTGTCTGGATATCAGCCTTCATCTGTCCCTCCCCTGCAGGTGATTAGTCTCTGTAGACGTGTCTGTAGGCGGAGGTGAGTCTAATGATTTTGAGAGTGCCGGTCTCTTGCCTAATCACTTTAGGAATTTGCAGTTGGAATGAGAACACTTGTTATTCAGATGATGAACAACGTAACTGCAGTGTTCAACAGGCATTCTGAGAGTTTGCCCTAGAAATCCCCTTCTGTGCAAGTTAAGTCTTGTCGAACAACAGGAAAAGATTGTTATAAAAACAATGGAGATTACAAGACAAACAATTTCAATTTTTCATTAATTTTAATGAGTGCATTTTTTTCCCCCATCACCATTTAACAAGAACAAGAAAGTATCTTGACTGGTTGACTGAACAGTTATTCCAAAAGTAAAGTACTCCCATTCCTTCACAAGACCCTAGAACAATTCTGTAAGCAGCATAAAACAGATATGCACATTTTTTTCATAAATAGAATTTGGAATTCAATCATTTTTGTGGTTATAGGAACAAGATTCATCGCTTAATTTGACATCTGCCTTTGGAAGATTTCAGGACCGAAGAAAAAAACTTTCTTTATAATTTTACAAGTTGAGATCTGCACTAGTAAATTCACAATACTGTGGACCTGAACATATCCCACATAATTTACTCTTTATGTACTGCAGACACTAACCACAAAGTTATGTGATATTTTGCTGTAGCTAGAGAGCTCGCCATGTTTTATCTTTTTGATAACATTTATAAAACACATTTAGTTTACAAAAATTGTCACTTCTTTTTTCAAACTTCTGGAACCAGAGATTTAACTCTGGCATTTCATTTCCAAAGACAATCAACATTCCTGGAAGGAACCTAATAAGGTTCAAACCAGGATGAACATAAAAGCAGCCCAAAACAATTTACAAAACATGAAAATCAAAGCGTATTATACTCCAGGCAGCATATAATATGGTATATATGAGCAGTAAACGAAAGAAGGTTTCAGTATTGCTAACATCATAGGCCAGGAGCCCAAGTACAGCAGCCCTGGGCAACTCAAGGGGAATTTTTGGCAACAACTTTGTGTATTCTGACAATGTATAGGGTCCAATCAGAAACATACAGAATTAGTTCCTCTAGAACATAAAATACAAAATATTTATAAAGTCTATGAAGAACGTTACAAATTATCGTAGCTGATTTGAAATCGATTCAGAGTCTGCTGAACAACAGAGGGGTTTGAGCACAGGAGTAAACTGATCAATCCAGGCCAGGACACTGACCCTCCTCTCTGACTGTTTGCCCCTGGACTTTGATAAGATAGACGAAGGCTGCAGCAGGGAGAGAGGAGAAACTCAGGACATTCACGCCCTCAGAACACGACATTTACAGTGCTGTAGGCCTTGATATCCTTGAAGAGGTTGCACTTAAAGTTGGCCACCAGCACCATCTTGCCCATTTTGAATGGCTCGAATGAGATCTGTGCTCTCATCACTGTTTTTGGACCGATATTGGCCACCCTGAAATGACAGACAAGCGCGAGTCAGCAGGGACAACTCTACCCACACACACATACAAGGCACAAAACAGAGTTCACTCGAAGTCAGATGAGTCAGGAGCCAACTGCCATGACATGACAGGTGTCAGTTCTAGTTCCCTGGAGCTAACAAGAGCACCTTTCACAATTCATTTTTAAGGTGAAGAGTCTTCACGGAAACTAAAACAACTGCAGGTAATGAGCCTGGAATGAACTGCGCCCTAGGGAGAAGTTGCATGCAAGACAATCTAGAGACAGGGTTTTTTCAGACAACACATTCAAATCTTTCAAAGAAATAGAAGAATTACTCAGATACGAACAGGCCACTCCACAAAAAGTGCAGGTGTGACCAAACATGTCTGAGATGCTGACAATATTCCAATTAACACCAAAATTGACAACTCTTCCTCCTAAAGAAGTTTCAAATATCAGGGGTGTCCAATCCTGGCTATGGGGACCCCCACATGTCTGCTGGTTCTGATTGCTGCTGAGCTCTTTACTTCAAGCAATGCTTGGCTGAACCAACCAGTTGCTTAGTTGGAACGTCTTCAAGTTTCTTTTCTTCTAACATTACTTATGAAATGCAATAAAGACCATTGAAACTCTTCTATGGCCTCCGGTTTCCATGGCCCATACTTCTAATATGGCTCCCAAAGGTCAGAGGATGTTGTATAACGTAATTGTGTTCTTCCAGAGTTACAGTTACTGTAACACACTTTCTCAGCTTTTATTTTCCAAATACCTGAGTGGATCCCAGTGTTGCAGAGACTGGAGGGGAGACAACCATGGGACTTGGGGACCCCCAGAGGTTGCTTTCCTCCCACTGGGTTGTTTTTTTTTGTTGACCTCTCCACTGTGTCTACATGATCCACTGCAGTTTTATTGTCAACTGCACTACAGACCTGTGGCGAAGTGTTGTGAAGGGAGGTAGAGGAAATAATAGAGGAAATAAATTGACCGATTGACCGATTGACCGCTTGGCCGCTTGGCCTTACCGTGACACACGGGGGCTTCTCAGCAGCCCAGGTCCTGTCAAGGTGAGTACACAGTCTGTGAGAGGCTCGTCCAGTGGGTTCTCCATCACCACCTCAGCCTCCATGTCGGCAAACAGGAAAGGCATTCCAAACACCTGGAAGGAAAAATGACACATGAACTTAATAAGCAGTCTTTCCTTTTCAGTTTTATATTTTTAATTTAGAAAGAAATTTGTGCTCTGTAAAGTCTGCACTACATTACAGTGTGAACAGTTTACACAGGGAGGAAGTTATACCCTGTAGCTGGACTGATGTGTTGAGTATTAGTTTGGCCACAAGTCAAGTTAACTAGATTCATTAACTAACATTAATTAGGTTCTCTAGAAATTTTAAAGGCATCCTTAGACAGGACAGGGTCATCATGAATGTCACCGTCTCTTTATAGACGGTGATTATTAGCATTTGATAAAACTTCAGTTGGTGGTAAATTGCTGTTTGATACAATATTTGTTAAAAATATTTGAACAGCTCAGTCTAAAGTGTTGCCATTAGTTCTGAGCACCAGTGGAGTCTGAGGAGCTAACTAAATGCCACACTGTTCAGTTCCTCATGGTACAATACAGAAGCAATTTGAGCTCGGAGGTGGGGGCAGAGTTTCTGAAAGGAGCTGTGGTTTCTGGGACTGACCAGTCTTGCCAAGACCCAGTGAAGACCCAGGACTAGGCCAGTAGCAGCTCCCTGGCTCATTGACTTACCTGCAGGCTGAGGGCTGGGCTCGACAGGATCACGTTCTTGGAGGTGTGGAACCCTTTGCTGCTCCAGGGTGGCTTGGTCAGGGCCTCCACCCTCATGGTCTTGCTCTCCAGCACGTGATCTTTGTACTTGGAGTAGGGGATCAGGATTGAAATCTTTACCTCTGCGAGAGCAAAGGCAGAAATCAAGTCAGCATCTCCCCTCCTCCTGCTGTTTCAGGGTCTTTTCATGCTAGTTAATGTTCACAGCTCCCAAAACAACTTCCAGGAGCTGGAACTTTGACATGTGGACTTGAAAGCACCACGAGTATGGACAGCGGTGGTGGAAATTCTCGGTTCTGAGAGAGAGAGACCGTTCTCAAAGACTTGAGCTTCGGGTCAGCTTTCTTTCCGAAAGAATATATGCACCACGCGTGAGGAATTTTCAGTACTTCATTATGCCAAATGCCTTTTAATTCCATGATGCTCTGAAGCTGAAACTATTTGAAATGACTCTTCATTTTTGTAAAGCCTGTGTGCAGTGATAGTTTAATTTAATTAATTTCTAGGAAGTTTAATGTTCTGCTACCCCAGTCTGATGTCTCACGCGCGCAACTAATGCCTTCTGTCAAGTTAAAAGTCAAGGTTAATTCCGTGCTGACAACTCAAATGAAAATCTATGTTATAATTAAGTTAAAGTTATGGGATGCCCTACCACACCCTCACTGCAAACGTTCCCTCGGAATATGGAGTTTATAACAGGACTGATCCTAATCTGGCTCACTTCCACTCGCCTCGTATATAAGTCTCGTGCCCAGGACTTCCCTTCACGCATCTCTATCTCTCCCAAACCTTCAACCCCCTCCCCCCCCATCTCCACTCCTGCAGCAGCTCCCTGGCTCATTCCTCGCAATAGTGAGGGGGGGGGCAGCCTCATTCTCTCAGATAGGCGGCCATTCCCTCAGCCAGGCGGGTCTTTTTACAACATAGTTCATCCCTCTGTCACATTCATTAGGATCTAACTGAACTACAGGACTGTGGAATATCGGATATAAGAAGTAGATTCCTGTTGAGTTGTGCATCACCAGACGGAACCCTACACCATGTGATCACCTTTCTGTGGCTGCACCTCCACGTCCCTGTTCTCGCTCCAGAAGTCCTCCGCACAAACCCCATTGTAGCACATGGAGTCGGCGTTGATGTTGACCGTCATCTTCCGGGTGACCGTGCTGTTGCTGTGCACGATCAGCCTGAGGCTGATGTCCTGCCCCCTGACGGGGGCGCTCTGCTCCTCGATCTTGAGAGTGATCTCCGGCTGCTCTGGGGCAGTGGGTGGTCGCACCCCTCCGGTGACATGGCCTTTACTCACTGCCAGTGTGTAGACCTCCCTCTCCTTGGCGCTGCCTGTATAGATATGCTGGCATTTCACACCTTTGCACATTCAATTACCCTTCTTAATAAATTTCTCCAGATAATGTAAGTCATTAAATTTAAGTTAACTTTAAAATAAAGTTAACTATTTAGGGATAGCAATGCATAGTAAGATCCTGTGTATCACCAGATCAAGCAAGCAGAATTGTCAGAGTGTGAATACTGACATTTAAAAATACTCTAGACTCAGAAGACTTAGATGTACCCCTTCATTAATTCATTACTGCTTTTCTTCAATATGTTTTTAGCTTGATACAGTATATTACTTTAATAGAAATTAGAACTTAACTTTAATCAAAACTGTTAAAGACTAGTAACGCCCACCACAGCGTCTGCATACTGTACCTTCTGGGTATTTGTAGCTGCTGGTGATGTCCATTCGTGCGTCACTGCCCACGGCCTTGGTGCTGATATTCTTGCCCACGGATTGAGTGTCAGTTCTCATTTTCGTCTTGGTTCCATCAGATTCCACGTACCAGACCACGATGTCTGCGTTGACCTCAGCGAACACGAAGGGCACGTCGTATTTGTGCTCTGTGTGCCCCTCCAGGATGGCCTTCACTGGGGCCGGACCGCAGCAGAACGCTCCTGGGACAAGGAGGAGACACCTGGGTCTTCAGCTGGACAGAACATTTCGTCTACAAGTCGTGCAACTACTGGCCGTTAGCTGTACCTTCACTCCTCTCCTGAGGCGTCGGGTCCAGAACCTGCCAGCCACCGAAGTCTCCCTGGAGATCAGGGCGGCGCATCCACGACTCCACCCAGACGTGGAAGTTCCTGCAGAACCACAGCAGTTAGATTACAAACCCTCTCTCTCTGGACATCGCTCCTTTCAGAGGCTGCGACACTCACCAGACAGACTCATTTTGCTTTTTGGCGTTGCCGCGGTACATATCGATGGTCAGGTTCCCATCCGAGTCGTGGGCAGAATCGAAGTTGCTGACCACTCGAGTTGGGATTCCCAAGCACCTCATCACTGTGATGGAGAGAGAAGAAGCCACACTGAAGAAGACAGGGGTGTGGCAAACAGATCTTGAAGCTTTGTTCAAGTTTAAGCAAGATGTTTGTAGTCCAGGATAACTCAGATTAGCAGGAGTCGCACAGTTTATAAATCAGTGTGACACACTATGGACCGTAGTGTGTCTACGGTCCATAGTGATTTGCATGTCTTTATGCCTGCGTGAGGTCTGCAGCGCTCAGACGAGCCCTCAGGGCAGCAGGTCACCTGTGCACATGACGGCAGCGAAGACCCAGCACTGGCCGTACTTCACCGGCTGCCCTCCGGACTTGTGCCACTTCCTCAGGATCGACACGCTGTCACTCCAGCTCATGGGGGAAACCCCACCTTCAAAGTTATCGGTCCACCTGCCCATCAGCACCCCATTGTCATCGTTGCTGTTGACCTGGGACAAAGCAACGCGAGAGCTTAGGAAAAGCCAGCAAGAAGAATTAACACTGGAGACCTGCAATCAGTTTCTTGGACTCGCTGGCAATGCAACATGACTTATTCAGTAATGCCGAGCTGAAGCTGTGCTAAACATGGGTTCAACCTGAAATAACGAGGGCAGCAAAACCAATAGCTGCATTAGCTATTGAGAGGGTGAGCAAGGTACAGAAGGCCAAAGTCACTCATGATGCACTCCTGTCTCTCATCCTCCTTGGGCAGGTAGATTTCTACCAGATCTGCATACTCTAATTGCTTGGTTCTTGTGCTTCAGAAGGCCTGGGGTGAATACCTGTGCACATGGTGTTCATAAACATGTCAGTGTTATTGCCTTATACTTTAGGCAGACAGGGAAGGGTTAAAGCTCAAGAACCATGCGAGGCTGCACACACACCATGGCACTGACGATCCTGCCGACGTAGGTGGGGTTGCAGCGCGCAGAGCAGTCCTCCCCAGGGTCTCTCTTGAATTTGGGACTGGCATTCAGCATCCACAGACAGATCTCCATGACGTCCTCCTCAAACTAAAGAGACACTCCTCGTTAACCCAGGGCAGAGCAGCAATGAGGCAACAAGAGATGCAGAAGAAAGGCCGGTACGGGGGGGGGGGTCTATAGACACGGCCAGATGCAAACACAGCCCCCACCCCCACACACTGTTCCCATGGGCACCAGTGAACAGAGCTCTGCCTCATCACAACACCTCCTGGCCCCACTCATCCCAGAACTCTGCTGGGGCTCAGCAGGTATCGGATATACCTCCGAGGTGCAATTCTAGAGGTGTGCCTGGGAATTACCGTGAAGAGCATTTGTTTACCTGCCCAAAGTTCCAGGGTAGGCCTTCAATGTTGTCATATGATCCCCGGTACAGAAGGCCAAAGTCGCTCATGACGTACTCCTGTCTCTCATCCTCCTTGGGCAGGTAGACCCAGTCCTCTGGAAAAGGAGGATACAGCAGTGTGAGGGGGTGTGAGGAGGGAGACACAGCAGTGTGAGGGAGTGTGAGGAGGAGACACAGCAGTGTGAGGGAGTGTGAGGAGGAGACACAGCAGTGTGAGGAGAAAGAGGAGACACAGCAGTGTGAGGGAGTGTGAGGAGGGAGACACAGCAGTGTGAGGGGGTGTGAGGAGGGAGACACAGCAGTGTGAGGGAGTGTGAGGAGGAGACACAGCAGTGTGAGGAGGAAGAGGAGACACAGCAGTGTGAGGGGGTGTGAGGAGGGAGACACAGCAGTGTGAGGGAGTGTGAGGAGGGAGACACAGCAGTGTGAGGAGGAAGAGGAGACACAGCAGTGTGAGGGGGTGTGAGGAGGGAGACACAGCAGTGTGAGGGAGTGTGAGGAGGGAGACACAGCAGTGTGAGGAGGGAGACACAGCAGTGTGAGGGGGTGTGAGGAGGGAGACACAGCAGTGTGAGGGAGTGTGAGGAGGGAGACACAGCAGTGTGAGGGGGTGTGAGGAGGGAGACACAGCAGTGTGAGGAGGAAGAGGAGACACAGCAGTGTGAGGGAGTGTGAGGAGGGAGACACAGCAGTGTGAGGGGGTGTGAGGAGGGAGACACAGCAGTGTGAGGGGGTGTGAGGAGGGAGACACAGCAGTGTGAGGGAGTGTGAGGAGGAGACACAGCAGTGTGAGGGGGAAGAGGAGACACAGCAGTGTGAGGAGGAAGAGGAGACACAGCAGTGTGAGGGTGGAGGAGACAGCAGTGTGAACAACTGCACTAGCTTCCACTCCAAGATTTACCACAGGCAACAGGTCAATTCACACATTAAATGGCAGCATTAACTTCAGCCTCTAGCTTTAAAATCAGTAAAATAATAAAAGAGTCTAATCGCTAATACACTATCATAAGCCATAGACCATATGTAACCGTGCAAGTTATTTTCTATGCCTTTAGAAGTTCAATGTATTTATTGAGTGCAAGAAGCACACACCAATTTTCAGTTGGTTTCTGCTCCTGTGCAAAACATCAGTTTTCTTTTGCCTACCAAAATGCAGCTCTAAATGCAAAACAAAGGATATTATCCATTCCTCAATTTCTACTTTGAAGGTTTGAAAACCTGAAGGAGAGATGGAAAGATCATTTTTTTTCCTGCTTAACTCATTTTGTGGCATTGACACACCTGTGTCAAAGAGAAAGGAAAGTCTAACTAAGATTAGGGGGCGCTGTAGCACCACTCTCTCTCACTCTCTCAGAGTCTCACCTGAGCACCAGGGGTTAAACAGCACAATGAGGTTCCCTATGTTGTGGTTCTGGACAGGGGTGGTGCCAGTCTGTAAGGACAGGGAGTATTTTCCAATACTGGCATCAGGAGGGCTGGTGATCTTCAGGGTCACAGTGTTCTGAGATGTCTTCTGGATGGTGGCGCCCCACGACTTACTCTTCACCACGCTGGGCACCCCGAACGCTGACCTCGTCCCTGCAGAGTCAGAGGCCTTGGGGCCTGGAACACAGAGACACTGGATTAGAGCCGCCCACTGCTGTGGACTTCAAATACTGTTTGCATGGGCCTGGCAGACACTGTGAAACCAGTGGGTGCTAAATCTCTCACACCGAGCTGGGTGATCAATGTTGTTACATGAGTGTTGCCGATGCCTGATAATTATGTGTTGGAGCTGCTGTATGACCTGAGTATTTTTAATTTTAGAATGACATATAGGGACCTGAATGTGCTGAAGCAGTGTAATGCACACAGACACAAGAATACAGTAAGGTGGGTGACTGGTGTTTGTTTATTTGGGAGTCTTAAGCCACTTCATATTAACACGCCTAATTTACTTACTGAAGCCGATTACGTTTACAAATCGATCCATCTCCACACAGCTACACAGCACTAGCTTTTCACCCTTCTGGACGCTACATGGGCAGTGTATGCCATGACAAGAGGTATGCTTTTCCATGTCAAGCATGACCGATTTGTTTTTTTTTTGCCTGGGTGCTCTTCAGCAGAAGAGTAGGTAAAAACATTAAGGGACTCGGTGTTGTCCAGCTGCTGGGATATAGGTAGCAGCGCTCGTACCTGTTTCCACAGTGAGCTGCAGGGTGTCCGCCCCCTGCCGAAATTCCCTGTTAAAGGACACGGAGAGGAGGAAGTCCTGCCCTCGTCTCACTATGAGCCTGTCCTTGGAGAACCTGTTGGTGTGGTGAGCGCTGTTGTTCACATCGCAGTGGAAGTCCTTCTCAGTCACAGCTGCGGGGAAAAACCGGGAGCCCAGAGGGAATAAAACAGCTAGAGTCTTAGTGTCACGCTTGATGGACAAGCTGGGGTCTGCGAAAAGACAATTTCCTAATACAAGAAATTGTATATGGCCAATAAAGTGATATCTTTTATCTCTAGACCTGGGCTCAGCTCTCTAGACCTGGGCTCAGGCAGGAGACCTGGTGTCCCGTGGCACATTGCCAGCGTCCTGTCTCAACCCCGCAGGCTCATGTGTCCCTATGTGCTGCGTTAGCCAGCCTGCACCCTGTGCCTTCCAACACCCAGCAAGACCTCAAGACTTCCAGCCACCTCCAGACCTAATCAGCCCATTGCACTGGCTGCTACAGCATCAGGTAACGACGTTTAAACTGTCGGTAACGAAACTGTCTTGCAATGGTTTCAATCCAATATTTCATTGATGACTCACCCAGAGCCATGGTGCACAAGCTCGTAGTCTTTCTAGTCTTCCTCCAGAGTTGACCTCAACAATCAGCTGTTTCGTTCAGCAGCAAGATGCTTCTCTGAGTGTGTGCGGTCCTATTTATATATGGGGCTGGGATGTCAGCAACCAAGAAAGGCTATTGTGAAACTTGTTTTTTTTAACACTTAGAAAGGGCTAATGTATGCCTCTTCACTTTCAGTCCGATGAAGAAGATATGCTGGTGTTGTGCTAATCGTGTAGTATGAAGCAGACTGTGATGGGTTGGGGTGTGTCAAGGAAATTTTAAGATCAACTAAAAAACACACCCCAGTGACCCACATAAGAAAAAATAAAAGTTAAATAATGAAGGGGCAATTGTTTCAGCAACATTTTATGCTGGAGTTCTTCCTCTGCAGGTGAAAGACTTGTGATGCCTCTTTCGTCTGTTCCCCAAACTTGGGCTTCTCTTTAAATGACTGCTAAGGAGGTCTTCCCTGGCTGCAGGAGGCTGTGGCCGAGCTGTGACTCAGCCCTGCTGGGGTGCTGGAGACAGGTGTTCTAGCTCAGCACCCCACTGTCCTCATGTTCAGAGAAAGTCAGAAATGCTGCTGGTCTGCTAAAGCTCCCTGCTGGCCAGGTCCAGAGTCCTTTCATTTTTGGTAATGTACCCAAATATAATAACTATAAACTATAGTATAAACACTATAAAATTCAAAATAACCATTCCCCATGGCAGACTCAGCCTCCCCCCTCCCCCTCGGGGTGCTATCTCTGTTTCCCCGCGGGCCAGGCGCGGTGCTGTAGATGGGGCCGGCGCGGGCTTTGGTGCGACTTGCCTGCCGAAGAGGATGATAGCCTAGCTCTGAGGAAGAGCTTGTTAAAAGACCCCGAAAAGACCCGACGTTTCAGCTGTTGAGTCTTCAGATGTGAAGACGAGAGAGGAACGTTACAGGGACATATGGCAGAGGAGAACAATAAACAATGAACAGAGAATGTTCCTCTATTTTTGAGTTGACAGATAAAACTGTGTCATTTTCATGCAACATGAAATTTCATCACAAGTTGCATGATTTCCCCGCAGGGGATTCAGAAGAAATGGTCAAAGACACTTTCCAAACAGCAGAGCCTCTGAGCCATGACCCCTGGGGTGAGATTGTGGCTTAGATAGGACAGAGCAGAAAACTGAGAACTAAGTTTCCTTCCAAGAGGGAAAGAAGAAAGCCTATGAGGTCTTGAGGCCTGGGGCCGTGCAGCTGTGGCGCAGGTGGGACTGTCTCGGGAACGAGTGGATCCTGTGGAGGGGCGGGAGAGAGGGGGGTGGTGGAGGATTATTGTGTTGGATGGTGTAACAGCTCCTTCCCTTCCACTTAATGTGTTGAAATCCAAAACCATGATCATTGATTATAGAAAAGCCACCACCTGCTGCAAAACCAGCAGTCACTGCAGGAGCAAGAATACGAATTGTTCACTGCTAGAAATATCCATATTAATTTGTAATAACAGTTACGAATATTGTTGATTACAAGCTTACATTTGAGAAAAACACAGACGTAAGAAGAGCCAGAGACTGTTCTTCCTAAGAAAACTGTTCCTTTAATGTGTGGGTGTGGTACAATGACGACTTTATTCTACAGAAAGTTGAACCTGTCCTGACATTCACTGCAGTAGCCTACACAACTAAAACACAGGATAGTGAAGACAGCCAGCAAACTTACTGTGTACAAGTGATAAAGTTAATTAGGTCGTTTTTTCTGTCTTTCTTTGCAGCTGTATTGGAAGTGAGTTACTTTCAAGTTTCCCTTTTTGAATTGTGCTCCAGATTGTAAGAAGGTTTGTAATTAAATGCTGTAGATCATTTGCTCTGTTTTACTTTTGTTTTCATTTACGCAAATTGATACTTTTGCATTATTATTTGTAACAGGAAATTTAAAACTGACACATTAGCATTCTGGTTACCTTGAAGTGGAACCTTTGTTGACAACAAATCAACCAGTATGATTCAGGGTATTTGTCCTGTTTCACATGGGCTGCCACCGATGCCCCAGTGATTCCCTGCTGCTCCTGATGCAGCCTCAGTCCTGCCAGGAACTCCTTCTGACAACTGGAGATTGTTATAAACCTGCAATGTTTATTTTTGATTCTTGACAAGACAGTGAAATAATTTTAGAGTAGTATAGAGAACCAACTGTACAAAGATGTGGGGAAGTGGAATGTGTTGCTCGTCATGCTACTCCTCCCTGCAAAATGCTACAGCTGTCATATGGTGTAGATTGTTTTAGTAAAGAGCTTTGCAGAAAAGGGTATGTGAGATAACCAGTAGGTGACAAAACATCTCCAGCGCTCTTAGTGTGTTGAAGCTCAGCGTGTAGAATCAGGTTGGTCCAATCGAGACCTGTGTGAGCAGTGCGGACTGAACTGAAGCTGCAGTGTCCCTCTCTCGGGCTCAACTGACTTCAGGATAGTGTCGTATCAGTTCTGGGGTCTCAGCTGCTCTGTGCATGTTTTGGGCAGCTGTGGGTCTTTCCCTGTCCGTCCCTGTGGTTGCAGGAGCTCTGTTGCCCTCAAGGTATGTTAAACTGTCAGAGCTCACAGGATGTATCTCTACATTGTAAATGACCTTAGGTGTTAATGTCATCTTCAACTGTAGTGTGTGTGCCTCTGAGAGTGCAGTCACTGCTGTCTCTGCGCTGTGTGTGTCTGAAAGGCCACTGGGCTGTGTGCTCTGGGCTGTGTGTGTCTGAAAGGCCACTGGGCTGTGTGCTCTGAGCTCTGTGTGTCTGACAGGCCACTGGACTGTGTGCTCTGGGCTGTGTGTGTCTGACAGGCCACTGGACTGTGTGCTCTGGGCTGTGTGTGTCTGACAGGCCACTGGGCTGTGTGCTCTGGGCTGTGTGTGTCTGACAGGCCACTGGGCTGTGTGCTCTGGGCTGTGTGTGTCTGACAGGCCACTGGGCTGTGTGCTCTGCGCTGTGTGTGTCTGACAGGCCACTGGGCTGTTGTCTCTGGGCTGTGTATGTCTGACAGGCCCTGGGCTGTTGTCTCTGGGCTGTGTATGTCTGATAGGCCCTGGGCTGTTGTCTCTGGGCTGTGTATGTCTGACAGGCCCTGGGCTGTGTGCTCTGGGCTGTGTGTGTCTGACAGGCCACTGGGCTGTTGTCTCTGGGCTGTGTATGTCTGACAGGCCCTGGGCTGTGTGCTCTGGGCTGTGTGTGTCTGACAGGCCACTGGGCTGTGTGCTCTGCTCAAGCAGCTGCAGTAATGGCTTTTCCCTTGGCCCTGGAGAGGGCTGCGCTCCGAGGGGCCCCCAGCCCAGTGCCCTGGAACTCTCCCTTCTTCAGCAGGCTGGCCATGTAGACCTGGGCCTGGGGGCCACGCCGCCATGGCTTCAACTGCGAGTCAAAGCGCTGGTGGGCAAACAGCTGTTCTTCATCCAGATGTGACCTGATGTGCACCCCAGCTGCTCGCTGCTGCCACTGGAATAGGCAGAGCTGGCGCACGCTCCTCTTCTGCCCCAGCAGAGTGGCCAGGCCCAGGGGCGTTAAGCCCTGGCTGTCGGGCTGGCTTGCTGGTGCCCCCCAGCTCAGAAGCAGTTCCACACACTGGGGGTGCCCCTGGCCTGCGGCCACATGCAGAGCCCCCCTCCCCTGCTGTGTCTGCATCTTCACATTGGCTCCTGCATGGCACACAGACAGAGACAAAGACAGAGTGACACGAGTTAGAGTCTGTTCTTCACCTGCATCTGCAATTCCTTGCATGACTGCTGCACAGGACTTGCATCATAGTTGCATTTACATGATTCCAAGAAAGAAAGAGGGGGGTGATGGAGGATTATTGTGTTGATGGTGTAACAGCTCCTTCCCTTCCACTTAATGTGTTGAAATCCAAAACCATGATCACTGATTATAGAAAAGCCACCAATTGCTGCAAAACCAGCAGTCACTGCAGGAGCAAGAATACGAATTGTTCACTGCTAGAAATATCCATATTAATTTGTAATAACAGTTGCTGATTACAAGCTTACATTTGAGAAAAACACAGACGTAAGAAGAGCCAACAGAGACTGTTCTTCCTAAGAAAACTGTTCCTTTAATGTGTGGGTGTGGTACAATGACGACTTTATTCTACAGAAAGTTGAACCTGTCCTGACATTCACTGCAGTAGCCTGGATTAGGAACCTTAATACACACAATTAAAACACTGAGCAGGATAGTGAAGGCTCATGTTCAACCCAGATTCATGTGCCACAGAACCAAGTTGTCCCCTGTTTCAACAGCTATTAAGCTGCTTAACTTGTTCAATTGATGGAATGTTTTACTTTATAAATTTCGATTTTCTTCCTCATCACACAGGTGTGCCTCTTATTTGCTCACGGGTCCCCGCTGTGTGAAATGTATCGTGTCGCGCCTCTTACCTGCCTGCAAAGCAAACCCCCTCTGCGGCAGCGACGGCTCTTACCGTTCTGCAGCAGGAAGCGGACGGCTGGCAGGTGCCCGCGGTGCGCGCTGATGAACAGTGCGGAGAAGGCGCGGCGAGCCTGCCACGCTGTCATCTCGGGGGCAGCCCCACAGTCCCGGGACGCACACAGACTGCTCCCCCTTGGCAAGAGAGACTGGAGCTGCCACACACATACACACACACACACAGAACCAGCTTGATCCTCAGGACGCGGAGAAGCAGCAGCTCTCTGGAACCGCGGATCTGGAGTTTTCCAGGATCCGGTTATTTTATCATTGTGAAATCATCCACTTACTGCATTACGCCAGCAAAACGATTACTACTAAACACTACACTTCCTGGCTTTTCTAAGCATTTGGCAGGTGCTTTGCATGCTAAAAGAGCAGTTACAGCCACCATGCCAAAGATTTATTCAAACCAACAAGTTTTGTGAAGAGGCAATATACCCAGTGAATTAACAATGTGTGAAAGGAGCATTGAAACCGACAGTATCAGCAATGCAATGAACGCTATTCAGAACAAGTCTACTTCCAGGAAACAGATCTGTTCTGATGCAGCTGAAAACAAGGTTTAAAATCCAATAAGCATTAAACAGCTAATACACAGAAACTAAGGGGATGTGTATTTAATGCTGATAACAGGAGGCACTTATTTACACAAAGGGTTGTGGGAGCCTGGAACAAGCTACACAGCTGATGTTGAAGCTGATACCTTGGCTGATTTCAATAAACTGCAATTACCTACTTTAAAGTGCGCCCTAAATTGTAAGGCTGTTTTGTAATTAAATGTTAAACATCGGAGCTACAGATTGGTCAATTTCACCAGGTCTGGTGCCCCAGTCAAATCGAGCATCGTCGTGGAAGGCGTCTCTTGTCCACGGGGGGCACCAAAGTACACTGCTCTCTTCCTGACAAGGGCCCCCCGACACCCCCGGGTGGGGATCTGAGGAAACGGGAGCCAATTCGAGGAGGAGCGATGAGGGCTGGTGATATCAGCGGAAGGAGTGACCCTACGGCATTCTAACTATGCGCTCCTCCTTGGCTCGGCTCTGACACGCCCCCTCATGCGAGATAATACTCCGCTGACTAGTTTTTGGCTGGTAATGTTTAGGACCTACATGTCTTAAGCCATCTCATACTAACACTTGTTTAATGCTGTTAACAGAAGCATATCATCTCTCATAAAACACTGCCTGCTTTTCAAAATGCCCATAATCGCTTTGCATTCATGTTTTGATCAGTTTACCAAGCAATTATAGACGTAAAGGGGCGCATAGTCCCTGATCTACAGTGTCTGCTTCTCGTGTCATTGTGTGTGAAGTGCCTTTAAAAAAAAAAAGCGCAGTCTTCAGGTGCAACATCCATATTTATATTCAGCAGCAACACATTCAAACTAGGTGGTTGTTGTTGTTTTGTGTTCAGGGCTTTGGACTTGGTCTGGCTTGAAAGTGCCCGGGTCAGAGAAGAGCTCTGCAGAAACACGGGTCCTGGGGGTGGACGCGCCTGCTCCCCGACGGCACGAATTACCCTCGGAACGTCTCCAGCTGCAGCAGCCCGCACCAGCTCCGCCCAGCCGCCCTGGCGCCACACCGTCAGGGTGACCGTGCCGCCCGGGACCACGTCGTTGAACCTGAGGGTGGACTCGTCCGGCATGTCGCCTGTCGGGGGAGGGACAGCCCTTAGTCACTCCGGGTGGTAACACCTTGTGTGACTCGAGCTGCAGTCGGACCGCGACAGAGCGACAGCACTGTAACTGCGACTGCAGCGGTTTCCTGGAAAAAGCGATCTTGTCCGGGGTCCTGTGCCTTTGCTCGTGTGCATGGGCTTACAGTCGCCGGCCGTCTTTGGTGCAGACTTGACGGATTTTCACGTTTAGATGTACCAAACGCATATCCCCCTCGTGAGGAGTGAAGTGTACTGCGCTCTTACATACACGAGCTGTATTTAAACGGCCAGCCTCGCAGCGCTGCACGGACGGACATCAGGAGGCGGATGGACTGAGCCCCAGCGCTCGTCCACACCTGGTGTCCTATCTGTTGCCCGCTTGCGACCTTTGAAGAAACGGAGCGCCGTGGTCGACTGTCCCGCCCCGTCTCTTATTAGCAAACCATGCTATTTAAATTCTGTTTCCAAACCCACCCACCGATGACACGTACTGGTGCACTAATCTGTGCACTTGTCACTAGCCACAGTGCTTCCTAATTACGTGCTTTTGTCCACGAGAGGCCGGGTGAGGCGGCGAGGAGCGCGCAGGATACGTGAAAACGCATTACAATGCATAACATCATCATCATTATATATAAATATATTTTAAAGTAATATTCATGGCATGTGTCGAGTGTCGATTATCGCCCCCCCTCTTTTCAAAAAAACAAAATATGGACAGCCTAGAATAACTGTATTGTAATAGTACATCATCTTTAAAGAGGACCCCATGCATAGGAGAAGTTTTCTCAGTTGACTTATTCGTGAGACCCTACCTTCGTCCAGGTAGGACAGCCGCTGGAATTCCGTGGGGATTCCTGCCACGAGCTCCAGTGCCGTCTTCAGCTCCTTGACCCGGGTGCCGGCCCGACACTCCGCCACGCTGTACAGCTCCCCTGTCTCCCGCAGCCGGACCCGCAGGCCGAACGGGCCGCCGGCGTGCGAGTCCTTGTCCGGCGTCACGACCGCCGCCGCCGCCTTCGCTGCCCGGCGGGAGTCCCGTCTCGGCGCGGGCTGGCTGGGAGCCGCCATGGCCGTGTGCGGTCCCAAAACAGAGCCAATCCACAAACGCCACTTCGTTATTTGCCCGGCGCTAGCTCCTGCTGCACCTGCAACGCTCGGGGAAGGGGGGGACCGCTGCGGAACCACCCGGTCCGTGTGGCCTGCTGGCCCGTGTTGTGTTTGGGAACACCAAGGTAACGGGGCTTTCGTGTGGTGCGGTTTTCACCAGCGGCGCTCGGGGCTTCACAGAGGCCATTCGGCTGAGTGTGACGTAACCCCCACAGCGAGTCTTGACCGGGCGCTCTGCCCCGTTGGACCCCGCCGCGGTGCTAATTAACAAAGCAGCTCTTACCCCTGCGGCACAGGCGGGGTGTATCAGGTCGTCGTGTCCGAGGCTGAAATTATTTTGTTGTTCGTCCGGCACCGCGCGCAAGAAATGCTGCATTACTTTAATTAGACACTTCAGGGGTGGTCCTTTACTGTCCTGTACAGTTGCTTCTCCTAATGAGTTTTAAATTTCACAATTTCTCCTGTGATTTTATTTCTAGCACTGACACCCCACCCCAGTCTAAACTGGGTCAGTAAGCAGAACTGAACTACCATTCTGCTGTGATGACTACCTGCTACTCCATGGCACAAGAATCAAATAACCTTTAGATGAAGGTGCAAAACATCTGCTTCTGTGTATCGTGGCTTAAATAGAAATAGGCGTTAGCTTGATGTAATCAAGTCATTACACTGGTTCCCAGAGGTTATTTTCAAACGAAGTCCGAGACCTGTTTCATAATATAATAACAACAGCTTCCTAACACACCTTCTAAAACTGCGCTGTTGCTTACGCTACACTTGCTAAACGTTCTTGCTGTCCGTATTGCTCAGCTCAGGAAACAGCTGAAAGCTTCATCAAGTTAAATTCAGGGGGGGTAAAACTAAACAAAATATTCCCTTATCAACAACAAAATTTATTTCAAACGTGTCTTACTGCTGATTTGCAACTACCTGCATTTCAAATACAGGAATACTTTGCAACAGTATTCCCCAAGATCCTGAACAGTCTGAAAGGATTTAATATTTTTCTTTCACAGAGAGAACCAACAATTTAATAATCACTGAATACTAAAAAAACAACTGCAAAACCCTGGAAACTGCAAATATACAAAATCTTTGAAATCCATAAACAAGGTACATTAATACAGAGAAAATCTGATTTCATAAAATATTTATAAACATTTCTATCACATTAAAAAAGAGAGGACGAACAGTGAGGACAGAGAGATGAGATCTCTTGGCTTTACAGTGAGCGTAGTCACGGACAGCAGGGCCATTTTGCGAACCCGGGTTCGACAGTGACATCAGCACGCTTGTTTTGAGTCTAATGCCTGCTGACGGAATGACCTGCTGCACATAACAACAAATCCACGACTACAATCTAAAAAAAGAAACGTTTTTGGTGACTCCATGTCCACATGCTTCCTGCTAGTGCCAGGCTCTGCCTCTCCACTGCAGCTGCTAAGTGCCATTCCTCAGATTCAAAGCAAGATCCAGGGACACCTGCGACGTTCCGGATCTCTAGGCTCTTGCTGTTCCCTCTCGCTGCCCAGCTGGCCCAGCGGAAAAGCAGGAGGAAGCCAGGCTTGTCCCTGTGCCACTCGGCTTCCGCAAACAATACTTCCAGTTCGAGTGAAGGTCCTGACCTGCCACCTGCGTGATGGCCTGCACACACCTGAGCGGCTCTTGGCCGTCTCCCGCCTTCCCATGAGCCCCCTCTCGCAGCCCAAGGGCTTGGGGCGAGATGAGGGCGCCGACCGTTCCTGCCGTTGGTCACCTCTAACTGCGCTCCAGCACCCCCCCCACAGCAGAACGGGGTGCGTCTCAGCCCAAGATGGGAGTCACTGGTTGGAACACCTACAGGCTTGTCCCCCTGTGAGCTTCTCCTCCGTCCTGTGACACACCTGTAAAGGGCGAATGTCCTCCCTCCACTGGGGTAGGACCAGCATTCTCCACACAGGAACCCATCGCCATCGCCAGCCCCACCCTCTCTGTGGAACTGACTGACCCAGGTCAACAGGTGGACACAGGGCCTTTCTCCCCAACAGAGGGACGGAGGCAGAGCTCTCGCACGACGCGAGGGCCTGGAAATGCGTCTTTGACAACAAACAACAAGGGTGTCTTTCTCAAGCCCCGAGAGCGAGCGGAGAGAGAACGATCAGATCTCGGTTCACGGTAAAGGCGAAGTGCAGAAGGAGGGCGCGTGGGGGCAGTGGTCGTGCGGAGAGACGCGGGCTGCAGTGCTTAACGAACGCATGCTCCTCCGCTGCGGGGGGCTGCAGGGTGGGACTCGGACACAGTCCCTGGCAGACAAGCTACTGGTGAGAAAATCAGTCCCCCTGAGTGTCGTTTATACCCGTTTTCTCATTTTCCTACTCATACGCTACAAAGTGACGTTTAAAAAAATCCAGCTAAAAAAAAAACACAGTACGTTGAGAGAGCCTGTTGCTGGACCTCCAACAGAGCTGCACGTGTGTCTGTCCGACCTGTGGCTGGACGCTGCAGCCGAGAGAGAAAGAGAGGTGCGCACACTGTTCATCCCCTGCGGTCAGGAGGCCGGGCTTCCTCTCGCGCAGGCTCACGGGCGGGCCTGCCCCTCTGCCCCCTTCCCCGTGCTCTGTCTTCGAGCAGGCCGCCCCCCGCGCTAGAGAGGAAGGGGGCAGTCTCGTGGGCCGGCCCACAGGGCGAGGAGACGCAGGAAGAGGAAGAGGCCAAGGAGTGAGGGGGGCTGGCAGGAGCCAGGAGCCAGGCGCCAGGCGCCAGGGTGGGGCGCTGGTGTGTGCTGCTCCATTCTGCTGGTGACCGGCCTCGGGGGCGCGCCTAGATTAAAGCCGTCGTGTCCGGGGGGCTGCTGCTGGGCTCCAGGCTGGCGAAGAAACGCACGTCCCTGTCGCGGTCTGCCTGCAGGGACATCACCGTCTCCTCCAGGGCGTCTGCGTAAGGGCTGCGGGGGTCCTTGAAGAACTCTGCCCGGGAGACAGGGAGAGAGCCAAGCACAGCGTCAAGACGGAGCCCTGCGCCTGTGTTCTCATCAAGCCCGCAGCGCGGCGCACAGCCTCTCAGCACAGCACTGCGCCGCTTGTGTGAAAATCCCAGAAGCACCGCGTGTCTGAAGTGCCCTCTGACCTTTCTGCAGCACCGTCTGCCGCAGTGCCTTGGCCACCAGCACCCGCACGTTGGCCACGGGGTCCGACGACAGGCCCAGCAGGCTGGGGAGCAGGTGCTGGGCAAACTGGTCCATTGGGAGGTAGTCGTCCTCGGCGGCCACCTGCGGGGCAGAGAACCAGGCAGAGCGGGTGGGTGAGGGGCCTGCGTCCCGCGGCGCGGGGGCCGGGGGGGCGACGGCGCGGAGAGAGGGGCCGGCCGCTCACCTGGCAGATGAAAGCGAAGGCCTGGCGCCCCACCCACTTGGGGCTGCGGCAGAACCGGACGACGAGCTCGTCGATGAAGTTCTGGCCCAGGTCGTGGCCCCCACTGGCGTACAGCTTCCGCAGGATCTCCGCCACCTGGCCGACACACAGCACCGCGTTCAACACGCCGCCCGCTCGGACTCCGCACTGCCCCTCCTCCCCAGACCCCGGTCCGCCCACCGAGCTCCACCCTCGCTTATCTGGACAGGCTGAAGCCTCTCCTTGTCCTTCAGAGAGCAGGATTTAACAAGAGCTGTTCAACCTGAGGACCTGAGGCCCTGAGGGCCAGTAGTCGGGTCTGTTTAGGGTGCCAAACTCAGTTAAAAGGCAGACTCAGCACTTCTCGTTTATTCTAACTGTGAGCATGAAAAAAAAACAATCGAAATCCACACGTATGTGACCGTAAATCTGGTTTGCCATAATTATTGAATTCAACACAGCAACGTGCCACCTGAAGCAGAGTCCCCAAGGGAGTTAAAGTTTCCACAGCCTTGTCCTCTGCCTTACCAGCCTATAGGAGATCCATCGCACTTCGGCCACCTTGTCCGAGCAGAGGGTCAGGGCTATCTGCCGGAGGTAGTCGTACACATCACCAGCGCTGTACAGCTCCACGATCAGGATCAGCTGCCTGGCAGGAGACAGTCATCAGCACACACTGTACTGACACTGTGTGTTAAAATGATGATGCTATAGAAATCTGAGCTCCCACAATTCCTCCCTCCCTTCCCTCTCCCATTGTCCCCTAGGACATCAGCTGTGAAAGTCACCTCCTGGGTACTGATGAACGTTCACAGCTGATGTCACAACTGTGAAATCACAGTTCTAGATGAACTGAAGATCAGTCATTTTAAAGAGCACAACTTGCTCTGTTTTCAGTTGTCTGTACTAACAATGGAGTCATTTGAACAACATTTGTGCTGGACAGGGGCATGATACTCTGATGGAGGCATGCAGCAGTTCTCATCGGGGCAGAGGCTGAACACTTGGCATGTTCCTATCTGCTCAGACAGGGAGACTCACCGGGGGCGCCACACGCCTTACTGACTGGGTTAAGGCTCACTCGGGGATCTCGCGTCCGATTCTACAAAAACGGGTGGAGTTTGGATCTGATTTGAGACGGGGAGTGTGCTCCCCCAGGGTGCTCTTATCTAACTGGACAGTGGGGCGGATCCAGTGTGACTGGACATGAGAACACTCACTCGGCCAGCTCGTATCTGAAGCGCCAGTTGCGGCTGTTGTCCGTCACCATGAACTCCTGAAGCTGGTACAAGTACTCCCTGCGCTTGTCTGCGTGTAGCAGCTGGAACACACAGCAGAAAGCACAGACCTCTCAATACAAAGCAGCCAGACCAAGCCAGTCAACGCACATTAAGTTGATACGGGTCATTTGACAGAAATGTAGAAAATGCGGGCCAGTTTGAATATATTTGGAAAAGCACAATTTGGCACGGGCCGTTCATTCTGAGGTAATTAGCGCAGCCTTGTGAGCAGAGACCGGCCAAGCTCTCACCTTGAGGAAGTCGTACAGGTGTTTGAGCACGCCGATGCGCACCTCGTCCAGGTCCTTCAGGAAGCCGTTGAAGATCGGAACCAGGTCGGCTGCGGTCAGCTGGTCCCCCAGGATCACTGCCAGCTCGTGGATGGAGAACGCCAGGGTCCTCCGTACTTTCCACTGGGGGGAGGGAGACGGAGAGAAGCCGAGAAGGGAGAAAGGGGTACAATTGAGCACCTCAGGTCAAGCGCCTCGGAGGCCAGCTGGAACCCTGAGCAGACAGAGACCCGCCTGGCCCAGACGAAGGTGTGCTGACCTGCACGTCCGTGGCCAGGGTCTCGTAGGTGTCCCTGAGGCAGTGCCAGTTCTGCCGGCCCAGTGTGAGCGCCACACCGGGCAGGCTGAAGGCACAGTGCTTGGCGATCTCTGTGTCCACGGTCTGCGCCCGGGCCGGGTCCGTCATGGACAGGTACTGGTCCAGCAGCTGCTGAGGGATCACGTCCTGGCAGGGGTTGGGGCAGAGGGGGAAGAAAAGACCTGTGGCATCAAGCGGGCACTGTGCCATCCCACAGCAGCGCCGTGCTGGGCGACCCCGAGACCCTGCTGCTCCACTGAGACTCGTCCACACACACACCCTCTTCGAGCTGAGGCAACAATCCAGCTGATCGGGAAATATAGTGCCATTGCCTTTAAGCAAAATTCCACGACAGCCAAATCACAGTGCTGCAGTGTTCCTGGTTTAATAAGGAAGGAGCTGCAGTTCTGATGTCATAGACCTAAAGGGCTCTGGATGTACCCTTCCTGTTGACTGCTGGGCGAAGCCTGCCAGACTGTGCAGACAGAGGTGTGTGGACTGACCTGGACTTTGGATTTCTCCTCCTCACAGAGCAGGCTGAGACTGGGGTCTCTCTGCATCTCCTCCATGGTCTCTATCAGCTGCGGTGCCCTCTCCTGGCAGAGAGAGGAGAGACAGAACAGAGCCTCAGGACGGAGAAGACACTGCTCTGAGCTACCCCAGCGGAGTGGGGCGGGCCATTACAGAGCTGAAATCCACACTCGGATGGAAAATGTGTTTTTTCCTTTGATTGAATAATAAATTATTATTAAATATTAAAATACTACAGCTGAATTGTTTCGTTCTTTTTGGTACAACTATCTTTGGCTCACCCGTGTAACAGGACGTACTTGTTTCAGGCAAACCGGTGAATGACTGGTTATCTGCTATGAAAAAAGCACCTGTCTAGAAATGGATACATGTTGCAGGACGGCCTAACTCTGCTGCATCTTCCTTCTAGAACACAAGGGTCATGTCAATGAACACAAGACACGCCTCTGCGGCTCTGCAGAATGAGCTCACCGTGTCACCACAGCTGACCGGGGAGGCCTGTGGGCTCGGGGCAGGTTCGCTCTGGCTCTGAGCGGGGCTGTGGGCCGGTGCTGGGGCTGGGGCTGGGGCCGGTGCTGGGGCCGGGTCCGGGTCGATGGCAGGGGCAGCTGGGGGTGGCGACGGGTCAGGTGCTGGCTGCGCGCCCCCTTTGCTGGAGTCCTGACCAGCCTGACCGCCCTCCGCTGCCTCCTCCTCTGACTGACTCTCCAGCTGGGCTGCCTTCAGGGCGGCCGACAGCACCTCCACCTGGGCTAAAGTGGAGAGGTGAGCACAGGTGAGCAGGGTGGCTCAAGGCAGCCCGTGCACAGACACTCATGCACAGACCCTCAAGCACACTCGTGCACAGGCACTTGTGCACAGACCCTCGAGCACACTCGTGCACAGGCACACGCATGCAGCTGAACATAGCACAAACTTCTACCACTCTTCCTGTCCGCTGCCTGTCTCCCCTCACCTTGCACGTTGGGGTCGTCCAGGTGTGGCTGCAGGCTGTCCAGCACCTTCTGGATCTGGGTGCTGGTGGCGTGCCCCTGGGGTCCCCAACCAACACCCCCCTGGGGTGTCCCCTCAGTCTGCAGCAGCTCCAGGTCCTGGCTGATGTCTGGGAGGGGTGGCCTCCAGTAGTTAAAGGAATTGAACGTGTCCTCAAACTCCCCATCTGGCCCCAGAGCAGCGGGGCAGTTGTGTGGTGAGCTGTTGCACTGGGCCACTGCAGAGGAGGCAGAAGCGGCCGGCGTGTCTGTGCTGCCTGCAGGGGTGAGCGCTGGAGCTGGGGTGGAGGCCGAGTCCCCAGCTGCCCGGCAGCCTCCTGCCTCACAGCAGCTCCTGTTTCCGTCTTTGCCAACTGTACCCTCCAGGGGGCGCTCACACCTGAAGACACAGGAGGTACTGTAACTGAGCAATCCCGAGAGGACACTGTTAAGCTAAGCGGCTATGTGTCATAACAACAGAGTGGCCAGTAGAGGGTGTTACTGCACCAGTCAGAAAACAATTTTTGGGACTTTTCTAATGTCCCAGGTGCAGGTTAATCGTTTCTGTATTTAACTAGAGCCTGAAAAGAGCTGGGATTTTTGCTCCAGCTCTTTATATCCACCGGCCTCTGTACCTGTCGACAGGTGTGCCACCAGGGGGCGTGGCAGGTGGGGGGCACCTGGCGACGCCCTGCGGCGATCCGTGCTGGCGGAGCTCCAGCCCCCCACCGGACAGGCTGGCGAAGGTGGAGATGAAGCGGCCGAGAGACTGGAACGCCGCCTGTCGCACCTGCGAGAGAGAGGAGGGAGACAGCAGTGTGACAGGCAGCTCCTCCTGAAAGATGGCCTCAGTTACGCCAGCACTGCTCAGCTCCCGTCACAACAGTGTGAGCACACAGAGCGCAGCGCTCCCATCACAATACAGTGTGTGAGCACACAGCCACACAGCACAGCGCTCCCATCACAACAGTGTGTGAGCACACAGCACAGCGCTCCCATCACAATACAGTGCAATATATTTATAATGTGCAATACAACTTTTTGTGTACTGTACGTTTGGGTCTGCTTTTGTATATTTTGTGAGCAACTCTGTATAATCCATTTCTTACTTTTACTGCGCTTCTCTCTGACTGTACTGACTGTATTGTATTTTTGTATTATTGTATCATTTCGTTACACTGTGCTAAGCTGCTGTCGCACTGCAGCTTCCCTCACGGGATCAATAAAGTATCTAACAGTGTGTGAGCACACAGCACACCGCTCCCATCACAAAATTGTGTGAGCACACAGCCACACAGCACAGCGCTCCCATCACAACAGTGTGAGAGCACACAGCGCAGCGCTCCCATCACAACAGTGTGTGAGCACACAGCGCAGCGCTCCCATCACAACAGTGTGTGAGCACACAGCGCAGCGCTCCCATCACAACAGTGTGAGAGCACACAGAAACACAGCTCCCATCACAACAGTGTGAGAGCACACAGAAACACCGCTCCCATCACAACAGTGTGTGAGCACACAGCACAGCGCTCCCATCACAACAGTGTGTGAGCACACAGCGCAGCGCTCCCATCACAACAGTGTGTGAGCACACAGCGCAGCGCTCCCATCACAACAGTGTGTGAGCACACAGCGCAGCGCTCCCATCACAACAGTGTGTGAGCACACAGCGCAGCGCTCCCATCACAACAGTGTGTGAGCACACAGCGCAGCGCTCCCATCACAACAGTGTGTGAGCACACAGCACAGCGCTCCCATCACAACAGTGTGTGAGCACACAGCGCAGCGCTCCCATCACAACAGTGTGTGAGCACACAGCGCAGCGCTCCCATCACAACAGTGTGTGAGCACACAGCGCAGCGCTCCCATCACAACAGTGTGTGAGCACACAGCGCAGCGCTCCCATCACAACGGTGTGTGAGCACACAGCGCAGCGCTCCCGTCAAGACGCGGCCCATCATACAGAGTGCTGCGCCCCCCCACCCCCCGCTGCTCTCGGCGTCTCACCCAGCGGGACTGGTCGCTGATGAGGCTGATGAAGAGCGGGGACAGCTGTGTCCGCCGCACCTCGGGCGACGTGGAGCTGGACACCGCCATGAAGCACTCGGCGCAGGCCTTGCGGATCCCCCACAGGCTGTCCGAGCACAGGTCGAAGAACCGCGGCATCTGGAAACACGCCAGCCACGCACATGAGCGCCTGCACACACAGAGGCCGTCGCCCCATACCCACACTTGCGCTGCAATATCCACACAGAATATTTAATAACACAAAGCTCTGAGGTATCACCAAGTTTACCTTATTGAGGTTACACCGAATGAACATGAATGAACACGTCATGTTCCTTGTAGTGTCATTTTTGTACTGAGACAGATGATGTGAAATGTATTTAGTAGTACAAAGCTTTGAATGAACAGCAATACTGCCAAGTTTTCCTAAGATGACTCCACCCGTTTTGAGTCGAGCCAGCTCAACATGCAGGAACACCTTCGCGCAGGGATAGGCGAGAGGAAATTCAGTTTCATCAAACGGAGAATGAAAATCATTTTTAAAAATACCGGCCAACATGCACTTAGCCACTGGGAAGGAAGCACCAACAACAGACAACGTTTTCACCCTGAGCCGAGTGACCAGCGAGTGACGTCACGGGAGGGTGTCCCACTGCCCCGTGCGTAACGACGCTCCTCCAATCCACACTTGCGCCGCGTCACAGAAGTGCGGACTTGGAGGGGGGCTTAGGGCGCAGTGCGAGGACTGGGATACGGCCAAAGACACTGCCAGGGCATTCTACTCACGACGGCCTCGGCCCGCTCGCGACACGAAACTCCAGCTCCCCTTCCCCCGTACTCACCAGCAGCTTCTCCGTGGCCTCCTGCCCCACAATGGAGCAGAGCTCCCCAAAATTAGCAGCGCACACCTGTGAGTCAGCAGAGAACAGCAGTTAAACCCAGCAGGGACCCTAGCCCTGCCCTCTCAGGTCTGATCAGACCAGGTGCGCGGTCACCCAGCCAAGCACACCCCCTAGTTTACTTGGGGCGCATGGGGAAAGAAAGGACGATCTATACATATAACAACAACAACATTTATGCAATATCTATTTGCCCCTAAATCCCTTTGGTATGGTACATAGTAATGGAAACAAGGTACAGCAAGGTACTGCAACCCCATACATAAAAAACTCCTTCAAATTCTTTGTTTCGTGCTATTCCCTCAACTGTCAGACAAAGAGCCTAAAGGAGACGAAGCCATCGACCAGCCATGTGTCGGACGAGCCTGTCCGGGGGACCGGTCCTGCTCTCGATCGCGCCCCCGCGGGCTCCTACCTTGCGGACCTGGAAGAGCCGCGCGTCGCCGCAGAGCTCGCAGAAGCGGGGCAGCAGGAGGCGCTCCACGGTGTCCGCGCCGAGCACGGCGACGAGCTTGCACATGATCTGCACGGCAACAGCGCAGCGTTAGTGGGGCCGGGAGAGGGAGCCCAGGCGCCAGACAGCGGAGCGGTACCGCCGCCCGCCGGGCCCCCGACCGCAGCCTCTCCCCGAGCCCCCTGGACGGGATGCACAGTTAACCTAGCCGGCACACCTCTGGGAGGCGATAACGTGCAAACTCCACACAGACAGAGCCCCAGACAGTGCTCTGGGAGGTGCGAGGCAGCAGCACTAAAATGCCAAGCCAACATGCCATCCCATAATTTTAATTACCCATTAACCAGTAAAAGAGGAAAGAATAAAAAAACATCATATTATCTATGCAACATCTACTTGCCTCTAAACCCCTTTGGTGTGGTGCATGTGAGTCCACTTTTACAAATTAATGGAAATAAGGAACAGAAAAGACATTTGCTGTGACCCATCATATAAAAAAACACCTTCAGATGCCTGTTTAATGCTATTGCCTTAAGTGCCAGAAAATTAGCCTAGACAGATGTGAAGTTAAAATATGGAAAACCTTCCCTATGGGCGTTTTTCTGAGTACAGCTCACTAGACAAGGGGTTTCCTGTCCCGTGTGTCCTCACCGCCACGGCCTCGATCTTGTAGTCGTCGTCGCTGCCGGGCGCGGTGAGGTCCAGCAGAACGGGGCACACCCTGCTCTCCACATCGCTCTTGCCGAGGAGCCCCTGCTCCAGCAGGACCAGCAGCGCCGCCTGGCTCGTCTTGCGCACCTGTGGAGGGCGGGAGGTCTCACTGCTGCTCAGGCAGGCTGACGGGCCCGGCGGGGTCTGTCGCTGGTGCGCCCCAGGTGTGCCTACCTGGTTGTTGGGGTCGGTGAGGTACCGCACCACGATGGGCACCAGGTACCTGGAGAAGGCCGCGGGGAAGTTGGGCCGGCTCTCGTGCAGGAACATGGCGATGTTGGGCACCTGCTCCATGAGCTCAGCGCGCACCGTGGGTTCTGAGGGCACAGCACAGACACGGGCACCTCACTCCCTGCCCAACGAGCCACAGCAGTCCTGCCTACTGCAACCAGCCCAATATCTGCCGTGCCAGTTTCTCAGAGCGCAACAGAAAGAGGCTCAGTGGTAAGGAGCTTTTCAAAATATTTCTGTGACCTGTTAACAGATGATGAGGCTAAAAAAACAACAATTTAATACTTTGCTCAGAAGCCAATTGCAATTACCGGCTTCAGGGATTTTTCCTGACCTGCTGTTATTGCTGATTGATGGTTATTATCACACAAACACAGATACAGCAGCTCTGGAATACAAATCTTCTAATTGTTTTAGGTAGTAATTTCAGGTAGTATTTGTACTCTTCAGTTCAGAAACACCTAGACAGCTCTGTTTTTATTTTTTGTTCATAACTAAGAATATCAGAATGCAAGACATTAAACATATTAATGTAATTTTGTGCCCAGAAAATGAAAAATCCCAAGTTTCTGATTGTTGTAAACAGCAGGCCCAGCCTCTACCTCCATCCTCAGACATCCTGGCCACTGTTTCCATGACGGTGATGAAGTCGTTCTCATTGTCGCTGAACTCCCGGAGGACGTCCAGCAAGCCACGGGCCACGATCTGCCTGCAAAGCGCAGAGCACCATGCCATCGATTATACAGCACCCTTCATGGCAGCTGAGGCCGCCAGAGCCGAGTCCCCAGCCCCATGGCACAATCAGCAGCCAGCACTCTCCTCGGTTCGCCAGCACAGTCCTCCCATCCAGAAAAAAATACCAGTGACCCACCAGCAGCTTAATAATGCCACTGAAAGAATCAGAGAGCCTCTTGTTTTTAAACAATACTTCTTGTTTTCCAAAAGAAACAATATGACTGGGTCTTTGCAGCCCTAAGTCTGCTGAGGTTGTGACTGCGCAGTGTAATTTTTTTGTACTTCTCAGCTATTCCACTTAAAACCCAGCGTCCTCCAAAATGCTGCACTTATCAGACAAGGTTTTAGGGGGGAGTTCGGTGTTTTAAATGCAAATCAGACAAACACAGTTGCACACCACTGAACAGCTGTAGCTCTGTGGCAGGACAGAGCAGCTGGATAAATAGCGGTGCGTTTTTCCTTAGCAGAATCTGAGACCACATGCCCCCTGTAAAGGGTTCTGACTGAGATCATAGCAAATGGAAATGCGCCCAGGGACAGGCCCCGTCCTCCCTCCTCACCTGTTGAAGACGTTCTCGCTGAAGGCGTACTTCTCCAGGCGGCCCAGCGGCGTGAGGTTGTCCTGCCCTGCATCCAGGAACGCCGTTATCCGGATCCCGTCGCACTCCGAGCCGTAGTCGTCAAACCCAACTGGGAACAACACACACACGGAGCACAGAGCATAAACTTGCTGTCCACCGAGCGGCTCCACCGCACTGGGAGCTGTCCTTGCAGTCCTTGCACTGGCTGTTTCAGGCAGCTCCGTCACACAGCAATGCCCCGTGGGACTGGGGCGAGAACGGCTTTCACTTCCCCAGGGGGCGCTGTTCAGCTCAGGATCCAGAACCTCTGAAAGCCTTCATACTGTAAAGCAGAACATCTGCCTGCCTTAGCCATCTCTGGCAGCTGTCAAAGGATGAATGATACCAAAGCTGTCAAAGGACAGACCAGAGACAGATTTGTTTTCTTGTTACTTCCAGCTTCCTGTGCCACAGCAACAGGACAGAAGTGTGCACAGTGTTCGTTACTGCTGTTTGATTAACACGCATCAAATACAAGATCCCACACACAGACGCATGGTGGGGAGCACTCACTATACTGCCTTCCAGGGCCCCTTGTCGGAGGGTTTCTGTGTGCTGCAGAGAAAGGACTCCTTCTGAGTGCTTACTACACCTGTCCCCCTGCCAGGGGTGACCACCAGGAGGAGGGGCACCCACACTGTGTGTGGAGATTAGCAAGGTGACCAGCCTGGCTCTTAGGCTGCAGCAGAGGAGTTATTTTTATTTCACTCCTTAGTTTTTAAATTAAATACTGACTATTTTCCATCGTGAAAATGCCCTTTTGCATATTGCCTTTTTTTAAATTAGTATAGAACGTGTCTTAAATGTTCTCCTGCTCCATAGTCCTAGAGTGATAGCCACTCATGCCTCCCCTGGCTGATTCACCGGCCTCATGAAAGTCAGTGCCCGGGCCTGACTGGACTCACACCCACACTCGGGCTGCGAACAGGGTGCAAAGCGTGCCGCCTGGGTCTAGACGTTCTCTTGTAACGAGCTGCTCACTGGGAGCTACAGAAAAACACTGCCCAGCAAGAACCGAGGAGAGAAATGAAATGGCTCCTACAAACCAGCACTCCCCGAAACCCTCAGATGAAGCAGAATTATACACTGGCGTTGCTTGGGACTAGTCTGGAGATTCCCCTGGCCTCCTATACATTACTCCATCACCTCTGCCTCGGCTGCCCCAGGGGGAAAGCATGCACAAGGCTGAAGAAACAGGGCTGAAGAGAGAAAGCCCTTACGTCCAGCAGGTAACAACTCCAGGAGGATCGATGCTTTTCAACACTAAAGTAAACACAATTCTACTGCCTCACCAACTGGCCTATCATTAGGACCCTAGCCCTCATCCTCCTCAGTCCCTTCGAGAAAGGTTTTTTTAAAAAACGCACTAACCCAGGCTGCAGAAAGCACCTGCATGTTGCCTTGTTTTGATATGCAATATTAGCAGAGTGACTACTTCCGTCTGTCTGGAGTTGAAAGACCATTGAACAACAGCACAAGACTTCCTGTTTGCTCTGAAACACTGTTCAAACATTGTTCTACAGTAAATTAAGTGCATAATACAAATTCCAAAGGCCTTACTTCTCCTGGTCTGTTTCTATCACCATTTCACTCTCGGCTCTCATTCACAATCAGCTGCTGTAAGCGCTGGTCTGAACCTGGAACAGTTCCTATTAATCCCACCCTGTGGGTTACACTTTTTTATAGTCATATTTTCTTCTTTCCTGCTAATGTAACTTGACAGAAAAAAGCTTAAAAAGGCTTTGGTTGATTTTCAGTATCACTAAATTGATTAAGCAAAGAGTTCCTGGGGGTTAAGCTACTTTAGAAAAAATATTTTTTATGTAGTCTAAAATCTCTCTACATGTTTTTTTACCACAAATGTTTACCACTGCACACAATGTCCGCTATAAAAGTCCTGCCAGGAATAAAACCTACTGGAATTCAGTAAATACTTCCTTCCAATCGTGGCTCAGCTGTTATTGTCCACACAAACACATTTATTTGCACTGAAAATCATTGCTTGGTTTGAACAACATTAGAAAGCCTGCAAACCTGTTCCATCAGGCAGGTCATTTTGATCAAACTGAACACAGGAGCACTACAGACAGGAGACAGGGATTTGTTTTAACACAGTGAAATGGAAATATTCAAGAGTGAATACGAAGAAGTCAAATAGAAAAACTTACAGTCATCCAAGTCATCGTGACCGTCTTCAAAATATAAAGACAGACCTAAAAAACAGCAAACAAACACATCGGTGATGGCAGAACAGTGCACATATTGCAGAGGGCAGCTGCGTCAGCGTGAGCAGCCTACAAAAGAACAGGTAAGGGTTGGATTAGTGTGTCGTCTGAAGAAGGCTCCACAGCCGAAACGTAGCGTTTTTTTTCTACCTTTTTACCTTTCAGCACGGAATTAACCGTGACCTGTTCTGGTCTATCTCTGGCTGTCCTGACCACATTTTTCAGGTGCATTATTGAGAGTGTGCTGACATGTGGAATTACAGTGCAGTGGCAGTGCTCGCTGTCTGACAGGAAGGCGTTACAGGAGGTGGTCAGGTCAGCCCAGTCCATCACTGCAGTACAGCTCCCCTCTCTTGTGGACATTTTTACAACTCCCTGTCTCGGGAAGGCTGGAAGTATCACTAAGGACACCAGTCATCCTGGTTCCTCACTTTTCTCCCTGGTAAGAGTTATAGGAGCATAAAGGCACAAACTTCCACGTTCAGAGACAGTTTCTTCCCACAAGCTGTCAGATGACTGAACTCTACCCCACCACTGGCTTTTCTCTCACACTGCTTGTCTGACTTTTTTTAAGTTGTATGCAATTTAACTTGTTGTTGTTGCTGCTGCTGCTGCTCTGCGTTTACGTTTTTTGGTGATTCCTTTAATTGGTGCATACATGCAAATAAGCGTTTCATTGCACTTGTGTATATGACAAATACAGTGAACTGAACTTTGCACCCTGTCATGAACAGGGGTGAGCCAATCCGCTTCAACAGCTGCGCAGATCTACCCAGCTTATGCTCCGTGTGGGCAGTGTCAGTGACCGCACGGGGGGGGGGGGGGGCATCTTTCTTTCACATGCCAATTACATTTAGGATGGACAGCTGCTTCTCCTGAACCCCTCCCCCCCACCCGAATTAAAAAAAAGTCCTCCTTCAAAGAGAAAGGATTGTTACAATTCAGAATTTCAAGACGCCAAGGTCAGGTTTCGTGCAATGCATTCAGTACACAAAAGGGGAATGCAACTTCCGGCTGCTCTTCGTACCTGGACCCAATCATCACCGGGCAGGAATGTCAGAGATGCAGGTTTACTGACGCACGGGAGCGGGATACAGGACACGTTGCAATGTTCAACGGTACACAGAACTGTTAAACCACTCCCATCCTATACGAGGTTTTGAATGCATGTTCCATTCAAACTTTGCATTCAAACATTCAAAAAAAAAACTATCCTACACGGACAAGAGCGAGGACTGGGTGCCGATTGATCGATATGATGGGAGTTGCTGTGAAAATCAAGCGCTGTCAGGAAAACGGGTCTCATGTTCAATCGGAGGTCAGATTTATTCAGATTTCGGATGGGGCGGGTATCGGCGGCAGATGGGAAACGACAAAGCCGACGAAATCAAGGGCAGCGAAAGGCTCCCTATTCAAAAGGCACCTCGTCTGAAGCCCAACCAGACGCGAACCGCCAACGAAACCGAGCCCATTTAAAAATTAACACGTCTAAAAAACACCGATTCCAAGTTAGAACAAGGAATGCACCCATGTCAGATCTGGTACCATGCCCCTGTCGTGTCAATAATACAGCCAGCGGAGTTAATACTATCGGATTTAAAAATCCAGCTCTTGAAAACACCGACCGTCAATACAGCATTTCCACCTTACTGTTTCACCTCGGAAGAATAGGGAAATAACAGGACGAGTCACTTATAAACACGCTCATAATTTATGAGCATCGGGGACAGGCAAGCGTAAAAACAAAGCAGTTTATCGGTTGCAAAAGAAAGTTCAGAATAGACAATATTCCCTTACCAGCCATCTTGAATTGAATTCTGCAAGGCACGGTGTCACCGACACTTCCTGAAACTACTTCCTCGACTGCTCCTTCCGTCACTTTAAAAAAAAACAAACAAAAACCTGCAATTTGTAGTTGCTATTTTACTTTATTAAATATGCGGTTTTCGGAATTCGAAAACGATCACACTGGACGAAAATAATAATGCGCATCGTTGTCTTTTTTTAAATAAAATTCCTCCCCGGTCATGTGACCGGGAGAGGGCTGTCCAAGATGGCGGCTGTCGCTACAGTCTCAACCAACTCAAAGAAATCATTCGAGATCGAAACAACCGTAAAAGATGCTTTCTAGCTTGGCAACGTAAAGACCTACATTGATTTTTGTTTGTTTTATTTTTAATTTTTTCACCACCCCCCCTCCCCTAAACGTTTTCAGCTGTGTCCTATTGGGTGGAGTCGGGATTGCAGGTTTCATACCGTTGGAATGTTGATAAAGTTTTTATTCTTTCCGAGATCGATATGGCGCTGAGAGAGTTGAAAGTTTGCCTTCTTGGGGTAAGCAATGGATTTTCGGCATCTATTTGTACATCAGTTTGTTTAGATGTAATTGACGGGCGAATCTGACACTTACCCTGCATTACCTAGGTAGCCGATAACTATCGATACCCTGAACAGACGAGTGTGCCGTTCTGGCCATCAGATTTGATGTTGTCTGAAACCCTCCTATTAACCGTCTATGATCTAAAAGCTGATAAACATGTTAAGGACTGTTAAGGGAGCGCTGATAAACATTCCGGTTTGCTAGCTTTCGTGGGCATCAAATTAGGTGGTATCCGCAGCTTTTCCACAGTCCATGAGAAACAACGTCTTGATATATTGACACACCTAAAGAAGGCTCCACAGCCGAAACGTTGTGTCGCTTTTCTTTTCCTTCCAGCTGGGAATAAACCTTTATCTGTATCTCTGCAGCCTGCGCACGCTGACGCAGCTCCCTACCTGGACGTCTTGAAATGTTTACGTTCACAACTAGTTCACAACTCATTTTTCAGTTTTTAAAGCACGGCGTTGTCATGGGGGCAGGATTCTGGCTGCTTTACGTGGTCAGAGTTCATTATTTCAGACTGGAGCACTATGGGGGTGAAGGCAATTTCTGGGTCGAGGGCTGGAAGCTCAACTGATTCATTCCATTCAGTGGTGTAAGTCTAAACACTGGGGCAAAATGGCACAGACATGCTTGTCATACAGTTGTACTTCAACATCTGTGTGTCATTTTGTAGTTGCCATTAGAGTTACGTGTGAGGCTGTATTGTCTCTATTTTTAACTGGACCTTCCAAAGTGTCAGCATTCGTGTGCAAAAATAATTCTAGGGATGCCAGTCAGTAATTAGCTGGTGTGCTGTGGAATGCTGAATTTTCCTTTCTTGTTCTCGAGTGTTTTGGCATTTTTAACTTTGCAGTTTTGACTTTGGAGCTGTGAATGTTTGTGAAGGGTTTCAGAAGCAGTAGGGGATGAAAGGTTATATTTTTCCCTGACTGCTACAGAGTTGCTCGTAGTTTAGCTGCCTCTCTTGGCTGAGTTGTATTTTTAGCTGGAGCCTCAGGGTGTAGAGAGGAAACTACCCCCCCCCCCCCCCCCCCGCCTCTTCTCAGTGCATGTCAGTACAGGAAGTGGTAGAGACGGTGTCTGCTGTCTGGCCACCCTCTCAGTGTGGATGGAAAACCTGTAAGACTGCGTTTTTGGACCTCTGCTGAGATATATTTGGTTCAGTTGGAATCCCCCCACACATACACCTCATTAGGGCTTAATTAGTTGCTAACTGAAGAGCACCAGCAGTACTTGCAGGCGATTCCCTTCCATACAGACCAGGGTCGTCCATTCCTGTTGTAGTGCAGGGCTGGGGAAAGGAAATCCGTTGTCTCCTTTCTCCTGCCTTCAGCACGAAGTAAACCTTTACCTATTCCTTTGCTGCCTTTCGCAAGCTGATGCAGCTCCCCACTCTCATTTCTTCTAACGGCTGATGAATTATTTGATCAAAAACACCTTGCTGTGTCAAAGATCTGCGCTGGACGTCCAGTCAGCATGAAGGATGCCCAGCTTCCAGGGTGGCTCTGTCCCATAATTACTTAATTGAACTAATTGTAGCAAAGGTGGTCCAGTTAGACTGCCCATGAGCTTCTTAAGGTTACGATTTCAAGGAGACTTCAGCCCATCCAGCTTATTTCGTTTTCAATGGCTAATGGATCCTAGGATCTTGCTTGTCCTTGACATTCTGCCTCAGCTCTTTGTGCTGACAAATGAATGGGTTTTAAACACTTCCACCTCACTTCCACTTGCGCCCTCTAGTTCAAGTTGCCCTGTTCGTCCTGGGGAAGTTCACCGGGCTGACTGTGTCAGTGCCTTTAGGACATCCCCGCATCCCTCCTGGTCCAGTGCAGTGTGGCTCGTGTCCTCAGGTGGAGAACTGCCCTCCTCCCCTCGCGCTGAGTGAGGTGGGCCGTGGGTGGTGACAGATCGGTGAATCCCCATGTGGTTCCTGCACTGGGGCCTGTGAGTGGGGAGCACAAACAGCTTATTAAACACCAGTCTCCTCATTTGAGCCGCGCTCTTTGATTTTTGTATGTGATTAACAAGTCATTCATGTGCGTATTCTTGCGCTGGAGAGTGGACAGAGGAAATGGCTGTCGGGCGTCTCCAGGTGTGGTCACCCAAAAGCCAAAACGTTGCGTTTCTTCGTTCTACCTTTCAGCGGGGAATTTACCTTCACCTTTTCCTTTACTCTGCTGACAGTTTGTTTGTTTCTGTTCCCTCTACAGGACACAGGGGTAGGAAAATCCAGCATTGTTTGGAGGTTTGTGGAGGACAGCTTTGACCCCAACATTAACCCGACTATTGGGTAAGTTCTTGACATCTGCTGTGGGACAAATCAACATGGCGCTTTCCAGTTGTTGTTTTTTTAAATGCCTTTCTTGTACTTTAATCCCTTGCAATGCTGTTGTGCTGCTTCTTACTTTGAGAAGGTGTCAAAAATGTCCTTGGCATTGCCACTGGAAGCGCAGGAATGCAGCTGTGCAGGCTGAGCTGCAGGTGTGACTGGGGAGGGGACGGGCCTGCGGTAAAGGCGCTGTGTGTGCTTTGCAGGGCGTCCTTTATGACGAAGACCGTCCAGTACCAGAACGAGCTTCACAAATTCCTGATCTGGGACACCGCGGGCCAGGAGAGGGTACGTACTGCATGGGTCCAGGTTTCAGCAGCGCTCTCGGAGCCTGGCTGCAGAGGGCACGGTGTTGTGCAACAGCTTTTCATCTTATCTGAGCTCATCTCTGCGCACGCCAGCTTCCTTTCACACTCCGGCTCTCTGTCGGCTGCTAGTCACAGTCTCAGTCTCACCCTGCAGGAGCTTTGTGCGCTCGATCAGGAAGCAGGTCAAATACACCAAATATGCATTTTGTTTTTGGTTCATGGCATTGAAGCAAAATAATAATAATAATAATAATAATAAACTTTATTTAGTATGTCGCCTTTAAAGGTGGCTTCTCAAAGCGCTTTACAGAATGAGAACAGCAACAATAAAAAACAACAACATATACACAGTGAGAGGAGACAGCAGATGGTGGTACTGATTACAGTAGGAGCAGAGGGGTAAAGAACAGAACCAGTTGAGTAAAGACCCTTCTAAAGAAAAAGGTTTTGAGTCTGGGTTTGAAGGATTTTAAGCAGGGTAACAGGGTGATATCCTGACCAGTTCCACTTGGCTGTTGGAGAGGCTAGGGAGGGATAAGGCTTAATTTCTTCCCATATGTCCTGGAAAGTAGAAATATAATTTACACTCGAGAGCTATTTTTTTGCACTTTTGTGACAAATAGATTGTTGTGGATGTAACTTCATTTTAGGCCACCCGGCTGTTTCTGCACACAGCTAGATTTTATTTACCAAATTTATTGAAACAATTTTGTTAACGGATTCATGTTGTGTTTAACGTATTAGGTATCGTGTCTTTTTACCGGTCTGCAAGGTACGTTTCTCTCTAAAGCGAGCCAGAGGCAGATTGGAAGGGCTGGGTTTTATTGCTGTGTTTGAAAGTGGTGTGTTAGCGCCATCTACCCGTGGCACTGCGCTGTAGCACTGAGAGCTGGGCTCGCAGCTGGAGGCTGAATCTGGGCAAAGATGCAACAGGTGTCACTGGAATAGGCTGAGAGACGAGAGATGTTTTTGTGAATTCACGGCGAAGCACAAACTGGACCGCACAAGCACAAAGCATGGGAGTCCTTTTAAAAGGAAGGACAGGAGGCACCTCCGTACACAAAGGCTTGCAACAAGCTCCGCAGCCACGCTGGTGAAGCCGGCGGCCTGTCTGTCCGGAAGTGGCAGGATGAGACCCTGGGATCAAACAGCCAGGGTGGGCTGCCAGCCTCTTCTCATTGCTGACCGTGGTCTTATGGAGGGACATGTTTAAAAAGCACTGAGAGAATTTATTTTTATAAAGAGGGTTGAATCAAAGTTCTGCCTTCTGTTCTACTCATTCTTCTCACCAGTAGTTCTTAAGTATTTATCAACCGCAACATGGTATCAGGTATTTGTGAGCATATACAGGAAATAGCCAGGATTGAGGACTTTGTCTAAGAAGGAGGTCCTGGCCTTTTCAAAGCAGTCCGCCATTGTGGCAGCCTGTATACAGGTATACTGCCCACACTGCTCAGGAATGAGGAAGAAAAGAACCTGAATAGAGAAAACTAGATTACAAACAGTAAATCTTATTATGTTACAAAAGTGTAGATAATAAATGACTTGGGAAAAACTCCAGCAGCTTCTGTAATCCCTGGTCTTGTCATCGTCCAGCGCCTGGTCAGTCACTGAGAGGGGCAGTGAGCTGTGGATCAAAGGGAAGTAAAAATAAACTTCTTCAGGAAAGCGCCGGCCGCAGCTGTATGAATCAACAGTTTGTGCTGACTCATCCCTTCTTTGCTGAGCCCGAGTGAAAGGTTTTTCAGCGCCCCCAAGATTTATAACGGTTGGCACTTAAGTACTGCCTTTAAAGTGGCTGTCGGAAATGGTTACTCTGTTCTTGTACTCGCAGCTGGTACCTTTGTGTCTTTGCCATTCATTTATGTTTTGAAAAATAAAGATGATCGTTCATAGTCAGCCGTCAGAAGACGAGGGTCTCAAAGCGCTGACGTGGTGTTTCGGTGAGCTTGCAGGGTGAGCGAGGACTGAGCCCCGTTCCTGCCCGCCACTGACAGCAGTGTTACCACCCTGTAGCCTGACCTCGTCGGACCTCAGTAGCTGAGCAGGGCTGGGCCCGGTCAGGGAGACCTCCAAAGGAAAACCAGGTTGCCGCTGTAAGTGGTGGTCGACCAGCAGGTGGCGATCTTCCCCCAGAACCAGAATTTCCAAACCAGTGCCCCAGAATAGTCTTTTGGAAGAGAGGTTAAACCGTGATCCTAACTACTCGGGTGTTGGAAGATTTCCCTCGCACTCTTGGTAAGAGTAAAGGTGTTATTTCCAGCATTCTGGCTGAATTTCAGTCCGGTTTTGGATAAACTGGCTTGCTAAAATTTACCTCTTGGTTCAGCTGGTGAAGCAGTTTCTCTTTCCTTGGCCTCATCTGCTGTTTAATGGGGCTTCTGGCTCAGGAGAGTGGATGAAATGTGGCCCCTCTTATGTGTGCAGCACCTGATGATCCTTTAGGGTGAACAAAACATATAAAAGTACAAGAGTGAGAACTACAAACAGAACTGCTTCTGCTGTTGCTACTGTTGTTCAGCCAATTGAAAGCTTTTGTCATAGGTATTCGCTCAGACACGGGCATACAGATCTCCCAGTTGCCCAATGGTCAGCCAACATCAACAACTGCCAGACAAGCACCTTGTCTGTCTCTGGTGGTTTTGAAGGGTTGAGGAGATAACAGATCAAGGTGTGTGCGCATCACGATGCATTGCAACCAGGAACCCGTGTATCAGATTTCTCGCTGCTAGTTTTTCAGGTCCGTGTCCCAGTTTGTGAGAACAGGCTTACCATGAGGCTATGGAAATTATGCATTTCACTTCTGTATGATTTACAGTGTTTACAAAGCGCACACTTTCATGCAAAGCCCAAAAAAAGAAAACAAGGTCATGTTAGTCATTTCAGGCTTGGCTGTGTGTTTTGTTTTTATATTAAAAAAAAAAAGCTGAAAAATCCATTTCGTAATAAAAACCAGACTCCAGCTGTGAGCGGGGGGCCATGTGTTGTGTAGTGAAAGGAGGATGAGGTATTGAAGACAGGCTGCAGAACTGCTGTGTTCCTCCTGACAGTAGTACGACGGTTAACATACCACAGAGAGCATTCTCTGCTCGCGCAAGAATGCCTTTCCTTACATAGCAAGCAGCTCTTTTTGATCCAGCCTGCCTAATTCTGTCCTGGGAATCCTGAGGGGAGACCTGCCTGTTGAGACGGGAGGCCCAGACAGCAAGTGTCCCTAGCTCCCCTGTGATATGAGCGCGTGCGCGTTCCCCTAGCGCTGCCTGTCAGGGTCTGTGGCATAGGGGGCGACAAAACGGAGAGGGTGGCACTGCGCGTGCTTTGTGTACAACTAGGAAGTTCGCATTTGTACGAACAGTATGTGCACAGTGAAGGTTATTTTTATCTCTCCGAGCCTTCTTCGCCTCCCCGTGTCAGTTTTCATCTCTGTAACGCGAGAGAGGGAAAGGCCGCCTGCGGAGCACAGGGCGGGGTCGCCCCAGCGTGCGCGAAGGAGGCGAGCTCCCGACGAGCTGCGGCCCGCTGTCGCCCCCCGCTCTCCCCGCGTCGGCGGAGGCGTGGAGCCCGCTCTTCCCCGGGAGCCTCTGCCTGGCCGGCGCAGGGTGTTCCTCCCTGGCACGCCGGGGGGAAACTGACACAGCCTCCGCGAAATCTGCTGTTTCTGCGGGAAAAATGAATCAAGCTTGATTAACGAGGCAGCCAAAAGCGATGCTAGTGCTGGAAGAATCTGGGCTCAGATTTAAAGAAACCAGTCAGTTCCTGGTAAGGCTGTCGCTGTGTTTGGCAGTGGCTCTTCATTTCATCACTTCAGAATCACTTTCCATCCTTCTGGCATCTTTCCGCTTTTCTCTCTCTTTTTTTTTTGTTCCACCCTGCAACCCAGAGGACAGGCCGGCCTCTGTGTGTAGCGCTGATCCCACGGAGCTCGGAGAGAGGAGGCCGGGATGGCCGGTCTGTTCTGCTGGAGTCTCCCCCTGCATGGGTGGGATGAATGGAATTGTGCAAGTGCGTCGCCCACCTTGTCTTGCACGTCCAAGTGCTGAACTGGGAGAGAGTCCCAGTCCCAGTCCTAGTCCTGTCGAACAGGAGAGGCCTCCTGTCTCCGGCCCCTGCTGCATGGCTTCTCCTGTCTTCATGCGCGATGAGTTGACCCAGCTGCAGCAGCTGGGGGAATGAAGAGATCTTTGCATTTGTATGCTGTTGAGACCTGGTGCCTGTCGTCATCAACAACAACAATAGTTTGAAGTAGGTAGGAGATGCACTGTGCTAAAGCAAACAAACCAGCAGGGATGAGATTAAAGCTCTGGAGCAACCAGCCACAACCACCCCCCTCACACACAACAGGGGATGGTGCAGAGGGGGATAAGGAGCAGGAACATTATCTCCCCCTGCCTTGCGCAGTGCGCTGTGTACCATACCTTACAGCGTGTTGGAAGCCCCAACAGACACTCGCTCCGTTTTCAGAGAAGAACCAGACTCCCGGTACATTCCTGAAATAACAGAAGGTCTTTCATGAGATGCCAGTCTCGTAATTCCGTAATTCATCTGAGCACGCTTTTGAAAAGGTTGGAAGGTTTTTCTAGCTCGTCGGGGGCCAGATGGTTGTGGTGCAGCTCGTGGGTGTGCGCGGAGAGCCAGCGGGGTGGCAGCAGGGGGAGTCTGGGGAGACCACACAGGTCTTGCTGCAATCCCTGCCTGGCTGTGTCCCATTGTTGCAAATTAGAGGCTGTGCTCTCTGCAGCCCTGGTTCCCTGGCAGGTTCCTCTGATGGCTTCCATGTTTCTGTCAACACTTAATAAGCCCAAAGGTTCCTTAGGGGAGCTCTAGTGTTCCTGCGTTCGGCTGAGAGAATTTTTTTTTTTCTGTTTGGGGTTTGCCAAAAACGTTCTCATCGGATCTTGTTCTCTTCCAGGGTTTCATACAACCACAGTGATTGTCAGTCTATTAGATTAGAGCTGCAAAGGAACAAGTAATAGGTTTATTCCATGCTGAAAAAAAGAAGAAAGAGAACACAACATTTCGGCTGTGGAGCCGTGTCACACCTGAAGAAGGCTCCACAGCCGAAATGTTGTGTTCTCTTTCTTCTTTTTTTCAGCATGGAATAAACCTATTACTTGTTCCTTTGCAGCTTACGCATGCTGACGCAGCTACCCACCTGTTAGATTAGAGGTCCAGCATCACAAATCATTAGAAGGTACATGCTAGCTTTAAAAAGTTTAATACTTTCCATCCTGCATCTCCAAAATGATAGTTTTCAAATCGGAATTAAGTGTGCTTCTTCCGCAAGGCCGCGGCGAAACACGGAATGTAACTTCCTGTTACCTGCCTGCTCCGCACTGGGAGCATCCTGAGTCACCAGGAGGGTGGAGATCTCATCTGGTCTTGCTACGGGAGGGGCGCACTCCCTCAGTCCAGCGCCTCTGGGGGGCAGAGATCTTGACACGGGACACTGCTCTCTGAATTGTTTTCCATGCTTAGAATCATCGAGGCTCGAGGTGTCTTGGATTCCTCTCATGGGTTTATTTGAGTGGAACTGAGACTGCCTTGCCCATGCATATTTTCAAGCATTTTCATGCAACTGAGACTGCCTTGATGGGGACTATTTTTAAGTCTCGCGGAGAGGCAGGCCCTTTTAGAAGCCATCAGTTCAAGTTAGCGTCCGAAAACGTGAGGGCTTTGTCTTTTTATTTCCTAATAGAGTTGTGGGGGGTGAAATGCTGCACTAAAAGTGCACTACATTAATTTTTGAGAATGCAGCACTTAACATGTTCCTCTCCAAGGGAATCTTGCAAGGTGAAAATGTGCATTTACAGTCGTATACAGGAAAATCTGGGCTGTCCGGTGGAGGTCCGGGAAACACAAATCGAGAGCCCTGCCCCACCTCCACTGTGACCTCTGACCTCAGGCGGGGAAGAACGGCACTGAGAGTGCTGACGCGGGGAAACCTTAACTGCTGAAATTGTTTACTTCGTTATCGAAAGCAGGGGGAGAAAAAAATCATCTTTGAAATGTGCAATTGATTTAGGAGTCTTAAACCTGGCATTCACTTAATTGCGTTGCTATTTTAAAGCCAGCCCAGCTGAAAGCTTTGGAAAATATTATAGCGAAAAGAGAAAAAAAATCTTCCAAGAACTGGTGTAATTCGGGGCTGTATTTTTACACTCTGGGCATGGACAATTACACACAGGCTAGTTTTTAGTACCGTCTTTAAAGCGACAGAGCAGAATGCTTTTTCACAAACTTGGATCCGAGCTAAATATCTGTAGTTCCATAAATACTGCATCTCCAAGCAAGTCTGACACTTTGTGCTCCTCTCTGTCGTAATTGGATCCACATGTGAGGCAGGCTGTACCCCAGGCAGTCCCACACTACTTCCACCAGAGTGCTTGAAAGGTGAAATTTATTACAGGGAAAGAAACGGTAATTGGCATTCTGACCAGAAACAGTGAGCTCCTTGTGGCTTTTAATAGAATTTCTTTTTCTTAGCTGTGTCCTGCTGCAGCGTTTTGGTTTCAGTTGTTCCCTAATAAAACATCACACCAATCATCACAGTTGAATGCGGTTTTGTGTATTTATTTATTTTGGAAGGGGTAGTCGGAGTTGCTCATCAAAAAAGATTCTCCTTGCTTTAAAAATTACTCTTTTTTTTTTTAGCAGATTTGTTTCTGGGCAATCTTTTTAACTCTTTTTTAAACTAGAGCAATACTTACGGTTTTTATCTGAAAGCATCTGTAATTTAATAAAATGCCCAGTTCACAGCTATAAGAATTCAAGCTGTCAATGTTGTAAATCTTCTATTAATCTATTATTTTTTTTATTGGTGCTTTAGTAATATTCTGTAGCCTAGATTTTTAAGAAGCTGTACATTATAAAGTAGTTTTAAAATGCTGATTTCTTTAGGCTTTTGTAGTATTCACTTTTAATATCCCTCCTGTGATATTTTATCAGTGCTTAATAATGCATTAACCAAGTATTAATTTACAGCTCCTTCACCTGAAGTGCTGCCTGGTCCCCTGGCTTATTTCAGGAGAGCCTTCAAGAGAAATGTTATTGCCTCAACTCTCCTCCTTGTGTATCCTCTGTCTGCTGCTACCTTCACTTTCGGTGCCGGGACTGAGGCTGCAGGAGTCTTATGCACTCAGGAAGAGGCTCCGTCTGGATTCGCTGCTGAATGCAGCTCAGATGTGCTGAAGGGGGTTGATGCTCATATGTTGGACAGACGTCTTATTTTTCTTACTGACGGTTTAACACATCCTCTGTCCTTGGCGTCCGGGAGGTTGTTTTTGTTGGCCCACCTTGCTCATCTGGTTGTCAGCAGCCTGATGGCTGCAGAGCCCCATTGAGACTGGGCCTCACATGCCCTGCTGTGCCTCCGCATCCCCAGCACAACTGGGCCGCTTCAGAAATCCCTGGATGCCCCCATGGTCTTAAGCCTCCTTTGCTGAATCTGAAATAAAGGTCTGGGCTGAGTTTCCGAAGCCTTTTTAGAATGTTGAAGTTTTCCGCGAGATGCGAGGGGAGCTTCCTTGAGCTGTCCGGCACGTGGCGTGACGTCTGGTGTCCGCACCCCTCTTCCTCATGGGCGCCGCCCTCTGGCCGCCTCCCGGCGCCGCGGTGTACCGCGTTGCTAATGTCGGCCCTCTCTCTCTTTGTTCCCCCCAGTTCAGAGCCTTGGCGCCAATGTACTACCGGGGCTCTGCGGCGGCCATCATCGTCTATGACATCACTAAAGAGGTAACGCTTTCGAAGTTCCCCTCAGTCCCAGGTCTTTTTTTTCCACGTGTCACGCGTCGTGTCATGCACACATGCAAGTTTTTTATGGCCTTTTTTTCCCCCATTGCCGTCTCTTCGTTTACCCCCGGCCTACCCACCCACTTCTTCTGCAGCACTGGGCAGAAGGCAAAACAAGGCTCTTTCTGTGTGGTTGTTTTTTCTAACACTGAAGCGTGAGATCCCTTAATGCAGTGAAATTCCGCACGACCGTCTTGCGTGACGTGCAGGGCCGAGCTTTGTGCGGGCCCGCGTGCCACACGCCTGCAGACCCGGCGCTGGGGCTGTGTCCAGCGTCCCTCCCGTGTGGTGCGAGCGCGCTCTCCGTGGGCGGGGCCGGGTGACCAGACGGCCTCTTCTGTGCCGCAGGAGTCCTTCCAGACGCTGAAGAACTGGGTGAAGGAGCTCCGGCAGCACGGCCCCCCGAACATCGTGGTGGCCATCGCGGGGAACAAGTGCGACCTCACCGACGCCAGGTAAGGAACCCCCCTCCGTTTCTCTTTCAGGCTCTTCCTCTCCGCCCCCGAACCACAGCTCCTGACCCCAGCTGGGTTCAGGCGAATACCAAGCACCTTGGAGTATTTCCGGGTCCACTGCTTACTCATTTGTCTAAATATACTGCTGTTGTCAGTTGCTCAGAAAGTTATTTAGGGTACTTTCTGGCCTCATCCATAGAATAGGCCACAGCTTCTTAAATGCCCTTAATAAATGCTGCTTGCTAGGGGCTTCCTTCTAACAGTGGGCTGCAAGCTGGCATATAGTTATTCTCTGATCCCGCTTGGGTGGGGCTGACCTGCTTGAGCCCCAGGCTGGGCTCCAGCTGGGTCCCTGGCCAGTCCCTCCTCTTCTGGGGTCTCAGTCTGACCTCCTCGTCCCCGGTGTGCCCTCCCATCTCTTCTGCTGTCTCCGAGCTGTTCCGCAGCATCGGGGGTCTGGAGACCCGTGGGTGCCGCGCCTCACCGTGCGTTACCGGGCGCTCAGGGAAGAATAAAGCACTGGGGCTATACTGTCCCTACGTGGGCTCCGGAAACAAAAGTGAGGAGTTTGCCGGTTTGCCTTTTCTGTTTCTGATGCATATATTACGCAGAGGTCAGATAGATCGGTAGTTAGGCTTTTGCGCAGAGTTATTATTGATGAGGTTTAGAATTTCCTTCCTTTTTTTTTCCCCTTTACACCCGCAGCGTGTTGACTGTCGCCGATCGCCCGCCGTCTCCCTTTGTTCTGCCCTACTCGCCTGTCAGGGTTGCCTTTCTCACAGGCCTGTTTTGGGGGGGCGGGGGGCACGTGGGGCGTAGCGGCTGCCCCCCTGGGGCGGGCGGGGTCTGCCGTCCACTTGGCTTCGTCAGGCGCTCCAGCTGGGAGCTCGGAGAGGGCGGGAGCAGGCGGGCCCCGGGTTCCGGACGGGGGCAGGGGGGCAGGGGTGGGGCGCGGGCAGAGGAGTGGCGGGAAACCGCGGGCCGGTCTTGTCTCTCTCTCTGCATCTGTTGTCTTTCACTCTCTCTTCTCAGAGAAGTCCCAGAAAAGGAAGCCAAGGACTACGCTGACTCCATTCATGCCATCTTTGTGGAAACCAGTGCCAAAAACGCCATTAACATTAACGAGCTCTTTATAGAGATAAGTAAGTACTGCCTAGGGGGATTAAAACCCATTTTGTTCTCGCCAACCCTGCAAACAAAATCATACTGAAGATGAGGCTCTAGATACTCGTTTTTATTTATTTATTTCATAATTAATCCCTCTGAGGCCAGCAGCGCCGCAGCTGTGCTAGTGAGATTACACTCCCTGTGTTGTGCGCTGGCAGGCTGTCAGAGGCAAGCCTACACCCACCCACCCTGTATACGTTACACTGCGAGCTGAGGAACAGATCTGTTACCCTGCTAACGGGCTGCCAGCTGGAGCATCTAGTTACCCTCACGCTGTTTTTGAAGTGAAACGAAGTGCCTTGTTATCCCAAGAGCTCCCTCTCCTCAGCCTTCGGGGTGCTTGCTTTGACCCAGTACGCTGTGCCTGTCTTGTGTCATTGCAGCCTTGGACTGTCCCTGCCCAGTCTGCCCCCAGTGATTAGTGGGGTTCTTCTAATGAATGCTCGCTCTTAGCATTTGGTGCACGGCTACGCTCAGCGTGGATCTTCTTCTGATCCACTTTGTTGAGATTTTTAAATCACCAGGAGCGCTCGGTGTCAAGGGGCTTGGCCAAGCCGTGTGCTGCCTGTCCAGTGTCCTCACCATCCTCCCAGGACCAGCTGGGATGTGCTTCAGAAAGGCCTTGGAGCATCCCTAGGGTGGCGGGGAGCCCGGTGATTCCAGTGTGGTAGTGCGGAAGGAGAATTCGGGGGAGTGGGGGAGCTTGTATTTCATCTTTCCCCTGTTTGGATGGTTGGGTTCCGGTCTAGAAAAACACAGGCAGTAAAGACGCTTTTATAGGACAGCAGCCTACTCACCGCTGAAATGCTTCAGGGAGTCTGCTCTCAGGTTTGGCTTCTTACGTGCTAGTACTTGTTAATGCCACTGCCTGTTTGATAATTATCCTTTCTTCCGATCCTCTTCAGGTCAGAGGATCCCTGTGACCGATCCCAGCATGGGGGCAGCCGGGAAAGGCTTTAAACTTCGGAGGCAGGCGTCGGAGTCTCGCCGCAGTTGCTGCTGATACAGTGAGGGGCCCTGGGATTCGCCCCCCTGGGGGGAGGGGAGGGGGGGGGAGAGTGTGTCCCCAGGGCGTGTCCATTGAGAGGTTCCACACTACGCACAGACGAGCCGAGCCTCAGCCAAGCGAGCCCAGGAGGTGAAGAGCACAGAGGGACACAGGAACTCCTGTGCGTTTCTGTTTCACTGTAGTCCTGCAGCAGGGAGCCCTTACCTGTTGCTGTCCCACCTACCACTTCACATCTGGAGCCACGAGCAGGATATGACAAACAGCAGCCTTCACCCCCGTGTGCCCCCGAGATCTGTCCAGAGTGCTCGCGTGTTCCTGCCCGCACTGGGCCTTCCAGAGACCGAGGAAGCAATGAGGCCTTCCTGGCCCGTAAAACCGCAAATCTCGTTTTATTGTGCTTATAGAGTTTAAAAAATGGAACTCTAATGTGGACTTTTTTTTCTTCTGCTGTTACCATTCAGCTCAGAGAAACTGAAGTCTTGGCAGCAGGAGATGGTCTGGTTTTCGAAGCACTTTTCCTCCATGAGCTGTGCTGCTTTCTTCTGCTGGCTTAATTTGAAGAAAGCAAGATGACTGTGGATTATTGAACTGTGCCAAAACTCCCTTCCCCTTTTAATTTTCCACCTGTAAATCTTCTGGGTTTCTTTTCCACAAGAAGCTGTAATTAGGCCTGCATGAATTGCTCCTGCATGCAAGTGTCACGGTATGGCAAAGTACTTTTGGGGAAAAGAGACTAATTTAATGGCTAATTAAAAAAATCCTCTGACTGACCCGCCCACCTCCCGCCCTCAGAAGCGTGCCGTGCTCTGCAAGGGTGCAGGCAGGAAGCTGGGAGTGGGGGCGTGGCAGTGTAGCAGCTGAGTGCCCTCATGGTGTAGCAGGCGGCTGACGTGATGTCACTGGGGGCGTGGCTTGCATCACCCGTGGTTACATCAGAAGAACTTCCCTGGAAACACTGGTTGAGCCATGAGGCAGGGGGTGGACTTCAGCACTGAATTGTGAAGGACTGGAAGATGCAATTCCCACTGAGAAGGGAATTAGTTTATAATTGTGTACTGTCAAGGGGAGCCGGGGTGGGGCGGGGAAAAGTTCAAACATGGAAAGGCCGGGGTGTGACCGGATCGTCTGTTTCTTTTGTGTTTTGGTGTGGCCGTCCGATATTCCCTCTTGTTGTCAGCTTGGTGGCCCGATGGCTCGTGGGCAGGCCGGGTCTCTCCATGTGTTCGGGACAAGAGAGATTCTTTTTAAAAATGGGAACGGCTAATAAGACTTAACCTCTGTATTTACAACTCCTGTCTGCTGGTCTCCCTGCCCCCAGGACCCGCCTCTTCATGAGGCTCTGCTGGATTAAGTGACCGGATTGGGAACAGGCCAATAGGAAGGGCTCACTGCTCCCACCAGTCGGCCTGTCTCTCTCACGCTGTTCCCTGCTCACAGTCATGCTCACTCGTGCTCACTGGGCCACTGGCCTGCCAGGCATGGCGTGTCTCACTGGACTCGATTGCTTTCGCCACAGAGTTTATCTCTGAACCTTCACTGAACCAAATTCAACATAATTAGCTAGAAGTACCCAAACGAGCTGGGTGTAGACGAGCTGAATGGCCTGCTCTCATTTGCGACCTTTCTGAGCTCCAATGAGAACTGATCATGAGAGGAGCACACCCGCGTCAAGGAGGAACCAGGATTTCAAGCTGACACATGGCTGTTTTAGGTCAGTAGGCACATTTATTCTGCTGTCGCAACAACTGAAAAGGTTTCCGTACAGTTGGCTGGTGTTTTTGTGTGATGTACTTACAAGGACACTTTGGAAACATCTTGAGTTTGTCTTCTTTTAAGGGAAACCAGAACTGGAACTGATGACCGTGGAGCAGCGGTCTGGCTGCCAGAGCCGAGCTCGTAAGGCGGCAGAGGAGACTGGTGGCGGCCATGTGTGCGACACAGGTTCTGTTCCAGCGGTTGGAATGTTTTCCTCATTTCGGTTTTACTAGTCGGCAAACGAGCCAGGCTTTGGAATTCTGCGAACGGATTACCCTGCTGCGGTCCAGCCAGTCAGCAGCCAACCCGTTTTACGTTGTGTCAGTCATGCTAATGTTTTTAAAAAGCCTGTTTCAGCTGCGCGGCGTTCCCTGGCAGAGGTCCTCTCTGGCCCCTCGCGGGGTTTTTTGTTCACCTCAAACAGGAGAAATGCGTTTAGAGGGCTTCTGCTGGTCCCTTAATTGTCCTATAAACCTCTTTCTTATTCTTTTACAGAATAAGTCAGTTCCCCTCCAGCTCCAAACTGATTTTACGAGCTGGACGGGGATGAAAAGCAAAGTACGGTATCTGGAAAGTAGAAAAGTTTCGGGAAGAATCCAGCCAGTTTTTCAAATCACCTGCTGCACCCACGCTTTCTCCTGCTGTTAGGAGGTTTCAGAGGCTCCTGCAATATGAATTCCGCCCTTTTTTCTGGTACACCTGTGGTTACAAATGACCTGTCCATCCGTCCGTTTTCTAACCTTTTCGTCCAAGTGAGGGCTGCAGGGGAGCCGGAGTCTATCCCAGCAAGCAGCGGCTACAAGGCAGGGGACAGCCTGAATGGGACGCCAGTCCTTCGCAGGCTAAAACATTGATGAAAAAATAGTTTTAATACCATACCTTAATTTGTTTTACAGTCATACCTATACCTTAACATGCAGCACACTGTTCATATCACTTGAAAGCCTTTTTAAGCAAGTTTCTGAGCCCGCAGGGACGCCTGCCTGTTGCCCCCTCCAGTTCTGCGTGAATAAATGGAAAGGTGGCTGGATAACAAAAGTTGAAGTTACGCCTGTGAGCTGGTTACTCTTTTTAAACCAGTGGCGTGTCTATCCCAGCTCTTCCTGTAGTGTTCCCTGTATCCAAGTGCCGGAGCTCTTATCCCTAAGGAGATGCCTTTCGCTTTGTTGTTGTTGAGGTGGTTTTCATACCTAGGCCAATGGCTGTTTGATGAAGTTTAGCACTGAGCTATTGCACTGTTTTCTTGTGAAACAAGCTTTTGATTATTACAGATTAGGACATGCTAGAGAATATTAACGGAAAAAGCCCTGCATTTATAACCCTCCATATCTGTGAGAAGCTCTGCAGCAAAACTGGATTTTCATCTTTTCAGCAAAAAAAAAACCCATTCAAAATAAGAAAATACAAGCGCAAGAGCCCTGTAACACAATGATCTTGTTTATGATGCTGTGTGGTGCTTCTTAATTGGTTTTGTAATCACTTAAATAGGATAAAAGAAATGTCTTTTGGGCATTTCTCAAGCAAGGTTAGTTTTAAGAGATGTTATTGTTGCTCTGCAGCAAGTGGGGACAGAGGACAGCTTTTACTTGGAAAGTGGAAATTAAAGAATTGATCCACAAAAACGCTCACATGTTTTTCAGTGGTGGAGTCATTCTTGCCTTAAATCATGCATCTTTGGTCAACAATGCAGTCTGGCAAAGTATGACCTCCATCTGACCTCCACCTTTCAGCTGAGCTGTTTGATCTTTTCTTCTGGCCTACTTTTGCTGAATGGCTTTTATTGTTGTTGTTGCTCTGTTAATGAGAGCAAAGGGAGAGTAATTGCATATCTATCGATTTTCAATATAATGCGTTTCCTTAGATGCCGAATGCTGTTTGAACGGGAAATGTTATCAATTGGATCTGACGTAGTAATCAGGTTATTAATTTTAACACTAAAGCAACCCAAACCACCACTGTTTCCACCTGTATACATTTCTCACAGAAACTGAAACTGCATTGAAGCGCAGTAGCCATACCTCGTGTGGAGCTGATGTTAGACACTGCTTCAACTTCTTCTTTTTTGTCAATGCAATTTTATTTTATTTACAGGCAGAAACCAGAAAGGAGCTCATGTTTTGGCTCAGTGGTTCAGACAAGCATGTGTAGGCAGGATGACAGGCCCTTGTGCTCCTGAAGAGAAGTGTGTGCTTCCAGCCTCTACTGTCTTTTCAGGAAAGAAAACTACCCAGTAGAGTTTCAGATTGTTTAAATGTTTTTTTTATGTGACTTTTTTATTTGCATGTTGCACACAGATGGACCAACCCATTTTTTAAAGGGACTCTTTAGTGAAGCTGTAAGTCATTTTTAATGTCTGGACATAAGCCACCTATGCTTTTTGAGCGGCAGTCTGTGGCTTTTGGTTTCGCACTTTGTGATTTTGTGTAAAGCTTTATTTTAAAGTCGTGAGTGTGCAGTGATATCTTGCATTCATGCTTTGCCACCCTGTAGACCTTTGAGCGCCTCAGCAGTGCAGATTGTTCCTGATGAGGCAGTGTAGAGATGTGTTTTAATGAGCCATGGTGAAGATGAGAGGTCTCCGAAGGTAATGCAGTTGACTCCAAGCAGGATTCCAAGGAGTGCTGCTTTTTTTTTATCAGCAGCACATTAGAGCCACATCTTTAAGACACTGGCTCAACAGCAGGACTTTGATCCAAACCCAGAGCAAGGTCTGATTTAAGTACAAACTAGTCCAGTGAGAGTCAGTCTTCCCTGTACGGTACATCAGCTTTCAGTCAAAAATGCTTCTCTGCTTAAATTATTTGTGGATTTCAGACTGGTTATTTATTCAGTCACACCAGGGCACGCACACTGAGGAGCGAAATATTATAATGATTTTAATTGCTCCATGAACAGTTATCTTCTTTCGGCTGAGCTTTCTGAAGTGCTACATTTTAAAAATTTAAAGGTGCAAGCAAGAGATTTAATATAGGTGTGGAAAAGAGACTTTTTTTCAGCGGAATACAAATTTGGTGTTATAAATAGGCTTCATTTGTAGTGAAAATGTTACCACTTTAGTTAAAAGGTTTGTTAGTGATTCTGCCTGACTGCAGAAAGATGTCCCTTGATATTGCTGTGTTGGAAAGTGCTTTAAAGTCAAAGCCTTCTGTTTTTTAGATACTTAGTTCCTTATTTTTTGGTCCAGTTGTCTGTGAATCATCGCTTACTTTGTTGGTAAGGTGTAGCAAGTTTGCAGTAAAGCACTGCTGTCTAGTGTGTTCTGCTGGGGCTGTGTGGGAATCGTTAAGCGTTGGGAAGGAGTGGAGAGCTCCTGCCTCAGTGATCACCAGCTTTTAGCCATCGGAACCAACCTGCTTTCAAAAGGCTTCCTTCCGCTACGGATCAAACCTTTCATCAGCGTGTTAAAACAGTGCAGTGTGTTGAGGAATGATAAAAGATGCACATCCGAGTCTTCATTCTTTTGGAATTTGAGCCTGGATGTGCCGTTTTCCGTGTTGCCTTTGGGAAGGGCGAGGCGGATCTGCATCGGTGAACTGTTGTTCGAGCACTGTGGTACGACAGCGTGTGTGCTTCGCTCATGTTTGCAGTAGTGATGCTAACAGGTCTGGTGCCTTCATATCGTAGCTGCTGTAGAATATTTAACCGCTTGTATCAGGCGCAGTAACGCATTGGCTTAGCTTCTGTGCATGAAATGTGATGCTTTTGCTTTGCAATATGTAGTGTTTTTTGTGTGAAGGAGATTGTCAGTCATAAACATAAACAATGTTGAAGAAATCTCTTGAAGTTCCTTATCTTGGGCTGGTCCTGAGACAGTGTAGCAATTCCCTTATAATTATATAATGTTTTAATGTAGATACCATGCAAACGTATATATAAATACGTGAATACCCTAATACAGTTTTGGAAGGTGAGCTAAGTCATATCATTATTTACCATGAGTTGTTTGCAAAGGCACCACCCAAAAAATACTCCATCTATAATTTGTCATATTGAGCTTTAATATTTTCATATCGATTGTACAAATAAAAATGCTTGAAATCACTTTACTATGTATTTCTGAATGTGCAAAAGGGAAATGTCAAGCTGTTTACTAATAAAAACATTTATTAAAGAACACAACGTCTGGTCAGTGGCATCTGTTCCAATGCAAAAAAGTTTCAGATTGGATTTTTTTTCTTTTAGTACCCTCTGACCAGATGTCCATGCTTCCCACAAAGTCATCAGATCAAGTTTTTGTTGAAGCCTGTGAAAAGATTAAAATCCGGATTTGGTACAGATGTACAAAGAGATCTTTACCCAGCAAAACAATGACTGTCAATTACAAACCAGTGCGAACAATCAGTATACCCCACCCCTAATCAACCCACATATACACAGTTTTGATTTATACCTGTACAAAAACTTGATAAAATCACCATATGAGTCCAAATCCATCGTCGCATTAAAGTTTTTAAATCCCAATCCCAAGAGGTTAGAAGGCATGCAAGTAATTGATCTGAAAATGTCGATGTTTTATCCTAACTCTTCCACATGACGGCCAGGGGATCTTTCTGCGGAATGTTCCCCCGCTGGTGGAGCTGCGACTACTCGGTGGCAGCAGGAGGATAAAGTTACGGTGACATCAGTGAGATTGAGAGCCAGCAGCTTCCATCTCTATATATGTCGTACTGGAGGTATGTGCCTCCCCGCTCAACGCTGCCCTTTAAATTGTGCTGAGCAGGCCAGAGTCCTGCCGCCCTGACCTTTCACCCCTTCAGACTGGCACCACACCCACCGGCGGAGCGACGCGGACCCTGCGCTACAGCACAGCTGAAACTGACCCCCGTACTTTTCTTTTGCATCGGTAAAACGTGTGCAACGGGAGCTCGTGGGGAAAAAAAAACAAAAACAAAGGAACCCGAAACGGATCGAACCATCTCTGTACTCCCTCAAGATGGGTAAAACACTCCTGAAGCTCATAAAGTTAACACAGGAGCGGCTCAGGTGCGCTGTTAACACTGTTCTTAACCCTGAAGCTGTACAATGGGCCCCCGATGCAAAATATATATATTTTTTGGTCATTATTTTTTGAATCGGTTATTCAGTGCTGTAGCCTAGGTGGGGGAAGAGAGAGAGAGACACACCTTGCACCCGGGGCCAGTTGGAGCCCCCCGCCTCCTCCTCCTCCTGCCGACTGGGTAATGCAGGGGCCGTGACGTCACCGGCAGCCTCTCTCTCACCTCCTTCCTGCTGCATCATCACTGCCGCTAGCAGCTCGAGCCGCGCTCCCCGCAACCGAGCGACCGTTCACCCCCCTCGCTCCCGGACCGACAGCCCGCCGAACCGCTCCGAACCGCTGGGACATGGCCAGGCAAGAGCAGGTCCTCCTTCTAGAGCCGCAGCACGAACTGAAATTCCGAGGTAAGGAGGAGGAGGAGGAGGAGAGGCGGGCCCGAGCAGAGCCGCCCGCCCGTCTCCAGCCGACGGTGTGTGCGGTGGGCTCCTCTGAAGGCGGCGGCCATGTTGAGGAGATAAGGGGGGTGGGCGGCGCGCATAGCGGGCTGGTGTGGGCCCTTCGGTCGCCGGGGAAGACGCAGATGGAGCCGTGCCGCCGGGCAGCCTTTCGCCGGCGCGGAAGGCAGGGCTGTGCAGAGGCCCCCCGCGTTTCCTTCCCCGTCTCCCCTTCGGCGTACCCTGTTTGGTCCCGCGGCCTAGGCATTAGGACACGGCAGGGAAGTCGTATCTGGCGCTGTGTGTGTATGTGTCCCCCCCCCCCCCTTTCGGAGAGGTTGACTAGGGTCATGACTCTGCCCTGAACCCCCCCAGCCCCAGCCCCCCACCGTCTTGCAGCGGGATCACAAGCGCCTCTGCTTCCTTGTCGCCCGGCGGCCCGTCTCCGGGGAAGCGGCCGTCTGTGCTGCAGCGCCGCCGGCTCGGCTCTTGCACACGGTGTACAGGCCGCCTCCCTCCAGCGCATGATCTCGTTTGTGGGTTTGATTTCTTTCTTTTTTGGGGGGGGGGGGCGTTTGCGTTTTCTTGTTTAGCGACGGGCGGCCGGCCGGCCGGCTTGTGCGAAAAGGAGCGGTCATCTGTAGAGGCTAGGCCACAACAACCAGCCTTCTGAGCCTTACGTTATGAGGGATCAGCATGTCAGTCCAGCTCTGTGTGCATTTAGATGTGTGTTTAGCACGTACAACAGTCAAGCGTACTTGCAGAGATGCAGTCGTGCAGACGCTCCTGTGCAGAGATTGAAATGGTGACTGTCATATGTAAATAAACTTCTTCTTGGTGTAAGTTTATCCCTCTTTTTAAAGCCAGTAGTAATGTGCTTGTGGATCAGATCCTCACTCCTGGCTGGTGGGATTACAACCCACTCTGGACACTGGAGAGGAATTAGCGGTGTGGTTTTGCCCAGGGCAGTGAATAGGATGTCCCACACGTGCTCGGTGGTGACCAGCCCATACAGTGGCAGAGGCCAGGATGTCTTGGCGTGAGCTGGGTCAACAGCCCTGTCAGAACGCAAAGGGAGGTGGCTCGTGGACAGGCTGTGTCATCCCGGGGAGTCCTGAGTGACCGGGCCCACGTCGCAGCCTCGGGACAGTCCACTAGCTGGGAATGTCTGGTGGCCTCACTTGCACCCTGCACCACTGCAGATGTGATGGTATATAATTCCTTGAAGGTAAAAATGTGTTGCTGTACAGGTGTGCTCTTCCATATACAGACACACACCGTGTAAAAACCTGGATCTTCCCGGGGAAAAATAAAAACTTGGACCTCTAAATTCCATGGTAACATGCCCTCTTGCTGACCTCCCTTCTGCTGCTTTGGGCCATCCGATCATCGTGTGACATGAAAATAACAGCGCTTACAAATGAGACCAGAACCAGTCGGGTCACCCAGCCATTTCTTGGAAGGGCCCAGGGTGTCATCTTTAATGGCACGCTTGGGTGGGTGGGCAGCTTGTTCTGCACTCCCATCAGCCTCTGGGTCAAGAAGTGCCCCCTCAGTCGCTGCCTGCTTGCGTGTGTCAGACCGTGGGTATTTTATTTTGTCTGCGTGGCTTTGTAAGACTGTTTTAGAGTGTAGGCCTGCAGCATTTTATATATCGCATTAAGCTTCAGCCTCCAAAGCAAATAAACCTTTATCTTAATCCATTCAGATCTGCATTTATTTTTCTCACACCTGTGTGGCTCGGTGACGGTGAACATTTTTTTTTTTAGACGATTGAGTCCCTCTGGGACTCATCACAATTAATTGTAACACAACTGTAAAAAAATAAAATCAATTTTTTGTCCGACCTTCCTAGGTTTTTGGCAGAAGTTAGCGTTCGTGTCTGAATAAAGGAGGAATGCCGAATGTTGGTGTTGAAACCCGTTTATACTGCTCTGTTGCACTGCGCCCACTTTCTGATCTTGCCAGCACGGCTCTCTCTGCTCCCTGTTTTTAGTGCCCTTTGCCCTGTGGGGTGGCTACTGCTCTCACCCTTCGGCAGAGAATACTTTCAGCCCCTTCTGATCTGAAAATGGAAAGATAGTTTACCATCCAGCTCCTAAATCTTTTTTTTTCCCTCCATTCTGAGTCATTGATTTATCATCTGTGTCCTTCAGACAGGCTTCTTTTTGTGGTTTTCTTTTGTGCGACTGAAAACTTTTGGGGGCTATTTTTCAAGGCTGTTGCCAAGCAGTTTCTTGTGGTTTTCTTCTTCTGTTGACATAGTGGAGATGAGAGCTCCTCCAGCGATTAGCCAGTCCAGGTCAGAGCATTTTTTCCTGAATGGAACTGCGCTGCTAATATTTGGCACAGGCCCTGCATTGGTGAACTCTCTCCCGAGAGAGCTCCATAGAATTTCCTCCAGAGAGCCACTTGAAAGATCTGCCTTGTTTTCAAGGACAGCTTTTATCGGAAATATTTTGCAGACAATTAAATGTAATTAGGTGGGAATCTAGAAAAATGTCTTTGGTGCTTCCAGTGGTTCAGGGTGTTCCAAGGAGTTTTTAAGTAATAAAGTTAAGCTGTGCAAATACGAGAAAAGCCCTTTGATGCTAGTGTGGTATTTCGGGGTACGCAGTCTCGCTCACACTTCTTAACACCACTCACTGCCATCCAGGTGAGTTCCTGCCTTTGGTCCTGTCCATCATTTGACTAATTCAGGTGCACAAGAGCCAAAGAAACAGTCAGAAACCCGTTTCAGTGGAAGTGAAGTTTATTCAATCGTGCAGTCTCCAGTTAATAATCTTGATTTAAGCTGTCGACGATAACAAGGTGAAAAAAGAAGCCAGAGCAGTAAATAAAATAGGCGTGGTGTCTTTGAGAGGTTAACGTGGGGCAGGTGGCCCACGTGTGGATATCCAGGGAGAGCATTCCCCGAGCCCTGCTGCGGCTGTCCAGCATCTCATCAGCCCTCATGCGGTCTTTGTTTTCCGTCCCTTCCTGCTCGCTTCTCCTCTTCGCCCGGCGGTGCTATTGATTAATGCATTGCTCGTGGTATTGATTGGATAGAGGTGTCTGAATTGCCGACAGCAGGGAGCATGCTTTCTAACGAGCTGTACCCTAATTAGCTCCACCGGCCTGTTTTATTCAAACGGGCGGATGTGCCCGACTGGAATGTTTTCAGATCTGGACTGGTGGCTGCCACAACAGTCCGGAACAGTCTTACAGGCTGTGAAATCAATGGGTAGTCGGGTTCCCATTTCATGTGTAATAAAATATAAAAATAAGAAATCGTGAGCCTTTTTTCCCTTCTAGTCTGTATGTTAGTTGTGAGAAGTGTCTGAATTCAAGGTATGTACACAGTTATTGCTGTTGTTCTGCAACATGGCAGTTGTGTTCTATTTGTGTGTTGCGTTTCCTTCTGCGTTGTTTGAAGCAACGGTTTTCCTTGGAAGCTTTGGTCTCTATGGCTCCCGTGAGCACAGCTGTTTGCACATGGGGCACCTGAAGCCTCGTCTGGTGGTTGACTTCATCCTGCCTGAAGGTTTTGTGTAACTGAGTTCTTCAATAATTTAACTGAGCTTGCAGGGCCTCTGTGGGAGAGCTCTGGGGAGTCTATGCGAGCTGTGTGAGCTTAGGATGTGTCACTACCTACAAAAGCTTACAAACCACGAGACCTGTCCTTCATTGTGTTTAATAAACACCATGCCTAGACATCTGAAACAAAATCCTTCTTTTGTTTTCTTTGGGACCTTGCTTTTTAGTTTTTTTTTTAACCTGCCTGTATTTTCCTCTTTTGTGCAAAGCAAATCAGAAACAAAGCTTTCAGGCTGGTTATCTGGGGTGTAGCGGATTCAGATCCACATATTTCATGCTTGAATCCCAGTTGCTGCATCTTCTGTGTTCAAGCTGTGGTGTTTTGGGTTGTCAGGTTCAGACAGCAGGACTTGTGCCATCGCAGGGGCTGTGATGTGTGAACGCAGTGCCATGTTTCTTCATGTGTTAGATTTACAAGAAGGCTGACATGGGCATGTAGCTTTGGAACAACACAAAATGCAACATCTCCTAGATTTCAGTGAACGCTGCACGGACGATATCAGGTCTTCCTGCTGCAGCCGGTGTGAGGATGTTGGAAACCTGCAGGCAGAGAATGGTGCTTAAGCACTCCTTTGTCTTTTTGTGGGTTCGTTAGACCCCACCTCCCCTCCTCACATTAATTGAAAGGTAATATTTAATGAGCCGGATGTGGAAGAAGTGGCAGGTGGGCGTGTCTGCGGCGCGGGCGCCCGGGGCACGTCCGTGCCTCTGCGTGAAGGGTCAGGGGCGCCATTTTCTCAGAGCCTGTTAACTCGTGTGTCAGGCTGTGCAGCTGGGGCTCACAGCACAGCTACCCACCCCTGTAAGCCTCGCTGGAACTGTGAGCTTTGCGAGCGGCTCAAGCAAGGGTGATGGGGAGGAAAGGGTTAATTGCTGCTCTTTCAGCACTTTTTTTTTTTACTCCGCTGGGACCTAGTGTCTTGGCTTTCTAGTTTTTCTTCCTGCCATGGATTTTCAGTAAAGCACAGTCATTACACAGCAGTGGGTATTGAACTGAACCCTCCTTTCATGTCACATTATTTGACTAAAGATAGATCTTTATTCTTTATTGCTTTTGATGTGTTAATCCAAAAACATCCAATTAATTACTTAATCCTTCACAGTAGTTTACATTAGTTTCATGCTCATTCTGGTTCTTGATGTCATGGGCAGTTTCATAAACCTTTTGGTTTTCTTTGTTCTTTTTTTTGTCAAACGTGGCTATAAATCTTATTTTTTTTACCGTGAATTTGCTTTGACTTTTTACGTGTTTACTGACTTGAGAGAAGGCAAAGGCCAGGAGTTGCCCATGCTAAATTTCCTCTGCCGTCACCACCCTCAGGTCCCTTCACAGATGTCGTCACGACCACCCTGAAGCTCTCCAACCCTACAGACAGGAATGTGTGCTTCAAAGTGAAGACGACCGCGCCGCGCCGGTACTGCGTCCGGCCGAACAGTGGCGTGATTGACGCGGGGACATCGATCAACGTGTCCGGTGAGTCCCAGTGGGGGAGGGGGGGTTCTCGTCTGCGAACCCCTTTCTTCTTCTCCGCTCTTCGTCTAGGGGGTCAGGAGAGAAGAGGGTGGGGGGGGGGCACTTTGTTTCTTCGATTCCAGGTCGTCCGGGCACATCACCACAAAACGTCAGAAAAATTCAGCATTTAAATAAAAGGGAGTCAGGTGGTGGTATCATTTTGACTCCGGTTTCTGTCAGGGAGCTGTTGGTTGTGTGGGCTAGGCTCACATCCTGCTCTGCTCTGGGGCTGTCTGACCTGCTGTCAGGGTACATGTTGCCAAGCTTGACCCTGCGATGGGGCAGCAGCAGCAGCATTGCAGCCCGGCCTGCAGCTGCCTCCCTGCCGTAAGGCCCACGCCTGTCCAGGGGACCAGGGAAGGGATCAGGTTTCCTTGCTGAGCTAGGAGAGCTGTGAGCCGTCCAGGGCTCCCCTTACTGTGACGGCATCGGATGTCAGGCAGCTCCAGCGCGTTCGCAGAGGCCGACAAACGGGCCTGTCACCCCCAAAGCTGCGGTTTCCAGCCTGAGAAGCTGACACAACGTGCATCGGAGCCGTCATGTCCAGTAGGAGTTAGTCACTTTGAGCAGAGTCTCTGGGGGGGTGCTCTGGTACACTTGGCTAAGTTGATCGTATTTACTTACTGCCAATAAGGATGGTGACAGAGATGATATGAAGTGGTGGATTTGTCTTTTGTTTTGTATTTAAACCTAAATTTCCACTCGAGGCCTCAAGCCCTGAAAGGCAAATAGAATCAAAGTTTTTAATGCTGTCAGCTTTCTGTTGTGGTATGAGTTGCATGCGAGAGGGAAAAAATATTGCTTTTCTAGTGAAATGAGAAGACAGACCTAGAGACCTGGAAAGCATGAAAACGCTCCGTTATTTCAAATTAGCTGCAGGTTGCCACTGCCTTGTGGGCATCCATTAACCATTAAAACTGAGAACTTCATGAGTAACATGGTTTTTGGAGTTATGCGGCCTGTGTGTGGAAGGATATGTCGAAATTCAGGGATTCTGGTGGAGGCCAAGTTTTGTTTTGAGGAATATACATTCTGTATAGCCCCTAGTGTTTTAGAGGGGGAGTTTAACAAGGAATCTGTTTTTTCTGCTCATGCCCAGAGTTAGGCACTTGACCAAGCACTGTAAAATGCCATTTATAGTGCATGGCTTGTATAGCGTGCTTGTCATCATTAATAATTGATGTACCCTAGCACTCTTTATCGAGGCTTCCTAAACTGGGGGCCCGCTGAAGTGCAGCACTGGCCCGGATGACATGCAGCAGCCATTCTGCAGCCCTACAGCCCCGTCACACAGCCTATCAGTTTGACCAGGTGCAGAACTGCTTCACTAGTTGAACTAAGAGGGGATTTTAAGGAGGCCAGGTTGTACAAGCACCGAGTGGAATTTAGTCAGGACACTGGGTTTAACACCAGCACCCCCCTGCCTTTACAAGCAGTGTCATGGGATTTTTAATGTTCAAGTAGTCGGGGCCTTAGTTTGACATTATTACATAATAACTTCTATCTATTGGATGACCCCTCGTCCCACCACCCAGCACTGGGGCGTTGGTTTATAGATTATGGCTCAGAGGTAACACTGCCCCCCACTAGTCCACCAGCGTGACTTACAGTAGGAACCTGGTTTAACTTGGACTCCCAGTACTGACCAGGTCCAGCCTTTGCCCTGCTTCTAAAATCGCATGACATCAAGCTACAGTGTGGTACCGTTGCTGTTGGAACACACAGCAGAAACTTTGTGGATCAACGTGTTTCACTGCAAATACGTTTCCAGGGCGTGTGCTCTGCACCCTGTTAATAACATTCCAGAACTTCTTTACAAAGATGTCGGGTAGTCTGAGCTCCAAGACTCTTTTCTGAACAGAAAAAGTGGTTACACCTGTCCAGTGAAGCGGTGTGCATGGGTGTCTTTTTCATGTGTGAAACACACCTGTTTCATAGGTGTGTTACTTCCTGCTTCCCAGTTTTAGCAACTGCTGAGCTGGGAGTTTGAGCCACAGATCAATGATTGATGTTGTCACTGTCTCCTAGGAGCCGACTAGCTACAACAAGGAAATGCCCTCTGATTCCTTTACAACTTCTAATCAGCAGATAGTAAGGCAGTCAAAATTGGTATGATTCTTTGCTGTATTTTATATAATTACAGCTAACCACTTGTAAACATTCTTTTCCAACATTTCTGTAGAAAACTTCCAACGCTCCACGGCTGAAACGTGTTTTCTTTCTTCTTTTTTTTCCGCATGGAATAAACCTATTACTTTTTTCTTTAATGTTTTGTAACCATGAAAAGCAATTCTGATTATTCATATAGAACAGGAAATGTATGTCAAATAAACGAAAACATGCGTCCTCTTTGTGAGAAGGAGCATGGTGAAACAATTACATCTCATTTAAAAAATAGCTTTAATTTCTTCTCTGACAGTATTAACATCAGTAATGTTCTGAGGTTGCCCTTGGCAGCAGACCTGAATACTTGACACACACATCTGAAATGGAACATTGTTGCCATTTGGAAAATACCATGTTTAAATATGCCAGTTCAGATGTTATTTTTCTAAAACACTTTTACCTGGCATTAGCAATTTGGATCCCACAGAAATATCTGCAAGCCATGAGAAATTGAGAGATTTATCATTTTTGGTTGCTGTAGCAGGCCTGAAATGCTACCTTTGTCTCGGGAACAGCTTCAGCTTCATATAATGCTGTTTGGCTCTCTCTGAATGTGAGAAATTAACTAGCACCTGTTGGCATTTGATGTTTATTTTGTGCTTAGTTATATCAAGAAAAGGGATGCAAGCCTTCAGGAAAATTAACTACAAGAGTTAAATAAAACCACTGTTGAGCAACTGAGGTTACAGAAGTGGAGAATAATCTGTCCATTATTTCTATGTCTGTTTTCAGCATTTCGGTTAAGACGAGCGAGAGAGAGTAGATTTGACTTAATTGTTCAGCCAAAATCTCCGGCTCTCTGACAGGCGATTGTAGCCAAGATCACTTAGAATCACTAAATCTGTCAAGCAGCTCAAGTTTCAAGCCTGGAAAAGTGTGGATGCAAAGCTTTTTAACAGCAGTCCAGGCTGATCTTAGGGATTCAGAGTAGCTCTTGTATATTTATTTTAAGTCTCTTTACCAGTGTTGCATCTATTAAGGCTACATCATGTTCATGATGATGATAATTCACACTTATGTTTCTGGATACTTCACTCAAAACACGGGTAATGGGGAATCCTATTACCACCACCAACGTGTAACCCACCTGGATGATGTGACGGCAGCCATAGTGCACCGGTACGCTCACCGCCTACCAGCTGTTGGTGGGGAGGGGAGCAGAGTGATGAAGCCAGTTCAGAGATGGGGATTATAGCAATGACTGGTAAAGGCCAAGGGTGAAGTTCTAGGGTGAAGCCTAGAACACCTGAGTAACGCCCTAAGATGTAAAACTGAGGTCTTGAGTCTCAGAAGGACGGTGCCTTTTTACAGTGTGGTGTCCCCATGACAATATTGGTGTATTAGGACCCACACAGACTACAGGGTGAGCATCCCCTAGTGGTCCCTGCCAAAGGTTGCTAAAATATCAAGTGTTCATTATTCACACATGGATATATATACATGCCTAAAAGATTATTCACTTAAAACACTGATAAGAGTGTATTCAGGAGTGTAAATGTTTTCAGCTCATCACAGTCAGTAGAACTGTAAGGCCAGTGTTCCATTGATTGAGGGTTAGAAAAAAGGCATAACTCCTGTTATGATCAATTTTATATGGTTTTGTAGGCTGAGAATCTGGTCTCCAGCAACGTCGTTTGATCACGTTTTGTGGCCAGGTAGTTTGTGGTCTGGAGATTGGTGTAGTCCCGTTTCACCTAGAGGGTTCCAGAATGTAGTACTTTTTCCAAAGAACGAGGACCAAAGAGCAGTTATTAAATTATGATTGTAAATTATGTTGAGCAGTTCCATGAATTTCCAAAACCAGGTAAACTAGCGACAAATCTTTGGCACTGCCAAAAGCAGCGATATTAAACAGGCGTTGGGTTTAAAACATATCTGTGTAGCTTCTTGTGTAAAACATCCAACCCATGTTGTCAGACCTAACATTTCCATAAAATCATGAGCAGCAAGAGGTGTTTTCTGTCCCCAGACGCTAAGACGATGGTTAGTCCTGCACAGCGCAGGGCGGTGCGTGTTACTTACGTCTCCGTTCTCGTGCTTAATCCTCGTTCCCGTTCCCTTGCAGTGATGCTGCAGCCGTTCGACTACGACCCCAACGAGAAGAGTAAGCACAAGTTCATGGTGCAGTCCGTGCTGGCTCCGTCGGACATGACCGACATGGAGGGCGTCGTAAGTCTCCGCGGCCACCGCTGTCCCTGAGCTCGTCGCTCCCATTCTGCGCCTCGTCGGCGTCCTGCGGGGGGGGGGGGGCTGCAATTGGACGCGCCGTGGGGCCACCATCAGCAGCTGCTTCACACTGTGGCGTTCTGCTGTTCTGTGTTTTCCATTGGTCATTGTCTGTTCTTTTTATCCTCTTGTCCTTTAGAGCGCCTGTCTGAAAAAAAGGAAATGTGATTTTGACATGAAGATCGTTTTTTTCCTCCTGTATTAGGAAAATGACTAACTGATTAATTAACTGATTAAGGGTAATCTACCACCTACACCTGATTGTCTACGTATGGTTTTTGTATGTACAGTTAGCTCCTCTGATTGTCCCAGTGAGTTGCAGAGAGATGTATTTGTCTCTCCTGGAGCTGCAGTGCGTTTGAAATGCCCATGTCAACTTTTGCTCTTGTGTGGAAATCCTGTGGTAATTCTCAGGATGTGAACTGCTGGGCAAAACTCTCGAGCCCCCTGGTTCTAGACTCCAGTCAGCTTTAATACAGAAGAGTTGATTGCGTTTGTTGGAATGGAGCTTGTTGGAATGATTTGGCAAATCGTCTTTCTGGAACAGGTAACATAGGAGGGAAAACTCCAGTGTAGGTTCAGCTGCTTTGAGTGATACTGCGGCATCGTGGCTCCTCCAGCTGTTTTTTTAGGTTTTGCTTAAATGGGTCTCCAAATCTGCCAGTGTTGTTGAGAGAGATACTGTTTCCAGGCAGTGATTCACAACGCAGCTGCGACAGTTTATCTGTCTTCCTCTCTAATCCCAGCTCTCCGTCTTCCCCTGCAGTGGAAGGATGCGAAGCCAGAGGAGCTGATGGACTCCAAGTTGAGGTGCGTCTTCGAGCTCCCGGCAGAGAATGAGAAAACGGTGAGATGCTCATTGCCTTTGTAGAAACTTTTGTGGGGGTGCACCCTTACTGCAGGCTCTAGGGAAACATTGGTTTCGTTGTTTTCAGTAGACAGCCTGTTAATCATTTTAGTGCTTCAGATCCATCTCCCTTCTCATCTGGGATTGCTTGTCAAAATCCTTTCTGGAAGCGCTGAGACGTTCTGCACAAGGCCAAAGAGCACTTCAATAAAGCCAGCTCGAAATGAGTTAACAAAAATACTGATTCGCTTTTTTGTGTGTTGTTCAATGCCAGGCTTTAGAAATCATGATGAACTGGTTAGGTATGTTCTGTTGTCTTAGGTGCATTTTTGCGGAAGTTTTTTTTTTGCGTAATTCGGAAATGACGAGGAGAGGAGAGGTGTTTGTGGTGTTGGTGAGGAGGGACAGAGGTAGATGGAGCGTCGTCTCGAAACCCTCCCGCTTCCCAGCCCGAATCACAGTGACCCTTGTTCCCTCTCCCCTCATGCAGCACGACCTCGACAGCAACAAAATCCTGTCCTCCAGCGTACTGAAGTCCGAGTCCTCCTCGTTGTCCAAGTCCATGAGCTCCTCCCTGGACGACGGGGAGGTGAAGAAGATCGTGGAAGAGTGTAAGAGGTTGCAGGTGGAGGTGCAGCGGCTAAGGGAGGAGAATAAACAGATCCGGGTACGTCGGGCTTGGGGGGGCGGACTGGGGAGGGGGGGTTGGAGGGCAGTGAGAGCAAGGGGGGGACTTGTTTCTTCCTGGAGCTGCAGGCAGCACAGACACAGATTCTGCATTCAGAGTGAGGCCGGTCCTGCATTCCTCTCCAGGCGCTCGGGAGCTGAGCTAGGGTGAGGTCATTCGAAAGTCCAGGTGGGCCTTAACCATCCTTTCGCTCTAGAGGGTCTGCAGCAACAGAGCAGTTTAATTTTTAGAGCTCACTTTAGCCTCACACCAGGAACAGCAAACCGTGTAAAATGCCTCAGGGCACCTAACAGATTTAAAATGTATTTCGCAAGTGATTGAACTTGGTCATCTTGGTCACAGTGGCTACTGGCATAACCCAGGCTTGAACCTGCAACATCTGGGTTGCCTGGTGGGGCCGCCCTGAAACCCAGCAGTTATCGACTCTTAAACATGTGTCAGAAGCTTCTTTGTGGCTCAGAAGGCAACAGGCATCTCTTTGGAGTGTAGGTTGCGGGCCAGTTATCTCCGGAAATAACCGCTGGAGCCTGGTGGGCTTGCATGCCTGTGAGCTAACAGTGCGGTCAGTGATGGGCGATCGCTCTTCCAGTGGGTGCAACGTGTGTAAGAGGTGCCTTCCATTCAGCCCTGATTCTCTCTGACGAAGCCTGTACTTGAAGTGTTCTCTGTTCCATTGAAGACTGTTGGGTTCCCCTACCCGCAGGAAGACGATGGCCTGCGGATGAGGAAGACCTCTGCGATGCCGGCTCCACACTCCTCTTCCTCGTCCCCCAGCGCCATGGTGAAGGAGGAAGGCCCCAGCACCCGCATGCTTGCCCTGTGTGTTTTATTCCTCGTCATCGGTGTGATCATAGGGAAGCTGGTCTTGTAGAGAGGGCATGCCGTATGGATTAACTTCTGGATTGGAGAATTTGATCAGAATGCCATATCACTGGGGTAGAATTGAGTCATTAAACTATGTACAATAAAAATAAAACAGAAAACAAAACAGGAAAACCATTATATAATGAAAATGTCTCACAGGTCTTGCCTTTTAACTGTTTCCCTTCTTGGCCTCCTCCCCAACTTGCACAGATAGTGATGATAATATGGGGGAATTATAACTTGTACAGTTATAAAGAAATGTATTAAAAAGAAATTCTAATAATGGTAACAATAATAAAAAGAGCAAGGCTTTTTCTAACACCAGAGAAATAATCTGACTGATTGTAATATTTAGTGGAATTTATGTGAATGTTTTAATCATTGCTTTTTTAAGACTGGGATGTCAGATTTTGTGATTTGTTTCTAAAAAGTGAGTGGGACTGTGGTGGGAGGAGTGCTGGGGTTGGCCGTGTCTGTGTAACACCTGCAGGCTAACTCCTTTAAAGGATGGGGGGAGATAAATGTCCAGATAGACTTCCAATTAGGGGCGTGTGCAGTTTGGTCCTCTGTGATTACGATCAACAGTGTGCAATGCTGCAGAGAGCGTTTCAGTTTTGTTTTTGTTTTTTGCAAGTTCGTGTTCTTCTGCAAGAGGTCTTTTGGAAGAAGCGTTATTGATGGTTTGATATTGTCACAAGAAAGCGAAACCTTTGTCGTTTTTCAGAAAAGGCTGCAATCGCCGTTTCTTCCAGTGCTTCTCTTCTGGGATATAGTGCAAGTCGGTTTAATTTTTGTATCTCCTCTGTAGTTATTTTCTGTTTTAGGATTTTGCACTTGAGAGTTAGCTACTTTACAAAGTGTCAGACAGCCGAGCTTCACCGCTGGTAAGCATGATTGGTTAAAAATTAAGAACGGTTTTTTAAAGAGTTATGCTCTTTGCAACCTACTTTCGCAAGTTATTTTACATAACAAACATTTAGCATCACTGATTGGAAAGGTTTGGTTTTTGCCTTGTTTTTGCTTGGTGTGGTTGTCACAGCATTAAAAATAATAGAAGAATGGGAAAAGTTAGTCTTTGTCCTGAGATGCAGCTTTCTGATGTCATTGAGAAACCCAATTTACAAAACAACATATGGCTTTGTACCATTTAACTTGGAAGATGCTGTGAACCAAAATCCTCCCAACTTTCCAGGCAGATGAGCACTGAGTTTTTTTCCTCCTGTATCATATAGCAGTGTATATGGGGAATAGGGGTCGAATCGTCCACTTTATGTAGTTTTAAAAAACTGCAGCATCACTTCTGACTCAGTCTGTTATTCTAATTTATGCTCGTACCTTGTTAATCAGCTACAGTATGAATTGTTCAGGTTTTAATCTAATGTCACAACAGCCATTATTGTATTATAATTAAGAAACATTTTCATGCACTATGTGTAAATTGGGTTATCCCTACAATATTTTAAATAATATATATAAATATATATATATAAATAAACATTATCTAGCCATGGTTAAGGTCTTGAAATCTTATGGGTAGTTTAGTTTTTGTGTGTGTGTGTGCGTGTGTGTCAAAGACATTTTTGAGCAAAATCATTCACCATGACAAATTTAGAAATCTTGAAAGGGACCATTTCTTGTCTATCTAGGTTTAGTTTTTTTTGGGATTTATTTGTTAACAGGATGATGCCTAAAATCCACACTAATTTTTAATGTTTCATCTCACGGTTGCATACTGTAAAATTATTTAAAAAAAGAGAACTTGCAAAATTGTTTGTTGCTGTGGGGTGGGGGGGGAGGTTGGGTGTAGGAAAAACTTTTTAACCCCACCTGGGCAAAAGGTGAGTGGAGATGCACTTGCTGCTGAAAGGGGTGGCTCTGTGGGCCTGTCCTGACCACCAGGGCTGTAGACACTAAACAGACCTGAAATGACACTTCTGACCATCACCATGATGTAATCACAGCAATCAGGCAACTGTTTTCTATGTACATAAATAACAATCTAAGAAGTTAATATTCGTAGTAAACTAGTCTATGGCGTCAAAACCAACCCTGTTGGACTATGTAGCATCTTAATAAATTAAATAAAGCCCCAAACGTATCTTCTCTTGTGCGGAGTTGTTTATTTTTGCCTGAAAGTGCTTGTGTGTCAAGTTTGTGTTTCAGACGGGCGTGTGGGTGTGCTGTGGCTCGCTCGGTTTCGCCTCCGATGGGCAGGCCGCAGGTCTGTCCGCAGTCCAGTTCTCCTTCACCCTCTTTTTTTGTTTTGGCGACTTCGCCTCTGTCCCCCTCCTTTCTTTTTGTTGTGGGGTGCTGAGGGGATGCCAGCATGTTGGCAGCTGAGAGCTCCTGGCCTCGGGGGCAGTGGGAGGCCACTGAATGAAATTTTCAAGACGGTACCTCTTTATCTTAAAGACAGTTACTTGGCCCCGTTAACCACCTTGAAAACTAAGCGTCGCAGTAGAAGAATACTCTTTTTTTATGCCAGAAATTAAACCTGCGGTAATCTGAAAGGAATGCAGCTGTAGAACAATAACTACCCCTTCACTGTTTGACTTGTTAACCTGGGTTGGATATCTGAAAAATGGTCTTGATTCAATCCTCCAGTAATTTTGTTCAGTTTCTTTTTAAAACCACCAATTCCCTCTGTAATCTCTCGTCTTTTTAAAAAATATATATTTTTTCTCGCTTTGTTTAAAAAGAATCTGGTTTCTGTTGCGGTCTGCAATAAAGTTTATGGCGGTCTGGTTACGTTTCCGAGATTGAAAACCCACAGCGATGTGACCCTGCTGGTGCAATGCAAGTAACCTGGAGTGGCTCAGCAGGTCACCAAGGGGTTTCTGGCTCCCTCGGTGAGTTTGTATCTGGCGCATGTAATGTTGGAAAGAGGAAGCCATTCATTTCGGGTCTTCATTCTCATGCTGGGGGAAATATTTTCTTGCCACTTTGACTGGTAAGTTCTTTGTTTAGGCTACCTCTCCAGGGAGTTGTAGAGAGTCAGCATTATAGAGTGGAAGACTGTGCTGCTGTCCCGTACCTTTTGGGACTGGGTGCAGTTATTTTTGGGTGTCCTCTGTGTGGCGTTTTGATGTTCTCACTGTGGTGTCTGTACGGGTGTTCTGGTTTTCTCCTCCTGTATGAACTCTCGTGGTCCGGGTTAGTGTGTCCACCCTGTAATGGACCGCTGTCGTCCCTTCTGCTCTGTGCAATCACAGGGAGTCGCCCAAAGCCCTTTCCAGCAATCGGAGGGATGGCATCAGCCCATATCTCTGTTGCAGAGTTGATCATTCATTTTAAATGGTCGAGCAATATGCTGCACGGATTGGCGTGATCCTCTTCCACCCAAACTCAAAAGACCATGTAAGCACCACATGGTCAGACACCATGAGTTCAGGGACTGGTGAATTGTCTTTTGGAAAATCCTCCACGTCGGACTTGCCTTGAGACTTCAGCCACAGTTTGCCCAACTGTCGTGATGCTGTATGGAAGTCAGTGCTCTCTTCTGCTGGTTTTTTTCCCCAGGAGAGTGGCAGACTTAAAAAATAAATTGAACCACTTCAGGTTACCGTATTGTTGGGAAAACACACCTGGGAATGGCAGCTCTGTAGGAGAATGTTTTTGTTTTGCAAAAAAGGGTTTGCTCTTCTGAACAACAGTGTATTCCTCAAGCCAGAAAAGCAACATATTACTTATATTTTTATGAGGCAGCTGCAACTTTACACATGAAAATTGATGGGGTATTAGCAGCATTTATAAACATTGTCAGTCTAATCTGTTTTTCCCTGTTACAGTGCAGGGTTTTGCCAGTTTTCGACTGGAACACAGAGCTGTAACAGGGCGGTCTTGGACCTGAAGTCCGATCTGTCCCTCTTTTACTAGCAGGCAGACACTGAGGCCGCTGCAGGACAGAGAGGAGAAATCTCCGGTTCCTTCTTGGAAGCAGCTTGGTATGGCGGATAAGCAGAGCTGAATCATTTCCCTCCCATGGAATTAACATGACAAGCCCACTAAGATATTTGAGGTTTGGAAGTTGGAACCTTGGTTTTAGCTTAAATTAAAGTGATTTTTTTTCTGTAAGGAATGCTGTACTGTAAGTCATTTTTAAAATATGGTATTTAATCACTTCAGTGTCTCTGGGGCCTCTTTCGTCTTCTCCTTGTTCAAGTAGATGTGTGTATTGTGTCAGGGCTGGGAGTTCATACTCGGAGCTCTGCTCTACTGTTCTACTGCTCCACAGCGAACGGCACTCTGTATCAAACATCGATGTGCAAGCCGGTTTCTAGAGTCTGATTTGGGGAGATTTATTTCATTTTGACAGGGCAGGGTAGGGCAGGTAAAACTGAATAGAACTGTTGTTTCTGCTGTTTTCTTTCCAGCAGGGGGACTGGGCGTGTCCCGTGTCAGCATGCGAGACTCACGCCTAATCGAGAACAATCGATACAGGGGGCTCCTGCACACGACTGCGACTGCGGTCATGAGCAGTCCCCTGGTATTCTCCCACAGCTCTAGTGCTGCCTAGTGAAGCCAGATCGGAGCCTTGCAGTTGGCTCTGGAGAGGGGGGCTGGGGCCCCTGCTGGGCGGGGGGGTTTTACAGTGGAGGTGCAGAGATATCTTCCCTGCTGGAGAAGGCCATACCTATCTGTCGGAGTTGGACCAGCTCTGGGGCTTAGATTTACGAGGTTTCCACCTCCAGTTCACGAAGGATCCGGGACGCTCGGTGCTCTGGTACAAAGCCTAGTCCTTTTCGGTTCTTCCCTCCCAAGCCAAGCCCTCATACACTTGCTGTAACCAGAATGATGACCTCATGGTGCTGCCGGCAGCCGCTGTGGCGAAGCGGGCTGGAGTTAATGCGAACAGGCTGTGTCTGCTGGACGTGCCCAGGGCCCCCTTGCCCTCCTTCTCCCTCTGTTTCTTCCCTCCTCGGGCTAACCCCTGCATTTATTGCTTCATTATTTCTGCTTTTTGATAAAATAATAAAACCAGTAGGATGAAAGAAAATAACAGTGGGAGTAATGATGGCAACCGGAGAGGCTGTGGTTCCAGTTGAAGACTAGCCAAGCCGCCTGTTAGTGTTAGTGCAGCAGTGAGCTGGAGGCTGGGCGGCGCACTCTGTTTTACCGTGGGATAGAGCGCCTTTCCCAAAAGCAGGGCTGATCGGTACGATCTGGTTTGCTCATTCAGTCACAGCCAGGGGCTGGCTGTGTAAAGTTAAAGCTCTTGAACAGCAGCAAATCCCATCTGACCTTTCGAACACCCAAAGCCCATTTAAAAACACGCCCCAGACTGTAGGCGGAGGGGGAACTCAACTGGAGCACAACCCAGAGGAGACCGTGCTCCCTCAGGACCAGGACCAGGGCCGGGCACCGTTGATATAGGAAACCCAAACCCCCAAAAGTTAAACTAGAGGGGCAAAACTCCAGTCCTGGAGAGCCCTGCCAGTTTCTGGTTCTCTTTCCATCTGAGCCCTTAATTACCTAACTGGACTCCTTATTTGCTCATGTGGACAAGCTGAAGCCTGCCCTTGTTCTTGAGAAGCTGGAGCTTTAAAGAGAGCTACGCAAGCTGCTGGATTGGTGCCCCCTGGACTAAAGGCTTGGGAACTGCGCTCATGAGGGCCAGCTGAGTCAATAATTGATCCAATTAAATCATTAGGGGCTCAAGGGGCCGAGAAGTCCTGCCTTTCCAGGCCCAGGAGTGAGGATTGCAGATCTCAAGCAGTATCGAGTGGGAAAGAATGTGTGGAAACTGCCTTAGGGTGGATATTATGCAAACTGTTTGGAACTAACAGGGGGACTGGCGGGAAGGGGTCTGCTCTTGTTGGTGTGCTCTCCCCACTGACCCAGACTGCAGAGGCCACACTGTTCTCCAACTTAGACAGAGGGTCTCAGAGCACAGCAGGCTGTGCTGTCCAGGACTTCTCCTGTCTTAAACCCACCGTGCTGGGCCTGGAGGAGGCTGAGATAACCCAGCCCTCCCTGTGAAACCCATTCTGATTGTTTCAGCTTAGCCCCCATTTCAAGTGAATTGACAACGTCCTTGTTATGTCGCACACAGTGCCCGTTTGGGGTTTACAACGCTGTTGCGCTTTGGGTTTGGGGGGTTACCGCTTTACAGCACTGGGGTGCCTTGGTGGGCTTCTGCCGTTCTGGTTCAGTTACGAGTCATGCACCGTAAAGAGCGGACGTCTGTGAAATCTGTCAGCCTCAGTCTGGTTCTCTGTGGTGTAACAGTCCTTCATTAGAGCTCTCCAGTGTGTTTCAGTGGTTAGGCAGTTGGAGACGGCGGAGGCACAGATTCAGTTAAACAACCGACTGCAAGAGAGCAGACCGGACATACCTCAAAACCTGGATTTGCAACCTATAACTGCTGGTTGTGTTAAAAGTTTTATTTGAATTTGGATTTGGGCCCTGGGCTGAGAACAGCAGGTCTCCAGAACCGCGGGAGCTGTAACGAGCCGGTGAACAGGCCAATTCCAATTAAAGCCACCTGCTCGTGATTAAGACCAATTAAGAGGGAAGCGGGGAAACTTGAAGTGCGATTTGTGGATCGCAGCCTGTGCGCCTGTGTCGGCGGTTAGTGGTCTGCGTGTTCCAGGGGTGACTTCCAATCATCCTGGCGAGCTGCACAGGGCAGAGGGAGCAGGAAGCACAGAGCAAGAGAAGGAAGGCCGCCCAGCAGGTGTGTGGCTCTTAGGGACACGGGCTGGGGGCAGGGGGTGGATGCACTGATGGTGACTGCCCCTGCCCCTGGCCTTCTCCCCTCAGAGCCCATGAGCCAGCTGTGTGCGCGGTCAGCTTCCGAGAGCCGAATGAGCTGAACGCGTGTGTCCTCGCGCTCTCCAACGCCATCGCAACGGTCTCAAATAAACACAGTCAGCCATCTGGAAAGGAAACAAAATATTTATACAAAACCAAGCTCGCTCGCTGGGTTTTTTTAGTGGAAAACATACTTTTAATATTTTTCATATAAAAAAAAAAAATCGAAATGAAGAAATGCAAAAGACCCGCAAAAAAGCAGTAATAACATAAACTATGAAAAGATGAATGAAAAAAAATTTGGCAAGCTCTCTACAAATTTAATGCATTAGCTACTATAACATATCTCGTTGGGGTTGAAGCCTGTCGCTATTTCTTTTAAGATCTGGATAATAAATAAGTCCATTGCCTGCCAGGTGTGTTGCAACAAGTCCTGGACGGCAACGTGAGGAGTCGTCACAGAGCTCGGGGAGCTGGACTGCATGGGCAGTGTCCGGCCGTCTGCCTGGACGATCTCTGGGCCTGGTCAGTACTGGGTGGGAGAGCTGCTTGCTGCTGTGTGTGGTGTTGGTGGACCAGTAGGGGACGCTCTTCTTGCTGAACCAGAATGGACCATTACCACAGTAAGGTGGCTGGGGGTCACTGTGCTGTTGGAGGTTCTGTCCAGCAGATGAAACATTAATGGCCACGTAGCCAGGGCTTCGGTGTGAAGACCCCAGAGCACTGTTCGGGAGAGTTCGGCTGTCAGCCCCTGGCATTCTGGCTTAATCCCATGCTGGGTTTGCACCATTTGGCCCCCACTTCAGAGGAGGGCTGTGTGTCAGGCTGTGCTGTAGATTCTGAGCTCTGCACAGGCTCTCCATTCCTCAGATCAGCCTGCACCTCAGTCTCCAACCCCCAGTTTGTGCCGGTTCCACGTTCTGTCCAGTTCAACAGGTATTAAGAAATATATAAACCCTTGAAACACTTAAGAGTGACTGCCAAAGATGAGTTAGTTTTTTTTTTTAAAGTCTTCTTTCTATACAAAGATACAAATTTAAGTACTTGGTTTGTAACTTAATTCTGGCAAAATCATGTGTGAGTCCCATTGTTATACGTGTTTGTCAGGTAGGTTGAAATTGTGATTTAATCTGGCTAAAGATTAGCGCAGTACACATGATGTGTGGTGCAGGAAAAGGTGAAAAGATTGCAGTACCCAGCTCTGACCAGCAGGTGTCAATGTAGAGGAGAGAAACAGAATATCTTCAAGATTTAAAGCTGCTTGTCAGGATCTCGAACTTATGTAAAATATCCACTGTTGATCAATTTGAATAGGTATGCTCAGTCATTGCTTTGAGTTTAAATACGAGTGCACTGCTACTGTGACAGCAAGAAAGCCAACAGTGTCTCTCAACTTAGGTAGATTGGCTGTCTGGTTAAATAATTAATAAAATATCTGGAAACCTCTGCCAAAAAAACTCAAAACATGATTTTGAATTTTTTCTATACAGGAATCAGCACCTCCGAGTAACATTTAATGGAGATAAAATGTGTAAAGTAGTTATTAATTACAATGTATGTTATTATTAATATTTGAAGGATTTTGTTTGGTAAGAACTGCCCTCCCTTCTTCATCCACCCCCCCCGCCCTTCCCCCACCCAGTGAGTTAAAACTAGCACTGCCATGGCCTTCCCCAACACCAACAGCCTTCATTTCCAGCTCTCTCCCTTCTTCCCAGCTCGTAAGTACAACAGTGTCACAGTCGGGCACTTCTCAAAGCCTGAGTGCCTTGCCATCTTGAAATGGCCGGGACTGTCCATGTTTTCCAAACTCAAACCCTCTCCGGCTGATTCCAAGCCCCTGCAACAGCACTCAGCTTGGGATGAGACCGTTATGGTGACATCACTCCTAAGGACTCCCAATAGCTTTACAGTGTCCCTTGTCGGGAGACTGGCCCTTTGGCATAGTGGTTTTCACCATTGGTGGGGCTTCACTTGGGACTGGTAGATACCAGGAAAAGGCATAGAATCCGAGGGGAAGGGAGATGTACACACCTCTTCACATAATATCATTGTGTTTGTGTGTTTGATCTGTGTTTGAAGATTTAAACTGTATATGAAAAGTCATGAAAGGAACTTAGGAGTATGGGTTTGGATGGCTTGGTCCTGATACAGAGGAATCTCCCACGTCTCCAAAAACAGTATCTCTACCCCTGAATTTTCTCACAGCTCCTTCGACAGAGGGAGTCCCCGGGGGTCAGCGTGTCTGGACACACCAGCTGGCCAGCACCAGCACCGCGGAGCAGGCCAGGGCAGGCGGCCTCCGCCGGCCAGCAGCCCCGCTGGCAGGGACAGGCGGCGGAGGAGGGGCGCGGTGGGGGCTGTGCCGCGGAGGGGGAGCCGCCTGGGGCCCCGCGCACTGGATGAGCGGAGCCTGGTACGAGGTGGGCCGCTTGCTGGGCCTGTCCGGGCTGGACCCGTCGGTGGGCCTCTCCCCGATGAACAGCAGGGGGCGCTGGCGGTGGTCCAGCTCGGTCTTGAAGAGCTCGTACTCCTTGTGCGGCAGCCTGATGCCCAGGAGGGCGCAGCCGCCCGTGTGGGTCACGTCCTGCTCCACGCCCACCCCCCAGCCGCCCGCCCGCCCGCAGGCGCCCTCCGGGGACGAGCTGAGCGCCCTGGCCGTGGCCGGGTCCAGCGCCGTCACGCTGGCCCGCGTCACCTTGAAGACGAACTCGGTGGCCCCCTGCACCAGGCCGGAGGGCGCCCCCCGGGCGTAGTGCCCGGCCGCGCGCACGGTGAAGGTGGGCTGGCGGCAGGCCGGGTCGGAGTAGTGCTGGTAGCTGCCCTCCCAGGCGCGGCGGTCCTCGTGGAAGGTGAAGAAGCGGGTCAGGAAGAGCACGGCCGGACGCACCTCGCACTCCCGGCTCACCCACTGGCCCCCCAGGGCCAGGGGCGGCGGCGGCCGGGGGGGCAGCACGGGGGGGCGGTGCTCGGAGGAGCGGTACACGGCGCCACACACGGGGCAGGGGTGGACGTGGTGCTGAAAGAGGGAGAGCGAGACGCAGGGTCACTCACTGCCAGGAGTGCAGCTTCCTGAGCCGAGGAGTGTGTTTCAAAGTAAAGGAGAGTGGTGCAGGGGCGCTAGTGCTGCCCTCCCTTCTTCATCCACCCCCACCCCACCCAGGGCTGCCTCACAGCGCTGGGGCCCTGCCTTCAATTCCAGCCCTGGGGTGCTATGGGGTGGAGTTTGCGTGTTCCCCTTGTGTTTGCGTGGGTTTCCTCCCACAGACTAGAAACACGCTGGCAGGTTAACGTGCCAGTGTGTGTGTCCTGTGATCCTGCCCAGGGTGTACCCTGCCTGGCGCCTGCCGGGATGGGCTCGGGCTTCCCCGCGACCCAGGATCGGAAGAAGTGGATAGAACACGGAGGGATGGGAGAAGGAATGTCTCAATCTCGCATCCATAAGGTCTCGTGTGTGCGCCCTGGACTGTAGGGGAGTGTGCGGGCCGCTCGGGGTCTCACCATGGCATTCTGCAGGGGCTGCTGGTAGCCAGTGGGCCGGTGGTGGGTGCGCTGCGCCCACTCGGTGTGGATGTCGCCCAGGAAGAGCTCCTGCACCAGCCGGCCGTGGGCGTGGTGCCGCGTCTCCACCCTCAGCAGCCCCAGCTCCAGCATGGAGAAGCCCAGCGCCTCCAGGCAGTCCCGGCCCGCCCTGGCGCTGCGGAGCTCCAGCACCCTGCCGGGGGCCCAGGGCCGCCCGCCCGCGGGGGGGAGCGTCCCGGGGCAGGAGGAGCCCAGCCGCCCCGCCAGCTGGCGCCGCGCCCGCGCGCTGTGGAGCACGATGCCCACTTTGAGCAGGTGGTGCTCGGCCTCGGTGGCCCCGCGCGTGATCCAGGAGGCCTGGCGCAGCCGCAGCCTGCCCCTGATCACCAGCGAGTAGGCGGGCGTCCGGCAGCCGGCGTCCTCGTAGTAGAACTGCAGGGCCTTGAAGAGGCGGCTGGGGTAGAAGGTGTAGAACCGGGTCAGGAACTCCGGGCCGGGCCGAACCTCACACCTGCGGGAGACAGAGGTCATGTGATGAGGCAGATGTCTGCAGAACCAGAAGCTTTCTCATTAGAGTAAACCGTCACTTTAACGGCCAAAAGCAGTGAAAATCAGAAATCCAGGACTTCCCCCACCGTGAAGGAATAAAACACCGCATAGGGTTCAAATTTCAGGACTAGCAGCGGGGTCGGCCAGTTGCTTACACAGGCTGTTGCTTGTGTTTTGGATGATGCTGCATATTCTAAACAGCATATTTACAACACGTGAAATAAAGGGCCTGTACTGTATGTTTAGGATGAAAAAGGCACAGGAAAAATTTTCACTGACTGTGTTGATTGCAATTGATAAAAAAAATAAGTTAAAAGATCCAGAAAGCATTTCTGTAGTGTGGATGTATCTTTTCTCGTTTCATAGCGTACTTTTGGGCAGAACGAACGAACAAAACAGATTTCCCTGCCTCCTGTTTTGTTTCTTCTCCAAGAATTCAAGAGCCTGTGTCGCCGCCGTGGTACTGTAGCAGCGTGTGGTGCTGACGCAGGGAGGGTGTGAGGAGTGTGCATCGACTGCCCCCTGGGGCGCGTGCTGTTCTGCTGGTGTTGGAGGTGACTTGCCTGGTGGACACCCAGTTTCCCTCTAGCCGAGGGGGGATGAGGGCTGTGATCCTGGCGCCGTCCTGCAGGTGGCGCAGTTGAGAAAGGCACTGTGGCTCCCAGAGCAGCTTGGTGGTGGTAGTGTTGCGAGGGGCCTGCGGGGCAGTCGGGACGTCCCACGGCTTCCTGCCGGCGACGGACAGAGCTGAAAGTGCACAGACAGGTGGCTGAGAAGGTGGAGGAGCCCGACGCTTCCCACGAGGAAACCCTGCAGGCGCTCCCAGCTCCGGTCACAGAGGGTGCCCTGGATCACGGGCTGGCCCATTTCAATCTTCCAGTTAGGTGCTTTTAGCCCTTGAAAATGTGAATGGCGTCTGTGCACTTTGTATCTGTTTCTGTCAATGTGACCAACTGGGCTTCTACAAAAGCACATAACTGTTCGGAGACAGAAGGGAGGAAAGCACAAGGCTCTGTATGCTGAACTAAGGTATTTTCTTCAACCAAGGACTAAGTACAGAAAGAGCTAAGCAAAATTCTAAACATCAATTGAAGTGATAACCGGTGAAAAACAGCCGACACTGGGGTCCCCCAAGTCCAGGGCTGGGAGCCCCTGATCTTGACAACATGCCAGAGCCATGAGCAGAAGAGAAGAGTAATTAGCGCTTGCATGTGAGTGTTGCAATATGGCCTCTGCTGTCTCGACACCAGTTCACTGTGTATGTAAGATTGTGCCAAGTTTACAGAGGTTTTGCTTTTTCTCTGTAAAAACAAAAAAAAAACTGTTAAGTAATACATTTTAATAATAATACTACTGTAATAGCTGTTGATTTACGGATGCTTTAGGAGATGGAAAGCAGCCCTTGGGCTTCAGATTTCAGTAATTTTCCCTGTAATGGGATTTGATGGGGCTATTACAGCAGGATATACATCTGAATTAATAGTTGGCCAGTCTACTGAAAGAGAAAGCCTGGAGTTCTGGCTTGTCACTGCTTTGCCGCGGGCAGCTGCAGTTTCATAGTTTTTTATTTTCTTTGGGGGAGGAGTTGGGGGTCTGCCAGTGAGCCAGAGAGGAGTTAGTGTTGGTGATACTCCTTCGTTTCTTTTTAATTGCATCTGGATTGGGTACCAAGGTCCTAATGAAGGATGTCACTGACTTTTTCTAGGTCATTAACCAGTTGGTTTATGACCCCACGTGCCGCAGTGAAAGAGCAGCCTGCATGCTGGCCTGATTTCTCCATAATGTTCCAGTCTGTACAGCTGATACCTACAGAGCTCTCGGAAAAAGACTGTACCATTCCAGCGCTGGAGGAGATGACTGCCTTAAATTGATGTCCTTCCTAGCAATCCGTGCATTGTTCACACTGAGGAAGAGGAGGCTGTTCAGGAGACGTTTGTGGTTTTGCATTTTGTTCAATGCATGTTAAATTATTCATACATGGTGCCATCCAGCTTACCAAACCCTGCAAACATTTTGTTAAAAAAAACATCTGCAATTTCAGCATTAGCTAATTAATAAAGTGGAATAAACAAAATCATAGTATCCCACAGTATTAACTATGCCAGTCTGCACTCACGAATACAATAAAAGTCCTTTATCGATTAAGCTCTGTATTCAAAAGTTAACCTTAAGGTCCCTCAGTGAGCCTTCCTGTTCTGCAGGTTCTGCAGTGACGCTCAGTGTTGTGCAGTGAAGCTCAGTGCTCTGTAAGCCTTGAATTGTGTGCGTTCTGTGGTCTGCAGAGGGACATGGGGGCAGATTCACTCAGGAGAGGAAACAAGGAGGAGACACAAACTTTCCCAGCCCAGTTTGTTTTTGATTAAACCCAAATGGTCTGGTTGAAGAGGCTCCCTTCCAGAGGGTGGTTTAGCAATGGTTTGTTTTGTAACGAGCAGTGTGTCTAGAGTTTCAGCTTCCTCAGCCAAATGTCAAACACAGAGGGGAATCTTTGATGAGTGACCCCCTCCCCACTCCTCCCACTCCTCGTTGTGTGTCTTGGTTACAGCATGTGGCAGAAATGAGCCAGTCTGCCATCGTCAGTATCTGTTCCTCCAGGACCAGTGAGCGGAACCATTTCTGCTTCACGGACAAACAAGTCATATTCCAGCAGAGCAAGACATGCAGATGGACATTTCCTTCTGTACAAAGACACTGCTTAGTTCCCTGATTCACGATGTGCATTGTGCTTTACAGTTAGACTCAGCTTTTCATGATATTGCACACGGATTTGAATGGACTTGTACAAAATAACCTCTTGTGGTTTGTTGACACTTCTATAGCTCTCAGATATTTAGCTACACATTAATAGCCCCTTAATTTCAAGGTCTCCATTTAAAAAACTCAAAGACATGTGTCTGACCATATTTTCTTCACCAAAGTACTTAGTAAAGCATGATCACAATCGTTTCCTTCAGCTAACTGATTAAAAACTCTCGGGTGTTTCACACATTTAAGACAGCCATATGAGGAGTGCTATATGCATTAGTTCAAATCCTTCTCAATGCAGACACGAGCTGGGTTTGGCTTGTCACATGCGATTTATTTAGTTAACAGTCTACTAGAAAATATGCATTTGATTTTGTTTTTACAGTACCAAACCATATGAAATATGTTTGCAATTTTCTTTTGTAAATATTTTTATATCTGTCATTATGTCTTTAATTCTGCTGGCATGTTGCTCCATTTTCCTGAAACGCCCCTACTTTATGATACTGATCAAGTTGAATTAAAGTTCTGTCTTTTGTTCCTCTCAATTGCCTACTGAGGTTCTGGTTTGTGTTAAGATCTCCCAAAAAAAAAAATGAAACTCCAAAAACGTTAACAACACTAAAACAGTTCAAAGAGAATGGTTACATTTAATTTAAAAAATCATGTTGTGTAAAAATAACGTTTAGATTTCAGCGGGAGGTACAATTTAGCAGATTTCTTTAAGGTTTTTACACAGGGTGTCCCTCAGCTTTGACCCCTCATTTACAATTCAACGGCTTTCTAGCGGAAAAACTGTGTGTTATTAAACACATGGCTCCAGTTAAAAAAAAAGCTTGTTACAAAATTAAAGTAATTGAGCTTTTGGGGCTCCTGTGGAGAAATGGGGTTTTTAGTCAGGAACAAAACGTTTCAGCTTTGGATTGTTTCTAAATGAATTTGCACATTATTACTTACAGACCCAGACCGTCCGTGTCTCAGCTCGCAGTGACAGGTTGGGGACGGGACATGCACACTGAAGCAGGGGTTCAACCTTCTCCTGCAGAAGTGCTGTCCTGGGGTCTGCGAGACCAGAGAGCCCAGGCCAGACCCTCTCAACCCTGCTCCCCCAGTGCTGATCCAGGCTTGATCCCTGATCCCGGCCAGCCCAGGCTCGGAATCCTAGTGAACTTGGGCTGAGACGATCCATCCACTCCCCCCCCTAACCTTCACACATCTGACCCACATGTTGACGAGAGGCTGACCTTTAACCTCAGCGAGAAACAGGTAGGAGAGGGACTTCCTGTCCGCATTGATGCTCGGGCTGGTATTGTAACGACAATGGCTGCATTGCAGGTCTAGGGCTTTCATTGTAAAGCTTAGCCAGAGGTTTTTAGAAGCGGGAGCCTGGAGGAAGTTTGATCAGTGGGTTCATAATAATAATTCCTTACACTTGTACTGTAGTGCTTTTCTGGATGATCCACTCAAAGCGCTTCACGGGTCATGGGGATCCCCTCCACCCCCACCAGTGTGCAGCCCCAGCTGGATGATGCGCCAGTCTGCTCCCCCACACACCAGCTCTCAGTGGGGAGGAGAGCAGAGTGATGAAGCCAGTTCTGAGAGGGGGGTTATTAGGAGGCCATGATTGGGAATGTCCAGGGAGGAAGTCTAGCCAGGACACGGGGGTAACACCCCTACTCTTCTCGAGAAACACCCTGGGATTTTTATTGACCACAGAGAGTCGGGCTTTTTCACAGAGAAATCACGCACTGCTCTTTTCAAACCCGGGACCCTGGGGAGGAGGACATGCCAGCAAGGTTGGGGATCACCTTGCATGCGACAGCCAGCTGCTGAGGACGCCCCAGACAAGACCATCTCTTTCTTACGAATTGGACTTCAGCTCATACCTTGCAGGTGAGCGCCGCCGCCTACGTTTTGTCTCGATCAGATCAGCTTTACCGCTTCCCCACTTCATAAGACGAAGACTCACAAAGACTTGGATGAGCAAGGGCTTTCAAGGAGAACGGGTGACCAGTTGCCCGGATCTTCCAGATATTCCATCCCACCAGCAGAGGGCGTGGAGGAGCCACACTTGAGTTATCATGCTGGCAGGATCTTCTGTTCTTTTAAACAGGCTGAACACCAGAGGGCGCCACAGAAGAGGCTCTGAAACTGGCCCTGGTTACTGCCCGATCGCCTGTTTGAAAATGGTAATTGCTTGCATTTCTACACTGTTTTTCATCTCAAAGAATCCCAAAGCACATTACATAAAGGCGGGGACCCACGTCATCCACCCGTGAAGTTCAGCTCCACCTGAGTGACTCAGAGCAGCCAACCTATGTCAGTAATACCACTGCACAGCAGATCAGGGGGAAGAGCATGACGTTGCTTCACCAATTAAGTAAGAATTTATTTCAAGGTGCCAAGAATGGAATTCAGCCAGATCGCTGGTGTAAACACCCCCAGCCATATCAACAATGCCCTGGGATCTTTAACGACAAAATAGTCAGGATTTGGTTTAATCCCACCCCACTCTCTCCACTGGAGTACGCATCTCCCACTCACTCTACTGGGACAAAGTATTACAAATGCTGACTTTGTGAAATGGGCATGAGCCAGCAGCAGATGACGACTAGCCCCGCGCGCCGTGAGGCGTGTTTGCTTGCTGGCTTCTGCCTCTGCCCAGTGAGAGCAGCCTGCTGCGCGCTGGCTCTGCAACCTGTGACCGCTGGGAGGGCCAGCGCTCCGATGACGTCCCAGCCCCAGTCCGTCTGGGTCTGTTCGCACAGCTCGTGCCGTTCCAGCTCTGACGAGGTTTGTTTATGTGCGGCTCCCGGGACGACTCTCCTGTTTCTCACTCTTTCCGTCCCTGATGTTCTCCCAGCTTGGCGGAGGCAGCCTGTCCTTTCCCCTCCCTTTGGCCTGCGCTCCTCCTCTTGGCTGTCCCGGGCCGGACAGCCCTCTCCAGCCCCCTGGGCGGCTCAGCCCTGCAGCAGGAGGACACGGGGCGCAGGCCTGGCAGAGAGACGGCACCTCCTCGCTCGGATTAAAGATCCCCGACGGAAAGTTTGCGCCTCATTTGCGGTGGATGAATTTCAGTTTCTGTCTTTCGTCTGCTGATGCAGCGCAGTTCGTTCACAGACCAGGGAAACGGTGTCGGTCTTCATGTGGCGAGAGCGCAAAGAGCCCATTGACTGTGAGCACTGAGACAGAAAGAGCTTCCCAGCCACAGACGAACATTTGCAAATAAAAGCAGAGGCTGTTTACTAAATCTTCCTCATCTGGTTGCTTAGCAGCTGAGTGATCTAAGAGCCCATCAGAATGCTTTTTGAAGGATCCCAGGAATCAACGAGATCCCCATAAAACTCTTTCACGCCTTACAAGCATAGCTTCACGAGGAGAGCAACGGGGGAAGAGAGCCTTGTGGAGGTTATCCCAGGATCAAGCGCTTGTTTTTATTCCAGTCCATGCACTCATTTCACAGCTATTGACACCTAATCCAGCCCACTGTTCTCTTTCCTTGAGAGTTTGGATCTGCCTCATCCAGCCGTGGTGTTTATTTAGACTGGGGATGAGGTCCCCTCGCTAATCCAGCGAGTGACCTGCAGCAGCTCCTCCTGTGTTTTGTTAAGGCTGAGCTGGACATTCTTTGCAAGCCAAATTCAGAAAAGAGCCGGCGTTTGCCAAACATTTCATTAAGGGAAAAAATTGCATATCGCACGCAAGTGTCAGTCAGGACATCTTCAAATTATTTGGGCTACAGCAAAGTACGATCTTTGGTTAGGTCGGGGGCTGGCAAGTCTAAGTCCGTGTAAAACAGAGAACGTGATACAGAAGTAATCGTAACGTCATGCTTTGCTTCAGCCCTGTATCTCTGTTCTGACATTGTGTTTCCTACCACACTGCACGGCCCTCTCCAGCACACGAGAGCTCATGAGCGGTGATTGATCTCGGATGTTTTGAAATAAGACTGCTGTCTCATCCATTGCAGCATGAGCCGTGATCCCTGTCTGCTGGGCACTCTACTGATATTCCATTTGCCTTCGCTTGGTTAACTGGTTTCACCATGGTTGCAGACCTTCTTAAAAAAGCGTACTTTTAGCTCACCTGATGTAGCCTTGACTCCCTGTAGTCCTGAATAGTAGACGACAACATTTCCTTGCATTTATGTACGGCATTTCAACCCAGTAGACCCCAAAGTGCTTCAGATACAGGTGGGCACCCACTTCATCTGATACTGAAATCCAGCGCCTGTCACCCATACTGTGCTCTCACAGGAAGAGCCCTGGGTATTCTCATGACCAGCAGTGAGAACATCAGTTTCATGTCTCATCTGAGGGACAGAGCCTCCCATGGCACAATATCCCTGGTTACCGTTACCAGACTGGGGCATTGGATTGGAAAATCTGATTGAGATGAATGAGCGCCACCTAGTGGCATCAATGCCACACTACCCACAATGCACCAGACAGCGGAGCAAATGACTCTGTGACCTGCTGCAGAATCGAGAACGAGCAGAGCCAAGAATAATTAGCACCGCAGAGAGGTTGACAGGCTCGTTTATTCTGCCTCACTGGACCAGTTTCCAGTAGCGCACTGATCCCGAGCTGTCCGTGAGCAGACAGCAGTGCACTGTGGGACAAAGGTGCTGGGTGCAGCCCCGGGTGGATGAAATCCCTTTTTTCCCCCTGGAAACCTGGCACTGCCTGGCAGTTTCCTCGTCAGCTTTTCCCACATGCATCCAACAGGGGCATGCCAACACGTACTGCCCACTCCTGCCAAGACAGGGCATCTCGTCTGCTCTGCCTCTGTCTTCATGTGCTGTGTTAGAAAAGTACCCCAGCAGCACAATGAGGCTCTGGAGCATGCTTTACTGTACTGCATGGAACTACACTGCGTCCTACTGCACTGTACTGAACTACATCCTACTGTACTGTACTATAGAATTCTACTGTGGAGTCAGCAAGCAGACAGATCTCTCCAGGCAAGCAGATTGGTTTAATAATCTAACAACCTGCTCTCATATCATGCAGGCCCATAGCAGGAAACTAGAGGAAACTGTCACACCTATCTGGGTGCCCCGGACAGTGTCACATAAGCAATATTTCATCAGCCTAAGCTGCTCAGGGGGCTGGGTTTCACCCCAGTTTCTGTACTGTGAGGGGATCACGAAACAAGACTCTGTGCTCTCTGTCACAGATTAGCCTCAACGTACATTGGTCCCCTTTCGACCAGTGTATCTTGGTCAAGAGGAGATTAGTGGTGTCTGCAGCGGGGGCGTCACACCCTGATGGCGAGGACAGAGCCCTCCAGCACCTGTGCACGCTGTTCTTCAGGACGTGCATGCCGGGGTGGTGAATGTGTAACCTCCTGTCTGAGGACTGAGGAAATCCGGCACCGGTGAAAAAATCCCGGCTTCAGCCCTGACAGGATGGGCTCTCGTTTGGCCGCTGCTAAAACGATGGACAGGAGAGCCCCGTTGCTCCTCTTTCCCACCGGACGAAGCCATCCGTCCCTCAGGTGTTCCGGGAGCTGGAGTAAACATCTGGCAGCAGCGAGGAGTGAGGAGAGGGAGAGGGAGAGCAGTTCCACTGAACCAGGAAGCCAGGGGCAAGCAGAGAGACCGCAGACGGAGTGGGAGTGTGAGGTGGGGCAGCTCTCTCTCTCCCTGCCCAGCTGGTTCACCTGCCTTCCTGGGCTCACAGCAGGCGGCCGAGGCCTGAGCGGTGCATTACTGCTGTCTGCACTCACGCCGTGTGTTACAGCGTCACCTCAACCGCTGCTGACAGGGGGAAGCGCTGGGCTCTCAAGGCTGGAGCTGGGAAGGTAATGGGAGCCGATGGCTGGGTGTGTTATCGCCATGTGTTATTCTTGCCATTACAGTAATCGGCCCATTAGCGGCCCTGACAATCCTCCTGACACGCGGCAGGACAAGGAGAGAGGTCCCCCACGGGGCCAAGCTGCACTTTCCTAACACTGCCTCGTACTATAGCACTAGAGCACTACAGCACACTACAGCCCTACAGTACTACAGCACTACAGCGCACTATAGCACTACAGCACACTACAGCACTACAGTACTACAGCACTACAGCGCACTATAGCACTACAGCACACTACAGCACTACAGTACAGCACACTACAGCACTACAGTACTACAGCACTACAGCGCACTATAGCACTACAGCACACTACAGCACACTACAGCACTACAGTCTAGCACACTACAGCACTACAGTACAGCACACTACAGCCCTACAGTACTACAGCACTACAGTACAGCACTACAGCGCACTATAGCACTACAGCACACTACAGCACTACAGTACAGCACACTACAGCCCTACAGTACTACAGCACTACAGCACTACAGTACAGCACACTACAACCCTTCAGCACTACAGCACTACAGTAGACTACAGCACAACAGCACTACAGTACAGCACTGCAGTGCACTACAGCACTACAGTACAGCACTATAGCGCACTATAGCACTACAGCACACTACAGCACTACAGTACAGCACACTACAACCCTACAGCACTACAGCACTACAGCACTACAGTACAGCACTACAGTGCACTACAGCACTACAGTACAGCACACTACAACCCTACAGCACTACAGCACTACAGTACAGCACTACAGTGCACTACAGCACTACAGTACAGCACTACAGTGCACTACAGCACTACAGTACAGCACTACAGTGCACTACAGCACTACAGTACTTCAGCCCTACAGCAGTACAGCATTCAGAATTGCTCTGACCCCGGGTTCCCTGCAGTGTGTGCCGTGCTTATGGCACATCTGTTAGTCGCTTTTTGTCTCACTTCGACCAGGGCTCACAATAAACGTGAAACAGGGACCCTCTCTCTCCTCCACCTGGCTTCTGCACAACATCACACATCTGCCCTGCTGAGCTGGACGTGTACTCTTTTACATCATTTCCACCGCTTATCTGTTCTTCTGTCTTTAATTTAATAGAATTAAGGCAAAAGCATGCAGCTGTGCCTCTGATCATCCTGTCCAGATGTATAATGCACCAGCGCGATTCATGTCATGTCCTGCGATCCAGACCTGTAGCGCACCCAGCTGCTCTTAGCTTGGGCTTCTAAACTTGGGTGTAGTTTGCTGTGCTGCTATCATGTAAGCAGTTTTGTTTTTCTAAAAAGTGAAAAAAAAGTGAAAGACTCACTGACTGACTGATTTCATATGCACTAAGAAGCATGATGTTCATTTCTCTCCTTTACTGTTGGCCAGATCCTAATCTTCGCTGAGACGCTCTTGTGTGAGTTAAAGGCACTACCAGGGACCAGGGGTAAGGAGGTCAGTGCGCTCTGTCTTTAACAATGTTGGTGGCATTCTTCAAAGCAAAAATCACTCAGGAGATCTATGAAACAGAGTCTTTGGAATATATTCAAAAACCATGAAAGCAAAGCAAGCTACAGCCAGAGTCAGACAAAAGCAAGAAAAAAATGATCTTGTACTTAAAAGACCTTATCGAGATTTCAGGCTCAGATAGCGACATGCCCGGTCAGAGGACTTGGAAAGCAAGGTAGGGCTTTGTGCTGACCGCGGTAAACCACAGTAAAATCTGCACAAGTATCTCAATACTGAATGAAAAACAAGAGGGTAGCGGACAGTTCTGGAAGGTCTGGAAAGACTCGATCACTGATAGCACTGGAGCCCATCTGTCTTGCGATCTGGGCAGACAGCCGTGCTCTCTCCCCGGCCGGGCTGGAGAGAGCCGCCTGGGGGAGAGGGAGCCCAGAGGGCACCCACAGGGGCCGTACTCACCTGCCCACGTCCACAGCACCCAGAGCGCCCCTGCCAGGTGTGCCCGCGGAACCCGCGCCATGGCAGCAGCTCCCTTTCCGAATCCCAATCCGCGTCTCCTCCGGACCCTTCTCTCCTGCTCCTTCTCTCTAAAGCAATCCCATTCCAAAGGGGAAAAATACAGAACTCACAAGAGGTCCAACAGTAAAGCCCCCTGTCCTAGTCCTTGCTTTCTTTGATTCTGTTTTTGCGTGTTATAATCCACCTCCTTCCCCTGCGGGGACGTGTGCGAGGCTGTGCGGCGTCTCTCTCTGCGCTCGAGTGGGACGGTCTCCCCTCCCTCTCTGCTCCCTGCCTGTCTGCTCCTCTCCCTCGCTGTGCTCTGATTCAGCCTGGCCTCTGGCTTAAAGAGGCAGAGAGCGAGAGAGAGGAGGAGGGGTCTCCAGACTCCGGAGCCTCAGCCCTCCAGAGGGAACTCTGAGCAAGGTGCAGGGAGGAGAGGGAGGAACGGAAAACTCACTAGAGAACCACACTTCAGGGAGACATGACCTGCACTCCTGTTGGTTAAAAGAACCCCTTTTGCTTTAAATACAGCTCAGACGGGGAAGCTACACTTTGCACAGTGCTCAGGCTATTGCGATTTTCAAGAAGCACAGAACTAATACGCACAAAACGTGTCCGTCATGTTGCCAATATTATACCCTTCCCAGCTCCATGTGCGTCACCCTCAGGACGTAATACTTTAATAAACGCTGCCCATTCCTCTGGACAGGTAACTGCTTTAATAATAACAGACAAGCAACAGGACTGGTCAATATTCCGATTCAGCAGTGCCCTCTGGGATCCAGTACAGAAATCCCTGGAATTCCTTGGGATGGGAGTTCAATCCCAGGAACAGGACAGTCTTCCCCACCGCCACCCTGACTAGGAGAGGGCAGGACAGTTTCACTGGTGCGTGAGAGATCTGATCCCTTCAGACCTTTCAGGCCCTGAAGCAGTTTTAACCCCTGTAGTGTCACCTGAACTCAATAATCCTGCACTTTCGCTTTGCAGCGAAATTGTTCCCGTCTCTCTGCCTTGAGAGACGCAGGCTCACATGGATACAGCTCTCCCAGTCGCTGGCCTCTCCAGACATTCCTTATTAAAGTTTGACGGAATAGCACCTGCTTGACGCCTCACAGCATTTTTGCAAAACACGTATGACAGAAAAAAGGCTGTGGGGGGTGGGATTTAAGAGGATTAATACAAGCTTAGGTAAAGCTCATTTTCTCGGTGCTTGAGACCAGCATGCGTGTGTGTTAGGGGCACTGCGACTGGGCTGCACTGAAGGCTGGAGTTTCAGGTCAGAGATGTGGAAAGAGGCTGCATTAGGACAACTTTAGTCTGATTCTCTTGCTCTTGACTAGTGTTGGGGAAGGAGTGCAAAGTAACTGGTGTATGTCCCCGAGGCCCGAAGAGCGCCCGATGGACATGGCTATCTCAGTGCGGTCTGGATCCGCTCTGGGCCTTACTCAGGGAAGCATGCAGGTGCTTTAACAGGGACCTGGGCATCAGTACGTGAAAGAAGGGCGAAACTGAAGGCTGGGGATAAAATGTTGCCAGCAGTGCCACCTGCTGGTCTTGTCTGTCAGCACCTGGCGCCTCCAGAAGCTCCTGCTCTCTGTGGCCAGAGCGCCTGTGACACTCACAGCTCAGGGCGCCAGTCGCCCCTCCGCCCCCCCTCTCTTCTTGCCCCTGATTAGAACAGTAACCCCCCCGTTGCTGTCGGATCACCGGAGGCGGCGATGGCAGCGGTCCGAACAAAGGAGCAGAAACTGGCTGAACAGAAGCCCGCCTGGGGTGGTCTCGGGGTTTCGGCGTGGGCTGCCGGCCTGCAGTGGGCTCCCCCTCAGAGCTCCGCTCGCGATCAGCCCGGCCCCGGCCGCCGCGGAGCTGGAGACGTGCACGCGCCGAGACCTGGAGCTCCTGGCAGGGCCGGGTCTGTCTCTCTCAGGAGGTCCAGGTGTGTTGTTGTACTGAGGCACCGGCCAGCTGGCAGCCCCTCCAGCCTCAGGGCTCTATCAGGTCGCTAGCTGCGGTGAGGCAAGCAAGTGCAAGTCCTGCCTGCTGATCTGATCTGCTGCTTCAGAGCTGGCCGGCCTTTCCTCCTGGGATATTTCTGTGTTTTTACAACGCCGTTCCAAGCAAAACACAACGCCTGCAGAATGTTAATTTGCCCTGACAGAGGTTTCAGACAAGGAGCAAACTGAAAAGCTGGTTTTGTTTACTTCCCCCGCTAGCAGCGTGAGCTGAGAAAATAAAAACATCCCCCGGCAGGCGAGAGCAGGCTCATCTTTTTTCTTTTTTTTTTTGGTCGTCGATGTTGCGTTCCCCCGTTCCCCCGTCCAACTCTCCTCTCCATTTTCTGGGTTTTGGACCTTTCCCACGTGGAGCGCTTTCCCGTGAAGACGGGCCTGGAAGCTCAGCTGCTCGCTCGCGTTCCCTCGCCCGCTCCAGTCTGGGCGGCAGCTGCGCCTTCACGCCAGCTCGCATTCCGCGGGGCCCGACCCGCCGGGGGGGCTGGGGCAGGGGCAAGTGACACTCGGAGGCGCAGCCCACCCGACCCCCGACCCCCGTTTCTGCAGCCGCACCTTCCCCAGCGCAGTGCCGCCACCTGCCAGTGCGGAATCGTGCGCGAAAGGAAACAGGGACGTTGGGCGGGTTTCGCATGTTTCTAAACCCGAGTATGAAGCCGGCCATTTGCTATTTTCGTGGCCCTCCGGATACGGTGCATTTTCCTGTCTCTCCCAATTGCTTGTCAGAAAACTGACTGCTGTCTTTTGCTTTGCAAAACAGGGACGAAGATTTTAGAACCCCCCCGCCGCCCCCAAAATATCATTTACAGCTCCAGCCCGACAGAGAGGGCGACGCGTCAGCACTGCTCCCCACCCTGGGGTGACCCCGGAGTGATTTACAGAGCGGGTCGAAGCGCCGTATCGTTAATTTCCAGGTCTGCGTCGGGTGAATTTATTACCTGCCGGGCTTCTGTGTCTGCGCGGCGACCATGAAAGCAGCCCAGGGGCAGTTCGTCACTCGCAGTCTGGCTACCCGAACAGCCGGGACCCGTGCGGATGTATTTCAAAACTATAACGCCTATTACGACGAATCAAAGACGTTCCCCAGCCGGTATTTTATTGTCCCTACACGGTGGCCGTTTCGTGCGCAGAAACTCTGAGTCTCAGCCGACCGGCGCTGTCACCACAAGCGGCAGGGGCAGCTGGTAAGTCCGTGTCCGGGCAGCACAGATCGCCTCTTGCAGCCACTGAGCGATTCAGGGGCAGGACCCGACGGCTCCAGTTTGGTATCAGCTCCGTCTGGGTAGATATAGATAACAGACACAGACGGGACCTTTTTTTTTTTTAAAAGGCTATTTTTGCGCGCTGTCTCTGCCCGCGAAGCCTCTCTCGCTCCACTGCGGGCCTGTCCGGGGCCGAGCAGCGCTCACGGGGTCCTGCGAGGATCCGCCCGCGTGGCTGGACCACAAAATGCGTGACCGAGCTCGCGCGTCCGTGCGGAAACACCCCGATCTACCGCGCCGGACTCCGATGAGGGGCACGTTTGCTGTTTCGAGGATGATTTTTATTGTGCAAACCCCTGTGTTGTCTCTCAAGGAGGAGAGGGAGTGATGCATATCTCTCTCTTCCTGCAGGGCTGTGTGCGTGTGTCATTTTACAAAAAGCCACAGAGTACCAGCCTTCGCTGCCCAAGTGGCCTCATCAGTAGGGGCTGCAGGACCCTTTCCACACCTCTCACCCCCACAGCAGAGCTGGGGGGTCCAGATTCCTGCTGGCCTCACGGTTTTCCCTGCTGTCCGGAGCAGCGCAGGCAAGGGGCTGAGGGCGTGTGTGAGGTGGAGGGAGCTGTCTAGCCCAGGCCTGCTATTGACACACTGTATACTGCCATCTCCCATTCCCCCCAGTGCCCTGGGCCATCTCCCATTCCCCCCAGTGCCCTGGGCCATCTCCCATTCCCCCCAGTGCCCTGGGCCATCTCCCATTCCCCCCAGTGCCCTGGGCCATCTCCCATTCCCCCCAGTGTCCTGGGCCATCTCCCATTCCCCCCAGTGCCCTGGGCCATCTCCCATTCCCCCCAGTGCCCTGGGCTGAGGAATCACACCCAGAAGAATTCGACAGTGCTCATGTCTGAAGCAGTTTTTTGCATTAAGAGCACCATGGTCTGCCTGTGCAGTGCAAAGAGAAGTTAGGACCAGAGCAGTCTGTTACACCCCCTGGTTAGGCTGCTGGGGTGTCTCCCCCATCAGGAGCTGTAGTATCCTCCCCACACATTCAAAGAGCCCGCAGACGCAGATTGTGAGCATCCCAAACGAGTGTCAAACCCAGTTCACCAAGAGGACAGCCTTTATTGAAACACGATGGCTGTTCTATTTTCCCCAGCAGCCTGCGATTCTGCACTGCAGATCTTGGCTTTACCCTGCTGTCTCTGTCTCCACTGTGATTTCATACACCCCCAGTGCTCTATTACACTCCACTCCTGGGTTACCGCACTGTGCAGCACTGAACATGTGAGCTGTCCTGGGAGCCCGGGGTGAGTTACATCACTGTAACACCCTTGTTACTCTTTCTCCTCCAGTATAAAGTTGCAGATGTTTGTTTTCCAGTGAGTGCTTTGCGAGTTCCACACGATTCAGGGGAAAGCATGCTCCAAAGGATCACAAGTGTCCCTCTTTCTCCTAGACGGTATTGTACAGTACGTGCATCTTGCACGCCGTCCAAAGTTTAAATTCAACAGCTGAATGATTGCAAGGGAGGGTGCGTGCACGTGTCCTGTGTGTGTGTGTGTGTTGGGGGCATCAAAGCACAAATGAAAACGTTGCCTAATCTCTGTAATTTGCCATATTGTTTTCCCAGCCTGAGCGAGATCATAAATTAAAAGTCTGAAAATGACAGAGCAGGTCATGTCTTTCAACAATCGGCTCCCAAATTCCTGTGGGACTTCTCGTCGGCTTCTGCTTTTAATTGCTTTTGGATTAAAGAGAAAAAGAAAGAGAGGGGCTGTGTAGCAGATCGTGTCCCGCGATTAGACAGCTGCCCGGGACAGAGGTGCGCCGGGGATGGTGCTGTGTGCTTTCTGGCAGAACGAAAGACCCTTTTTCTTGGGTTCCTGTGGAATTTCCTTGCCCCAGAACCTGAGGGTGCTGTGATGATGGGGGCTTCAGTTACAATGTCTGTGCAATTTATAACCCCTATTCCAGGGCTCTGACTGCTTTTATAGGATGTCTTTAAGTTTCCAAAACAGAACCAGCATTGTGCTTTGCAGGAGGTTCCTGATGGATGGAGACACCTAATAGGATGTCTTACTTGAAAGCTCCTATTTCGCAGTATTAGACTAGGCATTCTGTTCTGCCTTATACTATATTAAACCCAGTGCTGGCATGCACACTGTGTGGAGGACATCATGATCCATCAGCTGCTACACTTTGTAGCCTCTTGGGCTATCCTATAGAATGTTACTGCCTTTTTTGGGGTTTTTTTCTCCAGGTCTGAAACTTGTGATGCACAGAGAGAGAGAGAGAGACGCAGGGAGAAAGAGGGAGAGGGAGTGTGAGGCCGACAGGCGTGATGAATGGCAGGCTGTGATTGTGTGCAGATACAGAAGAAGGGCTCTTTTTAAAGCAGGCGCAGATGAAACAGCAGCGCTAATCTCCTGTGATCTCATACCTGAGGACAGGTGTTTGGCACAGGCTGGGCTGCAGGGATAGGGGCGGAGCGGGGAGGGACTCAGACAGTATCAAAACACGCCACATTGTTTCTGCATCCCTCGCCGCCTCCCTCCGCTGATCTGGAACCGATAGAGTTTTATTTTCTGCAGATCAGTTGTTTTCGCTCCCTGGAGAGAAACGGTGTCGGGTTCCCCGCGCTGAGTCTCAGGGTGGTCTGGGAGATCAGAGAGGAGAAATCAATGGGACGCAGACGAGGGAGGGGGTGGGGGTGTGTGCTGGGGGGTGTCTGTACAGGCGTGGCGGTGAGCTCTCATCTCTGCTCAGGTGTGACCCTGGACCCAGCTCCCCCCTCTGCAAGCTCCCCTAGCCTTCAAAGCGGGCGATTAAACGTGCGATGAAAAGAAAAGTGCTTTGCTGGGACTTTCACAGCCACATGTGAGATTGCGATCTTGTAAGTGCCAGTTTAATGGACTCTTGTTTTGCTCCCCCTGGTTATTGAAGTGCATCTGCGCCATGTGCCGGCAATCGACAAGCGTTTGAGAGAGTGCCAGCTCTTCTCCAGTGCCAGCGCGATTGTCTGATAATCCACAGCAGTCCCTTCTGGGGGACGGCTGCCCAGCGATCCTGAATCTGCCTCTGTTAACTTTGAGACCCCATTGATCTCAGAAGGGGGTCCCCTTTTCTGTTTGTCTGCAAAAAGGTTTGACATGTTTTTAAAGTTTTTTTTTCTCTCCACCCTGCGCTGTCTGTGTCCAGGCCTGTGCTTCTCACTTTCTTCACCCAAAGTGCTGCACTGTAGCGGGGCATGAAAGAGCTGTTGCTCAGGTATAAAACTCTTCCTCACTGGACCCTCTTTGACCAGTTACTGCACCCACAGCCTGAGGACATGGTACCAGTTACAGCCTTGCATCCAAACTCCAGCGCACGGCACCTCCCAGTGAAGAGGGAGGCTGTTGGTGTGTATGAATGAGTGTGTGAGTGTGTGTGTGTAGAGGGGGGGCAGACCACTGGGACAGGATTTGAAAGGGAGAGCCTGCAGGATTTACAGCTCCATGATAATTTATTGATTGAACGTTTTTTATCCCTTTTACTGGCCTGCTGCTGAGGGCAAAAGCAGGTCCCTGCAGGAAACGCCAGGCGCAATAACAATTCCAATAAAACGAGTGAGAAGGAGGTGGGCCTGTCACTGAGCGCTGCCAGGGCCGAGGGCCGAGGGGAGACCTCAGCTCTTCCCACTGGGGACCGGAGAGGAGCAGGGGCTGCCGGGCCCACTGCACACAGGACCCCTGCAGAGACTAAAAGAGCGAAAGGGGAAAGAATTCCTTCGCTGCACGTGCGGGACATGAACAGTTCCCACATCCCATTCCCGCGGAGGAAATGCCAGAGAGCCGAGTGGAAAGAACGCAAGGATTCCTGCCTCTCTGGTTGCTCGCGAAAGCACTCGGGTCTTTTCGATGTTCTTTCTCCCCCACGCTGCTGCAAGCCGGCACCGAGCACTGGCGCCCTCCCACTGCCACTCTCTGTGCAGATGGTCCGCGCCGCAGGCACATGGAGCCTCAGACAGGCAGTCCCGAGTGGCCCAAGTGGCTCAGCACAGGCAGGGCGCCAGCGTGGGCTGGAGGCTTTTCTGCGGACGTGGGTTCGAGTCTGGGTCACGTCACTGTCCGACTGTGGCCTGGATTTCCCGGTGGCTGCAATCTGCGTGCCGGGGATTCATGCTGGGATGAGTCAGCCAGGACTCTGGGCTCCCAGCACCACAGTGAACCTGAGACCTGTGGTTTTCGCAGGTCAGGGGTCAAGGGTGAGAAGGTTAGGTGTGTCTTCATGCCTAGGCGCCTGTTCTAAACTATATCGCACCAAGTATTTCCTCTGCAGCTGGGAAATACAGTATTATCACAGGAAACTTTCCACTGGGAGCAGGGCTCTCATGGCACTGGTGGAAAATCAGGTGGAAATTTTTCTTCTTCGCAAAGGTAATGTTAAATCAAACAAACCAAAAACAGAAATGATCTTTATCTTTAAGGATGAAATAAAAAAGGAAACATCTGTGTTTTTTTTCCTTCTTAATATAGATGTACTTTTGAACTCTGCGTCGTGGTCTCCCAGTGCTCTAGACAGGGATGAGCCCTGAGAATCCCCTCCCCACGGGAGATCAAAGCAGGGAAAGGCCACTGCGGTTTCACAGAGGCACAGGAGGAGGGGGCTGGCGGATTATGTGTCTAGTGAGCACGACAGTCTAAGGACTGTAGTGGCTAATAAGACAGGGCCTGACTCAGCTTTCAAGGCTGTGTGCTCCAGAGCAAAGTGTGCACTTAATAAGTTTGGGTGAAACTTTGTCCAGACCAGGTTACAGAAGCCGCTGAAAAGGTGGCATTCAGAGAGGCTTGGTAATTCACACGTGGTGACACGACACAAAGTGGCACAGCCAGGATTTGAACTGGCAACCTCCTGGTAACAAACCACAGAAATGTCTAAGTGGCGGAGACAGCCGTAATTGGTTTCATTTTTCTCTTCGCCGTCTAAATTTGGCCTTGTTGGACTTGCAGCTCTGACCTTTGTGGCAGACCTTCTATAAAGTCAGGAACAAATTGAGCTGCTGCACAAAAAGCTTTGAATTGTTATAGAATTATTAGGACAACTCACTAGTAACTGTTTATATAGCGGCTTTCATCACAAACGCCTGTCTGCAAAAATAAGATGAAAAGGTAGTAAGCTTTTAATACATAGCGTCTGAGAGCACCTACTGTATATGTTCTTTTTCATTTACCCGTGTGTGAAATAAGAAATGGAGGCTTAAAGATGAATACTTTCATTTGTTAAGTCACGCTCCTAGATCGTTTTATAGAACGTGCGTATCTACACATACACTGCACAGATATAAAGAAAACCAGAGCAGGGAGATGGGCTGATTTCTGGAGGCTGTATTGCATTGCTCAGGCTCTGTAAACTGCAGATATGATGTGCAAATCCATCATGCTGGTGAGGGGAGAGGGGAACATTCATTCTACTGACACCACCCCCCCCCCGGCCCCAGAGAGGACCCTGAGGGTGCTGGACAGCAGGGCCGCATTCCGCACCCCCCTCTGCCCCCCCCAACAGACACATTCCCCCCCCCACCACGGCTCTGCCTTCCACTGGCCACCCGACGGCCCCCTCTCCCACTCCCGCTGCAATCTCGGCCGTCTCTCCCCAACACCGCCGGGAGAGGGGGGGGTCGCTGGGCGGAGAGGGAGAAGGAGGAGAGCAGGGATTGGAGCCGCACAGGCCCCTGACACTTCCTCCTGGTTTCAAGGCACAAACCAGCCGCTTTCCTCCTCGTCTAAGAAGCGTTCCCCCTCCCGCAGACGATCAGAGCAGGAGCGGGCGAGAGCCTGAAGACAGCAGGCGGGCTCAGGTCTTCTCCCAGGGAGACAGGCCGAGGCCTGCTGGGTCAGCAGGACCTTCCATGTAATTGCCGGGACTGGATAAGCCTCAGCGAGGTGTCGCGGGGCTTCTCGACATCCCACTTCCGCAAAGAACCACGGACCGCGTGCATGTCGGCCTCGGAGGGCAGCCCGGTACTGCACGCCCCCTGGCCGACCCCTGACCCCTGCCCCCTGGGTCAGGGCTCCCACACGCTAACTCAGCTCTGCCTTCCGTGAGGGAGAAGAGGTTGGTGATCTTAAACGCTTGTGCTGTGAAAGAAGGGTCCCACCTCCCCCAGTGTCTGTCTGTGCAGAGGTGCGAGGACTGGGGCCTGACTCTCCAGGTGTGGAGAACCCAAGCTGCCTGAAACAAACAGGACTCCTTCCCTGGATCTGTCACAGCCCGCCGAGAGATCACACACCGTCGTCTCTTTTTTAACAAGCCTGCTGCACGGGCAGCGCCAGTGATCAGAATGTACAGCTTTTGTCCAAAGTGGGTCCTGCAAGTGTTTTCTAAGTTGAATAAAACAATTATTCCATTACAGCCTTACACACTCACTTAGCCTTTAATTTAAACTTTTTTTGCAGTTGCTTTCAGAAAGACAAAGGGGGGGAGCGGATGAGCCTCTGGAAGGGAAAACAAGCCCTGGCAGTAACCCTGTGATGTTGTCAGCTCTGCGTGACAGTCTCGAGCTCGAATCTAAGACAGAGAGCAGGAGAAACGCGAAAACAACCCCCTCAGTCTTTTAAGGGAAGTGAAGCACAATAAAGCCAGCCGTTTCACACGCTGCTGCCGATGAATCAAAACAGAATTTGCACAACGTGTTGTGTTTGGCACAGGAATCCACATTTCTCCAAAACTACTTTTTCTAGTGAATGACTAAACTACTAAACCCCCCCCCCCCCCACACCAACAACAGCCCCCCGCTCCCAGAAGACTGGAAATCCGAGAGGCTGAGCTATCCCTGGAATGACGGCTGATGTGGCAGTTCCTTGGAACAGATAAGAAGCAGCTCTCCCAGGGCCAAGGCGCAGGGCGCTATCTGGGATCGCCGTGCCCGGGCAGTGATGGATGATGGGAAAAGCGGCGAGCGGTACAGGCCATTCATCACCGGCCCGCCCAGAGCCCTGGCTCCTGTCCCCCGCCTGCTGCCAGCTCCGTCTGCCTCTCCCCCCCTCGCCCTCTGACCCCCTCGGCCCCTGTCCCGCTCCCTTCCCGGAACCCCGCTCTGACGGCCCCCCTGCGGAGCGTGAGCGGTCCGGTCTGGGGAGACCGCACTCCGTCAGCCCCGGCCTCTTCTGGCCTGCGCGGCGAGGAAACGGGGAGAACTTCGCCAGGGGACAAAGGGGAAAAAACAGATGAACATGGCGTGTGTCTTATTTCCGTTTTGCACCAGGGTCAGCAGCAGAATTTGCCCAATTAGTCCAAGGTGGGAGGGGGTTCTTGCTCGATTGTCAGGGGAAGGACACCTTTGGGGTGTCCTGACGCGTTGCTAGGGCCGGCTAATGGGAGCTCGGGGCAGGGGGCGACCCAGTTGATTCACAGGGGCCTCCGGGTCGTGCAGGTCCAGACACGTCCTCTTCTTCCTCTGCGTCCACTGCGGTTCCCTAATCCCCGAGCCCCCACCTCCTCTGCTCCAGAACCCCCCGTGGTGAAGCTGGAGTCAGTGTCCCGGGACGCCAGACCCCCACCGATCTGAGAACAAGGATCCATTCAGCCATTTTCTGTCCTCAGAGGGACAATGAGCCCCGTCCCCCGTCCCCCCCATGTGTGTGTGGGGGGGGCTCAGCGGGGACGCGCTGGGGGAGCTGATTTACAGCCACAGGCAGAGGAATGTCTCCGCAACACATTCTGGGCATGCCAGCTCGGGGGACACAGAGCCGAGCACACACACACAGACACACGCGCGCGTGCGTGCACACACTGCGACAGGTGCGCTCAGGCAGGCGGTGTGTGTGTGTGTGTGTGGGGTGCTTCAGGGTGGGCGGCTCAGACCTCGTTAGCAGGACTGGCTTTCAGCTCCAGCGCTTGGGGGACTGACTCCCTCCGTGTCCCGCGCCCGCCTGCCTTCATGCACGCTCTTATTTAATTACTTCATTGGTGCTTGTTGTAATCGCTTGCATTTCTGAGATTATTTCAGAAGTCATGTGTTTACTCAGTTGATGAGTTATCATAACACTGTTTCGTTTGAAAACGAGCTTTTAGGGACACGTAGATACCTTACTACTCCCTCCCTCTCTCTCACCCCAATGATCGTTGACTGAGTCCCTATAGCTGGAAAACCACAAGAGAGAAGGCCTTGCCTGTCCCAGATCAGAATATATAGGGTGCCAGGGCCATTCCTCTGACGTTTGGAAGTGGAGAGGTGAAATCTGCACTTTTTACCACCAGTGATTTGTGTTCAGCCTGGAAAGAGGCACAGAGAGAGCATCCCCTGCTTCAAACTGGAATCCAGCAAGGGGAAAAAACACACAGGGATCGGGCATCTGGAAGTAAGTGAGGGATATCTTTCCCAGCCACTGTTAATTTCCAAACCCGTGACCCCTGCCCAGCCGTGCCGACAGGGCCTGAAGCTCGGAGGGTGGGATAGTTCTGCAGTCTGAACGCTGAAACAAAACAATGCTAATTGAGATAGAGCTGGATGTGAAAAGGGCCGCTCTTGGCAGGGGCTGCATGTTTCTCCTGGCTGCCAGTGAATAGAGTCACGTCTGCATGTGTTAGTCTGACGGTAGCCAGCCTCTCTGCAGTTGCCTCTCCTCCCGCACTCCCACAATGCCCCGAGCTGGGACAGCCAAGCTCCTAAATGCCTCCCTCGGTGGAAGAGCCAACAGACTGGTGGACAGCAGGTCTGTAGGGGGAGGCGCTGTTGGACAGCATGGCAAGATCACACTGAGGTGTTCTACGACACAGGGAAAGCATGGTATATACAGACGCATCCCCAGGCTCACTGAAATGTCCTGTACTGACAGGCTCAGAAAGCTCAACCTTTCCGGTCTTAAGAATATAAGAACAGTAACAAGTGAGAGGAGGCAAGACCTTTCAGTCCAAGGAGGTCCTTTGGACCTACGTAGCAAATTGATGCGGCTGCGCTGATGGTAATGTTTAACTGGCTCTGTCAATGCTTGAGGATTTCTACCCAGGTCTCAGCATCGTTGGCCTGCAGGGTCCAGAGGTGCTCTGCTGTCCTGGGCTATCACCTCCCTGGAGCCGGCCAGTCAGCTCAGCTCAGACAGGGGGTCTCCTGATTTTGCTCTAGCTGGTTTTCAGTGCAATGCTTTTATCCCACAGGAAGCCCCAGTTCTGAAGCGTTTACACTCTCCCTCTTCATCTTCCCACCATCCGCTCTCCCGCCCTCTCCGGAGGATCCTCTCCTTTCCTCTCGCTTGCCCCCTGTGCGCTCGTGGCCGTGTGTCTCTGCAGTGGGCCAGTCTGAGTTCACACAGCTGCTCTCTCTCGCTGTCTGCACATCCTGCTCTCCCTCAGCACAGCAAACACATCCCAGAGCAGCCCAGTAACTGTGGTGCCCCCCTTCGCCCCAACAGCGAGGAGGCAGTGAATAGAGGCACATTAGTAATCCCAGAAAGTCGAGCTACCAGACTTGGTGCAGACTGATCCTTCAGCCCCACTACAGCCCTTCAGCTGCTGACTCCTAATGCACAGGACCAGCATATCTCTCCAGGAGTGAGATAAGGTATGTCAGTAAACAGGGGATTAACTATATCCCTGAGCCTAGTTATCATCCTGTCCCCACCTCCCCTGGCTAGTTCTGGCTGCTGGCACCTACAGTAGCTCCTGGGTGAAGTTCCTGGTTTTATTCCCTGTGTGCTAAATTCCTCCACAAATTTGCAGCGACCTCACAGCAATCGCTAATCACTTCCATCCATCGATCAAAAAATAATCACCCTCAGCGATCAGCTTTCTAACCTCTCAAGATTGATCCAGACGAAAGACAAGACTGAGACATTATTTCCGTGGTCCTCACTGAGGAGAACAGGCATCAGAGGTGGTTAACGATGCTGCATCAACAACGTGACGGCGCTTCAGCTGAGGCCCAGTGAGGAAAGACAAATGAGTCAATTTCAGCTGCAAGACAGCCAGGCTCTGAAAAATACCCAATCTTTTCAGCATTAAAAGGACAATAAAAACTTTTAAAAAGCACTCCAGGTCTGCAATACAAAGAAAGACACAGACCAAAGTAACAACAGTTTTTTTTCGGTTTCGCAGAGTTTAGTCGCTAGACCTTCAGGTGCGTGTCCTGCCCGGAGCTCCGAGCTGTGTGTGGGGTCTCTGTGAGTGAAAGGGTTGCCCCAGCGTTAGCACCTGGTTCGTTCTGCACACAGCTTGCAAGACTCCCTGCAGGTGTGGCGGCTCGCTGCTCACAGAGACCTGCTGCTCTACAGCAGGCAGACCTGGCGCAGGGGAGATGCATCCTCAGCTCAGCACCAAGCCTGAAATGGAATGGGCACAAGCACGACAGCACCTGCCAGCTTACACGTTGCGCACGGCCTGATTCACAATGGCATCTGCACAGCAGGTATAGGTATGTAAGTCCGCCTGAAGGATCTAATGTTTCCACTGTCTGTGTGGTGTGCTCATTGTGATGTGGCGGGGCTCTGTAAGAATTGCAGGAAAGGTACCCCCCAACCCCAACATATCCGCAAGCTGGACTTCAGATTAGGTAGCTGAGCCCATGCCTGAAAATAACCTCTTTATATTTTATTCATTTAGCGCATGCGAAATCCCTGGGCCCAGCAATAGCTTCTGGCCCCGCAGTGTGGAGGGTGTGCAGTCTGTGTGGAGTGGGCAGGCCGCTAGGACGGGCTGCAGAGTTTGCTCTAGCCCACAGGAACACTGATCCCCCTCTATAGAGGCTGGCAGGACAGGGACCCTGACCAGTGACCAGTCCTAAAGTGCTTCAGACTGGACCCCTTTCTTTCTGATGATCTTGACCGCAGAGGGACACAGTATTCTGCTGCAGAGAAAGACAGCGCAAGCGCTGAGGTCTGGAG